>NC_137774.1:23991726-24591726 GCF_963455305.1 Plecotus auritus | reverse complement strand
AAGCTGGGCTGACGGCTGCAAGCACAGCAGTGGTGGCGGGAGCCTCTCCTGCCTCCTCGGCAGTGCTAAGGATGTATGACTGCAGCTTGGGCCCGCTCCAAGACCTAAGCCGGAAGGTGGACATCCCCCAAGGGAGCGGGTCCAAGGGAGCAGGCCTAAGCCGGCAGGTGGACATCCCCTGAGTGGTCCCGGACTGCAAGAGGGCACAAGCTGGGCTGAGTGATACCCCCCCGCCCCGCCTGAGTGCACAAATTTTCGTGCACCGGTCCTCTAGTAAATTATAATGGTAATTTTAATTCTGTAAATGCTCCATGAAATAACCCTGGGGCTTGTTTAGGAGTTGTTCTAGATTGTGGGTTGTGGGTTTGTTCACCAGTTGGGGCATGTACAGGAGGCACCATCAATGTTTCTCTCTCCCCTTTCCTCTCTCTAAAATCAATAAACATATCCAGAACAGAACACCAAGCAATGAAACAGAATTTCTTTTGCTCCCTGCTTCTTTAGTACCTTTTTCACTACAAAAGTATTAGAGTGGGCCCTGGCCAGTATGGCTTACTTGGTTGGGCACCCTCCTGTGCACTGAAGGGTTGCTGGTTCAATTCCTGGTTGAGGCATATGCCCAGGTTGTGGGCTGGGGGTGTGTCAGAGGCAGCCGATTGATGTTACACTCTCACATTGATGTTTCTCTCTTCCCCTCTCCCTTCCTGTCTATAATAATAAAAGCATAATATGCTAATTAGACCAGATGTCCCTCCAGACATCCTTCCAGATGACCTTCTGGACAAAGCTGCAGTGGTGGGGGGCCGAGGCAGCCGCTGCTGCGGCGGGGCCGAGCCCCTTGAACAAATTTTGTACATCGGGCCTCTAGTAAACAGTAAAAATCTATAAAACAAAACAAAAAAGTAATGGAGTGTACATTATCTGACAGGTCATGGGGCAAATGCATAGTTGTAATCTAGGACAATTAATCCTGACTTACCTTGAATGCAGAACAAACTCAGAAGCTCTGTCCCATTTAATTAATGTAAATAGTGAACAGACTTATGTATTATGATCAATTAACTATAAGACTGTTCCTCATGGTACCGAGCAAGTTCTTTACTATTGTAATCAAAACTAACAAGGTTAATCTGATGCATATTTAATGATATGTGTAATTGTTGTGCTGCATGATAATTAGACCTTAAATGCTAAGCTATTTACATAAATTACTGTAATTAGTTATTTTTACACAGCCAAACACATTTTTTGGTGTTTGCTCACTTTTTACTTCTCTAGAATCTATAATCATGGCAAGGACAACAGTTTTCTCTGAAACCCTTTTCTATTTAATCACCTGTTCACCAGATAAACTGTTGTTAAGCAAAGTTCACTGCTACCTATTCAGTGCTAACAGGAGTTCCCAGTCTGGGATGTGGTGAAGGGAGGAACTTTGAGTGAAGGGTTTCCAGTGAATCAGCTCAAGTGAAGCAGCTCAAGCTAAGCTGCTCAGATGAAGTAGCAAAGTAGCCTATATTACAGGTCTAGTGTTGCCAAGTGTTATAGCTCTAATGTTGCAGTTCAAGCTTTACAGTGGCAAGCTGGGGAAATGCAGCATAAAGTGCACTCCATCCTAACAGAGGGGAGGCTGGCTTATATAGAAAGAAGTTTTTGTCTCTGTCCCTGATTGGTCCATTTCTATGCAAATGAGGACTCCAAAATCACACAGTTTTGTTCCAAATTGCACTGTTCTGTTTGGCCAGCTCACACAGTCTGGTTGGTTGTTGTGGAGCTGCTCTGATTGGTTGAGGATGTGGCTGCACAGCTCCATTGGACGGGAAGGTCTTAGTCCCATTGGTCCAAATACAATGCCAGGAGTTTCTTTATGAAGTGAGGACAGGAGCACAGTGCAGGAAGCTTGGCAGCTCAGTCTATGGCTTTCCCCTGTCATGCAGCATGTGTGAGAGCCTTCTGTAATCAGTGGCTGTTAGATTCTGGTTATGAATTTGGGCCCAATTAATCACAAGGAGCCTTTGTTGGCAGATATTCTTTCTCCGGGTTTGTACTCTTCAAAATGGCACTGCAGGGTTCTCCTCCCTACTTGGTACTGAAAATAGCCACTGCTCAAACCTCTGTGTATATATTTTCTTATTTTAGACCTTAAAAACCTTTTAAGGAAGGTATTGTTACTCCCATTTTACTGATGTAGAAACTGATGGCCATAGAGGGTAAGCAGGTAGCATAGTAGAGATTCAAACTTCTACCCCCAACCTCTAACCACACTTTATACAATCTTAGAAGGTAACGGATCCCAGCAGAGATATGTAACATTTTTTAAGGAAAATCAAATGGCTCCTGAGAAATACAGAATATTACATTAGTGCCTCCTTATCTGTGGTCTTGCTTTCCATGGTTTCAGTTACCAGTGATCAATCATGGTCTGAACATATTAAATGGAAAATTCCAGAAATAAACAGTTCATGTTTTAAATTGCATGCCGTAATGAAAGCTTGCCCCATGTCCTCTGTCCCTCCTGGGACATGAATCATCCGTTTGTCCAGCTTATCCCAGGTTGGGATGGGGAGGAGAGAGACATCACATTCACATAACTTTTATTACAGTATATTGTTATAATTGTTCTATTTTATTACTATTGTTAACCTCTTACTGTACATAATCTATAAATTAAAATTTGTCATAGGTATGCATGTATAGGAAAAAACATAGTGTTTATATAGGGTTTGGTACTGTCTTCGGTTTCAGGCATCCACTGGGGGGGTCTTGGAACACATCTTACATGGATAAAAGAGACTACTATATTCCTGAATACTAATCCTTTGTGAAACATGTTGCAGTCTACAATGTATTTCTAATGTAATATTCCTTAATATGCAAATATACCCATAAATAAGCAACTGTCAGGCTCTGAACAGCTCTGTGAGTCCCATTGCCTCCAAGAATCTATTTTCATATTGCCTTCTATGGCTACATTTAAAAAGCTATTGACAGGTACATCTAAAAATCCCACAAAACAGAACTAACAACATGATACATGTCAGCAACAATGTAACATTGAAAAAAAATTTCTATCCACAGTTGGTTGAATCTGTGGATGTAGAACCCACAGATTCAGAGCCTACTGTATAGTCAGGAATACAAGATTGTACAACTCAATTAAAAAAAAAAACAAACACTAATCACCCAGTAGAAAAAAAAAGGGAGAGTTTATAAGTGATTGAAAACCTGAAGCAAATAAATATATCGAAAGATGCTCAACTTCACTAGTAAGCACGAAAATGCACATAACAGCCGAGACCGGTTTGGCTCAGTGGATAGAGTGTCGGCCTGCGGACTGAAGGGTCCCAGGTTTGATCCCGGTCAAGGGCATGTACCTTGGTTGCGGGCACATCTCCAGTGGGAGGTGTGCAGGAGGCAGCTGGTCGATGTTTCTCTCTCATCGATGTTTCTGACTCTCTATCCCTCTCCCTTCCTCTCTGTAAAATATCAATAAAATATATTTTTTAAAAAAAGAAAATGCACATAACAACAACAACAATATACTACATGCTTTATAGCCATCAGATTGGCAAAAATTTTAGTCTGAGATTTCCAAGTTAGGGTGTGGAATAATAGAGACTCTCTTTACCGCTGGGGCATTGGAAAACAATATGCGTTTAGCAAAGTTGAATAATGAATTCTACTCCTTGGCATATGTCCTAGACATAAACATGTCTAAGGAAATTTATTGTAGAATAAATAAGTTAAATTGCTATATGATATTATTATGTTGTATAGCTTATGTCTTCAAAGTCAGTGTCTATTCTGTTGAATGTTTGATTCTTCTAGAGGGCAATTAGAACTTTACCCTGTAGTCTGCACTATTTATTCATTTTTGGTGCAGTAAGGAGCAGTAGTGACCTGAATAAATGCTGAAAAGAGTCTTCTGGATATCATCTTATTTTGGGGAGACCATGACACTATATCTCTGAACATATCTTTCTCCATCCTATTTTAAGTTTTAGAAAATAACTTAAAATAGGACATATTTGGCTGTTGTGAATTGGGGCACTTATAGCCATCATTTAGGGCACATATAACTTCTTTCTCATTTATTTTTGCCCACTGCTTTTTTCAGAGGATGAAGTTGGCAACTTCAGCCACTGGGTGGCGCAAATTCACAAGAGTTTGGTGAAAGTTGGTAAATAACAGCTCAAAGTGCACTAGTTGTTACACTGTAGCACGTGAAGCAGGGTTAGGTAGAAGAAAAAAGGCTTTGGGGGCTGAAACTGAAGTATAGACATGGATCTAAATCCTCTGGGAGTGAAAATTAAGGGAAATTTTTAGTATTGGGTGACTGGCAAGTCAGGTCACTGAATAAGGGAAAGAAAAAGAAGGAAAGGAAAAGTGTTAGAATACAGAGCAAGAAGATAAAGATGAGATAAAGAAATATGAGAGAAGCTCAAGCTGGGTGGCTCAGTTGGCTGAAGCATCATTTCGTACACCAAAAGTTGGCAAGTTCGATCCCCAGTCAGTGCATGCAGGAGGCAACTGATTGATGTGTCTCTCTCCCCCTTCCTCTCTTAAGTCAATAAAACATATCTTCGGCTAAAGATTAAAAAATAAAAATTAAAAATAAAACATTTAAAATATCAGAGGGAAAAGCATGTAAGTCTAGAGAGATGAATTCAAGTGTTACCAACAATTACAGGATGGCCTTTCATTGATTTGCATCCACCTAGTTAACCAATAGCAGCTTTGATGTAAAATAAAAGTTACTTCATTTTCTCCTAGAAAGTCAGGTATGATATCCTCAGCTATCCATTTAGTAGTATGATGTTACCAACATTTTCTGAATATCTACTATGAACATAGTGCTTTGTTGGCTACCGAGTAATATAGAGATATACAAATGTAGATGTAGAGAATATACTACAACCTCCAAGGATACAAACTAGGAAGTATACTTAAAAAGATAAATGGCAACTAAAGGCAACATGGGAGCCATTGTATGAACTCTAAAATGAAATCCTTTCTGAGAGTGGGAGGGGAGGTGTGGAGGATCAGAGTGTGTGGGGAGGAGGAGCCATAAGACTGTCAACCTGCAGGACAAAAAAAAAAAAAGAAGAAGAAGGGTTCCTAGCCCCTAGCCATAAGTACATACAGCAAGTCTTCCTTGGAAAATGGCTAGTTCTGGACATACACATAGGAAAAGTGCTCTAGGTCAGAATCTGCTGGGAGGTGTTTAAAGAGGCTCAAAACCAAGATGGGAGTAGGGGAAGGACAATTAGGGCTAGAGCCACCTTTTAAGTCCCTCTGTGATTAGTAACCTCTTGCACTAGCCTGGGTGTACAGAAAAGAAGGGACCCTAATGGCCTAGTCCTCAGTCATGTTGATTTTTTGAGAACACAGGTGTATCTACAAAATGAAGAAATGGCAAAACATACAAAACTGTATATTTTAAGTTTATATTGAATAAGTCATGCTTTAACACACATACACATACAACTATTAATGTCATTCAGCAATACCTTCAAAAGTTTAAATTGGAAATTTCTGTTAATGTGCCTTCTCTGCCCTAAGCAACTTCCTACAATCTTTGCATCTATCAAAAAGTATCGGGGTGGCCGAAACCGGTTTGGCTCAGTGGATAGAGCGTCGGCCTGTGGACTGAAGGGTCCCGGGTTCTATTCCGGTCAAGGGCATGTACCTTGGTTGTGGGCACATCCCCAGTGAGGGGTGTGCAGGAGGCAGCTGATCGATGTTTCTCTCTCATCGATGTTTCTAGCTCTCTATCCCTCTCCCTTCCTCTCTGTAAAATATCAATAAAATATATTTTTTAAAAAAAGTATTGGGCCGAAACCGGTTTGGCTCAGTGGATAGAGCGTCGGCCTGCGGGCTGAAGGGTCCCGGGTTCGATTCCGGTCAAGGGCATGTACCTTGGTTGCGGGCACATCCCCAGTAGGAGGTGTGCAGGAGGCAGCTGATCGATGTTTCTCTCTCATCGATGTTTCTAGCTCTCTATCCCTCTCCCTTCCTCTCTGTAAAATATCAATAAAATATATTTAAAAAAAAAAAAGTATTGGGGTGCCCTGGTTGGTGTGGCTCAGTTGGTTAGGGTTGTGGGTTCATTTCCTGGTCAGGGCACATACCCAGGTTTTGGGTTTATTCCCCAGTCAGGGCATGTCCAGGAGGCAACTCATCAATGTATGTATCTTTTTCATATTGCTCTTTCTCCCTTTCTCTCGCTCTCCCGCCCTCCCTCTTCCCCTTGCTCTCCCTCTCCCTCTCCGTTCCACTCTCTCCAGAATCAATGAAAAACATATCCTCTGGTGAGGATTAAAAAAGTATTTGGGTGATTCCTTAGAAAAGGTGGAATGACTTCCAGTCCTTTCTAAGACTTGACTGGAATATAGCAGAAATATGCTAGCCAAAAAAGAGATGGCAACTTTAAAATGGTATGAAGGGTATGATGTTATTTGTGTAACGTGTCTTTTTATGTATAAGGATATATCCTATCTAATAAAAGACTAATATGCAAATTGACTGTACCTCCACTACACCCACAAGCCACGCCCACCAGCCAATCAGGAGTGAATATGCAAATAAACCCAACCAAGATGGCTACGGCCACAGAGAGAGCAGGAGGGAGGCTTGGGTTTCCCCGGCAATGGAGGAAGCCAAGCTTTCCGCCTGCCCTTGCCCAGGCGTCCACTCAATGCTACAAAGTTTCAATGATAGAAGATAAATAAATCCCAACAGAAATGGCTGCCGCCTCGGAGTGAGCAGAAGGCTTGGATCCGCTCTAGGCTACAAAGTTTCAATTGTAGAAGATAAATAAATCCCAGATTCCAGGCCCTCCGCTTGGGTCGCCGGGCGGTGTGGCTGGCCTGCAAACCACCACAGGCTCCTCGCCCAGGCCACCCCACACGCCCCAAGGGAACCCCTATCCTGATCCGGGATACCCTTCAGGGCAAACCAGCTGGCCCCCACCCGTGCACCAGGCCTCTATCCTATCTAATCCTATCTAATAAAAGAATAATATGCAAAGACCATCACTCCAACACACAAGATGGCTGCCCCCATGTGGTCAAAGATGACTGCCCCCATGTGGACACAAGATGGCCACCACAAGATGGCCAGCAGGCGAGGGCAGTTGGGAGGGACCAGGCCTGCAAGGGAGGGCAGTTGGGGGCGATCAAGCCTGCAGGGGAGGGCAGTTGGGGGGGACCCAGGCCTGCAGGAGAGAGCAGTTGGGGGCAAACAGGCTGGCAGGGGAGCAGTTAGGCATCAATCAGGCTGGCAGGGGAGTGGTTAGGGGGTGATCAGGCTGGCAGGCAGAAGCGGTTAGGGACTATCAGGAAGGCAGGCAGGCGAGCAATTGGGAGCCAGCAGTCCTGGATTGTGAGAAAGATGTCCCAGATTGGAGAGGGTGCAGGCTGGGCTGAGGGACACACCCTCCCCATGCATGAATTTCGTGCACCGGTCTCTAGTCCTATTTAATAAAGACAGAACATGCAAATTGACCGTAACTCTGCAACAAAATATGGCGGTGCCCACAGCCAATAAGGAGGGAATATGCAAATTGACACGACAAGGTGAGAGGCGGAAGGCGGCTCTGGCCAGAGCGAAGGCGGAAAGGTGGCTCCAGCCAGAGTGAGGGCGGTGCCGGCAGCCAGGGGAAGGAAGGCCTGTTCTTGCATGAATTTTCGTGCATCGGGCCTCTAGTCTTGATTAATAACCGGAAGAAGACAGTATAGTATCCATCATGCAGTGTGTGAGATAGAACAGAACTTCTCAGAAGTATGTCTGGTGGATAACAGTGATCCCGGCAGCTTTCTTTGAGTTTGAGTTGGGAGCATTTTGTCCAACCTAGAGATTGAAAGAAAATAGGAAAGATAAAGAAGGATGCAAATGGGTATTTCTTTATATACTGCCAAAAAATAGCTAAGTACAAAACCCTGTATAATTCCAAGTACACATCATTTTGCCTCTTCACTTCCCAGTAATTCTAGGGAAAGTTATTGTGTTTACACAGAGAAAGTATCTGCAAGGTGCACTTAGTATGAAAACTTACAATTTATTGGACCCTATAACCTACCAGCAAAGAGCCCATCTACCCCTTGCTTGACCTATTTGCCTTATATGGAAAAGGCCCTCGGTCTGCAGCCACTTTGGATCCCAGATGCACAACGATTCTACTTCATTCCTTGAATCAGGCCCAAACAGTCTCACTCTGTTGGAAAAGCAGCAGAGACCTAGGTTTAAGTGGACCAAATATTTTTTACTAATCCTTTTCCATTTTCACTACACCTGACTCCATGCCCCATCTGATTGTTTTTTAAAATACCTTTTTAATTGGTTTCAGAGAGAAAGGGAGAGGGATAGAGAGAGTGAAACATCAATGATGAGAGAGAATCATTGATTGGCTGCCTCCTGCACGCCCCCTACTGGGGATAGCACCCACAACCCGAGTATGTGCCCTTGACTGGAACCAAACCTGGGACCCTTTAGTCCACAGGCCGACGTTCCATCCACTGAGCCAAACCAGCCAGGGCCATCTGATTGTTTTTTAAATATATTTTATTGACTTTTTACAGAGAGGAAGGGAGAGGGATAGAGAGTTAGAAACATCGAGAGAGAAACATTGATCAGCTGCCTCCTGCACACTCCCCACTGGGGATGTGCCCGCAACCAAGGTACATGCCCTTGACCGGAATCAAACCTGGGACCCTTGAGTCCGCAGGCCGACGCTCTATCCACTGAGCCAAACCGGTTAGGGCTGATTTTGTATGTACTTTCTAAATGCTAACCTGTTATGAACATAGACTGTAAGCCTCTGGAAGGTGGGAAGAAAGAAGAAAAATTGGCACTTTCAGTAAAATTTTATGGAATAGATGAATAAGCCAGTAAATCCAGTATAGGAATTAAAAGACCTGGACTTTAGCCGAAACCGGTTTGGCTCAGTGGATAGAGCGTCGGCCTGCGGACTGAAGGGTCCCGGGTTCGATTCCGGTCAAGGGCATGTACCTTGGTTGCGGGCACATCCCCAGTGGGAGGTGTGCAGGAGGCAGCTGATCGATGTTTCTCTCTCATCGATGTTTCTAGCTCTCTATCCCTCTCCCTTCCTCTCTGTAAAATATCAATAAAATATATTTAAAAATAAAAAATAAAAAAAAAAGACCTGGACTTTAGTTCTGTTTCTACTACCTGTGTGACCTTGGCAAAGTCACATAACCTCTCTGGGCCTCAGTTTACGTATCAATAAAAATGTATATTTCTGCCCTAGCTACCTCCCATGATTTTTATGTGGCTCAAATAAGGCAATTTGTATAAAATTACTTATTACTATTTTTATTAATTTCTTTATTATTTATCAGCTTATTTTGTTCATGGGAAAAATTCAGAGTTGCTGCTTCATGGTTTCCTGTAATTCTAAACTAAACTTTATAGTCCCCTTCAGACCTGTTTTTTGTAATATTCAGTAGAAATGATAATGTAGATTGGAGTAAAGAACTAAAAATACAACAGATGATAAAATCATACTAATTTACATGAGCTCATCATCCAATATTAGAAGAAACAAAATTATGAAAAATATTAACCTAAACCAGAGATGACAAACAAGTTGGCATTGAGTATCTGATGCAATGTGATAAGAAAGATTCTGTTACCATTCCTAGGTGGAAAGAGTGCTTCGCTTGATTTTTTAAAAATTGAGATATAATTGACATATAACATTGTGTAAGTTTAAGGTGTAAAATGTGTTGATTTGACATATTTATATATTGTAATATGATTACTAATGTAGCTTTAGCTAACATCTCTATCACGGAACATAATTATCTTTTCTTTCTTGTGGTGAGAACATTTAAGATCTAGTCTCTTAGCAATTTTGAAGTACATAATATAGTATTGTTGAATGTACTCACTATTCTATGCATTAGATTTCCAGAACTTATTAATCTTCTAGTTGCAGTATGGTTGATTATTGATGTGTGCAGCCAACATAGAATTAAAGGGCAGCAGCATGTGTGCCATCCTGGACACTATAATCTTTGAGACCCATTCTTAATGCTGTAATTCTACAAAAGTGGGTACCATTTTTAATTTAAGAAGTATTGGAGACCTAGTTTTTTTGTTTTGTAGATGTTGTAGAGAAGGTACCCATCAATTTCTCTTTTTTTTTAAATACATTTTATTGATTTTCTACAGAGAGGAAGGGAGAGGGATAGAGAGCCAGAAACATCGATGAGAGAGAGACATCGATCAGCTGCCTCCTGCACACCCCCTACTGGGGATGTGCCCGCAACCAAGGCACATGCCCTTGACCGGAATCGAATCCGGGACCCCTCAGTCCGCAGGCCGACGCTTTATCCACTGAGCCACACCGGTCAGGGCCCCATCAATTTCTTATATTCAAAGGCTGAATCCACTCTTCATGGGGAAACTGGATTTAAAGCAGCTGTGCTGAACCAGTGGGATAGTGTCCGTTTTAGACACTAAAGGGCAATATAATTTTATAATCCTGTCAGGAAACCCAAGGGTAGGGAGGAAAAAAGCTGTTTTGCCAAAAATCAAACTGTTCAAGTGTAGTGGTTCCTAAACATTGGTGTATGTAAGAGTTACCTAAGGGCAGGGATGGACATATAGTTGTGGTCTCTGAAGCTCTTATAGGTTTGGGGGAGCTTTTCTTAAGAAAAAGAAAACAGCCCAGCAGGAGTGGCTCAGTGATTGAGCTTTAACCCATGAGCCAGGAGGTCACAGTTTGTTTCCCAGTCAGGGCACATGCATGGGTTGTGGGATCCATCCCAGTAAGGGGCATGCTGATAGATGATTCCCTCTAATCATTGATATTTCTATTTCTTTCTTTCTCTCTCTGAAATCAATAAAGCCCTAGACAGTTTGGCTCAGTGGATAGAACACCAGCCCTCAGACTGAAGGGTCTGGGGTTCGACTCTGGTCAAGGGCACGTACCTCGGTTGTAGGCTCCATCCCCTGCCCTGGTCAGGGCACATGTGGGAGGCAACCAATTGATGTGTCTCTCTCACATCAATGTTTCTCTCTTTCTGTCTCTCCCCCTTCCTTCCACTCTCTCTAAAAATCAATGGAAAAAATTTCCTCAGGTGAGGATTAACAACAAAAAATGAAATCAATAAAACATTTTTAAAAAGAAAAATTACATAATTTTCAAAATACAAAATTAGATACAAGGTGCCATGGTTCCTGAAGCTTAAGCATCATTAATTTTACAGTAAATTCACCTCTACATAGGGAGCATGTTAAAAATTCCTGATTTATTCTACTGATTCATTATATCTGGGGCCCAGAAATCAGTATTTTCAGTATGTACCCTACTGTGTATGGCTGGGCTAATGTTAAGGAAACAACATTACAAATACCTACCTATTTCCTGACACATAAAACAATTAACCACATTTGCTTCATAACAGAAGTAGCTTCCTGTCTCCCAGCACTTATATGTTAGCCTCATTTTCTCCAAGCAAATGCACAAACCATAAAGAGAACACTTTCCTTCTCTGGCTGAGAGTGAGGCTGGGATTCAGCTGCCTCAGGTTGTTGGCCTTCCTTCCTTTGCCTTCCCCACAGTCGCCGGCATTGGCATAGTTCTCTGGTTCTTAGGCATTGACACTGATGGGAGAAAAATGACCGGTATTAACTTTAGGTGGCTGGTATGCATTTGATTATCTTCTAAACCTCATGTCGGGCCATTTAAAGAAAATTATCTCTTCTAAAGAAACTATTCTGTCCTATTGGCTCTATCCTCCCTAGAGAATGTACAAGTACAGCAAAGGAAAGGAACTCACATTTAGCAAGGACCTCCTACGTGCCAGGCACCTGTCACACATGATCTCAATTAACCTTCATAACAACCATAAGAAGCAAATATCATTAGTCCCATTTTAAAGATGAGACAACTGAGGTTGGACAGGTCAAGCAACTTTCACAAAGCCACTCAGCTAGTGAGTATGAGTGGTAGGTCTGTCCAAACTCCAAAGTCTATGTTTTTCTTATTATGCCAGCCTGCCTCTGGAAAAGAAGATTTTTATAGATCAAGCCCAAGGACCCAGTACATCAGCAAACTTACAGGACATGGAACTTCAAAAATGAAAAACACTGTAATAGCGATTCCACTGAACAACAGAGTGATAGCAATCAGAAATTTGACCACAATGCTCCATTTCTGCCTCTTCTCTAGATTTTCATCTGTGTCTGAAAGGAGAGAGAGGAGTAGAAGAGGGAGAAAGAGAATTTGAGAGAGGGAAAAGATCAACCCTCTGATTTGAAGGTCTCTTGGCTCACACGACTAAGAGGGGTCCAGCTAGATTCAGAGGCAGGGCCCACTTTCCAGTTCAGACTTACAGTCATGAGTGGGGTGGGCATCATGGGCTCTGCTCTAATCTCAGAGAGTCACCTTCCCGGGGCTTTGGGATTTTTCCATGATCAAGTAGGACCCATTCTTGCACTGCTCTCAGAGAGGAAAAGGGGTGGGAGTGACCGAGGAGTTCTAAACTCTTCTTTCACCAGCAGCCCTCTCAGGGTCTCTACCTAGAAAATCACCCTCCTTTGCTCCTCGTGGCTTTAGTAGGGCATAGGAGGAACAAAGGTGAGTTGGCATTGCTCCTGGGTCATAAGCCAAATTTGGGTACAAATGGCTTATATGCATCTTGTTATTACTAGTCTCATATTTATTTTTCTCCTGGTAGGAACTAGGATGTAACCCAAGCCAGAATCTTACAGAATTTGAGTTCTGGCCAATTTAGGGAAGGTCATTTCCAAAAACTGTGCAGATGAAACATGCACTTGGTTGTTGCCATCATTATAATAATTGCTTAGTGTGTAAATGTCGCCTGTCTATACATGTAGTGGCTGGTATTACCTACCACATGAATACATTTCATTCTGTCCCCAAATCTGGCTGCAAGATTAGCTCATTGGTGTGGAGGTAAAGCACTATTAATACAGTCATATGCCCCTTAACAACCGGGATACATTCTGAGAAATGCATCATTAGGCAATTCCATCATTGAGCAAAAATGAGAGAGTGCACTTACACTAACCTAGATGGTGCAGCCTACTACACACCTAGGCTATATGGTATAGTGTATTGCTCCTGTACAGCATGTTACTGTATTGAATACTGTAGGCAACTGTAGCACATTGGTATTTGTGTATAGAAAAGGTACAGTAAAAATACAGTGTAAAAGATTTAAAAAAATGGTATACCTATACAGGGCACTTACCATGAATGGAGCTTGCACATCTGGAAGTTGCTCTGGGTGAGTCAGTGAGTGAGTGGGTGAGTGAATGTGAAGATCTAGGACATTACTGTACACTACTGTAGACTTGATACAACACTGTACATTTAAGCTACACAAAATTTATAAAACAACCTGAGATTAAATCAAGTACAAGAGAAAAAGGTATAATCAAGAGACAGTAAACACAGGTGTATGAGGCTGCTGCTGGCTTAACACAACATACTGTTTCACAGTAAACTTTTCGTATAAGTAGAAAGAGTACACTCTAAAGCAATTATAAAAAGTGTAGAATAGTAAATACATAAAGCAGTAATAGTCATTTATTATCAAGTATTATGTACTATACTGTATATACAGTAGTTCCATATAGACCAAAATGTTGTTATGCAGCACATGTCTATAGTGTCAAACTACAAACATTTCTGGGACCTTCTTTATAGAGAAACTGATTTTTTCCATAAGAAATGGAGTGGTTTTTCTAATAGAAACTCTGTGTAACTTCTCAACCTCCAGGAAAATCCTAGGAGACCCAGGCTAATGTTGGGGTTAAAAATGTTTTTCTTTCTGTTCTTGTCTCACCCTTACTTATTCTGTACCTTGTTGTTTCAAAGGGGTAGAAAAATCATCAATACTTGTAGTTTTCTCTCCTTCTTTATTCCCTGGAGTTATGGAGGTGGTAGTGGTGGGAAAAGCCTCTAATGAAGTCCTCATTGATGGATAGACCTTACATTGGAAGATCCCTGGTAAAAAAGCTAGAAAAAAAGAAAGAATGAAAGGACAACTGAGAAAACTTTATTCTGCCTTTGATTTTATCTGACAAAAGACCCTAGCTCTACCCAAGATGATACTAAACGTCTCACTGTGGGCCCCATTGACCTGTCCATAGGTTTAGGGTGTAAGCTCCAAATAATGCCAAGAGTAAATGAGAATAGAGATACTAATAAGAGATATGGATTAAAATCCCCAGGAGGCCTTTGACTAATGTAGGATCAGAGTGGAGGAGTAGACCATATCTTATTTGCCTATCATGCTTAAGGCCATAATAATAATAAGGATGGAGGGTGTAACACTGTTCAAAGTTTCCATCTTTTAAAAAGATGGCTCCAAAGTCCAAGGAGGAACATGAAATATTATCATTTGCCTTAATGATTGCTGCAAGTTTGTCTGGTGGAGTGTCTGAGAGGGGATTGGGGAAAGTGAAAGGAGTTGGAAGAAGGAAATACCACCCAGCTACATGCACTCCTCAATTTCATTCATTCTGCAAATAATTAAAAGTGAATACTGTATCTATTATGTGCCAGAGACTACTTCATTACTTTGGATATATCAGTTGGATACATTCTAGCTAGGGGAGGAGTAAAGGGGAGAAAGGGTTGAGGGGAGGAGGAAGAAGCAGACCACAATAAATACAGTAAATTTTATGGTATGTGCTACAAAAAAATAAAGTAGAGGAAGGTGCCCAGCTGGCATGGTTCAGTGGCTGAGCATTGACCTATGAACCAGGAGGTCACTGTTCGGTTCACGGTCAGGGCATATGCCCAGGTTTTGGGCTCCATCCCCAGTGTGGAGCATGCAGGAGATAGCCGATCAATGATGCTCTCTCATCATTGATGTTTCTATCTCACTCTCCCTCTTCCTCTCCCTTCCTATCTTAAATCAATAAAAAAAATATTTTAAAAAAGTAGAGGAAGGTTAAGGGAGCAGTCTAGAGATGCGGTGCAGGTGGGCAGTGGTTTGGCAACATGCAGTGTAGGCTGGCTTCATTGAGAAGGTGAGAATTGAGCCAAGACTTGAAGGAGGTGAGGGGAATAGCCATGCAGATACCTGGAAAGTATAGTAAGTCCTCACTAATGTTGTCGCTAGATTTGGAAACTGTGACTTTAAGGCAAAATGACATATAACAAAAGCAGTTGTCCCATAGGCTAACTGATATAAACAAGAAAATAAGAATTGGGTTCCTCTGGCATATTTCTGGTCACAAAAACATCACCAAATTTCAAAAGACCCCAAACACTTCTAATATTAAACTTTGAAATAAATGTGAACTATACATACATTTAATAAATATTAATAAAAACAAGCAAGATAATTCTTTTCTATGCTGCTTATTCCAGCTCAGGGCTGAGGGTGGCCAGAGCCTATCCCAGCAACTCATGGGGGGACAACCCTGGACAGGGAGCCCTTCCACTGCAGGGCACCCTCACATACACCCACACGGAGACCAGAGCAATGTAGATACTCCAAATCACGTAATATGCACGTCTTTGGGTTGTAAGAGGAAACCAGTGTATGGAGGGAAACCCTTGCAAACTGGGGAGAACATGCAAACTCCACACAGACAGTGGCCCTAGTGGAAATCAATTTTTTTCTCATCAATGTTATAACAAAATGATGTTATTCCAGGACCTGTTGTAGTGACCGAGGCCAGTGGCTGGCAAACAGCGGCTCGCGAGCCACATGCGGCTCTTTGGCCCCTTGAGTGTGGCTCTTCCACAAAATACCACGGCCTGGGCGAGTCTATTTTGAAGAAGTGGTGTTAGAAGAAGTTTAAGTTTAAAAAATCTGGCTCTCAAAAGAAATTTCAATTGTTGTACTGTTGATATTTGGCTCTGTTGACTAATGAGTTTGCTGACCACTGACCTAGGCAGAGGCGAGAGCTAGAGTTTAGGCCCCAAGGCAGAGATGTCTGGCATGTTACAGTTTTAGAGGACAAGCAAAGAGGCCAGTGAGATTGGAGTAGAGTGAGCAAGGGGGCAGGAGTAGGAGATAAGGATCTAAAGGAAATGGGCCCATATCACTGGGGGCCTTGCAGGCTAGTTTAAGGACTTTGGTTTTTATTCTGATTGAAATGGGGATCCAGTCCTGCCCAGTGTGGCTAGGTGGTTGAGCGTTGTCCCATCATCCTGTGCACTGAAAGGTCACCGGGTTGATTCCTGGTCAGGGCACATACCTGGGTAGTGGGTTTGATCCCTGGTTGGGTACTTCGGGGAGGCAACCGATTGATGTTTCTCTCTCTCTTTCCCTCTCCCTGCCTCTCTCTCTCAGGTCAATAGGAACATATTTTAAAAAAAGAAATGGGGATCCATTACAAGGTTTTGAGCAGAGGAATGACATGATGGTTTTGTTTTTAAAGGATCACTGAAATAGACTGTAGCGGGGCAAGGGTAGAAGCAGAGTCACCTGATAGGAGGCTATTGCAGAAATCCAATGAGAGATGATGGTGACTCAGACCAGCTGTGGAAGTGATGAGATGATGTAGACAAATTCCGCCTGTAGTCTGGAATGAACTTCACTTGCCTCCAGAATTGACTTAATCCAATTCAGACAGTGGTTCCTATTCCATTTTGAATGGTCTTTTATCATTGCTTATTAAATTGAGGTCTGTAAGTCCTACTTGATGTTTCTAAATTACTTTCCCATGTCTTGATTAAGTCCATGTGAAAATGATAGTTCCTTACTTCCAAGGCCAGTGGCCACAGTACCAGACATTGTCCATGAAATTACAGGATAAGGACTCATCCTTGATTTCATTTTAATCAGGAAGACAGTGTTGGCAAAGATAGAGACCAAGAGCCACAGTTTCAAAAGAAAACAAAAACAAAAACAAGGAAATTATGTGAAGTGTTTTCAGCATAGTGCCAGTCAGGTCTCTGAAGTGATAACATGTTTTATGAGACAGATGAGCTGAAGATAAGCAAACCTCACTTTGGACAAGTCACCTAAGTTCTCTGAGTTTTGGTCTCCTTGTCTGTAAGATGGTTATAATAAAAGCAGAGGCCCAAAGGACGGAATTCGTGCAAGGGGCCCGGCCCTTGCAGCCCCAGATGGTCATTCTGCTGTTCAGTCTAATTAGCATATTCACTCTTTATTATGTAGGATAGGTCTTGATCTACCTATTTCACAGGGGTGATGTGAAGATGAGAAAGCAGGGATGAAAACACTCTGCACGCTGAGTGATATTATGATTGGAGGAGGAGGAAAAACCTAGAGATCCTCTAAGTAGAACTCTGCCCTCTAACCACAGGGATAATGGTATTTCACAACAGCATGTCTTCCCACCTCCTGGGGTCACTGTTGCAAAGTCTACTTAATAGGCTTCATCTGTCCATGTATTTTCATTTCTGCCTAGTTTCTGAATTAATGCCCATCCATGTTGGCAGTTCATCTCTAGTAGATCTCATCTGCTAGGTAACAGCATTAAGGCGGAGCATATTTGTAAATACAGCTCTCCATTCCCAGTGATGATGGAATTGCAATTAGCTTTTCTTTGGCTAAGGATATTTGGGCATGAATGCCCCACTTTAATGAGAAAAACAAAAATCTAAATTTATGAAATGGATGATTTAGGAGATGATGCTTTGCTTTATTACAAAATAACTTATTTTAAAAAGGGAGCATTAGAGGCATTGTATTTAAATGGAAGTCTCTTTTAGAGCCTATTCTGTAATAATATTAGCAGGTTGAAAGGGCTATTTGAGAAGCCTTATATATTGCTATTGGGTTTGTGCTTCGGATCTAAACCTCAGCTGTACGTATATAGAAATCAGACCATGTAGTCAAACCCCTCTTTTGTACCTATAGAAACTGAGAACTAGAGAAATTAAGTAACTTGTCAAAGGTGATCTTAATATCAGAATAAACATTTGTGTAATATTTCTCCTATCCTCACAGTTTCACATGGGGTAAACAGACCATAGGAATTAGTTCACACCAGTCAAATTCCAAAGAACCTAATCTATATACTAAAATGACATTAAAAAATATTTACATAGGAGAATGTGTCTGTCAAATGGATCAGATATGATGTTTTTCTCGTCTAGATACCCTTTTCTAAACCAACAGGTTCTTGTGAAACCTAATGCATTATTGGAAAGTTTCTTGATTAAATAGATCTGAGGAATAGGAACTAGATGGTGTAAACCTTATCAGAAGTGATAAAGACCTACGAGTCCTCTTTCATCAGAAAGAATTATCAGAATATTTATAATAGAGGATCTTTTCCTTGGCCAAATTCCATAAATATTAACAAATAGTTTCCATCTTACATTTTTCTAGATTACGTGTCAACCCACATCTTCTGATGACCAACTGTGTTGCAGTCCATTCTCATCCTTACAATTTCAGATTCCTACTTTGCTCTGGGAACATTTCCATGAACTGCCTTGTTTCTGGGACATCCTCCTGTGTAGACTGATGTCATCTATAGTGGACATCTCTTTTATGACCTTATAAATTTGACCATGTACCTAATTATTTCTACTCTACTTGGAGTGTGTCACTTCCTGGCACTCAGTGTAAGTTTTAATTCAGAATAGGCAGTTTCAAACTTATAAATGGGGCAATATTTCAAAAGTCCACTCATAAATTGGTTGTCTGCAATTCATCATTGTTCAAGAAATGTATCTTGACTGATGATTAGATCCCCAAACTAACCTGCAAATATCCATTTACTTTCTTTGCACAGCTCAAATAGTACAGGGTATTAGCTTAAACCAGCTATTTTCAACCTTTTCCATCTCATGGCATACAGAAACTACTAAAATTCCAGGGAACACCCCCAAAAAATTGTTTTTTGCTGATCTGACAAAAATAAATAGGTATAATTTTTTATTCAGCCACATTGGATAGCTATTTTTTAATTTAACAATCTAAGATAAACAGGCCAGTGCCCCCGACTAAAAATCAGGTATTGCATGTCTTAAAAATTCTTGCAACACACTCATTGAAAATCGCTGGCTTAAACTTTTCCTCCTCCTCTGGACTCTAAGCTAGCCCAAAGCAAATTGCTGAATTAGGGCAGGTTGATCATTGGCATCTCTCCCCCTTAATCTCCCAGTTTTCCCTGTCCCAAATCTCTAAGAGCTAGTGTCTTAATTGCTCTGAGTCCAACACTGCATAGCATTATATCCAAGAAAGATTCACCCTGTACAAAGTGCTTTAGACTCCAAAATGACTTATGTTCACTATTCCCATCACACTTATCATTGACTCATAGGGTAGGGGTGTCATATGTTAGGAAGAGAACAATCTGGTTGAATTAATTTGCATTAACACTGAATGACTGAAACCCCCCAAATACTGTCAGAGGCTTTTAAGTTTTTAAGAGTTTTTTTGTGGGTTTGTTTTTTTCACACAAAAGTGATCACCATGTGAACATTCATGTCATGTGAGGATTTATAATTTACTATACCTGGGCCACATCCCAAGAACCTATCACTTATTTTCCAATTTCTAGTCCTCTAAACAGATTGTAGTTTTAAAAGTCCCCCCCCCATTATTCTGCTGGTGAACCCCCAGTTTCTCTAAAAGTGTCAAGTTTTATTTAATTTTTTTCCAGCAGTGCAACAGTAGCATCTAGGGAATTTCCTGTATGTAGGGGGAACTGCCAATACTAATGTATAGATCATAAACTAGTTGACAAAAAGAATGGGTGGGAGAAAAAAGGACAGAAGCAGAGAAACTTAAGGCAGAGGTCAAGAGCCATTGCTCAGCAACTGTGGGGGAACAGGAATCCTCAATGTGTGTGGAAGTGAAAAACTGAACAACCACTGTGGAGGGTAACTTAGCAATATCTATCAAACTTTGATACAGCAACCTGCTTGGAATTTATCCTATTGATAAATTGTAGGCACACGAAGAAGAATGTATAAGATCATTGCTTGCAGAATTGTTTGTGTTTGTAAAAGGTTGGAAACAACCAAAATATCCATCCATAGGGAACTAGTGATAGTATAGCCATAAAACGTAATACTGTATAGGAGTTACAAGGAATGAGACATATTCTATATAATAAAAGACTAATATGCAAATTGTCCCCTTGGGCGGGAGTTTGACCAACCTGGAGTTTGACCCTCGCTATGATGTGTGCTGACCAACGGGGCAGTGCGGAACATGGTGGGCATAGCGGTACTAGCAGCAGGCTACAGTGGAGGTGCTGCCAGCCCCCATGGGTCCCGATGAGAGTGGACCGCGGCGGGATGGTGGAGCAGGTAAGTGGGCAGCGCCAGGCCAAGGCAGGGTGCCAGACAGGGCTGCAAGGCTGGGGGAGGGAGCTAGAGCCTGATCTTCACAGGCCACCTCGAGGGACCCCACCCATGTACAAATTTTGTGCACTGGGCCTCTATACATATTGATATGGAACAACCTATACGATACATTGGTAAGTGGGGAAAAAGCAAGATATTAAAAGTGTATATGGCCGAAACCGGTTTGGCTCAGTGGATAGAGCGTCGGCCTGCGGACTAAAGGGTTCTGGGTTCGATTCCGGTCAAGGGCATGTACCTTGGTTGTGGGCGCATCCCCAGTGGGAGGTGTGCAGGAGGCAGCTGATCGATGTTTCTAGCTCTCTATCCCTCTCCCTTCCTCTCTGTAAAATATCAATAAAATATATTTTTAAAAAAAAAGTGTATATGGTATGCTACTATTTATGTGTTTAAAATATATACATCCATACATGCTTAGAATATCTCTGGAAGGAAACTCAATAAGTTGTTAATAGGATTTCCCTCGGGGATAGAGGACTGAGGGAGTAGAACAGGGAGATTTACTTTTCATTGGAAACCTGTGTTGTTTGAATATTTTACTACGTGCATTCAGAGTAAATCAAAATCAAATAACCATTGTGAAAGACGACCCATCAGAAATGAGAACATGTGAAAATTGAAGCATGTCAGGACTAGAAGGGCCCTTAGAGATTAGAAAACTGAGTATCAGAGAGGACATAGATTTGCCAAAGGAGAGGATAATCCATTTCCTTGAGGCATTAGCTGCTACTAAGCTCTACCTGCATTCAGGGTTATAAATAAAAGTCATGCCTACCTTCACCTCATGTTCCAATCTCACCTTTGCCTGTTAGAAGAGATCCATTCTGAAAGTTGGATGTAGGGGTTAGGTGACAGCTTGGGAAAGCAGTGCTGTTTCTGTGGGGAGCAGCAATGATTCTCAGGTTCTTTAGAGTATACTTAACCTTTGGCCTTTTCTCTGAATATGCAAGGCTGACTTTTACTTTGCTCCCAGAGGCAAGGCACTGCAGGGTAGCCACAGTCAGAATTTGGTCGAAGGTGGACCTGTTGTCTTCAGCTTGAGCTTCTGCAAAGAGATAAACCAAAGAGAATAAAGGAAGTTGGCGTATATTTATTGGTTTCAGAGCGGAAGGGAGAGGGAGAGATAGAAACATTAATGATGAAAGAGAATCATCGATCAGCTGCCTCCTGCATGCTCCTCACTGGGAATTGAGCCCCCAGTCCGGGTATGTGCCCTGATGGGGAATCAAACTGTGACCTCCCAGTTCATGGGTCGACACTCAACAACAGAACCACACTGCCTGGACAGGAAGCTGGTTCTTAATCTGAATGGCTGAACTACTTTATTGACTCATTAAACTCCACTGCTGTATTTTTGTGTCTTTTTAGTTGATTTCTTCCTCAGCATGTGCTTATGGTACTTAATATACAAACCTGCCTTTATTCCTTCCTGCCATGGGTCCCATGAACATAGGTGACTGCAGTCAGTTCAGCCCAGAGAAATGCTCATTGATTGTCTTCTTTAATGCAGAGAGGGTTCAGTACTGCCTCCTTCTCTTTCTTCACCCCCTTTTTTGATTTATATAGCCATGCCTTAGCTAATAAGAGTTCATTCAAAAATTGGTTTCCAGAAAGCCTTTTGGAGGAATACATATCTTTAAAATAGGGCACTTGAGATCTGAACTAGGAATGGGAGATACAGGCATCTTTTAAAAGTAAAAATTTTCTGGCAAAGTGATTTTTTTTTTTTTTCAGGAAGAGAGAGCTCATTCCATACCTGGCATTAACACGTCCCTGGTGCTTCTCATACCCATTGAGAAGAGCCCAGGGAGCTGTTCCACTTGACAACGGCTATCTCTGAGTTCTGGAAGTAAAAAAAAAAGGGTCAGGCTTTACTGTTTAGAATTTCAGGCGCTGGAGAGGATGATACAAAATAATGTAGTTCCTTCTCACAAAGCTTGCAATTGGTAATATAAAAATTTCTCCCGCCCTAACCGCTTTTGCTCAGTGGATAGAGCGTCGGCCTGCGGACTGAAGGGTCCCAGGTTCGATTCCAGTCAAGGGCATGTACCTTGGTTGCGGGCACATCCCCAGTAGGAGGTGTGCAGGAGGCAGCTGATCAATGTTTCTCTCTCATTGATGTTTCTAGCTCTCTATCCCTCTCTCTTCCTATCTGTAAAAAATCAATAAAATATATTTAAAAAATAATTTCTCCCAAAGACTTTAAAGTATATACAAGAGGAAGTTAGACTAGTATAAAGAAAATTGAGTACCATTCTATTATCCTTGGGGGTGGGGAGGTAAAATAGAGTTAAATGAAGTGAATGAAAGACTAACCAACCTTTTCCTTTAAACACTGATTATTATCTCTTCGCCTTCCTATTCTTGTTTTAAAACTTTTGAAAGTTTATTAAGCGTAACCTTGAACAAGGTATCTTTCTGAATTCCATGGAACCATAGGTCATAGTTATTTATGCTTTTTGCCATATAACTCACAGGGTGTTGTGAGTTTTCTTTTTTTTCTTCTTTTTTTGTGAGTTTTCTTCATTTGCTAAATTTGCTACAACTGCACATTATACTGCTTGGCCTTAACTCTGGTGAGCTAATTATAGAGATGAAATGTTTAGGACACTTTGAAAATCATGTTTTAAATGAACAGTTATCAAAGAACAGAAAATGGTGCCATTTCACTTCCACACCACCCTTTTCTTAGCTCTCCCCTCCCAAGAGCATCCCCACATATTTGGATGTAACACCTTAAAAAGGAAGACATCTTATGAGGGGCTATGAATTTGTGACAGCACCCTCCAGGAGAGAAAGCCATGTGAAAGGACTCTGATGTTAGTTACATGAACAAGACATTCTTTGAAGACTTCTTACCATGAAACAGACAGCTATCTTTCTGGGTTGAATAAGTTGCAGTCCTGCAAGAGGATGCATAGAAAGCATTGCCGACTGAGTATTGGCTATATCTCTATTTGCCAGAAGAGACCCAAAACACTTTCTAGGCCTCTCTTTGGATTTTCCAGGATATTAGGCTAGAGCAGCACTTACCTTTCTTGTTGGCATCATAGGATGTAATGATTAGGCTGAAGACCAAGATGGTATCCATGTCAGCTTGAGCACATGCTCCTTGCAGAGAGAGTATGCTGCTAATCTGTCACTGTCTCTTATAGCTTTGTCTCTAGGCATTTTCACTGCCCTGGAACCAAGTTTGACCCTGGGAGAGTCTGGTTCCACCCTAATTATCTTGCTCCATTTCCTGAAGACCCAGGAATAGAGCTGATTGGAGAGAGGACCAAATCTGCTTGTTAATGATTGACTCAGAAGGTCTTCCCTGATCACTGCTGCCAACATAAGAAAGGGTAATTACCCAGAGGTTTCCCTAGGAGAAAGGGCATAAACGCCCAGTGATATGCTTTATAAATACTTGCAGGTAGACACGTAGACATTCACAAGCATGCTCACTAAGACAGGCATATAGATTTACATACCAGCATACAGAGAGAAAGAGATTTCAATTAAGGAAAGTGATTTATAGAGTAGAGCAGGGAACTGGGACTGAATAAGTTGGTGAGTTACACTGGAGAAAGCACTGCACTAGGAATTAAGAGAACTGGGTTCTAATACAGGCTGTTATTAACTACGTCCTCTGGAAAAAATTGCTTGATTTCTCCGCATCTCAATTTTTTCCTCTGTAAATATTCTGACCAAATGATCTCTAGTATTCATTCACAGTTACACACATAGACTTACAGCAGCACAGATATACCTATCTAGTTTTGTACATTTTCACACCCCTGAATAGTGAAGTGAGTATAGGTAAACCACCTTCCCATGACTATTGGGCTGAGAGGTTGTGAAGAAGAGCTAAATATCCTAGATGAGAGATACTGCCTGCAGTTTGGGAAGGTTTTCCTAGACAGATAACTGTTGAAGATTTTTCAAAACTTTCATATTTTAATAATACTATATAGACTTTGTGATGGTATAGGTAGATGGATCATAAAGCAGCAATGAGGATGTATTTAGGTCCTTTGCCTAAGCCCAGAGCCTCTGTATTCTCTCTACCCACTGTAAATATACTCCATTGGAGTCAACATAGGTTTGGCTATGTGAAAGAAGGTTCTAGAGGCGAACACTCTGATTGATAATGATGAATAGGGACATTCCATGAGGGAATTCATTAGATCTGAGTCAAATCATGATTTAAATGTTACCCTGTTGCCTGACATTTTAATTCAGGTTGAAATCTGGCTAAATAGAGCATCAAGGGAAGTATTGGAAAACAAAAAGGAAAGAGATATCTGTCACCAAAGGGCAACATGTTGCCTGAAATTGGAAGGAGAAGTGCTGAACATTCAGCCACAGTGCCTGTCATTTAGCAGGTATTTATTGTGGGCCTACTATGTGCCAGACACTATTCTAGCAGTGAGCAAGATCAAGTCTATGTTCACATGAAAAGATGTAAAGCACACAACAAACCTGGTGAAAATAAAATAGTGCAAAGGGCTAATAATGAATGATACACAAATACATATATAAGATAATTAGAGAGCCCTAACCGGTTTGGCTCAGTGGATAGAGTGTCGGCCTGCGGACTAAAAGGTCCCAGGTTCGATTCCGGTCAAGGGCATGTACCTTCGTTGCAGACACATCCCCAGTAAGGGGTGTGCAGGAGGCAGCTGATTGATGTTTCTCTCTCATCGATGTTTCTAACTCTCTATCCCTCTCCCTTCTTCTCTGTAAAAAAATAAATAAAATATATTTTTTAAAAAGATAATTAGAGATATTTGTGAAGCAAAGAACAGAATGATGAGATGAAGGGTTACTGGCAGAGGCCACTTTAAATAGGGTGGTCAGAGAAGACTTCTCTGAGGTGGTGACATTTGAGCTAAGAAAACCAAGAGAATGAATGCCATAGAAGCCAAGAAAGGCGAGTATTTCAAGGAAGAAATGATCAGTTGGTCAAATGCTGAGAGGTGTGTATGATGAGAACAGACTGTCCACTATATTTGACAATCCTATAAGAACAGTTTCAGCAGAAACCGGTTTGGCTCAGTGGATAGAGTGTCGGACTGCGGACTGAGGGGTCCCGGGTTCGATTCCGGTCAGGGGCATGTACCTCGGTTGCGGGCACATCCCCAGTGGGAGGTGTGCGGGAGGCAGCTGATTGATGTTTCTCTCTCATCGATGTTTCTAGCTCTCTATCCCTCTCCCTTCCTCTCTGTAAAATATCAATAAAATATATTTTAAAAAAAAGAACAGTTTCAGCAGAGTGGTGGAAGTAGGAGAGGCTGAGAGGGGCTTGGAGCTGAATATGTGTACATAATCTTTTCAAGAAATTTTACCATGGAAGAGAGCAGAGAAGTGAGGCCAGCTAAGTAGAGGGAACATAAGTACCTCAAGTCTTATTGGTCCAGAGCAGCATTATCTCATTCCTTTTTCCCTGCCACAGTTGCCTGATTCTTCTAGGGGTAAGGCACATTGGTTTTGGTTATTATTTCCTCAACATGGTTACATGATTCTCTGCTCCCTTAGAGTTTAAAAAACTTCCCCCGTCAACTTTATTTCATTTTTTTTCTGTGAATTTCAGATGCCATGTGACAATTCTGCCACCTGGAGGGGGGGATAGGAAAGGATCTGAGGGTTCACTGTTCTCATTCTCTGTCACAAGGTGGCAGAAGAGCTCACTATTCTCAAAAGAGACCTTGTGCTTAGACAAAGAGAAGGGACAACCATATTCTTTTATCAACTTTCAGACCCTTCCCTTTTTCTTTGTGTCATAGAGGCTCAAATGTCAGCCTTTGTGTTGGAGCAGCCATACAGTGGAAGAGCTACATTAACAAGTCAAAATAACTATCAGAGAAATAGACCCAGACTGTTCTCTACTATTAGATATTTTGACTGGTTTTGTGTTTAGAATATCTGTGGAGGAAAGGATATCTCACCTGATCTCCTTTCCCTACAACAAAAATGTCAAGTTTAGAAGGAAAAAAAGCTGTAACATAGGTGAGTCTTATGAGAGATATGACACTGTAAGATATTAGGAAACTGGGACTAACTAAATGAATCAGGGTGGGTCGGTGGGAGGAGCACTTGACAAGTAGCCAAAAGGCATACCTAGGTTCTAGATCAGACTGAATCACTTTGAGTAAGTCGTTTAATTTCTCTGGCCTCTGTTTTGGTTTCTTTCTTTTTTTAAATATGTTTTTGTTGATTTCAGAGAGAGAAAGAGAGATAGAGAATCATTGATCGGCTACTCTTGCACGCCCCACGCTGGGGATCAAGGCTGCAATGCAGGCATGTGCCCTGAGTGGGAATTGAACCATGACCTCCTGGTTCATAGGTGGATGCTCAATCACTGAGCCACGCCGGCTGGGCCATTATTCATATTTTTACTACTACAAATGAGTTTTGTCTGTTTTTTAACTTTATACAACAGGAAACACATTCTTTTGGGTCTGGCTTTTTTTGCTTAATATTATGTCTCTAAAATTCATCTTGATGTTTCATGTAGCAATAGTTTGTTCTCATTGCTTTATATATTTCATTGTATGAATGCACCATAACTTATCCATTCTACTGCTGAGAGATTGGGTTATTTTCAGGTTTTGGTCATAATGAACAATGTTCCTGGGGACATCTGAAAGTTTCTCCAGAATATAAATCCAGAAATGGAAGCAGGGTTATAGGGTATGCAGGGTATGTTCAGCTTTACTAATTAATGCCAAACTGTTTCCTAGGAGGCTATCCTTATTTACACCCCTCTCTGCAGAATATAAAAGTTCCTGTTGTCTTGCCCTAGCCGGCTTGGCTCAGTGGATAGAGTGTCAGCCTGCGGACTGAAGGGTCCCAGGTTCGATTCCGGCCAAGGGCACATGCCTGGGTTGTGGGCTCGATCCCCAGTAGGGGGTGTGCAGGAGGCAGCCAATCAATGATTCTCTCTCATCATTGATGTTTCTATCTCTCTCTCCTTCTCCCTTCCTCTCTGAAATCAATAAAGAAATAGCTTTAAAAAAAAAAAGTTCCTGTTGTCTCACATCCTTCCCAAAGGGACCAAAGAGCCTTTTCAATGTGGCACAACTATACATACCCTCAGAGTGCCAACCCTTTGATTGGTTCTCAGAAGCTCAGGCCACAGTCACTTCTCCTGTTTATTTGCCCTCTCCAAGTAAAGGGTAGAGGACTCAGATTATCTCTAGGTTCCTGATCACATGCTTTATTACCCTGGGAATATTGGCTCCAGATAAGGGGTAGGTGGTGAATTTAATAACACAATCATTCCTGAATCAAGTGAGCATCCTTAGGCCATTTTATTCTTGTGTTGAATAGTAATAGAAAATGAAGGGAGACACAGAGAGAAAGGGGGAAGTAATATTTTCAGTGCGCCTACTAATGTTCCAAGCTTTGTGTTAGAAACTTTCCATTTTGGTTGTAACATTTCATCCAAAAACCACAAACTTACAAGGTAGATATTATATCTCAGTCTTATAGACAAGGAAACTGAAGCTCAGAAGGGGGTCAGTTGCTCAGGGTCACGAGCTAATTAGTGACAGAGTCAGGATTTAAAGTCTGGTCTAGATTAAAGAGTTCAAGATATTACAATACAGAACACAGAGAAGGCGAAGTTCCTGTTGCTCTTAAGATATCTTTGGCTCCTATTACCAATACCAATAATCAGTTCTTCTCAGTTTTGCTTGCCTGATTCACCCCCCAAGCTATATGCTATCCAAACGATTATGGCCGTCTTATTCGTTGATTTAAACTACATTTTATTTTCATTGATTTTTTATTTCCTTTATCTTTCTTCCTTTTTGTTCTTGTTAAGAAAATTGGGCAAATTAGCACAGCAGGTCCACTGATAAACAAGACTTACATTGGGGGAGATAGCTTTCTACCTGCTGGTCTAGTATGTTAACCAGAGATGAGATTTTTTTTAAAAAAAATGTTTTTATTGATTATTTATTCTTAAAATATGTTTTTATTGATTTTTGTTGTTTCTTTTTTAAAAATATTTCTTTATTGATTTCAGAGAGGAAGGGAGTGAGATAGAAACATCAATGATAAGAGAGAATCACTGATCGGCTGCCTCCTGCATGCCCCCTATGAGGGATTGAGCCCACAACCCAGGCATGTGCCCTTGACTGGAATCGAACCCGTGACTCTTCAGTCCACAGGCTGACACTCTATCCATTGAGCCAAACCGGCAAGGGCTGTTGTTTCTTTTTAAAAAATTATTTTTAGAGAGAGAAGAAGGGAGAAGGATAGAAACATCAATAAGAGAGAAACATCATAGATCGGCTTCCTCCTGCAAGTCCCCTACTGTCGATCAAGCCCACAACCCAGGCATGTGCCCTGATCGGGAATCGAACCAGCAAACTCTAGGTTCATAGGTCAATGTTTAACCTATGAGCCACACTGGCCAGGCCAGAGGTGAGATTTAAGAAAGATAGGACATTGTAACATCTTCCTATAATTTAGGAACACTTTAAGACTGAAGGAATGGAAAGGATAAAAGGAAGTTGAGTGATGGCTGTTTTCACTGTAAAAAGCAAAGGCTCTATAAAAATGGTTAATGTTGTATTTTGTTATATATTGTGCTTTGTATATGATAACAATGAAGAATGAGGGTACAGTTGTGGCCTGTATGGCTCAGTGGTTGGAGTGTCAGCCCGAGGACCAAATGGTCACGGGTTCAATTCCAAGGCACATACTTGGGTTGCAAGTTTGATCCCCACCCCAGTCAGGGTGCATGCAGGAGGCAACCAATTGATGTGTCTCTCTCACATTTGCTCTCTCTCACTCCCCTCCACTCTCTAAAAATTAATGAAGAAAATATCCTTGAGTGAGAAATAACAACAACAAAAAAACACAAGTGAGAGTACATAGGTGGAAGTCTAAACATGTAACAGGAAAAAGCTGAGTTTGAAATAGGGCTTATGAAGGCACTGTGGAAGTCTGAAAGGAAGGAGAGGGCAGGAGCAGGAATCAGCTCACCGGGGGCATTTTCATGGGTTGTCAGGAGAGTGAGGTCAAAAATGAGAAGCCTGAAAAGTTGATCAATATAAAATGTCAAAATCCCAGGACTGGGCAGGACCTAAACAAGTTATCTTGTCCATTTTCCTGCCTTTAGCTAAAGGGGCCTTTTAAACTTTTTCTAGGTATTTAGTTATGAGATGTGTAGGACTTAGAGATTTAAAAAAAAAGATACTGGAAGTGCTGTGGAAGAAGTAGCTAAGATTTGAGGATTGTCAAATATAGATAGTATAGATGGGCACTGGAAGTGATTAGTATTGGATAGTTAGGAGGGAGGGAGAGCTGAAATACCTAGTGAAAACCCTAATGTCCATGTGAAAAAATCCTGGTGGGTCTCCACTGTGAACCCTGTCCTTCATTGTGCAATCTTACCTTTTATCATCAGGTCCAGACTTACAAAGTGGCATCCTTGAGGACATTTCCTGACTTTATGGTGTGAAGTTCCCAGGCTCTTAACTCTGGACGAACTTGAATGGTGGACCAGAGCAAAGGAACGTAGTGTTCAGATAAAGTTTTGTATGTTTTGTTTTTCTCTGTCTCATGACTGGAGCCACAATTCTGGTTAAAGACCTGACTTTTCTTGATGAAGTCTATCCATCTGTAAATCAGCTAAGGATCCTACTGGAGGCTTTGCCTCCTAAAGGCAACATGAAGACAGATAAGCAGACAGACATAAGGAGCAGTGTGACCTCTCAGGTACAGAACTAGTTAATCTTCTATTATTTATTTATTTATTTATTTATTTATTTTTTAAAATATATTTTATTGATATTTTTACAGAGAGGAAGGGAGAGGGATAGAGAGTTAGAAACATCGATGAGAGAGAAATATCCATCAGCTGCCTCCCGCACGCCCCCCACTGGGGATGTGTCCTCAACCAAGGTACATGCCCTTGTCTGGAATCGAACCTGGGACCCTTCAGTCTGCAGGCCGACGCTCTGTCCACTGAGCCATACCGGTCAGGGCAGAACTAGTTAATCTTTACTTCAGTCAATGAATCACTTACTTAGCCCTACTCTAGTAGTTTTGGAGGGGAATCCCAAACTGTAAGAAACACTCTCTGTCCCTAAGATTATTAAAATTTAGCTGGAGAGCTAAAACCAAATAGACACAAAAATTAAAGCCTAATAAATGCTGAATCATGTGGTGGTGATAAGAATCCTACAGAAACTCAGAGGAGAGATATATCAGTAGAAGGTGGAGAAGTAAAGAAATCTTAGAGAAAAGGGAGAGGAAGGACAAGTTTGACAGTAGAAGCAAAGGTAAGAATAAGTGTGGCAAGAGCTATAAACCAGATTGGAGTATACATGTTGAGGACCAGGGGGAAATAACATCCCAGGATTTCCTCTGTCCTCTGTCCCAACTGTTGACCACTGACTTTGCTACGTAAGGAAGTTGGAACCATGGCAGCTACCGGGACAGGGGACTCTTCATAGTTCCATTTTCTATTAAGGCACTTTTCTTCCCTTGGTTTAACTCTGGCCTGACCCGATAAGACTTTCCTATCTTGGACATGCAGTTGTAGAAGGCATTGCTGTTTGACCAGAGACACTGGCAGCAAACAGGGGGACAGTAAGGATAAATCCTATTGTTCTCAAACTTCAGTTGAATAATTATCAGGGTGAATAATTACTGCTTAAAAAAAGTCTGCAGTGGGGCTGGGAATCTGCATTTTTTAACAAGTACCTATGATTCTGTTGCAGGTACTCAGTGGAAATCTTTAAGAAACATTGCCATAAACTAAAGTACAATGGACAATAAAGTGCCAACATATACACAGTGACACACATATAAACATACTGTTTATGTATTCCTGGGCTTATTCATTTTTTAGAATTTATCCTCTCTCATCTATGGATCATATAAAATTCACATGGCTGTCATCTAGGGAGCAAGTTGTAGACATTCGGTTTTGGCATTTAGTTTTGTCTTCCCAACTAGATTGTAGTCACTTTAATGACAGGGACCCCTCAGACTTTTCTTACTTTCCCACAGTAGGGTGAGAGACCATCTTTTTTCCCCAATTAAAAAAAAAATGGTTTTTCCCTAACTGGTTTGGCTCAGTGGATAGAGTGTTGGCCTGTGGACTCAAGGGTCCCAGGTTCGATTCCGGGCAAGGGCATGTACCTTCGTTGCAGGCACATCCTCAGGAGTGGGTGTGCAGGAGGCAGCTGATCGATGTTTCTCTCTCATCGATGTTTCAAACTCTCTATCCCTCTTCCTTCCTCTCTGTAAGAAAATCAATAAAATATATATATATATATATATATTTTAAATATACTTTATTGATTTTTTACAGAGAGGAAGGGAGAGGGATAGAGAGCTAGAAACATTGATGAGAGAGAAACATCAATCAGCTGCCTCCTGCACACCCCCTACTGGGGATGTGCCTGCAACCAAGGCACATGCCCCTGACCGGAATCGAACCTGGGACTCTTCACAGTCTACAGGCCAACGCTCTATCCACTGAGCCAAACTGGCCAGGGCAAAAAATATATTTTTTAAAAAATGGTTTTATTGCCCTAGCGCAGTGGTCGGCAAACTCATTAGTCAACAGAGCCAAATATCAACAGTACAGCGATTGAAATTTCTTTTGAGAGCCAAATTTTTTAAACTTAAACTTCTTCTAACGCCACTTCTTCAAAATAGACTCGCCCAGGCCGTGGTATTTTGTGGAAGAGCCACACTCAAGGGGCCAAAGAGCCGCATGTGGCTTGCGAGCCGCAGTTTGCTGACCACTGCGCGGGTTTGGCTCAGTGGATAGAGAGTTGGCCTTTGGACCAAAGGGTTGCAGGTTCGATTTGTGGTCAAGGGCATGTACCTTGGTTGTAGGTTCAATCCCCGGCTGTGAACAGAGGGAAACCAATAGATGTGTTGCTCTTATATCAATGTTTCTTTCCTTACTCTCTCTCTCTTTCCTTCATCCCTCCCTTCTACTCTCGCTAAAAAAAAAAAAAAAAAAAAAAAAAAAAAAAGTCAATGGAAAAAATAACCTAATTCCTCCAGTGAGGATTTAAAAAAAATAAAAATTAAAAAATATGTTTTTATTGAGTTTCTTAGAGAGAGAGAGAAACGTCATCAGTTGGCTGCCTCCTTCATGTCCCCTACTGGGGATTGAGCCTGCAACCTGGGCATATGCCCTGACCAGGAATTGAACTGTGACCTCTTGGTTCCTTGGTTGACGCTCAACCACTGAGCCATACTGGCCGGGCTTTCCCCCCAATTTTTTTAAAAATTGATTTTTCAATTATAGTTGATGCACAATATTAGAGACTATCTTTAAAGTTGGATGATATTTGGAATGTTCAGGATAAATCTGACAACCTTCTTAAAAAACTTGGAAGCCATTTGATATTTGGGACCTTATATTAGTTTTCTAGGGTTCCCATAATAAAGTACCACAGATTGGGTGGCTTAAACAATAGAAATTTATTTCTCCACAGTTCTGGAGACTGTGTCTGAAAATCAAGGTGTTCCCAGGGTTGGTTTCTTCAGAAGCTTGTCTCTTTGGATTGTAGATGGCCATCTTCTCCAGCATAAGAGCAACAATTCTGGCAAATGCTTCATCAATTTGTGATTCTCGGATGGTCTCTCCTCTGTGTGTGTCTGTGTCCTAGTTTCCTCTCTTTATAAGGACACCAATCATTTGGAATTAGGGTCTCCCCTGATGACCTCATTTTAATTTAACTTTCTCTTTAAAGATCCTGTCTCCAAATATATTCACCTTCTGAGGTGATGGGGATTAGGACTTCAACATATGAATTCTGGGACAGAATTCATCCCATTATTGCTGTCTAGTTTCAGCTTCTAGAAATGTTCTACTCCCTTCTCTTCCACTTGTTAGTCTTGTATAGTAAGTTCTCTCCACCCTTTGGCTCTCCTCCTCCGCTTCTTACTGACATAATGGCTTGTGTGGCAAGAACTCATGAAACAGCTCTAAAGAGCCTACAGTAAAGATTGGCAGGTTTTGGCATGCACCGCTTTGGAGTTGTTGAAATTTCAGGTGTATTGTCTTAAAGACACAGTTCTACCCACTTGTCTTAACATTTGATGGTGATAATTGGATTATTAGATCCTACGTGGTCTTGGTATATCCTAACTCAGTGGTCAGCAAACTGCAGCTCGCGAGCCACATGCGGCTCTTTGGCCCCTTGAGTGTGGCTCTTCCACAAAATACCACGGCCTGGGCGAGTCTATTTTGAAGAAGTGGCGTTAGGAGAAGTTTAAGTTTAAAAAATTTGGCTCTTAAAAGAAATTTCAATCATTGTACTGTTGATATTTGGCTCTGTTGACTCAAGAGTTTGCCGACCACTGTCCTAACTCATCTTTCGTTTTCTTTCACTGCAGCTCTTTTATTAGGCCTTTCCTTGGCTAGTTCTTTAGAGCTCAATTACTTCAAATATTCAGTGAGGTCAAAAGCAGGACATGTAATGGCTTGCTGAAATTTCACATAAGGATAGTTTTTGAGGGTAACCTGATTTTGCAGTGCTCCTAATGTGGATAAACAGCAGCACCATTAAGAAGCAATCTTGGGGCCAGAGTTCCTATTACTTCATGGGAAAGGCAGATGAAAAAGAAAAGAGGCAACCTCAAGATTTTTAATTCTTTCCAAAGTCACTTCCTTCATGCCAGCTTCAGAGACACTATTAGGGAGAGGTAAAACTTCCCTCTTTCCAGGCTTTTTTTTTTTTTTTTCCAGTAAGCCAAGTCAAACATCCTGTTAAACCTGCAATTATCTTTAAGTTCTTATTTCCTTTGTTTGTTCAACTGACATGCATCCAATGACAAACACAGCTATTGTGAAATGTGGGTCAGTGCTCTGTCAAGTCTACATCTTTCTAAATTTCTGTTTCTAGTCCCTAATATTTTAAAGCAGGTTGGTAAATTCTTGGAGAAGCCACCACCTCATGGTATTGAGGGCTCCTAAATGAATATTGCTCCTTGTTGGTTAATCCTCCAATCTTCCTGTCTCTACTTGGCCCAAGAACTTCTGACCTCAGGTGTGTGTTTCTACCCTATGCATTTTTTGCCCTATGGCACAGAACTTCTTGCCAAATCATCCTCTGTACATCTCTTGGCCTTTAACACAAGCTTGTGTAAGGATCAGAAAAGTACTCTGGGCGCTCATTAAATCCTTGCAAGGGGTTAAACTCACTCCATTCTTCTGAAGTGCAATTTTCTCTTTTCTCCTGTACAATAGTTGTATTATATGTTGGGCCTTCTTTTAGTTCCTATTAATTTTCAACACAGCCACCATGAAAGTGTGCTATAAATAACGAAAAACTAGAGAAATTGGTTGGCTTTATCTGAAAGGTTTGGTGTAACCACAGTGGAAGTTGGGAGACACACTCAAATCCGAGAAGTCAGGAATTTACTGCCACGTATTTTCCCTGCTCAGGGCAGGCAGAAAAAACTGCGGTCCTTCACTACACTGCCCTTCTTACTGAGCTTTCTTTACTGAGTGAGGCTTGCCCTCACCGCTCCAGGATCCAGCAGCAAAGACTCTCTTGCGGTGGGCTGCTTTGGGTCTGAGGAGCAAGCCAAGGGAGTCTGGTTATGTTGTTCCAGAATAGGGATTACTTAGCCTGCACCAACTTGCAAACCAGCCTGTGTGATCCTGGGCAATTCACGATGCAATACCCACCTCTTCAGGGTGTTAGAATTGAACACGAAAAGATCCTCACGAGGCCCGTACACCAACCGCTCTATTCAGTCTCGCTCCGTTCTGGGCTCCCTTCCCGCGCTACACTCCTGCTGGCCCCGGGCGTTTCTCTCCCGGGTCGGAGGTGCACGCAGGGCCATTTCCCCCCATCCCTTGTCCGCCAGAAGGGGGAGTGGCCGGCCGGCCCTGGACCCCACACCCGCCCCCGGCAGAAAGGGCGGCGAAGGCCCGAACTGGGGCCCCGCGATTGCCCTAGACCCGCCCGCCTCCTAGCCGCTGGGTCCCGAATGGCAGAGCGCGCTCGGACCATCGGCATCGCCTCACGTCGCCCCGCCCCGCGCCTCCCTCCCATTGGCTGTCGCCAGGCCCTCGGAACCCGCAGTTTGCCTCTCAGCGGGCCGGACAGCGCTGCCGCCCGGAGTGGGGTCGGAGGTGAATAACCTGGAGTAACTCCGGACGTAGTCACCCCACGAGGCTTGCAGGCTGAGGTGGGAGGCGGGGGCGGGGCGGGGGCGGGGCGGGGGCGGGCCGACTGGCGTGAGGCCCCGCCCCTTCCCCGTGTGCCCGGCCGGTCTCGAGCTGCGCGCCTGTCAGCCATCGCGGTGCTCACCGCGTCTCCTCCCGCCCAGCCCTTCCTCCGCGCAGGGGCTCTGGGACGCCGGACCGCGGACTCGCCGCCGGGAGGTGAGGTGAGGTGTGGGTACCCCAGAGCTGGTGATTCATGGCCTGGAGAGGCTGGGGCCCGGGGAGGAGAGGGGAGGTGGCAACAGGGGGCCGCCTCCCATCTTCCGCCCACCCGCACGCGGCCGGCTCCATCCCGCCGGACCCCCAGTGCTAGGCAGCCCAACCCTCCCCGCAGCTCCGGGGCCTCGAGTTCCCCTCTCTGGAGTCAAGGAGGGGCCTGGGGCCTCGGGGTGGGAGCTGAGACCCGGAACTGGGAGGCGTACAGCCCAGGGCCTCTAGGAAGGGGCTGGGATGTGGGCCTGGGGCTCCCTATACCTCACTCCCGTGCTAGGTCCGACGAGGTCAGAGTCCTTCCTCTGACGACTCTCTCCGAGGCGGCCCCGCGCTAGGGAGAGGGTAAAGACCCACGTGGGAGGGGGATGTTGAGGGTTGGGTCCAATTGCATTGAAAGTCTTCTAACTCTTGAGAGTGAGGTGTAGGGTGCAGAGACCCTGGCTCTGTGGCTCTCTCTGTGTCTTTGTACGGTGGTGCGAGCCAGGGCCAGGCGAGTTGTTCCTTGCCAGATCTTGCTCCCAGGGTTTATGTTTTGTGTGAGGGACTAGAAAATGTACTTTCCTGTTACTCTCGCCTTCCCATCTGCTATATTATTGGAGATAGGACGTCGGAAGGTGATGTGAGGCTAATTTCAGAGGAAAATGTGCGTCAAGGTCCTGTTCGGGTCAGTGCCAACATTATTTTTGGATTTGGACACAGAAAGTGGACACTCCTGGACACTTAGAATCAGCTCTAAATACCAGGGACACCATGCAGGTCTTGTAGATTTTATAGAAGCATATGAGAATATAGCTGCTCCAATAGAGGGAATACTTTAATTTCACATATTTTTGTTTTGGGGTTTAAGTCTAAAATCAAAAGATCCTAGGACTTCCTGATTGATTCCATTTCTACTTAAGCAGTTTTCAGTAATTTCCCAATGTGTGGAATAAACCTCATAACCTAGTCCTCAGTCTCAGAGGTTGATCCCTTTAATCTCGATTTCTTTTCATTCATTTTTCCCCCCAACCCCATGATAACAGATTGAGAAACATGCTTACTTTGGTTACATGATTTCTTCTTTCTGGGTGGTAGGAATTATCTGATTTGTCTCTTCTTGGTGGGAATGCTTTGGATGTTTGTGATTGAGAAGTATTTTTTTGCTGCCTGTTTGGCAAGCACTTTTAAGGTAAGTGTTGTGGTCTAATATAGTAATATAGGGCAGAACAGCAGCTGCATTGTCCAGGTAAGTGCCTGCTTGTTACAAAGTAGCAAGTCTCTTCCCACTTTTCTTGACTTAATTTTCTCATTTCTAATGATAGGAGGACTGTTGTGAATCCAAGAATAGTTAACCGGTATTGTAAAGTGAGCATATGAAAGATGTCAAAGACAAAGCACTTATTTACAAAGCCGCTTGGGTTTACTTGTGTTGCAGAAGTTTTGTTTTGAATTTACCAGTGCAGAACTGAAATATAGCAAGCATAAGTTGAATTGTTTTTAAAACCGGAGGAAGGATTGGGAAATGATGGTATTTAGTTTAGTGAATTTACAGTTCAGATGATGACTAGGTTATGTCAAAGAACTGGCATTGTGAAAGAGCCAGCCTCAGAACTCTCTCTGATACTTACCTCTCTAAAGTGCTGTGAACAGGTTCAGGTGTAGAACATTATGTAAAATTCTACTACCTTTTCAGTTAGTGATTAGGAAAACATTTTGGCCATCACACAGACTGGTTTAACAGGTCTGGGGCTAATGTTTTTCTTTCTTTGAAATAATTTTTAAAAATATGTAATATACTAATAGTCGTGGTTGAAGAAAGAAGTAAATTAAAATGAAAATTGATGGAATAATACATTGGAATTTAGAATTTATAATTGGAGGAGTCTTTTTACAATTCAGAAAAAAGGTTATCTAATATGCTCTTAAAGATTAATAACTGTAGAAGCTATGCATCAAGCATTTTTCCAAACCCTTAAAACAACAAGATTATGAAGAAGTGAATGAACACTAAAGACTCATTGGTTGAAAAAGTTTCTTTAACTATGAGGTGACTAACATATTTAAAGGAAGTATTCACCGATCTTCTACTCTAACAGATTATTGCTTAACTAGTTTTTTGTTTGTTTCAATAAGTGTACAATTTAGTGACTATTCACTACTTTACTTGCATCTCATGGCTTATGTGAAGATGCTATTAGTTAGGAAACTGACAAATAGTGTTTATAAGGATGTTGCACTTAACACAAGGAATATGAATCTGATTGATACAGTATAGGTTCCTATGAGTTCAACCAGTCAATCTTAGTATGTGTGCTCTAATGATACAGTTGTCTTACCAATTTTTTATTTATTCAAGTTATCATAAAGCCATCTAGTCTTGGAATGTTTAAGCAAGTGAAAAGTGGCTTCAACAACAGCAGTGTTAAGTGCCTTACCCAAAGGTTTGGTGGCCCCAACTGGTTTGGCCTTCCAGTGATGTTATTTGGGACTTAGGTTCATTTCATTGTTTCCAAATGCCATATTCACCCTCCTTTATATAAGGAACCACAGTAATGTTTACCATCACATGACAATAGGAATTGAAATTGTTTGGCAGTACTAGTGATCATCCCAGAAAGTAAGCTTGTATAAATGATTTTCATTTTCAAAATAACACAAATGAGTTTATGGAGTTAAGTTTGAAAAGCAGACTCAGTTTTGGAGAATCTTTTTCTGGATATGTAAGGTTTCATTTATGTGTATTTGGCTATCTCCAATGATAGAAATAGAGAGTATGCTCATTAATGAAGTTCCTAAAAATTACTGTTTTTGTAGAAAGCTTTTAAATCTGTCCTTAGTCATAGAAGTTGGCACACATGTATATGTATGTATTTACACACATGCCAAATTGGGGGGATAGTAGGTTGATAGGAGCTTGATTAGTTTTCAAGTTTAATAAGAGTAATATCAGTAGATTAGCACCAGGAGGATAGATAGCTGGTTTGTGTTTTGGATATCAACATTTAGTGGTATTCCTGGCCCTGACAAGGCAAGCTACTTAATTTCCCTTTGATTCCAACTTATAAATCCAAGAATTTAGTAGAACTTTTAGTATTGGAGTGTACCTTAGGAATTTTATAGTCCAATTTTCCAGTTAATATGAGAATATCTTATCTGATAGTCCTATTGAAAATTCCAGCTATAGGCAGTCCATCATCTGGGGCAACTAATTTTTGAGAGTTTGTCATTATTTTCAACTCAAAACTGTCTCTTTAAAATGACACAAGATGTTTTAACTCCAAGAGGATTAGGAATTGCTGCTTTAACCTGTAAATGTCTCCTCTACATCTCTGCCAGGTAACATAAAGTACAATCCAGAGAACTGGGGGGCAACAACAAAAAAAAGCAATGTGTTTTCAAAGAAGAAATTTTTATCTTGAGACTGTTTAGAAGGTAGTGACACATCTGAATCATGGCTCCAGCTTTTTCTAAATACTGTTGTTCTATGAAGTAAGATTATAAAGGGAAATTGATTCATAATCCCAAAGCTTTTTGAATTCACAAAATGGCTTTTTACCTGGAAGCATCTAAATGTTTCTAGGTAATAATATTTGAAATAAACCCGTTTTTCATGTCTCCTAGTTTTGTAACTCAAATGTTAACTGGAATTCCTATGAAACGGCCTGCAGAAGCCTAGTGTTTACACAACATTGTAAGGTGCTATTGGTGGTAGATCTAAAAGGATTGGAAGAGATAACTTTTCCAGCTTCATTGAGGAGATAACAGAGTCAATTACATATATTAAATAAGGGAATGACATGCTCATTGTCTACTTAAATGCTCAGAGATAGGAGATAAAGGATCGGAGTGGCATGGAATTGAGTAAAACTTTTTTTATATATAAACATTTTTATTGATTTCAGAGAGGAAAAAAGAGGGAGAGATAGAAACATCAATGATGAGGGAGAATCATCAATCAGCTGCATCCTGCACAACCCCTGCTGGGGATAGAGTCCAAAACTTGGGCATGTGTCCTGACCTGGAATCGAACCATGATCTACTGGTTCATGGGTCGAGGCTCAACCACTGAGCTTTACTGGCTGGGTTGGGTAGAACTTTCTGTTAACGTATTTAAAATCTTCAGTTGCTAATACATAAGTGAGATATGCACATAGTTCAAAAGTTTAAACATATAAGAGAGAGAAAACAAATGTAATAAAAGCATATATAGTGACATTCTCCATGCTAATTTTGTCTTGCAGCCATCCAGTACCCTTCACCAGAGACAAGCAGTGTTATTAATATCATTATAATTTCTTAATAGTAATGATCAGATATATTTATTTAAATGTATTTATTTTTAAATAGAGGTTTTATTCATATTCAGACAAATGCTCCCCACTCTGCTAATTTTTTAAATACAATTTATGCATACTTTACATACTGTTCTTCACCTTTGGTTTCTTCACTTAATGTAACTATTTTCAACTGGTGTGTTGCAAACATTTTTAAAACATGTAATACCTAACTGTTTAGTCAGGGGCACTGACCTCTTTTCCCTTAGATTATCAAGTTAAAAAATGACAACGGCCAACACAATGGCCATCCAATGTGAATGAATCAAAATTATACGTAGCTCAAACTACATAATTGGGTAAATCTTAATTCCCCAATTAACATACCTACACTGCCCCAATCTTGCTGTCATTCAGGGTCTTCTCTTAGAAGCTCTGGATTTCCCTATCTGTATAATAGGTTCTTTCCTTATGTTTTTTTCACCCCAAACCAGTGGAACTATGTCAGTCAACTGTGAAACTTAATATTCAGATCTCTGGGTCTCCAGCAGCAATTCTGATGCTCAGTTGATCTGGGGTGGAGTTTAGACATACTATATGTTTTTTAAAAGCTCGACAGGTGATTGTTATAAATAGTCAAATTTGAGAATTTCTACCTTGGGTACAGTTAAATGTTGGGCCTAGAAGGAAACCCTGGATTTGGGAAGTAACTAGAGATTCTTTGGTCTCTTAGAGTTTAGGGACTTAATGTAATAGGAGATCTGTTCTCTCCCTTTCTTTGTGGGTGGGTATAGCCATTTTATTGATTTTAGAAAGAGGGGGAGAGCAACATCAATTGGTTGCCTCCGATACACACCTTAACCATGGATTGAACTAGCAATCTAGGTATGCTAGTATGTCCTGACTGGAAATTGAACCGGCATGGGACAACGCTCCTACCAAGAGAGCCACACTGACCAAGGCGCATATAGCCATTTGGAAACATAATCATTGCCTGACTGGGTTGTATCGAATCTAGTGGTTTTCTTCTTTTTTGATGAAATACTGGAAATCATAGGGTTGAAATGTGTTCATCTAAGTGTACATGGAAGAGGCATATTGTGAAATTACAATATTGGATTATTGTTTAATACTTTCATGAATAAAAAGTCTTTGAGCATATAATGTTTTTGATTCACAGATTTGAACAAATATAGTAAACAACTAAACTTTATGCTTCAAGTTCAATAATAGATTTGACCAGAAAATCATACTTGGAGTATTATTACTTTATATTATGCTGAGCAAAACAGTTATTGATAAATTTTGAATTTCTTTTAAAAAGTACTTCAAATGTATCTCCCTTTCTTTTTTTTTTAGTTCTTTTTGGAAGTGGATATCTGCTCAGACAGTAAGAATTATAAGAGGTCAGTTACAAATAATGCTCCTTGTTTTCAGTGTTATAAAAATTTTATGTTCATGTGCTAAAATATTAACCTGTAGGCTTTTATGTTAAAAGTTGCCTCCCACAAAAGATAAATGCAGTTTTAGGGGGGATAACTTGAGTGAACAAGTCTGACAGTGATAGTATGCCACCACCTTTTCTCTTTCATTCAGGGCTAGAATCAATGGAAGTGGGACGAGCTGTAGAGTATCTTCTAGAGTGTCTGGACAGCTACTCAGTGATTTTCCATACATGACCTCTCTTCTTCTGATGGTTTGTAGGCTTGTGCCTGGGCATACCATTCAGTAGAGTTGCTGGTTGGTGGAAAGGTCTTTAGCTGTTGACACTGGGCTGCTTCCAATCTTTGCAACCCTTTAGGGAAGGCTGCCTTCATATTCTTAGCTAGGAAAGAAAAAATTGAAGTTGACTTTTTAGAGACTTTCATTTATTAATCAATCCCTTTTCTTCCATGGAATCAGAGAAATGCTTCTTATTAATTTTATTTTTTAGTCTAGTCACCTAATTTTGGGCAGGCTATAACGTAGAATCTGTCCCTGAATGCCTTACTTATTTCTTTTGTGAAGAAGGCAGCCGTTATTTTCTGTTAGCTGAAATGGAGGTTTTTTAAAAAAATCTATTGTTTTTAAACTTGATTACGAACTGGTCTAAAATGTGAAAGAAGTAGACTTTTTGCTGCTGTACTTTCTGATGTTTGGAGTGGTCATCTGTTAGAACTTCTTTCTCCCTTTCTCTTTCTCTCTCCCTAACCCCCTTTTTAAATGATTTGGTTTTCTTTTAATATTCTGGAAGTGAACCCTTTATAAAATTTGGAGACATTAAACAAAAATTTTTTATGGAAACTTAATATTCCAAGGGAGAAATGTATAGAAAATTTAGATGTCAAGTTTGCATGATATTTTTATATTTGATTCTAGTTTTAAACATAAAAGTTAGCTTAAGCCGAAACCGGTTTGGCTCAGTGGATAGAGCGTCGGCCTGCGGACTGAAGGGTCCCGGGTTCGATTCCGGTCAAGGGCATGTACCTTGGTTGCAGGCACATCCCCAGTGGGAGGTGTGCAGGAGGCAGCTGATCGATGTTTCTCTCTCATCGATGTTTCTAGCTCTTTATCCCTCTCCCTTCCTCTCTGTAAAATATCAATAAAATATAAAAAAAAAAAAAGTTAGCTTAAGTAATCTCCAACTCACTTTTAAGAAATGTCTGTAGGTATTTTTTAGCATTCCTAGCAATTTATTATTACTGCTTTATTCTTCTAGCACAGTGGTTCTCAAACTTTAGGACTTGGTAAAATATTGATTATTGGGCCCCAACCTATAGGTTCTGACACAGTTAGTTTGTCTGTGGTAGGGCCCAAGAATTTGTACTCTTTTTAAAAATATATATTTTATTGATTTTTTTACAGAGAGGAAGGGAGAGGGATGGATAGAGAGTTAGAAACATCAATGAGAGAGAAACATTGATCAGCTGCCTTCTGCACACCCCCTACTGGGGATGTGCCCGCAACCAAGGTACATGCCCTTGACCGGAATCGAACCTGGGATCCTTCAGTCCGCAGCCCGATGCTCCATCCACCAAGCCAAACCGGTTAGGGCAAGAATTTGTACTCTTAATGGATTCCCAGGTAATACTGCTCCTGGTCTAGAAACCACACTTGAGAACCACTATTCTAGCATTACAAATATGTTTTATCTTTATAAATGAACAAGCTCTGATTCACAGATTGCACAAAAAATAATGGTGCATGTGTAATTTTAACATGTTTAGTGGTGATTCCTGAGCATTTTAAAATCTTGATGTTTTGTCTAATGTCAAAGAACACTGTTCTTTTATGCCTCAAAGTGATTTATAGCATATGAAATTTATTAATAAATTTCTTATTACCTGTTGACATATCAACTCTTAGAGCACCTCAAAATCAGGATTGGGAATCATTATTCTCTGAATTAAAATTGTAGGTTAGGCCACAAGCTGTTTAATACTAAGTTGATGTGTAGTTTTAAAGTGTTTTTAATAGGGATTTTGGAATGACAATAAATACCATTTTATTTAGTTCAGTCTTTATTGTAGTGGACTTAGAACTATGTTTTGGTCTTTGTTAATTAGTTTTCTAGGATTGGCAATATCTAATCCTAACTAATAAGGCCCTGTATCTGGAAAACGTATACTTAATTGAGATGACACCTCCATTATTTTAATTGTAGATTTAAATTTGATAGTAGATTCACTTTCTCCCTATCACTGTCAGCACATTAGAGCCAAAAGCAGACATTTTTGGGGTGTATTTTTGACAGATGTAATTTAAGAAAACTCTCATGGGGACAAGTAAAGATTTTTTTTTTAAGTAAAAAAAAATACCCATCTGGAGTTTGCTTTAAAGTAAACTATATATTTATGTGTGTCCATGTATGTACACATATATATACATGTAGAATATCTATTCACTATGTAGTATGTGTTTATTTATATATAAACAGTTTATGTATATATTTATACATAAATGCACTTATATAAAATTTATAGCCTCTTATAGTGTAGTGTTTGGAACCAGGTGGTAGTTATGTAGTTTACTGTAAACACCAAGGGTTTTTTGTTGTTGTTTAAATTTTTTTTTATTTTTTATTTTACAGAGAGAGGAAGGTGGGGGGGAGAGAGAAACTTCCATCGGCTGCCCCTGGCATGTGCCCTACTGGAGATCGAGCCTGCAACCCTGGCATGTGCCCTGACTGGGAATCGAACTGTCGACCTCTCGGTGCATGAGGCAATGCTCAACCAATTGAGCCACACCGGCCAGGGCTAAACACCAAATTTTCAATGAATACCACTCTTCCAAAACCCTTACCACATTCTCCCCCATACTAATAACTGCAATTACAATATACAAACAAGGAGCTTTCACCTATTGGAAAGATTTCTGATTATCTCTTGGACATCATCAAATTGATAAAGAGATTGGGATTGGCTTATATATTTTTTGAAAATAATTTCTTGTGGAAACGGAAATTGGTTTTAATTTTTTAGGCAGAGTTACCATGATGTAGATTTTCTTCCCTTGTAGAAAACAAAAGCCCTGAAATAGAATAGCTAAGGAAACAAATTCTCAAACTCTGCCTTGCTTCCAAGTGCAAGCTGTGGTGTACTAGGTATAACCTGTAGCTATCTTTAGGTATACTTTATTATCTATAACCTGCTTTCTTCACTCTTCATTTTCTCCATAGCTCTGAGAGCTCATTTTGAAGAAATAATGGATGAGCCATCCCCCTTGGCCAAACCTCTGGAGCTGAACCAGCACTCCCGATTCATAATTGGTTCTGTGTCTGAAGATAACTCGGAGGATGAGATCAGCAGTCTGGTGAAGCTGGATCTACTGGAGGAGAAGGAGGGCTCTCTGTCACCCACTTCTGTCAGCTCGGATACGCTCTCGGATATGGGGATCTCTAGCCTACAGGATGGCTTGGCCTTACATGTAAGGTAAGAGAGAAGTTTAATGTTTTACCCATTTAATCTGTCCTGCTTTCACTGAGTTTGTTCTGAAAAGAGTAAGAATAATTTTATCCAAGATTGCTTCTTCTTTTCCTATGTCACTGGTCTTAAAGCTTTGATGAGTAAGTGGAAAATGATGTACTTTGTCTGGAGTATAGTTTTTGAAAGTATCTTTTCCTAAACATTCCTCTCAACTTTTTCTGATTCTTTGTACATACTAGGTCTTTTACTGAGACCTAGAGAATGAGAGTTATGTTGAGGAATTTCAGTCTCTGTATCACTTTGACTACAATTGTTGTAACTATCTTGGTGATTGACAGGACTTTTGCAAGGGTGGGCAAATTTGTAGTATTATCTCTTTGAACTACTTCATTATATCAGGAAGTTATATTCTATTTCTGACTGGGCCAGTACTCAATAAAGAGCTGTAGTAGGAACAAGGGATTGTTATAGAGCTCTTCTTTTGTTCTAGAAATGGAATTCCCTATATGTAATTGAGAATATCAGTAAATAGTAACTCTGGATTATTCTTATTTGTTGATGTTTGATTATACAACTAGTGTGTGATATACTAACCTTTGGTCATTTGCTTTGCATTTCTTGGATTAAAAGTTATGGATTAGTGGTTCTTGGTTTTCACTGTACATCAGAATCATTTGGGGAGCCTTAAGAAATGAACCCCATCACCGCCGATTCTGATTCATTTGATAATGGCTTGGCTTGGAGCTGGGGCAATTTCTTTTAAAGCTCTTCAGATAATTCTAATATACAGCCCGGGTTTATATTATAGGTCTAGCCTAGATAAACATAAGTTAGGGTGGGTATTGCTGTTGTTATTATCTTGATGCTTCTATCATTAATGGATTATAAAGTAATTCAACTCCTTTTTTATATACTCAAGATATACACTTTGTACTTCACAGATTCCTAGAACTGTAATGAACCAGAGATAACTTAGTCTAATTCCTTTACTTAAATAGATGAGAAAACTGAGGCCTAAAGAGGGGAAATACCTTGCTTAAGGGGTCAGGTCTGTTTTTATGTAAACATCTTTAGTATGTTTTTATTGCTTTTTAGAGAGAGAGGAAGGGAGAGGGATAGAGAGATAGAAACATCAATGATGAGAGATTGGCCTCCTGCATGCTCCCTACTGGGGATCAAGCCTGCAACCCGGACATGTGCCCTGACCCGGAAGAGATCTAGTGACCTCCCGGTTCATGGGTCGATGCTCAACCACTGAACCACATCACCAGTTGGGCTAATACTGGTGATTGTGTCTTCCCCCTCAAGATCATCTGTAAATGTGTTGGGGTTGTGCCTTGTGGGACTACTTGCTTTTAGAGGACAGAGGACCAATGATTTGAAACCTTCTACAATGGATAATCACACACCACCAAAAATTGTTGTCAAAATGTCACAGTGTCCTGTTGAGAAAGATTGGGTTAAATTTAAATCCTAGCCCTGGCTGGCGTTTCTCAGTGTTTAGAGCATTTTTCCATTCACCGAAGGGTCTCGGGTTCGATTCCTAGTCAAGAGCATGTACCTGGGTTGCAGGTTCAATCCCTGGCCCCAGTTGGGGCTGTGTGAGAGGCAACAAATCGATGTGTCTCTCTCACATCGATGTATTTTTCCCTCTCTCTCCCCTCTGTACCTGCCTTCTACTCTCTAAAAATCATTGGAGCCTCAGCTGGTTTGGCTCAGTGGATAGAGCATTGGCCTGTGGACTGAAGGGTCCCTGGTTCAATTCTGGTCAGGGGCACATACCTGGGTTGCAGGCTCAGTCCCCATTGGGGCACGTGCAGGAGGCAGCTGATCAGTGGTTCTCTCTCATCATTGATGTTTCTATCTCTCTCTCCCTCTCCCTTCTCTAAAATCAATAAAAATATATTTTAAAAAATCAGTGGAAAAAATATCCTTGGGTGAGGAGTAACAAACCAAAAATTTAAATTCTTAAAGCTATACAGCACCTTAAGAATTTTGTCTAATATGAGACCATGTGAAACAGAATATCCTTTGTTGGATTTGGAAATTATGAGTTTGGCAATGGTAAGATAGATACCATTATAGGAAATTCAGCTGATGATATTATAAGGCAATTTATAGTTGCCAAGTCATTTCCAAAGTTGGTGGCTCTTATTGCAAAGACTGTGTGATCAATGGTATGTGTGCCTGAGAATTTGTTTTCATACCCTACTATTGCAAAACTCATTCCCATAGCTTGTGGAGGAGCTATGGATTGAAGTGTGATCAGCATCCTGTGTAGGAGATAGTGCCACTTCCCACTCACTTCTCAGCTAGCTAATGTTCCAGTATAAAATAAAGTTATTTCTTAAATCACTTGTGAATATGGTGTGCTTGGGGTAATTTAAATTGAGTCAAATTTATTTGATGTTAGCAAGAACTCTGTTCTGACATCTGCCACCAATTAGCTATGCCACCATACCAATTCATAGTATCTCTTTGGACTCATTTTCCTCATTTATGAAAATGAGGATATTGGTTCAGGTACTCCTTTTCATTCTTTGAACCCAAAGTTAACTAGAGACTGGTTCAGCTTCCTGAGTGAATAGCCTAATCCTTCACAGGTGATATTGATGAAAGGGACAGGTACAGTCCTAAGAGATGGTAACCGGAGGTAACCTAAAACCAAGTGAAGTGATTGCCATTGTATAGGATTAGAGTGGGCCTCTCAAGTTTAGGGTTTGGTTTTAGGTGAGAAATGAGAAGTCTGTGAGAATGATGGATAGGCAGGAATATCTTTCTCATCTTTTCCAGAGATGGTGATAACTTGCATCTCATATTTTCTAGAGTACCCATGAAAGACTGGATGAATCACTTTCTAAGCTTTATGACCCAAACATTAGAAAACTAGAGGCCCGGTGCATGGATTTGTGCACATTGAAAGGAAATTAATTAGAAGAAATATTTTAATATCACTGTTTTCTCTTTCTCTATAATGGAAGTGTCAACCAAATTCACGATCGACAATGACAGATCGAAACACATGAGTGCAATTGGTGCCAGTGAGAGCTTTATATGTATCACGCATGCACAAGTCAACTTAGCCTTTTATATATATAGAATAAACTTGCTTAATTAGACCTGCTTTTTGATTTAGCTAAACTTTTTCCAGCCCAGTGAAGCACCCCAACTTCTTTTTCAGGTAATAGTCAGCAACACAGCAGTAAATATCAACACAAAGCAGATTATTATTGTAGATCACGCAGGGAGAACACAGGGTAAAATATTTAACTGCAGCAGTGTTTGACTATATTCTGTGCAGTGAGGAAACGTGAAGTCATTTTCAAGTTCCACCATTTCTTATTTTTAGTCGGGTCAAGTTTTTAAACTTTCTAAATCTCAGTTTTCTGGCTAATGAAAAGAAAATAGGATTCTGACTTCTGTGAGGATCAAATGAGATGAGGCACATGAAAATGCTTCACAAACATTTGGTTAAAGTGTAAAATGTTTGCACCTGGCTATAAAGCAAGTCGTGTTCCTGGGCTGAAGAAACTGCAAAGAGGCTAGTCGCTAGGAAGAGGAAGCTAGGCATTGCTACATGATGTCATTACCTGGTACTCACAGCAACTTTTCTGCGCTGGGCTGGGCTGGGCTGTGGGCCGCATTTTGCTCCAAGAGGTCTTGGCAGCAATGGCTGCGATTTGGTGGGGTGTCACTATGGGGTGGTGGCAGGGCCCGTGTCCCACTTGGGGGAAGCCAAGTGTTGGTTTGTTGGCGCCAGGTCCGTGGTGCTGGCCAGTGCGCGTCATGGCAGCTCCTGCATTTAGCATCTGCCCCCTAGTGGTCAGTGCATGTCATAGCTACCAGCTGGAGAGACACTTAGCCTTTTATATATATAGATAATACCCAAGAAAGTTATAGGTTGGTGGGAATATACAATGTATACAAAGTTATAGGTTGGTGGGAATATACATTGTATATTCCTCATTGTAGACAACTGCTTTTTTATTTGTAGATAAGATCAGCTAGGTTGATATATTTCTGAACCTCATTATTGATGTTTAATTCAACATTTGAGAAGAAAGACCATTTAAGACTGAGTGTAGGCATCTTAATTTTGATAACTAATGTATGATTTGGTGGCATATAATAGAGCCATCTAGTTGTATGGATATTGACAGTTGCTCCTTGTGGGATACCACTCGAGGTCAGATTGTTCTGTATGCTTACAATGCAGTCTAAATCTACATCAGCCTACGCTATCTACCAAACAAAGATTGTAATCAGTTTTGTCAACAAGTATGTTGAATTCCTGGTTGAGGTCCAGTTGGAATCACATTAGTCCCACAGTTGGATCTTTTACCTCTAGGGTATGTGAGTTCTTTAAAACTTTTTTTATCTTATAATTCATGTTATGGTATTTGTAACTCCATCTCAGTTTTCTCTTAAACTTCTTAAAATATATACTCAAAATATCAAGTGGCCAACATTTTATGCTTAGCAAGCATCTTAGGTTAATGACTTAATTGGAAAACAATCTGTAATTGCTGTTATTTGTATGTATATAAATCCAGAATACAATTTCTGTCTCTGGGTTTAAGACAAGTGGTTGCTACTTTGGAAGGAGAGAGTTATTAAGTTCATTCAGAAAAGGCTCCTTGAAGGTGAGGTATAGTCCTTTCTCCTTTCTGGTCTAGAAAGAAAAGTACTTTGCTTTTCTATCTTTCCTAAAATTCATGGTCAATAAAAAAATCATATAGAATTGTATTATAGACCTTCATCATAGGAAATAATGTGAGGTTAGATTCTGAGAGAATCTAGGAGTAGCTTTCAGCGCTTGCTGCCATTGGGTCAAGAGGGAAGTTAAGGGGACAAGAGTAGTGACACGATTTGATCAAAAGCTATAAAGGACAGAGCTTTGTAGTTTTAACTGTATATGTTTGTGTTTGACCTAGAAAGATATAAGGATTTTCTTCTCTTTTTAGTCTCTCACTTTAAACTCATGAGTTTGAAGCAATTTCATTTAAATCTAGTGATGGAGGTAAAATTAAATAAGAGCGGCAAAAGCTTTTGGAAAAGTAAAATGTGCCATACTGGTGTAATATAATATTCATTATGGAGGAGTCCTTTTTGTGAGGTAAAAATTGTTAACTGTAAACACCTCTTTAAGTCTTTTGCAAATTAGAGATTAAAACTTGGAAATTTAGATTTGAAAAACTTTTGATTACAGCAAACATATTGTTAGTCTTATAATTCAGATGTCAGTGTAAGAAATGTCCAAACATTTTTATGAGAGAATTTTTATGAGTTTATTTGAGCTAAAACTGACAACAATTGCCAGGAAGCAAGATCTGAAATGGTCTAATGAATAACAGTTGCACAATTTAAAAAAATGCATTTGAAATTAAGGAGGGAAGTAAGGAAGACTACATGAGAAGGATGGGAGGAAGCAGTATGTGTGTGTGTGTGTGTATTGAATTAAAGGATCTTTAACAAGAATATGTATTTTCTTGAGGGTGATTAACTTTATTTCAAAGGTGTATGAACCTAGATGCACAGAAACAATAGACAGGGCTTAAGGCAAAAATAAACCTTTTATTAAAAAATGTTATATGCCTGGGGCATGACTACACACCATGACCTTGCCTAGTTAGGAATTTATGGTCAGATCACCCAGAGAGGTCACTTTCCGTAGAACCCCTTTTTCATCCACAAGAATAACCATTATTGAGAGGGCAGGAAATTTCATTTTCCCATCCTATCTTTTGGCTTATCACTTCCAAGCTTTAACATGGGAAATCTATATATATAATCTATATATATAAAAGGTTAATATGCAGTGTCCCCTCGGGAGTTCAATCGCTTGCTTTGACGTGCACTGACCACCAGGGGGCGCCGTGGAACGAAGGAAGGCCCTGGCCGGCAGCCAGAAGGCCCCAGATCGGCCCTGATCACTGACCAGGCCTAGGGACCCTACCCATTTACGAATTTCGTGCACTGGGCCTCTAGTTAATAAAACTGACTCTAGATTAGAGATTATATTTTGGCTTTGCTTGTTGGTTGGCCTGTAAGAGTGTTCTTATGTTTTGACTTTCTTAGCATTTCTCGTTTAGCCTCCCTGATCTTTTGCTCCCCAAATATTTTACTCTCAATGCTCCTTCCTTGATATTCTGAGGTTCCCAGTTGTCATAGTGCCTCAGAAGTGAGTAGACAGAGAAGGTCATTATGAGATCTGCGACTTAGTACTCTTGCTGAGAGCAATAGTTTCTTCTACCTCCTACCCACTCCTTTCCATTCATAAAACAAGAGCTGTCTGTGTATGTACAGTCTGCAGAGTTGATTCTGTAATCCTACCTAATTTTCTAAATGAAATTATGAATGTTGTAAATAGGGCTCAGGACAGCTGCTTGACAGTGTTTATTTTATGTAATGCTGTGTTTCCTGCTCTATTTTTCTTCCTATTAACATAAATTTACAAGTGGTTTGCAACTTAAATTTTTAAAAATTGTTGGATATATAGAAAAGTTGGAGATCCAAAAAGTATAAAAAGGAAATAAAACAATCCAGAATACAATCATTCTGTGATAACTGCTGTTAATATTTGATGTTTCCTTTCAGTGTTTTTTACCCATTAAGGATAAATTTCATTAAAGAATACATATATAGATGATATTATAGTGAATATACATCTCTGTTTCCTGCTCTTTTTTTACATAATAATATTTCCCATGCCATTAAAGTCTTTTATAAACTTAATTTTTTAATTTAACTTTTCATTTTGAAATAATTTTACATTTAGAAGAATTGGCAAAGACAGCACAGAGTTCCCGTGTATCCTTCACTCAGCTTTTCCTATTTTGGCATTTTGCCTAATCACAGTTTATTTATCTAGAGTTGTCAGATTTAGCAAATAAAAATATAGGATTTCCAGTTAATTTTGAATTTTAGATAAACAATGATTTTTTAGTATAAAAAATTAAATACTGCAAATACTGCATGAGACATATTTATGAAAAAGAGGATTGGTTGTTTGTCTGAAAATCAAATTTAAATGGGCATCCTAGCCTGGCTGGGGCTTAGTGGTTGAGGGTCAACTTATGAACCAGGAGGTGAAGGTTCATTTTCCGGTCAGGGCGGGTTCCTGGGTTGTGAGCTCTATCCCCAGTAGAAGGTGTGTGGGAGGCAGCCGATCAATGATTCTCTCTCATCATTGCTGTTTCTATCTCTCTCTCCCTCTCCCTTCCTCTCTCTAAAATCAATAAAAATATATTTAAAAATAAAGTCTTACAGATTATTTAAAATTTACTTTTAGAATGGGCATCCTATAATTTCTCTGGTAACCCTGTATTTATTAAAGCTAAGTAATTAACATTGGCACAGTACTTTCATTTATTTTTTTATTTTTAATTTTTATTTATTTTTTAAAAAATATATTTTATTGATTTTTTACAGAGAGGAAGGGAGAGGGATAGAGAGTTAGAAATATCGACGGGAGAGAAACATTGATCAGCTGCCTCTTGCACACCTCCTACTGGGGATGTGCCCGCAACAAAGGTACATGCCCTTGACCGGAATCGAACCTGGGACTCTTCAGTCCGCAGGCTGACGCTCTATCCACTGAGCCAAACCGGTCAGGGCTCATTTATTTTTTAAATTGATTTTAGAGAAAGAAAGGGGGTGGGGGAGAGAGAGAGAGAGAGAAAGAAAGAAATCAATGGATTGCTTTCCATATGCGCCCTGACTGGGGATTGAACCTGTCACCTTTTGAGCCATACCAGCCAGGGCTGGTACAGTACTTTTAAGTAAACTACAGACTTTATTTTATTTTCAACTCTATCTCCAACCTTTCTAGTAGAGATACTCTATGTACTTCTAATTTCCGAGTTTTTCCAGAGTGCTAAAGTAGAGTTATGCTTGTTTCTAAGTGGTTTTCCCTACGATTGGCTCTTTGGTTTCTGAGGCAGTTAATTCTTGATCAGCCACTCTCTTTTTTCCAATAATTTTTTGACATCTCTAATCTGTTGGGTCTCTATTTCCATTCTCTCTGTTCTTATGCTTTTATGCCTCTTTTATTATTTTACTAGTGGCCTGGTGCACAGATTCATGCACATTGAAAGGAAATGAATTAGAAGAAATATTTTAATATTGCTGTTCGCCCATTCTCCATAATAAAAGTGTCATAGATGAAGTGTCAGAGTTGCTTTGTGACAATAGTTGGTCTTCAGACACTTTCTTTCAGCTTTAGAATGTCAACAAAAACAACCAAATTCACCATCGACAATGACAGATCGAAACACACGTGTGATTGGTGCCAGCGAGAGCTTTATATGTATTGTGCATGCCCGAGTCAACGTTTATTTTTGAATTGCCAGTGCGTGTCATATGTACTGGCTGGTTGGTCAGTCGGATGGTCGGATGGATGTATGGTTGGTCACTTAGCCTTTTATATATATACAAGAGGCCCGTTGCATGAAGATTCATGCAAGAATGGGACTTCCTTCCCCTGGCTGCTGGCACCACTTTTGCTCCGGCCCAGAGCCACCTTTCTGCCTTCCCACGCTGCCCAGAGGCCCGGAGCTGCTGGGGCGGTGCGGAATGGCTGCATCATCGCCATGACCCCATCCCACCCCGCCCCCGGCTGCTCGGCGCCTGAGTATGCAAATTAACCGTACATCTTTGTTGGGTTAATTTGCATACACACTCCTGATTGGCTGGTGGGCATCGTGAAGGTACAGTCAATTTGCATCTTTCTCTTTTATTAGTGTAGACTAGAGACCCGGTGCACAAAATTTGTGCACAGGGGCGGGGGTGTTCCTCAGCCCAGCCTGCACACTCTCCAATCTGGGACCCCTTGAGGGATGTCTGACTGCCCGGTTAGGCCTGATCCTAATGGGCAGTCGGACATCCCTCTCACAATCCAGGACTGCTGGCTCCCAACCACTCGCCTGCCTGCCTTCCTGATTGCCCCTAATCACTCCCCTGCCAGCCTGATTGATGCCTAACTGCTCCCCTGCCAGCCTGTGTGCCCCTAACTGCCCTCCCCTGCAGGCCTGGTCCCCCCCAACTGCTCTTCCCTGCAGGCCTGGGTCCCCCCAACTGCCCTCCCCTGCAGGCTTGATCGCCCCAACTTCCCTCCCTTGCAGGCCTGGTCCCTCCCAACTGCCCTCCCCTGCTGGCCTGATCGCCCACAACTGCCCTCCCTTGCAGACCTCATCCCTCCTAACTGCCCTCCCCTGCTGGCCATCTTGTGGTGGCCATCTTGTGTCCACATGGGGGCAGTCATCTTTGACCACATGGGGGCAGCCATCTTGTGTGTTGGAGTGATGGTCAATTTGCATATTATTCTTTTATTCAATAGGATTAGATAGGTTAGAGGCCTGGTGCATGGGTGGGGGCTGGCTGGTTTGCCCTGAAGGGTGTCCCGGATCAGGGTGGGGGTTCCCTTGGGGCATGGGGCCGCCTGGGCATGGGGCCTGTGGTGGTTTGCAGGCTGGCTACACCCCCCGGCGACCCAAGCGGAGGCCCTGGTATCTGGGATTTATTTATCTTCTATAATTGAAACTTTGTAGCCTTGAGCAGAGCCAAGCCTCCTGCTCACTCCGTGGCTGCAGCCATTTTTGTTGGGATTTATTTATCTTCTATAATTGAAACTTTGTAGCGGAGGCTAAGGCAGGCCATGTCTGCGGGAGCTTGGCTTACTCCATCGCCGTGGGCAACCCAAGCCTCCTGCTCTCCAGCTCCATGGCTGCCGCCATTTTTGTTGGGATTTATTTATCTTCTATAATTGAAACTTTGTAGCCCTAAGCGGAGGCCAAGGCAGGCCAGGGCAGGCGGAAAGCTTGGCTTCCTCCATTGCCGGGGAAACCCAAGCTTCCTGCTCTCTCCGTGGCCACAGCCATCTTGGTTGGGTTAATTTGCATACTTGCTCCTGATTGGCTGGTGGGCGTGGTTTGTGGCTGTAGCGGAGGCACGGTCAATTTGCGTATTACTGTTTCATTAGATAGGATAGATTGTCATTTTTTGTGTGATTTTGGTAGGGAACAGTAATAAATGCTCAACCTGCCACTTTCAACAGGTAATCCCATTTACGTCCTAGTTACTGCTGTTAGGCTTCTGCATTTATAACTTCACTGAAACTAAACTTAGAAAACTCACTAGTGAACTCCTAATGGCAGCATTTGGCTTTTTGCTCATTACTGAAACTACTGCCCATGTTTTATGATATACTCTTGCTATTCTCCTTTTTGACCCTTCCCTTTCAGGTGCTTTTTATTTTGAAATAATTTTAGACAGAAGAATTAGCAAAAATAGCATGAAGAGTTCCTTTGTATCCTTCACTCAGTCTCTCCTAATATTAACATTACTGAAAGGAATTAAAGAGCTAAATACAGGGTGGGGCAAAAGTAGGTTTATAGTTGTGAGTATGCAAAACAGTTTATTCTTGAATTATTATTAATTATTGTATAATTTTCTATATGAACAACTGCAAACCTACTTTTGTCCCAGCCTGTAAATGGAGAGACAGTCTATGTTTAGGGATTGTAAAACTCAATATTGTCAAGATGTCAATTTTCCCTAAATTGAGCTATAAATTCACAATTCATTTCAAAATCAGCCGTTTTTTTTCTTCTTTCTAGAATTTGATAAGCTGATCCTAAAATTTACATGCAAATCCAGGGAACCTAGAATACACAAAATAATTTTAGAAAAGGCGAGCAAAGTTGGAAGAGTTATACTCCCTGGTTTCAAAATCTATAAAACCATAGCTAAGAAGACCGTGTGGCATTGATGCAGGATAGGCATATAAATCAATGGATCAGAATTTAGTGTCCACAACTAAACTTTTATCTATGTGGTCAGTAGATTTTCAAAAGAGGTATATCCTTGATTCAAGATTTCTCTGCTTGGAAAAGCCCCAGTGTAAAACAGTCTCTCACAGTGTGTGCTGCAGTATAACTGAGACTGCATTGCAATCAAGCCAGCCATTGCATCACTGTCTGCCGGGTAAACTGCTACGTCATCCTTGGTGCTTGGCATGTTACAATGCTGGGACCGGTGTGGGCTTCTAGTTGGATTTTGTGTCAGGTATGTGTCTACCTTGGACACTTTGTTTATGGTAGATTAAAATGGGGATGGTTTGAATTTGGAGAAATGGATGAATGTGGCTTTTTATTTTCTGTGTTCTAATAATTACAGAAGAATTGTGAGCAGCATCCATAAAAGATTAAAAGCTCCAGCTTTGTTTTTGGATCTGGGTGTGCTGTGTTAGTGTTTAGTTGTTTTAGAAAGATCCCTTTGGTGAAAGAAAGCAGGAACTCTATTACTGAGTGTGCCCCTTTGGTATATTTTTCTGATATAATCGAGTGAAAAATAGCCTGCTTTATTCTATACTCAATGCTTATTTGGTTTTTGAATGTTCAGGACATTTAATAAAGGCAGAGAATGATTCTCTTTTGGGAACTGCCTACATCTGGAGACACTCAGATGCATGTGTAAAATTGAGCTCCTTCTACATCTGTTGTCACTATAATGGTTTTAAACAAAGGTCTCAGTGCTCTATTTGGAGATATATTATTCTGAAGAGACATAGAAATAGGAAGAAGTAAACAACTAACTGTATGAGAGATTGGCATAGTATAGAAGGAATGCTACTAAGTGGTACAGACCTGAACACAACCCAAGACATCCATTTTCTATTAGGGCGGATGGTCATGTTGGGTGGCCTGAGTGAGTCTTTTCAACATGGGGTCACCTGAATGTCTGAAGATTGAGGTTTGTCTTAATCATTTTATCTTCAGTTTCATCATTCATCTTCTATCTGTACACCAGGTCATTTGTGTACTTCTGTTTTGAGTGTGTTGTTGTTTTTTCTGGAACGTTAATAGGTTCTCAGCATAGTTGGCATCAGATTATTAACTATTTCTACCCAACATTTTGGTGGGAATGTTTCTGTGGTACATATTAGTAAATCAGGTTAGATATGACTCTGGTGAATTATACCATTCTGGAGGACTTGTCTCAGGAAGTTGTGATTCTGTAGATTCTAGCTGTTAAGAGTGTTATCTCCATTATAAGGCAGCAATGTCATTAGCATCTACCTAATTAAAAGCTAAAATAGGACTATATTACTGTAACATTCAGCCACTATTTATTTAAGTGATTTGTCCATCTGTGGCAAAATTGCTTTCATAGCAATAGATGTGTCCAGTAGCCTTTCTAGGCAGGGTTTTTCTTAACCCAGCTTAAACTCTGTGTCTAAAATATTTGTTCGGGCTCCATTTTCCTTTCAAGGACTTTATCCACATCTCTATATCCCATTTGTACCAGCTTCATTCTTATTTTCAAGCTTTAGTGAATAACATCTTGTTGTTTTTAAGTGTGTGTGTGTGTGTGTGTGTGTGTGTATGTGTATCACTATTTTGGCCTGAAAATTAAAATTGTGGCTCCCACTTAATACAGAATTCCCTACTAGTGGCAGGTTTTGTCCTTTGTACTTGGTTTTTGTTTGTTTGTTTGTTTTGTTTTTACTAGTTGACCTGCTTTTCCCCTTTTTGCAACCTGATAATCAGTATTATTTGTTTTGATTGGATCTTAGAAATTACTTACCTAGGCTGTGCTGTCTTTCTCCCTCTGGATTTCATGACCCCATTATTTTCTTGGCTTAGTTGTCCTTGTAAACTTTTTCTTCTCTTTTGCCCTGGCCTTCTCTGTCATGTGCTCCTGGCAGCCAGGAGAGGCTGTGGAGCTTTTCTCTGGTGACTGGCAGAAGAAAGTGACCGTTGTTGAAACATGTTTGCTGCGGCTAATGCAGAGTTGCTAAGATCTTTTTTCTAGTTACACAAACGTTTATGTTTCTCCCCTCTTCTCTCAATCCTTTTGGGAAGCCAACTAATTCTAGAAGTGAGCCAAATGTAGGGGGGGAATTAAAAAAGGAGGAAAGGTAGGGAAATATGGAAATTGGAGACAAAGTGGACAAAAGGACTGTAGTTTGAGGCCATCAGGAATACTCTAGTCTGACTGAAGCAGGGCCAAGAAGTAGGCAGAAGGCACAGTATCTCTTGTCCTCCTGGGTTTTTAAGCTCCTGCAACAGGGAGGGCGAGCTGTGGCTGTGTTTACAAGGCCAACATCTGAAGAGACAGCTTCCATTCCTTTGCCGTCGTGATATGGAGGTTCTGCAGAGGAAAATAAAGAGATGAGATATTACATGCTTCAAAGGTAAGTTATAGGATGCCGTATTTAGGCCCTGTATACCTTTAAAAAACAGGCATTGCAGTTAAGCCCTGAAATTTATGGGAAATTTGCTTTGATGATTTTTTTTTTTTTTTATATCTCGAAGAAACTGTGTTTTTTAAAAGGAAATGAATAAAAACTCATATTTTATTCTAGATTTCTCAACCTGTATTTTACATTCAGAATTTGAAACGAAGTACCTGAGCCCATGTGTGATAATTGTAGTTAATGTTGAAAGCAAGCATCCCTGTGCAGATCTTGCTGTGCTGTTATTTCGTTAGGGCATCTCACTCAGTCTGTGCCAAATTTGATTACTGGATTTGGCTGGGTTTTCAAGAGTAGAAGACTCTTCAACTATTGTGAAGATAGATAACGATTCTGTGTAGTGTGTCCCATCCCTGTTGAAGGTAGTGTTAAAGAAAACCTTTAGAATGTGTCTGTGGCACTAGGAAAGGTACCTGCTGCAGTTGTCCTGGCACGTGACAGTGGGCAACCAGACTGGATTGTTCAGGCTCACTTACCTGGGATCTTTTTCTTCCTGCTGTTAGAACTCAGGCTGAGGAGGAAGTAAGTCAGGCCTTCTTAGCCTTCTTCAGGCCTCTTGCAGGTGTGTTCCTCTTCAGCAGAGTTAACATAAAAGACCTGAATGATTGCTTGATAACAGTATTTAAGGGCCCCTCTATTATCTTCTTCGATTGTTTTTGCAATCTTGAGAGGATTTTTTGGGAAAAAAAGTACATGAAAATTAAACTGGACTTTGGCAGAAGCAGAAAACATATAAAAAACACTGAGTTAGTAAAATTAGTCTTTAGAACAGTCATCATTTTCTTTTCTTTTTCATTTGACATCTTCCACCCTTTGGGGGGAAAACCAAGCAAAACTTCTACTGGGAGTCAAATAAAAAAACAACTTATTTTTTAATTTTTATTTTTTATTGATTTCAGAGAGGAAGGGAGAGGGAGAGAGAGAAAGAAACATCAATAATGAGAGAGAATCATTGATTGGCTGCCTCCTGTATGCCCCCTACTGGGGATCGAGCCCACAACCAGGGCATGTGCTCTTGACTGGAATTGAACCCGGGATCCTTCACTCCACAGGCCCACACTCTCTATCCACTGAGCCAACCCGGCCAGGGCAACAACTCATTTTATATATAACAAACAATTATATGTATAACATTGTTTTGTTTTATATATGTAAAATAAGCAAATATGTACATATATAAAGAAACCAAACCCATATGTATTTTATATATATTATACATTTGGGCAAGTTTTATTTTGTTTTTCTGTAGTTAAATACAAAAGGTGATCTGTCCATTTCTTCCAAGATGCATACCTCCTAGAGCAGTCTGTCTTCCAATTTAAACACTCATCTAGGGAATGCCCTTCTCTTCTGTGTTGGATTCTATGTTTCTTGCATTCCTTGTCTTCCTTTTTCTTGGCTTACTCCATTTATTTACAAGACAACATTCTCTAATAGTGTCCCAAAAAAAGGTAGATGAGAGGTGAAGATGATGAGATCCATTTTATTTCTAAACTATTGATTAAATCTTATAACCAATTCCTTTTTCACCTTTTTTTATTTTTTTTATCAATATAGACTTTCTTCCCTTTTTGTGTTATTCTTAAGCAGCTCCCTATTAGTTCTAGGTTTATATTTTCTCTGTTTCTCCACTCTTTCCTTAAATAAGTGAAAGTTGACCTTTGAGGAGTGTGTGTGTGTGTGTGTGTGTGTGTGTGTGTGTGTGTTTAACTTTAGGTGTATAGAATTATATAATTATTGGTTCATGACGTACTCATTGTTCCTTGTGTGGCCCTCTATTTATTTATTTGGTGTGTGTTTTTTAATAATGTAGGAAGGATTTGAAACCCACCACATTCTTTTGTTTAATTTTTAAAACAAAGGTGGGTCCTTGGCCATCACCTACATTTAATTATATAATCTCTCCTCAACACTTCTCCCTGCTTCCCCTACCCAGATAATCAATTTTCTTAATCACATGTTCATTGTCTTTTGTTTTCCTGTCTATGTTGTTTTATTGTATCTATACATCTCTCTCTCTCTTTTTTTTTTAAATGTATTTTATTGAGTTTTTACAGAGAGGAAGGGAGAGGGATAGAGAGTTAGAAACATCTATCAGCTGCCTCCTGCACACCTCCTACTGGGGACGTGCCCGCAACCAAGGTACATGCCCTTGACTGGAATCGAACCTGGGACCCCTCAGTCCGCAGGCTGACGCTCTATCCACTGAGCCAAACCGGTTTCGGCTATACATATCTCTTAAGAGTTTGTGTATTTTAGTTGTTTTTAGCCTTATGATCTGTTTTTAATTTTATAATCTTTATGTAGTCAACTGTATATAATATATTTGGACTTCTTGTGTATTAATCGTATATCAAGACACTTGACTAAGGTCTATACTGGTAATAGCTGGAAAACCTGCTGCTCCTGGTACTGCTAAGAGAATGCATCAAGGTTTTTCCCAGGAATGTCATTCTATTGCAGAATCTTCTGTTTTCTATGTAAATTACCATATTCTCAAATAATCATAGTTCCTTCTTTGCAATTTTAATGCCTCTAATTTTTTTTTTCATTTTATTGTACTTGTTAGGAAATCTAACACAGTTTTTTACATTCATGGGTTTTCTAAAATTAAACCATCTTTGCATACCTGAGACAAACTCAAGCTGGTTATGGAGGAACATATTTTTTACTAATATTTGCCCATCCTTGCACTGGTACCCTGCTATTTAGTATATTTTGTTTAGGAATTTTTGCATTTGTAGTCAGGAATAAAATGGATCTAGACTTTTATCTTCATGTAACATCTTTGTCTGGGTTTGGTATCAGTATTACTATAGCTGGGGAGTTTTACCTCTTTTTCTAATTTCTGGAAGTTTGGTAGACTACTGCCTTGAAAATTAGATGGAACTTGTCTTTGAAAATCATCTGGACCTGGCATTTTTTTTGTGGGACGATTTTAATCATACTCTTTTATTTTGAAAAGTTAAATTACTACAATGTCAAGGTTGGAGTATAGGAGAAAGGAAGGAAAAATAGGAATAGAAGAAGATGTCTATTAAACAGTGTATAAATATAAAGGACCTTATTTATATCTATTATCTCATTTAATCCTCAAAACACCCATTCAGAGGGTCTATCACTGTCCAGTCAAGGAAAGAGAAACTGCATTAGGCATTATAATAAAGATGACATTCATTAGTGAGAATTGGTTACTTGGTTGTTAGAAGAATAAAAGAACAAAAAAGGAATACTGAAGTAACCCAGATTTAATACCTATGGAAAATAGTTACCACCCCTAGACCTGGGAGGTCATAAAGGAAGAAGTAGGAGCTTGGAGGAGGGGCCTTGGGGGCTGGTGCTTAGACCACTGGGAGTAAGCTTTTAGTAGCTGGTGCTCAGATCCCTGAGGAGAAGACCTGGCCTGACAGGTGACTGATAGGCCCAGGCAGCATACCCCAGAGGATGAGTAAGCATGGCAAGGCAGTATTGACTGTCAGGGAACCACAACCTCCTGCTCCTGGTACTTCTAAGAGAATGCATCAAGGCTTTCCCAGGAATGTCAAACGATGCTAGAAGCTAGAGTTTACTTTCTGTTACATACATGGAGCAATGCTGGTAATAACTGGAAAACACAAAAGAAGTCTCTTTTTTACCCCTCTGTCTTCCCATTGGCAGAATTGAACAATTTTGCAGAGGCTTAGCCCTATTTTCACAGTGCAGAGCATAAAAGAGTGGGCTTGGAACTGAGGGACAATAGATAAATAACTGGAACTGTGAATACTATGCATATTTTACAAAGAGAAAACTGAAGCTGAGCAAGGTTAAATTATTTGCTAAAACTCATTGGAGCTATTAAGCAGACAGATCTGGAATTTAAAACCAGGTCTGTGCAGTTTCAACAACTATATTTTATCTAATCTAAAACACCATTAATTGTTAGAGGCACCATTGAGGGGAAAAATACTGCCGACTAAATAAATCATACAATTGGTTGTAAGATACATATCAATTTCAGAGATTTTTTTTTTAAAGAGAAACATCTTAAAATTGATGAAATATGGTATGTTATGCTGCCTTGTAAAGAATTTGATTTTGAAACATCTATGGGATACATCAGTAAAACACTTAATAGGCAATAAAAAATGTGGAGTTAAAGCTCTTAAGAAAGATGTAGGGTAGAGATACAGAGGAGAAAGGTCATCTGTATGCCAGAATCATGATCCAAAAACAGGCTTGCTAATTGTATTTTTAGTTTTAACAGTTGAGTCTGCTATTTCTACCATTTCATTTCATTCCAACCATTGCCTATCTCTTTGTGATGGCACTATTGCTAAACCTTAATATTATTTTTTTATTATTCCGGAACAGTTTTTTGCTTAGATTTCCACAAGCAAAGACCATTTTTTCTCCTCTCTTCTATTTAAAAGGTATGTGGTCTCCCAGCATGCAGTCTTCATAAGGGTGTAGTTGGAGGTACTGTTATAAGAAGTGAAAAGCAGGTCTCCAGGGGAGATAGATGGTGTGAAGAAATCCTATTTCAGACGTTCATGGTTTCTCTATTTTTATAGGTCCAGCATGTCTGGCTTGCATCTAGTAAAGCAAGGTCGAGACCGAAAGAAAATAGACTCACAGCGAGATTTCACTGTAGCTTCGCCAGCAGAATTTGTTACTCGCTTTGGGGGGAATAAAGTAATTGAGAAGGTAAGTTTTGTAACCTGCTAAAGTACTTTTCCAAAGTATATGAGATTTAATGCCTAGAATTGTTGTGTAGATTTGCTCAAAAGTGATATTTAGACTTTAAGAGACCTTGCCTCTTCATGTGAAGTTATCCTTTCTACCTCTCTAGCATCTTATTAAATAATTTTACTATTTTCTGTAATATGTATTAACCACTGATAATTTAGTCACAGCTAATAAGATGATGAAGCAGTGCTCATCAAGTTCTTTTTAAAAGATCTTGTGATTTTACAGAGTTGGGCTGCACTCATCTGAGAGGCTATGAGAAATCAATTAACTTGTGGGGTGGTGGTGAGGAGATAATGCCATAGCGTTGGGTTTGGAGCTAAGGAAGTAGAGACTTTCAGAAGAGAAAGTTTAAACAGTTTGATACACTGACTGATTGGCTTCCACCACGTATTTGAGATGTTTAGAGGGAATACACCACATGAAATACGTAGAGATTACATGTTTCTTTAAATGTTAACTCTGTGTCACTTTTATCTAAACCATGTCAGAGCTAAGTGAATTACTTGGTTGAAAGAGTTTATAGTGATTAAAAGATTAAAGGATGGGGACCTACATTCCCACTCCTAAAAGTATTGCTTCAGCAGTGTCCTTCTGTTAGTCTTCCAATAAAGATAGATTATATGTCTCCTAGCCCGTGTTATCCTTGGAGGCATGATTGCAAGACGGGTAATGAAAGGTTTGTTACAGAGGAGTCTCAGGATCCTTGATTCTTCTCTTTTTCTTGTGACCATTCTGAAGCAGGCTCTATAATTCTAAGGCATTTGGGGTTCGGCATTTTGGAGAGAAGTGGTGGTTGGTTCCAGGTTCTTAAACATGTTCAGGGTACTCTGCCTTATTTTACTACAAGGGAGAATAGTGCATGACACTCACTGTTTGGTCTTCCTCCATCCTTATTTATAATACACCATCTCTCTTAAGTTTCTGTTCCCTAGTAATTGGTTTAGTAAAATAATTCACAAACTCACAAGATTTGAGTAATTGTGATTTTTTTCCTTCAAGAAATGAAGTTATGGGCCTGGCAGGTATGGGTCAGTGGTTAGAGAGTTGGCCTGTGCACTGAAGGGCTCCGGGTTTGATTCCTGGTCAAGGGCACGTACCTGGGTTGCAGGTTCGATCCCCGACCCTGGTTGGGACGCCTGTGGGAGGCAACCAATTGATGTGTCTCTCTCACATTGATGTTTTTCTCTCTCTGTCCCCCTTCCATCCTCCTTTCCTTCTAATCTCCATTTGACTCTCTTTAAAAATCAATGGAAAAAATACCCTTGGGTGAGCGTTTAATAAAAAAAAAAAAGAGTAGAAACCGGTTTGGCTCAGTGGATAGAGCATCGGCCTGCGGACTAAAAGGTCCCAGGTTGAATTCCGGTCAAGGGCATGTACCTTGGTTGCGGGCACATCCCCAGTGAGGGGTGTGCAGGAGGCAGCTGATCGATGTTTCTCTCTCGTCGATGTTTCTAACTCTCTATCCCTCTCCCTTCCTCTGTGTAAAAAATCAATAAAATATATTAAAAAAAAAAAAAAAAGAGAGAGAGAGAGAGAGAGAGAGAGAGAGAAATGAAGTTATGCCCTGGCCTGGTGGCTCAGTCAGTTGAGTTTCGTTTTGTGCACTGAAGGGTCACCAGTTCAATTCCTGGTCAAGGCACATGCCCGGGTTGTGGGGTTGTCAATCCCCAGTCAGGGTGCATACAGGAGGCAACTGATTGATGTTTCTCTGTCATATCGATGTTTCTCTCTCTAACCATCTTCTCTCTCTCAAAATCAATTAAAAAAAAAGTATATCCTTGGATGAGGATTTTTAAAAGAAGGAAGTTAGAAAGGAATAGGGTTGAGTCAGGCACATATTGAAGTATTTCCTTAGCTAACATTTTAAAATAGACCTTGGTCATGTGGGAGATAGTTCTTAACTACCTAGACCAGCAATACAAATTCCTATTGAAAATCTGCCTTTTCAGAATAAGATAGATCTATAAAATTTTCTCACCTCTTTTTCTCCATCATTGCTTGCTTTTTCTATTTTTCTCTCCAATTCCCATCCTCTAACTCTCCCAGGTTCTTATTGCCAACAATGGCATTGCAGCAGTGAAATGCATGAGGTCTATCCGTCGATGGTCTTACGAGATGTTTCGAAATGAACGTGCAATCCGATTTGTTGTCATGGTCACACCTGAAGATCTTAAAGCCAATGCAGGTGAGTTATTTGCATTAAGAAAGCATCACTCTAGAGCATAAAACATTGACTATCACAGCCTGTAGGTAGGAGAATGGTAACTTAGGGGGAGTCTCAAACCGAAAGATCTCTCTTTTAAAAAGTGTTAATAATATGAATATACAAGTGATTGTGCTATATTTAACCTCAACACAGACCCTTGTGTTCTAGGTAAAAATAGGTAGACATTGAACGAAAGTGTTGATTTGGGTTTTTAGGTGTATGCCTTTTCAGTGTCAAGTATTTGCTAAGCCACATACTTTAACATGTGTAAGTGGAAAGGTTTGTAAGGAAATACTATTTCCCTTATGAGCCACAGTGAATTTTTTCCCTTCTGAGGGAGAGCCCTCTTGGGACCCAAGTGGGTTTCACTCTGCAAGCTCTTCTGCACATTCTCTCTACTTAGTATGCCCTCCATCTGAGAGATGTTGGGATAGCGAGAAGTTGTGGCTTTCTTCTCCATGCTTTTTATCACTAAAGCATAATCTCTAAGAGTACTCACAGATAACAGCTTTTTGAATAGCTATCTTTTTAAAACCATTTTGTTTTGTATATGTTCTTTCTATATTGAGACAATGATGTTAAGACTATGCCTAAGGAGTAAGGAGTATTATGCTATCTTATTTAGAAACAGAGAAGGCACCAATTTATTGGAAAGCTGATGTTATGTGAAAACATTTAGATTGACCCTTTAACATCTCTGAGCCACAATTTTTACAACTATAAAAGAATGATCATAATGTCTAGTTCACTATAAAGATGAAATTGTCTATCATAAATGTCAATTACCTTGCATTATTTCTTTTCCTTCATGTAGTTCTACCTAATGCTCCCATTAATTCAGTTATTTGTATTCAGTAAACATGGGGACCTACAGTTGGATAAGATGTGATCTTGCTCTAGGAAACCAATAATTTCATTACTTTGAGGTCAGTGCTATAATATAAATATGCATAGTGTAGTATGAGAACATAGAAATGAGATCTCTTTACTCTGCCCCATGCTCTTGGGGGCAGGGTTAAGATAAAGCTTTCTGAAGAGGTTATGCCTATCCAAAATTGAGTAAGAATTAATGAAGCAATTAGGGAGAAGACAAAAGTGTTTCGGCTGAAGGAACAGTATATGCAAATGTTTGAAGGTGTGACACAGTCATTTTCTGGAAATTATAGGTGGCTTGGTAAATTACAAAACGTGATCTAGTATTCGTCAAGAAGGGCCTTGTTTTTCATTGTCAAGGACATAGACTTTATCTTTTTAGGGATGAATGTGTGTGTGTGTGTGTGTGTGTGTGTGTGTGTGTGTATGTTGAACATTAAAGGATTTGTATTTAAATAGATTAGTTGTTTTTGACGATTCAAAAGTAGAAGAGTATAATGAACCCCTTTCCATCTGTCTGTCATCCAGCATCAATAATTATCAACAGCCAGTCTTGTTTCATCTATACTTTCACTTTCTCTCTCTTCCACACAATCTTTGAAGCAAATCCTAGACATGATTTTATGTGTAAATATTTTAGTATGTATCTCTAAAAGATAGATACATTTTTAAAAACATGAATTATTAGATGATTCAGGAAGCATCTGGGAATGTCCGTTTGTGGAAGGCAATACTAAAGGATATGACAAGGCTGAGACTAGAGAAGAAGAGGATGGTTTAGAGAGCCTTAGGAGGTAGAATTGACAAGATTTGGTGGTTGAATGAAGAGTTAATGATTATACTTGGATTTCTAATTTGGTTGACTAGGCAGGGGTACTAGTACCATCAAGTAGGGCAAAATAATAGATGATGTAGCAAGAAGAGTAAGTTTTTTGGGGGGACAGATCAGGTATGGAGTACTTGTGGTACAAGTAGACTCTATAAATCCTACAAAAAAATGGAATATATCCTTCCAAAACTTAGAAATAATAACAGCCAGAGATTAAGAGTTTACATTATCAGTTAACACTCCTCCCTGAAAGAACAGATAGAAAATAAAGAGAAGAGGGCTAAGGATGAAACTTTATGGAAGGCTAGGATATAGGATAGATTCAGGAAGGTAGGCCCATAAACAATACTGAGAAGAAGTGATCAGAGAGATGGGAGAAGCAGAAGAGAAAAGCAAAAAGAAAGGATTTCAATAAGAAGGGTCAAATATGTCAGCAGTTCAATAAAATAGGAAGAGAAATCTGTCCAGCAATTATGAAACCATTGATATTTGCAAGAATAGTTTTAGTAGAACAATATGAATATGCAAACTAATATAGAATTTTAAGTAATGAATGGGAAGTGACATGGAGATAGCCAATGTGGACAAATTTTTTAAGAATTTGAATGAGAAGGGAAGAAGAAAGGGCAGTAACTAAAGATAAATTCAGGGTCAAGGGAGGATTTTAATTTTTCTGAGTGAAAGAGACTTGGGAATATTTATAGTCTAAGAAGAAGGAGCCAAAGAGGGAGAGGGGTTCAGGTATACAAGAGACCTAGAGGAGGTGGGAGAGGATTGGATCAAGAACACAAGAACAAAAGTATGCATAACTTCTGACCAAGAAATTGTATTTTCTTGTATTTATTCTGGGGATCAAAAATCAGTAATATGGGCAAATGTATTTGTATAAGGATAGTCATTATTAAAATAATCAGAAACTGGGAGTAACTTAAGTATCCACCATCAGTGGATTAGTTAAGTGTGCTACAGTAATTCTATGAAATACCATGCAGCCATTAAAAAATAGCATTAATTGGTCTGAGAATGCGTTCTGTTAAATTGCTGTATTATTTATCTATTATTGTGTAACAATATTACCACAAACTTAGCAGCTTAAAACAACTGACATTTATTATCTCACAGTTTCTGTAGGTCAGGGTACAGCTGAACTGTCTCCTGCTTCAGGTTATCACAAGCTGCAGTCAGTTGTCAGTTGGGGCTGCAGTCTCATCTGAGCTCAACTTTGGATGGATCTGCTTTCAAGCTCACATGGTTGTTGGCAGCATTCAGTTTTCTGTGGGTTCCCAGACTTGGAGCCTGAATGGTTAGCTGGTTATTGGCTAGAGGCTACTCTCGGCTCCTTGTCACGTGGGCCATCCCAAAATGACTGCCTTCTACCTCAAAGCCAGCAAGGGAGAGCATTAAATTTGGTCACATTCATATGTAATGTTATCATGGAAATGACATCTCATATTTACCATATTTTCTTGGCCAGAAGCAAGTCACACCCAAGGAGAGTGGATTACTTAAAGCCTGAATACCTGGAGACTGGGATCATAGGGGCAGACACTTAAGTGTCTGTTCATCACAATTTCCAAGAAGAACGTTGTCCATAAGGAGACTGATAGCATGATATAATAATAGGAAAAAAGTACATTATGTATAGTAAAAAAAAAAAAAAAAAAAAAAGATATAATACCAAAACAACAATACTAGTTATCTGTGGGAGTGAAATTTTGGGGTGTTTTTATTTCTATTTATGTTCCTGCTTTTTCCAACCTTTTTTACTTAGAGTTTATATAATTTTATACTTTCTTTAAAAGTTATTTAAGAAATAGCGCTCTAGAAAGAATTATAATATCAGTGGTATTAAATTAAGGAATTAGTATTTTTTAAAAATATATTTTTATTGATTTCAGAGAGGAAGGGAGAGGGTGAGAGATAGAAACAGCGATTATGAGAGAAGATCATTGACTGGCTGCCTCCTGCATGCCCCCTACTGGGGATTGAGCCAGCAACCTGGGCTCTTGCCCTAACTTGGAATCAAACTGTGACCTCCTAGTTCATGGGTTGACACTCAACCATTGACACACTGGCTGGGTAAGAGTTTTTTTTTAAGGGACTTAAAGCCTTTAAAAGTTAAGAACAAGATATAAGAAAAGTTAATATATATGTTGGAAATGGACCTTGAACAAGTTATTTAACTACTCCAGACCATAATTTTCTATAAACTGGGTATTATATTACGTATCATTTGTTGACTTAAATGAAATATATATGTAAAGTGCTTATTAGTGCAATCCTACACATTGTAGCTTCTCTGCTACAGTTGTTGCCAGAATAGGAAGAGAGAGACATCAGGTGACAAATTTAAATGGGAATACTGAGCAAAAAAAGTAATGTGAGGTAAAGAAGGTATCTTTTTAAAGTGTCTTTTAAATATCTATTATTGCTAACATTCCAGATAAACCCTTTTTAAACACCTAGGAGACTCCTGTATATACCCTTTCCTATTTAGCCAGTCTACAAATCCTCCAGACTCTTCCTTCTGTCCTAGCTCTACATCAAGAAAAGGGCTTTCTCAGACTATAGTACAAAGTAAAGATAAAGGGTGTTAGGACTAGAACTTTTTCCCATAATAGAATAATTATACATGGGCCTCTGAGTCACAGATACATTATTTTTGATATAGGGGTCATGAAGACCCTTCAGAAAGGTCACATAGTGAAATGTTTGATAACTGCTGTTTTAGTGTAAGAGCTTCCTAAATATGAGATTAGTGCATATTAGTGACTTAATAAAGTCAGAGCCTTCAAATAAATGGTCCTGGAAATTACCCCATTAATGCAGTTTGTCCTGTGGTTACTTATGATGATCCTTTACATAGTCTTACTCTGTAATATTTCAGAAACTAAAGCATGTGTTCTCTATTAATTTGCTTACATTTTCAGAGTACATTAAGATGGCAGATCACTATGTACCAGTGCCAGGGGGACCAAACAACAACAACTATGCAAATGTTGAATTAATTCTTGATATTGCTAAAAGGATCCCAGTTCAAGTAAGAGATGCCAATGTATCCTTTAAAGCCAAATTTATGCGTTGCAGCATTTACAATAGTCAAGACATGGAAGCAACCTAATTGTCCATCGATAGATAAATGGATAAAGAAGTGGTGCCTGTATACAATGGAATATTACTCAGCCATAAAAAAGAATGAAATCTTGCAATTTGTGACAACATGGATAGAATAAGAGGGCATTATGCTAAGTAAATAAGTAAGACAGAGAAAGATAAATACCAAATAAAACTGAAACAAACTCACAAATACAGAGAACATTTTGATGATTGCCAGATGGGATGGGGGTTGGCACATCGGTGAAAAAGGAGAATGGATTAAGACATACAAATTGCCAATTATAAAAACAGTCATGGGGATGTAAAGGACAGCATAGGGAATATAATCAACAGTCAATAATATTGTAATAACTGTGTGGTGTCAAGTAGGTACTAGATTTACACGGTGCTCACTTCAGAAGTTATATAAAAATATAATCATCTGAAACTAATACAATATTGTATGTCATTTGTATTTGAAATTTTTTTAAGTTAAAAAAAGGGAAAAATGTTTCTACTTTAAAGATGTTATTCAGATTCAGCACTATAGTTCATATGTGAACTAATATTTACACTTGCCAAAGAAAACTATTGCATATTATGGTTTATGATGCTTCACTGTTTTAATAAACACAAAATCTGCAAGTGGTCACAGAAAACAACAACAACAGATTTAGTGATTTTACAGTTAGGCACAAGGGGATGTCCAAAAAAGAACTTTTAATTTTATAGAAAGCATCATTGTTTATAAATTTATAAATGCCTTTTTGTGAAATATAACCAACAAGGAAAGGAAAGGTGGAAAGATGCATTTAGTCAAAATAATGTAAACATACTACAAATAGGAGGTTTGTAAGGGTTTTACCCCCCTGGTGATTATTTATTCTATCCATTTCACCTTCAAACCATTTCCAATGGAATATTCTTAGCCCAGAATATGATAGTGTATTTCCACTGGAGTATTCTTAGCCCAGAATATGGTGGTGTAGAAGTAGCTCATTCCTTCCCTATCACTTGTATGAGTAAATTTAGGGTAAGTGTTTTAAAGCCCAAAAAGAAAAAAAACTCATGATTTGTAGGGCATTATAACCACTAGATATAAAGGGTGAGTTGTATGGCCAAAGTAACTGAATCTGTGAAGGAAAACCAATATTTCTATAGAGTCCAGAAGAGGCTCTATAGAGTCTAGTTGAAAGGCTATGAATTGAATTTCCTAAAGAGCAACAAGACTAGCTGGATCTTAATATCAATTTCAACTTAGATTTGACTTCTTCAGAGGTTTTGCCACAATGGAGTGCTTATTGTTCTGTGAGAAGTTTGCCAAGAATTAAGCATAGAAGCGGAATTAAGTATTAGGCTGCTGTGGAGCTATTGTACCTCATGGAGCAGGGCCCAGTCTTAGTAGAAAATAATACAGTTACATGGTTTTTTTTTTCTTTTAAATATGAATTTTAAGAATGAACCATATTGTGTTCCCTTGTAGGCAGTGTGGGCTGGCTGGGGTCATGCTTCTGAGAATCCCAAGCTCCCAGAACTTCTTTTGAAAAATGGCATCGCCTTCATGGGTAAGTCTTTCTGACATACTGTTTCTGTCTTTCTGTTCCTCTCTGTCAATTTTGCCCATATTCTACTCTGTATTCTGCTTTTCTTCTGTTTAACATTCTCTTATTTTTCATCAGTCAGCAACTCTGAGTAACCTCTTTATTATTTTGTTTTCCCTTCCTCGCTTCTTATACCCTGCGTATGTCTCTGCATCTTGGTTTGTTTTCTGTCCCTAGGTTCTTTTCCATGAGATGTGGAGGAGGCTCTGATTTCCAAAACCCTGGTTTTAAAAATGTTGCCATTAACCTAAGAAAAGATATGGAAAACATATTTTTATATAGCAAAGATAACTGAATACTTAGGATACCCTAGGAGTGTACCCTTAAATATGAATCAGCCCCTTCACATTTAAGCATATACTAGTAGATTATACTAGAGGCCCAGTGCACCTTGAAAGGAACTGTGGGCTGCAAGGGGCACAGGGGCGGGTCTTGGCCCATCCTCCCTGCCCCCGCCCGGCACCTCCCGCTGCGGTCCCCCAGCAGTGGGTGCGAGAGGTGGCTGCCAGCCCTGATTGCCCCTCAGGAGCAGAGGGAGGTGGAGAATCCCCAAGGGGCGATCGGGGACAGTGCTGGACGCTGGCAGTAGGTGTGAGCGGTGGGCTCTGGCGCTGGCAGTGGGTGCGAGCACCAGGCGGGACCATGGCATGCAGGAGCAAAGAATTTTCATTAACCACCAGAGGCTCGCCCCGATGATAGTAACCGGCGCCCCACCTTGGTCTGGTGCCCCTGCTCACCTGCTCCACCATTCTGCCATGGCCGATGACCGCTATGTTCCGCGTGTGCCCCCTGATGGTCAGCACACCTCATGGTGACCGGTTGTTCTGTTATTCCGCCATTTGGTGTATTTGCATATTAGGGTTTTATATGTATAGATTCCTGAGAGCTCTGTCTTTCTGTCTTTTCTGCTCTGATATGGCAGAAAGAGAAATAGAGGTTATATGGCTCAAAGTATTTCTCTGTCTCAGAGAAATTCCACAATAATGACTGTGCTTTGTAAACCCTATTAAAGTTAAATCTTCCTTTTTGGTTCCCCTAAGACCAAGGAAGGGATAATATATATATTTCAGACTTGAACACCAAAACTTAATGTAGGATATTGGTTAAAAAAAAAGCTTTTATTAATCTGGTAAAGTTGAATCATAAAGGATAATAAAATGAGAGTTAGATTGGACAGGAATTTATTTTAGCATATATATTGAGCTCTCATTGTGTATTAAAAGCTTACTACATTAAGATCTATAAAGGGTACAAAGATGAGTTAAAACATAGTAATCCCCTTTAATCAAGTTTATGATCTCCATAATATGTAGGGGAGACAAGAAAAATACAAAAGTAATTATATAGAAGACAAATATATGAGATAGAAATGAGGCCAAAATGTTATAGTCAAGTTTCTTTTCTTGTTTTATTTTTTAGGTCCTCCAAGCCAGGCCATGTGGGCTTTGGGGGATAAGATTGCATCTTCCATAGTGGCACAAACTGCAGGTATCCCAACTCTTCCCTGGAGTGGCAGTGGTAAGAAACTTTCTTGTTTGTGTCTTGAAGTGCAGAAAAGTTCAGTAGGATATTTGGGACTGTGGCTTGGGGCTTAAGTTTATTTGAAATGTTGGGATACTTGATAAATAGAATCCAGGTTGATAATGGTATCTTGTATTGCCAGGCTTACTCAATATACCTGTGATTTTATCATGTCTTAGGAATATAAATTTTGTACCAGGTATACTAGATGCTAAACTAGTATTTGAGTGATCTTGGGATTTAATTTGGGGACACTCTGGGAAAACTCATGGTTCTGTGAATTCAGATCATCTCTGGGTAGGCTAGAACATTTCTCGGAGATGGACTTTGTAGGCAGAATTAGGCCTTTAGGCCTTTGAACTGGCCTGAGAAGTGACCTGGATCACTAAGAACACTCAAACCCACCTCTCAAATATTTGCCTGCCAGTAGTTTTTTTTTTTTTTTAATGTCAGCCCACAATGTATTGATGATTTGCTTTTCCTGTTTAATACCATTTAACTCTTCAGTTGCCTTTGATATAGAAAATGAGATCAATAGTCATTTCTTCCAGGCATGTAGGATAAAATTTTTCTCAAAATGATTTATTCTTTTTTTTAATAATATATTTTTTATTGATTTCAGAGAGGAAGGGAGAGAGAGAGAGAGATAGAAACATCAGTGATGAGAGAGAATCATTGATTGGCTGCCTCCTGCACACCCCCTACTGGGGATTGAGCCCGAAACCCTGGCATGTTCCCATGATCGCAATTAAACCTGGGACCCTTCAGTCCATAGGCTGATGCTCTATCCACTGAGCCAAACAGGCTAGGGCTAAAAATGCTTTGTTCTTGACAAATTCCTCAAAGAGTGCCATGTGAATTATAATAGCTGATAATAATATGAACTTCCCTTTTTTTAGTACTCAAGCACAGGGGGCAGACATACACTAAAATCTCTTCCAAATGGGAGTGACCATTGTCTTTTGGCTGAACAGATTTGAACTCTTGTTACTCTAGCTTTCCAGGGGGATTGCAATATCCTCTCCAGACCTGCTGGGTCAAACAGTTTAAAATAAAGGTTGAATTTGTTCTAGTTTGAATGGAGAAGCTATAGCATTCCCCTTGTGGCTGAGTACAGGGACATTCAGGGAGCATGGAATCATGACTCTGCTGAGGCCAATAAAACTGCCATTTCCATTTCCAAGGGCTCATAAAGATTGAATTATTTCCCAGACCTCTGGCCCTGGAGCAGGCCTGAACACACAAATCGAAGGTATTTTGCCTGCTGCATTGCTGTGAGAAGCCTGACATGCTTTTTTTTTCTTTCCTTTTCCTTGTATGTCCTTGTATTTTTATGCGTTGCTTCCTGTTAGCTCTCCTGGATTTTTCCAGTGTAAGGTCCTGCTTACACTGGAAACCCAAGTTGCCAGGTCCTGCTGTAGGTAAATACTGTTAATCCAAGGACTGATCAGGGTTTTATGGCATCCTTCTATCTCCCATCTATCCCCAACGTGAGATCGTTTTAAAGAAGGTATAACAGAAAATAGACAAGAACAGAAGCTCTTATAGCTGCATTTAAGTCACTGTTATCTATTGTAGGTCTTCATGTGGACTGGCAAGAAAATGATTTTTCAAAACGTATCTTAAATGTTCCCCAAGAACTCTATGAAAAAGGCTATGTGAAGGATGTGGATGATGGGCTAAAGGTAGGTTATTAACTCTAGGAAGTGATGTATTTCAACTGACCAATTATATCAGGAATGTAGTGATCTGGAGCCAGGTTCATGATATAGACTCATGATGGCATTAGGGTTTAAGATCAGGAGGTATAGTTTATAGAGTGAAGAAGTGACCTACATATAACAAAAACAATTTAAATTAGTTTTGAAGCAGTCCTCTCACTTAGAACATTTCTTGGGTTGTCAAATCATTTAGTGTGTATGTGGGTGAGGAGGGGCAACAAATGATACACTTTGTCCCTGCTTGAGTTCAGAACCAAGAAGCCAGACAGATAGAGATCAACATGTCAGCTTTATTAGGAATAGAGAGATGTTGGTGAAAGTGGCTTAAGTATGTAGCAACAATCAGATTTGTAATTTGAATGTCAGTTAAACAGGCTCACTCCCTAGTTACTTGTGGTACCACAGACTTCCCTCTACAACAACATAGCTTTTACCATTCAGCTTGTTGTATGACTCAGAGCTGACAAAGAGCATATGTTCTGAGCAGTGGGCTAATCCCAAAGGGGAAAGAGGCTGAGCGTACTCAGTTCCTCTTTCCAAACCTACCAATCACATAATTTACTCTTTTTCCCTTGGGGAGGAGTGAGGGAGTGAACCAAGAGAGGCTGAAAGTGTTACTCTATGATTATTGTCCATCCATGTAGAAACATGAATTCAAGCAAAAGGAGATTCTTCAACATAATCTTTCTTTCCTCTATAGTTTTCTCCAGTTTGTTCCCCTTTCATTTTTTAACTAGTTGGAAATGTCAGGTATGCCTCTAGGTAGATGAAGAAAGAAGCTATTTTAGAAAAACACACTACTATGTTTGACTTATATGTTATAAACTCAAGAAGAATACTGAATGCTCAGCTAATTTTACTGTATTGTTTACATTTTAAATTAAGCATCCTGTAATGTCCTTAATAAGAATTAATATTTATAATTGAATTGCAAATGTTATATTCTGTTTGCTGTAATTTGTAAGAGTGGAAGCTTAGCTATTTTGCTTATGAATTAAAATTTTGTTGTTGTTGTTGATAATTATAAATACAAAATTATCTGGTAGAAAATTTGAAAAGCCAGATAAAAGATGATAAAACCACCCCTATTTTCTTCCAGCCATTTTTTATTCATAGTTTCATAATGATAATCTTTATTAATAAATTTTCATAATTATTGATAATTATAAAATTAAGTCTTGCTGTATATATTTTAATATGCTTGTTTTTTCCTTACTTAATATTGTATATAAGCGTTTTCCTCATGGCATTAAGATTCTTATAGCATATTTTAAATGCATGACCTGTGCCTAGAGCATTTATTTTTTAAAGGTCTACCTTCTTACATACTGACATTATGTGGGCTATCCTACCTTTTATCTCTTTTTTGTATTTGTGGTTGTCTCTTTAATCACTTATAACCTTATAACTCAGTGATTGAGTTCATCATGCTAACTGTTTATAAAAATAGAAGTGAATAAAGTTAAGTGAATTTTAGAAAAGATGAGATTATGAGAGAAAGATTTTCATGCTTAATCTAGTGACACAGATTAAAATTTGAAGTGGTGTTTTTTTCTGGTGACACATTGTTTAGATATTGCTATACTAAACTTAAAAGATTGGAATGTCTTGATAAAGGAATGACTTGTTTATTTTGAACTTTTGGTTAACTTTTCCCCCAGTTTACTTTTTGCCTTAGCTGATTGAAGTTCCTCTCTTACATCAATGTTTCTCCCTCTCCCTCTTTCTCTAAAATTTAATAAAATCCTCAGGTGAGGATTAAAAAATATGTGGGCATATGAATGTGTATGCAATCATACTTAAACATAAAGGCAATTTCTCTTGGTTCAACCAAGAGAATTACAAATATTGTCCTATTCTTTTACTTAATAGTATATCTTCAAGATCTTTCTCTTTTACTACATATAGGCCTATCAAATAATAGCATTCTTAAAGGGAGACTATGCCAATTTCTTTTTCCCTACTAATACCATTCTTATACCATTTTTCTCTTTCTTTTGAAAGGCAGCAGAGGAAGTTGGGTATCCAGTAATGATCAAGGCCTCAGAAGGAGGAGGAGGAAAGGGAATCAGAAAGGTCAATAATGCAGATGACTTCCCTAACCTCTTCAGACAGGTAGAGTACAAGTTGTTTTTGTTTGAATTAACATGTATATCAGTGATATGTGATTTAACTCATGCTAGAATTTGTAAGTCCAAAAAATAGAGTTATTTTCTATTATATAAACGTCCTCAGTTTTTTCAGATAGCTCTTCCCTGTATGGTGGCTCATAGAACTTTCTGTGAAAAGGAAGAGTCCATGCCTTTCTATATTTTTGTGTTCCTCTTCTTCTGGTGTTACAACGTATATGGTGTGGTTAACTCCTGATCGGGATGCTCTTGGCTTGGTCAGGCCCAGACTCTCTGATTGACTTTACTTTAATTCAAAGTGACTGTGGGTTCCTGAGTTTCTACCCTGCTAGCCCAGCAGTCTACATCCTAGCCTGTGCTGCATGGCCACTGTACCAGGGCACAGGAATCTTATGGCAGGCTCATGTTCTGTGAGAACTGAGAATGGCTCAGAAAAGCTAACCTAGGGTCTCTTTCTGACTACCCATCTGATTAGCTAATTTGATGTGGCAAAACTACAGGTTGGTTGTGAAAGCCAGATGTGTTCTTTTTTTAGAATCCTAGAGAATTGGGAGATAGGAGTCTCTTTTTCCCTTTCCTCAGAGTTACCCTCACATAATTGACTCACTCTTTTTCTCCTATTAATACCCAGAAAAAAGTGTCAGGAAAAGGCAAATTGGGACACATTCTGGCCTTTCCACTCTGCTAGCTCCCCACTTTTTCTTATTTTTCTCTGGCCACCTTTTATTTGCCCTCCTTTTTTTTTTTTTAAAATGTCATTCAGTAGCAAATTTATTGCTTTCTTATCATGGGCGAAAGAGAAAAAGTTTATGAACTGGGGCTCCCATGATTTGATATACTCAATAAAGAAGGTGATAAAGATATTATTTTGCTACATTACCTTATTTTGAATGTCAAAATTTGAATATTACTTGTCTTTTTCTTTACATGCCTTCTATAATAATTCCAATTTCATAGATATTTCAGTGCCTTATGGAGTCTAAAGAAAAGGCCTTTCGCTCTTAGCAAAATAAAAAGCATGTTAATTAAAAATATATTTTTTATTTTTATTTTTTATTGTTGATAGTATTATAAGATACTAAGCACAGATTCAGAAAACACTATGAGACCTGTATAACAAATACAGAGAAAACTACATTTAAGCTTATCTGAGCAAATCTGCCACTTCATTCCAATAAAAAGAGAGAATGAAAAAGAAAATCTTAAAGCATCTGGAAAAAAAGATTAGTTTCAAAGGAGTAACAATACGATTGATACCTGACATCTCAGTAGAAACAATAGAAGCCAGAAAATACTGGGATGTCTTTAAAATATTGAAAGAAAATAATTGCCAGTACAGAATTCTGTATCCAGTGACAATATGCTTCAAAATTGCAGATGAAAGGTCTTTGACTATAACAATACTGTATATTCTGTAATGTGAACCAAGAGAGCATCTAGTCTGGAGGAAGTTGTACGTTTAGCTGTTTGGAATTGATGATAGTACTTTCCCTTTTGTGGAATTTGTGTGTGTGTGTGTGTGTGTGTGTGTGTGTATGTGTGTGTGTTTTCAAAATATTTTGTTCTTTACCCTTGTAATACACTGGGTGTTCATATGTTTTCATATTTATCAATTAATACCCTATATAATAAAAGGCTAATATGTAAATTGTCCCCTCGGGCGGGATTTCGACTCACAGGGAGTTTGACCAGGGGCCAGGCTGGCCTGTGGCCCCTCCTCCTGGCCGGCCCTGACCCCAATTGGGCCCTCCCACCCCAATAGGGGGGTGAGGCCGGCCAGCCAACCTCCTGCATTCCCTCCCCACCCCCTCACCCCCTGGGCCGCCAGACCCCACCTGTGCACAAATTTGTGCACCGGGCCTCTGGTTGATCATATAATTAAGAATGTAGTCTCTTGAAAAGATGAGGACATGAACTTTAGTTTATTCATTTTTGTATTCCTACTGATTAACGTGGTCCCTGACACTTCTAGGCATCTGCCTGTTGAAACTAAAGCAATTTATCAGGATAGAAAAAATGCTTACCAGTAAAAAATTGTTTTCTTTTCTAATACAGGTTCAAGCTGAAGTCCCCGGATCTCCTATATTTGTGATGAGACTAGCCAAACAATCTCGTCATCTGGAGGTGCAGATCTTAGCAGATCAGTATGGCAATGCTATCTCTTTGTTTGGTCGTGATTGCTCTGTACAGCGTAGGCATCAGAAGATTATTGAAGAAGCACCTGCTGCTATTGCTACTCCAGCAGTATTCGAACATATGGAACAGGTATTAATGTGAAAAAGTCTAATTTGTGTTTTCTCACACAGAACTATACTCATTCAATTCAATATCTATCTGAGAATAGTAGAATTTCTTGCATGGATTCTGGATAATTGATAAGTTAATATTTTTATCCAGTGGAAATAATTCTTCTGTCTCCCTCTAGGAAAGCTGCTAATGAAACTTCAAGCTCTAAATTAGTTAACCCTTTTGAAAAAAAAAATCAGTGTACTATTTTGAGTAGGAATAAAGAAATGTTTTGGGATTTTTTAATCTTATAATTTGATTTTTTTAACAAGCTCTTGATAAGCAGATAGTTCATTTTTTAGACTGATTATTGTTGAGTCCTAGGACAAATTTATTCAAATTCACTTTTTCTTTAAAGGTCCTCTAAGTATCTTTATATATTCTATATTTTTGTATAGAAAAGAATCTCTCAGCATCTTGCAGGGTCCCTTGGAAATAGTTATAGTTTAGGGGTCTAATTTCTGGAACTGTAACTCAGTCTTCATCTTTTTTTTTTTTTTTTTTTTTTTAAGTAAGTCTTTATTGTTCAGATAATTACAGTTGTTCTTCTTTTTCCTCTCCATAGCTCCCCTCCACCCAGTTCCCACCCCACCCCATGCCCTTACCCCGCCCCCCCCATTGTCCTCATCTATAGGTGTTTGATTTTTGTCCAGTCTCTTCCTGCACCCCCAACACCCCTTTCCTCTGAGAATTGTCAGTCCACTCCCTTTCTATGCCCCTGATTCTATTATATTCACCAGTTTATTCTGTTCATCATATTTTTTATTCACTCGATTTTTAGATTCACTTGTTGATAGATATGTATTTGTTGTCACTTTGTTGTTCATAATTTTTATCTTCCTCTTCTTAAAGAATACCCTTCAGCATTTCATATAATACTGGTTTGGTGGTGATGAACTCCTTTAGCTTTTCTTATCTGTGAAGCTCTTTATCTGACCTTCAATTCTAAATAATAGCTTTGCTGGGTAGAGTAATCTTGGTTGTAGTTCTTGCTATTCATCACTTTGAATATTTCTTGCCACTCCCTTCTGGCCTGCATAGTTTCTGTTGAGAAATCAGCTGACAGTCGTATGGGTACTCCCTTGTAGGTAACTTAACTGTTTTTCTCTTGCTGCTTTTAAGATTCTCTCTTTGTCTTTTGCTCTTGGCATTTTAGTTATGATGTATCTTGGTGTGGTCCTCTTTGGATTCCTCTTGTTTGGGGTTCTCTGTGCTTCCTGGACTTGTAGGTCTATTTCTTTCACCAGATAGGGGAAGTTTTCTGTCATTATTTCTTCCAATAGGTTTTCAATATCTTGGTCTCTCTCTTCTTCTGGCACCCCCATAATTTGGGTGTTGGTATGCTTGAAGTTGTCCCAGAGGCTCCTTACACTATCTTTATATTTTTGGATTCTTTTTTCTTTTTTGTTTTTCCGGTTGGGTGTTTTTTGCTTCTTTGTATTTCAAATCTTTGACTTGATTCTTGGGATCCTCTAGTCTGCTGTTGGATCTCTGTATACTATTTTTTATTTCAGTCAGTGTATGCTTAATTCCTAGTTGGTCCTTTTTCATATCCTCGAGGGTCTCACTAAATTTATCGACCTTTTCTAGAAAATTCTTGAAAAACCTTATAACCGTGGTTTTGAAATCTATATCCAGTTGTTTGCTTTCCTCCATTTCTTTCATTTGTGACCTGTTTCTTTGTCTTCGCATTTTGGCTGCTTCCCTGTGTTGATAGAGTGGCTTTGTACACTAGGTGTCCTATAGGGCCCAGTGGCTCAGCCTCCCCAGTCACCGGAGGTGGATGTTCTTGGTGTACCCCTTTGTGGGCTGTGTGCACAGTCTTGTAGTTAAGCCTTGATTGCTGGTGGTATCAGTGGGAGGAATTGACCTCCAGACCAGTTGGCTGTGAGGACCAGTTGTGTCTACAATGGGAGAACTACTGTGCTGGAAACACCCTTATGGGGCAGGACTTGCTTTAATGGGGCTTTGGTGCTCACTGAGTATGCCCCCGAGTGTGTCTCATGGATCTGAAGAGTTGTAATCTGGTGTGGTCTCACTTTGGCCACTGGGTGACTGGTTCTTGGATCTCCAAGGAGGTGCAAAGTCAACCGCTGCCTGAGGCCACTCAGCAGGAGCTACAAAGAGATCTGCAGATTACTCCTCTTAATTTGGGGTTTAGAGGTGCCCAGATGAGGCACAACTGTGAAGCAATGCAGGCTGCTGATGAGCCTTAGGCTTTCTTTTGGAAGCTCTGGGGTTCTTTGACCCAGCTGCACTTTGTTAGGTTAGGTTGCAAAAGGCCAGGCCATTCATATGCAAACACCTCTGCGCACAGCTTGGGTGGGGTTGTAAATTGGGTGGGGCGTGGTCTCAGGGAGTCATGGGGCGGTGCAAACAGCAATGGTTGCCCATTGGCCCTGCCCCGGATAGGTCCCTGGGTCTCTGTGTCCCGTGGCCCCATGCAGGAACAATGAACGCTGCGACCACCTCTGAGAGAAAGCCGTCCTCGTGTTCCGGCCTGAGGCCAGACAGTCCAGTTTCTCCCTGTATGAGTCTGGGTCCCCAGAGTCTCGCCCGGTACTGGAATTCAGAGCAGTCGGGAGTTTATATTTCCCTCCCGATTGAAAAAGACCACAGTGTACCCGGTTGCCAGCCTGTTTCTGCGCGCGCCTCCATATCTTCTGCACCTCTGCACCTCCTACCAGTCTAGATGCACTTTTCTCTTTCCTTCTTATTATAGAACTTCCACTCAGCCAGCCTTCCTGTGGTTCTGGATGATACCCGTTTTTTCTTTTAGTTGTAGTTTTGATGTGGTTGTGCGAGACAGCAAGTTCAGGTGTTTACCTGTGCTGCCATCTTGGTTCCTCTATCTCAAGTCTTCATCTTATCGGAGATATATTTTTATCTTTTTTCTCCTGAATTCCAAACAAGCTAAATATGTGAAAGTTTATCCTGACGTGTGTGTGTGTGTGTGTGTGTGTGTATGTATGAATGCATGCACATGTTAAGACATTATTTAACTGGTGTAAGAGGATCTCAAAATACTGTGGTTTAAACACGGTATAAGTTCTATTTCTCTGTCATCTTAGTTCTAGATGAGCTGGTGCCAGAGACCTAGGTTTATTGCTCTTCCATTCACTAGGAGAGGGATCAGCAAACTACAGTTCGCAAGACAAATCCAACCTGCCACCTGCTTTTGCAAGGAAAATTTTATTGGAATACACCCATACTAATTTATTTATGTATTATCTATGGTTGCTTTATCACTGCAGTGACAGAGTTGAGTAGTTGTGACAGAGACTATATGGCCCACAAAGCTGAAAATAATTGTTATCTGACCTTTTCCCAAAAAAGTTTGCCCACTTTTGTTCTAGGGTGTTATCATCTTCATGATAAAGCTAGCTCACAAGAGTATGTCCAACATTGTAGCCTGGGGAGTAGGGAAGAAGACAGCGGAGGGCAAGCATATAAAGATATGATCTAGAAGTCCCACCAGTTACTTTTGCTCACATTCCATTGGACAAATTCAGTTGTACAATCACACATAGCTGTAAGGGATGTTAGGAATTGTAGTCATCAACTGGGTGGCCATATTCCTAGTTGCAATTTAGGAGAGATTTTATTACTTAAATGGATGAGGGAGAAAATTACTGGATTAGCAGTTAATAATCTGTGCCTGAGTCTGATCCTCTGGCTACCCATTATCCTTTCATGCCCTTTTTCTCATTTTTAGAACATACTTAGCCTTTTCCCCAAAGAAGACAGCTCAAAGTCCAATATCTCTGAAACTCTCCATTAAATGTACAAGTGGCTTTTCGCTATGTACCCAATATACAGTGGTGGAATAGAAACAGGATAAACTCCCATTTGGAAAAAAGAGGAATGAAAAATATATAGTAATCATTGGTCCATAGCAGTTATCAGATCCTTCTAGGCAGGAATTTTGATGAATTCCTGCCATGTAGTGGAGTAATAATACCTCATTAGCTCTCTGGATGCCCCTGGTTCTGGTCTCAAAGCAAATCCCTTGCCTGTCCTTCCTTAAGGCACCTGGCTTTGTTCTCTAGAATGTTATTCCTTGTGTTGTTTTCTCTGCGACTGGGCTTTGGAAACTGTACTTTCTTTGGCAGAGCTTTCACAGCTCACTTCCTGCTGGGGCAGGATTGGGGCCACAAAGATTATTCCAGTTATCACAGGTTCTTGAAGCCCAGGTTTGTGGTTTGTTTAAAATTACAATTCCTTTAAAACTTAGTATATTTCTGGACTATTCTCTTCCAGTCAGCTTCAGGTAGGACTAACCCCACCCCAAGATTTTTAGATATAGTAACTTTTTCTCTTTTATTTGATCTTTGACACTGGCGCTTTACGGTGAAAATCTAATTTTCTGGTTTGGGGATACAAAAGTAGTTGAATTTTTCACATTCTGACTTTCTATTTTTCTTAGGGTTTAGTTGGGGTGTTGTCCACCTCGGAAGTTATTGTAGGACACCACTTACCAAATGTTTTGTTATGCCTAACAAGGAGGCCACCAGCTTTCAGTCTGAAATATTGCTCTAGCTACCCATTACCCTATGTGTTGTTGCTAAGCCAACAACACATTTTAATATTTTTAAATAGCAGGATTCTACCTGAACGTAATCATTTCTGTAGTAATTAAGGTGCAGGTTAAGCTGTTGTAATAAAGAGATCCAAAAAATGCAACTCAGATAAGATAGAAGTTTATTTTTTTCTTCCCATCATAAGTTGAGATGAGCTCTGCAAGGATGGCGGGAAGTTCTTTTCCACGAGGCCATCTTAGAATTCCGGTTCCTTCTGTTTTGTTTTGCTATTCTTAGTATATTCTCATCCGTGTGGTTGAAACTAGCTTGTACTGTCATGAAGTGGAACAGCCAGAATAGAGAACAAGCACTTCCTTTTTAAAACATGATTCAGGAATTAGGTATATCACTCACCAATGCTGACATTACTTTGGTCAAAACTTAGTCACTAAGTGTAAGAGAGGTTGAGAAACCTAGTCTCTAGATGGGCAACCATGTTTTAGGAAGAATGTTAGGAATACTAGAAACCAGGGCACAGTGAAAAATCTGCCACACTGTTTTTTTTTCCTGCGTGTACCTATAGGGTTGAGGTTGCCTGTGATCCCAAATGATGAAAAACACTTTTCCTTGAACTCTGAATTGAGTTTGTCATTCATGTCCATGATTTTCTGTGATAACCAGAGGGTGAAATTCACTCTAATGCAGCGGTTGTTAACCGGTGGTTTGCAGAACACTTGTGGTCCTTGAGGTCCAAAAGGTTGGCGACCACTGGTTTAAGGAAACCTTTGGAGCAGCGGTCGCCAACCGGTGGTCCATGGACCACTGGTGGTCCGTGAGGTCCAAAAGGTTGGTGACCACTGCTCTAATGTATATAAAAGCCTTTGATGGCTCTTATAAACACTAGATATTTGAGTCAGGGAGAGGCTATATAGATAAGCAGCTGGACAAGGTGAAATACTCATGTTTTCCCATCTTTCTTCTTTGAGTGTGCGGTGAAACTTGCCAAAATGGTTGGCTATGTGAGTGCGGGGACTGTGGAATACCTCTACAGCCAGGATGGCAGCTTCTACTTTCTGGAACTAAACCCTCGGCTACAGGTGGAGCACCCTTGTACAGAGATGGTGGCTGATGTGAATCTCCCTGCAGCACAACTCCAGGTGAATCACCCCGATCGAGGCTCCAAGAGTTGCCTAGAAAATGTCAGATGCCTGAAAAACTGGTTTAGCCTGTGTCTGATAAGAGAAGAGTGCCTCCTATCCGAGTCTCATCTAATGTTCATGCTATATGGGTTGTGATGTGTGGATTGGTTTTCCTTATGTGGTACAAATCTAGGAATATTATCATACTTTATTTATTTTTTTTTAGATATGTGCCGGTGAGGAGAGGAGGGGGGAAAGTAATGGCACGAGTGTGCTCCCTGGAGGTAGAGCACCTTATATTTTTAGCCAGACACATCTGGTAAAAATTGTCATTTTAGAAGGAAACTTAAAAAAAAAATGCTTTACTTAATTGTTTTAATTATAGAAAACTTTACAACTTTGTAATTGGCCTCTACTCCTTTTACTAGTGTTCTCTATTGAAGCAGTTCCACATCAGAGTGGTGGTCGGGGGTTTTCTGGGCAACAGTGTGGCAGCACCCATTTGTTTTTATAATGTTTAAAGTGCTAGCTGTCAGTATTATTTTATCTGTTCATCCCAGAAAACAAATGTTATGGGAAGCAGTAATAGCTAATGATGAAGTTTGATAGTATTTGTATCTAACATATTCTTTGCCCATATTGGAAACCCCTTCTGAGTTCCCATTAAGGACTAAATATTTACTTATTTATTTCTTACAATGGTTTCTGGGGATAATTATGAGATGAACTTTTTAGCTGTCTAAATTTCTTGGATAGCCACTGATATTGACACTTCATTTGGATATTTTTATTCTGATCCATTGATGGAGAAATGATAATAGAGAGAAACTCATGTCTATTACATTAGGAACTTGGGGACTTTTTTAGTAGCAATGGAAAGTATTTAACATTGTGTAGTGACATATTTTTAGTAACTTAGAGTTTCTTCTTTGTTGATTTTAGAACACAGGTTATAAAAATAGAATGTTTTAGGTGGTGGCTACTAAAATGAAAAATCTTACAAGTAATCTATAGCCTCCACATTTTAAGGAAAGTAACTGTGAAAAATGAGTGCTATGTGTTTTATTATCTTTCAGATTGCCATGGGGATCCCTCTGTACAGAATCAAGGATATTCGTATGATGTATGGGGTATCTCCCTGGGGTGATGCTCCCATTGATTTTGAAAATTCTGCTCATGTTCCTTGCCCAAGAGGCCATGTTATTGCTGCTCGGATCACTAGTGAAAATCCAGACGAGGTAACCCATCACTTAAAAGGTTTACACTTTTCCCCCTATGAACTTTAATATGAAGATGGTACCTGAAGGCTATGCTTCTGAAATATTTGGGACTTCCTTTGGAGGGGGGAATTTATAGAGGTTTAATCAGAGCAGACAAAGAAGTGATCACTGCTCCACTGGTCATTTCATCCTACTATAGTCACTATAGAGTCTTCAGTAGCATTGGATGTTGGCTCTCAAGCCTTTATGATTTTTGTGCATCATTTCTGCTTTTATATGCAATTACCACAGAGCCTAAACAGTAAATATATAAATGTCCTCTTCCTGGGAAATATAACATGGTCTCTCACATTCTTCATTCTCTAACAGGGTTTTAAGCCCAGCTCAGGAACAGTTCAGGAACTGAATTTCCGCAGCAATAAGAATGTATGGGGTTATTTCAGTGTTGCTGCTGCAGGGGGACTTCATGAATTTGCTGATTCTCAGTTTGGTCACTGCTTTTCCTGGGGAGAAAACAGAGAGGAAGCAATTTCGTGAGTACAGTAGCATTTGATTGCATTTTAAAAATAAATCTGTGCTAATCTTCAGTGAAGGTGTGGGTATAGGCAGGGAACCATTTATCTGCTATAAAAGTACTAATATGGACAACCTTTTTAAGAAGAATATTTTCAATTATACTGGTATTCATGTGTGTTAAAATATGCAGTGTTTGGCAGATGTTTTTCAGTTTGTTGTTCAAGACTTTTTAAGTATTTTTGCTTTTAAATATATATATTTTAGTTCAGTTTAGTTATTTTATTTTAGTTATGTTTTTATTGAATTTAGAGAAAGAGGAAGGGAGAGGGAGAGATAGAAACATCCATGAGAGAGAAACATCATCAATCAGCTGCCTCCTACATGCTCCATACTGGGGATCGAGCCCGCAACCCCGGCAATTACCCAGACTGGGAATCAAACCCGTGACCTCTTGGTCAACCACTGAGCACGCCAGCTGGGCTCAAATATTTTTGATAAATTTATAAAGTTGATTGCTTTAAACATATGATTTTCCCATATTGCTGTAGGGAGGTAGATTCTTGACCAAGAATTTGGCATTCTGTAAATCATAGAAAGACCTGTTATTAGTCATCAAACTAAAGCTGTAGCTGTAAATGTCCCATAGTCATTTAAAATAATAAAGTTAAACTGCTTGTTACATGCAAAGAACATAAGGGAACTGTCCCCATTGCTTATAGAAGAGACCTCATTCTGCTATGAAATATACTAGTACACACAGCTTATCCAAATGTAACTGATATATCGTAAGGATTATTGGTTAATATTATATTAGACATAAACATTAATATTAAATTAGTAGCAATTTTGCTTGCCTAAAAATAGGCCTTGCCGAAACCGGCTTGGCTCAGTGGATAGAGCGTCGGCCTGTGGACTGAAAGGTCCCGGGTTCGATTCCGGTCAAGGGCACGTACCTTGGTTGCGGGCACATCCCCAGTAGGAGGTGTGCAGGAGGCAGCTGATCGATGTTTCTCTCTCATCGATGTTTCCAACTCTCTATCCCTCTCCCTTCCTCTCTGTAAAATATCAATAAAATATATTTTTTAAAAAAAATAGGCCTTTAGGAGATAATTTTGACAGTTTAGATATTTTAGAATATTTATCTAAAATTGAACTATTTTTTGTCTATTTCCTTATATCAAGCATTTAATACCATTCCTTTGATCTTTGGACTGTATACATAGACTAGTAGTCAATAAGTATTAATAATGTTGGTTTTTAATAGTGTTTTTGGAAGTAGGAAGTCTCAATTTTTCTCTATTTTGTCCTCTATGATTTTCCCCATTTATTCAAAACTATAAGTAGAGAGGGAGTGAAAGCTTGGGTGGAAGGGTCAAAGGGGGAGAAAATGAGCGACATCTGTAATAGTGCCAACAATAAAGACTTGCAGCCCTGGTTGCTGTGGCCAGTGGATAGTGTGTCATTGACCCACACACCTAAGGGTCACGTGTTCGATTCCCGGTCAAGGGCACATACCTGGGTTGCAGCTTTGATTTTGGCCCCAGTCGGGCACATGTGGGAGGCATCCAATTGATGTGTCTCTCTCACATCAATGGTTCTCTCTCTCTCTCTCTCTCTCTCTCTCTCTCTCTCTCTCTCTCTCTCTCTCTCTCTCTCTCTTCCCTCCTTCTCTTCCACTCTCTAAAATTCAATATCCTCTGGTGAGGATTAACAGTAAAAATAAATAAATAAAATGGCTTCCTGAACGGTTGGGGGAAAGTAAAACTTTAAGTAGAGTTTTTCCAAATTAAATCAATGCTACCAGAAAAAATAGTTGGTATAAAGTTGCCCCTCCCCCCCACCACCCTTTTTATTAGTCATCTCTTGTTTTACCAAAGTGAAAAAGGTTTATGTTAGAGTTTGCAAATTGTAATTCAGTCAAACACATGGTGGCCTTCCAAATAGTCACAGCCACACATGTGTTTGATTGGCTTGCAGGGTGCTAATGTATTAAAAAATGCCAATATTTAAAAATTGGTAGATTAAATATATCGATTTCTGCCTTCTCTTTAAAAATGGGATGGTAATGACAACATTGCTTTTATGTTCCACTTGGCAAAAGTTAACTAAACCTCTGGGTGGCTGCTTCTTTTAGAGGAAACATGAATTCTCTAGTGCACACAGTCTGCCTACTCATTTATATTCTCAGAATAAACGAGACATCCCTCTGTTGGTATTTAGGTTTATAGTCCTGTTTAGACAGACTGCTAAGTATTTTCTGCAGGACATGTCTTATCACTTGGTCCAGAAGCCTTGCTCTTTATTTCCTGACTTGCTCTGTATCCTATATAATAAAAGCCTAATATGCAAATCGACTGAATGGCTGAACTACTGGTGGAATGACTGGTTGCCATGATGCACACTGACCACCAGGGGGCAGATGCTCAATGCAGGAGTTGCCCCCAGCCCTCAGGCCCCAGGCTGGCCAAGGTGGGTGCCAGCGGGGGGCCTCCGATCACCCTGCCAGTAGCCCCACAGATCGGCCCTGGTTGCCGGCCAGGCCTAGGGACCCTACTCATGCACCAATTTCATGCATCAGGCCTCTAGTATTTCTCTAACTAGGTGTAAGTTAACTAGGTTAACTTTTAGCATACTAAAAATATGGTCTTTACAATAAGCTTGCTTCTTGACTTCATGCCAAAAGTTCATCCCTCAGCTCAGAGTTTGTTTCTTTCTTATTTATATCTTTTCTTACTCATAACATTCATAATATTCTTGTTCTCTAGAATAGCCCCAACCTATATTTCCAGCATTATTTCCCATACATCGTAATCTAAATACCATGAGAACAGGACCATGTCTGTTTGTTGCTGCTGTATCCTCTGAACATAGTAAGTGTTCAGTAAATGTTTATTAAATGGATGGATTTGCCACTAGTTCCTGTCCTCATACCCTTTGCTTCAATCATAATGTTCTCTGATCACAACCCATATTTTCTTCCTTCCTTCCCTTTGTTCTTGATATTCTGTCTATTTATTCATTCACTCCATTCAAAAAAATATATTTGCTGAATATATGGCAATACAACAAGGACCAAAATAGGGTCTCTGCTTTCATGGAGCTTGAGAATCCAGAGGGTGAGAGGCAAATAAACAGTTAAACACAATCTAATAAGTTGCTATCTTATGATAATGGGATTGCATAATGGTGGTACAGGAACATATAGCTAAGTCAGCTAACTCAGTCTAGAGAGGGTCAGGGAAGGTTTCTCAGAAGGAAATGGCATCTGGACTAATATATAAGAAGTATATAGGAATAAGCTAGGCCAAAAGAGGACATAGAGAGGAAGGCCGAGATGGGAAACTAAATAATGTTCTAGGCTGGACCACATGGAATAACATTCCTATCACAGTCATATTCCCAGGTATACTTTCATTCCACGTCAGATTCCACATTCTTCATGAAATCATAGGAAGGTGGATATTGTCCTTTCTTAGAACTTCTCCAGCACTTGGATTATATCTCTCTACTTATGATATTCTGCCATATATTTTGAAAGCAATTACTGTATCTATATTCTCTCCCTTATGAGTCTAGTATGTGCCTTGGGTCTGTGAGGTGCATAATAAGTTGAAGTAAAGACCTGTTCTGTGCAGGGCAGACACTGGGCAAAAATAAATAGGGAAAAAAACCCAGGGTATTTGAAATTCTGTTAAGATTAGATCATTTGACACTTGATTGGGAAGTAATAAAAGTAATGAGTGGTCATTTCACAAACATCTAAAAGGCAGCTTTAAAAAACACACCACTGTCACATGAAGTGTTAGGCTGATACCTGACTATATCTGGCCAGTTGCTCATTGTATGGAAATGTTTAAGGTATGAGAATGTGTCAAAATTCATTGAACAGTATACTTAAAAATAAGAATATTTTATTATATGTAAATTATACCTTAATAAAATAAACAAGGTGTTAAGGAGAGGAAAATTATATTCTAATTCTAGTTAGCAATCAATAAATGAATGGAATGATGGAACCTAGGAAGTGAAAGCTGAGGGTGGTTTGCATATAATTTGTTTTGTCCTCCATATAATGAAATGCATGTGATTTGCTGATGCACTTACGATAATGTCAGTCAGAATTCATAAGTTTACTGACTTCTTGAAAATCATCCCATCTGGAATGAATGTGAATGAGCACACTTATATTTACACCCTCATTTGTTCTTAGAGCTGTCTGTCCCTCTCCCCTCCCTTCTAAGACTCCAAAGGAATGAAACAATTCTTTAAAATGATGGAAATTTCAACACTGAAATGTTTGTTGCTGAAACAGATCTGCTTCTGTTCTCCCAGAAACATGGTGGTGGCTTTGAAAGAGCTATCTATTCGGGGTGACTTTCGAACTACAGTTGAATACCTGATCAAATTGTTGGAGACGGAAAGCTTTCAGTTGAATAGAATTGACACTGGCTGGCTGGACAGACTGATAGCAGAAAAAGTACAGGTGTGTATTTCTCCATTTGCACAAACAGCTTCTAGGATTGGGTTTTTATAGGTCTGTGGTGTGATCAGTCTATGTCACTAGATAAAATTTATCTGATTCTAATGTAAATGGTTCTTGATCTACGTGGAAAAAACCTAGGAGCCAGTGTAATTAACACTGTAAGAGTTCTTGTGCCCGTGTTACACCGTCATTTTACATGTTCTAATATTACTTTCTGGGGTATATTTGAAGAGAGGCACATAGGGATTGAGATCCTTTCTCTTTCCTCATTTGATGTTAAGTCTGGCTTAGCGTTACCAACTCTTACATCTGTTTACCAGGTGCTGATGAGAGGGGCCTCATCTGAAGCAACGGGCTCTTCTAAATTACCAAGATTTTTGTTAAAATCATTAAATTCAATTAAATTATCTAAATGTCCAAATTTTGGTTATATATCATTTTTCCTTGAGATTATCAGTAGTCAAATCTCTGTTCCTTTTTGAGTTTATTTCTGACAAAGGCTTGTTTTTGAGCAGCTCTTTGATTGGTTCAGTAGAAATCTTAGAGTGAAGGGAGAGTTGTTTCTCATCTCTATTCAAATGAGGCCTCTATTCAGATTCTAAAGTAAATGTGTTTGTAGCTCAAAAAATCATTTGGGCAATAAGGACTCCATCCATTCTCAATGCTAGCTATATCTTCACAGAAAATTTGAGCCCTATTTAAATTGAGGGGCCATGGTGCCAAGTGACTGTTCTTTATATTGTCTGCCCTATTTTTCTTCCTTTCAGGCAGAGCGACCTGACACCATGTTGGGAGTTGTGTGTGGGGCTCTCCATGTGGCTGATGTGAGCCTGCGGAATAGCGTCTCTAACTTCCTTCACTCCTTAGAAAGGTAGGCTTTGTTTCTCCTTGGCTGTGCAAGTTAATCAGTGGACCTGAGTACAGGACTGAAGTTCAAAGACCCATTTATTCTTTTCCCTGTTTCTGGCAGCTTATGAGTGCTGCCTGTTATTCACTGACCATGGGGACAGGAAAAGGGATGTACAGATTATGACAAATTATTGTGGGACTTTACTGTGGATTCTAGAAATTAGCTTAACCTGCAGTTAGAATGGATTGCTTTTAAAAAACTAGAATCCTGTTAAAATAAACATTCTGTCCAGTACAAGCATCAAATCTCTCTATACCATAATGATGAAAATCTGGGTGTTCTCTCTAGCATTGAGCCCTGAGATTTCACAGTTATCCAAGTCTTATGATAAATATCTTTCACTTTGTTACTCTGATGCACTAAAACCTTCAGCAGCTCACATTACCCTTATATTCAAATCTAAATCCCTCAGTGTGACTTTTAACTTCCTATATACTTTGGCCTCTTTTTACCAGTCCAGTCTTACTAATTTCTGTTTCTCAACATGCAATCTCTACCTATTTAAGTGGTTTCCCTACTAGTGTATAAATATGTTGTACATAATCTCTTCTACAAGCTCCCCTGCTCTTTAATGTTATTTTCATTTATTCTTAAAACTTGTATTTTGAAATAATTTTGGACTTATAGAAGAGTTGCATGAATAGTCCAAACAACTACTATATTCTTTGCCCAGATTCACCAATTATTAACAGCTTGCCTTACTTGCTTTACCACTTCTTCTCCTTATTATTATCAGAAGTCTTTCTTGATGTTTCCTGCTTGACGATGAACTTCCTTTCCCCCTCCACCCAGCCATGCACTACTGCTTTTTCTTTAAGACCCCAAATAAAATTCCAGTTAATAGGAGTAGATTAGGGTTGTTCATTCTGGAGCCTTTTTCTTTTTTTAAGTTTTATTTATTTTTAAGAACAGGTAATATATTCACATGATTCAAAATTCAAAAGGCACTAAAGGCATATAGTGAAAATTCTTCTTATCTCTGTTCCCTGTCCACCCAGTTTCCTTCTCAGTAGTCAACCCAAGTTACCAGTTTCTTCTGTAATATTCCAGATAATGTAAATTTATATAAATTCAGAGGCCCGGTGCACGAATTTGTGTACTAGTGGAGTCCCTCGGCCTGGCCTGCGGGGTCGGGCTAAAACCGGCTCTCCAACATCCCCCGAGGGGTCCCGTTTTGCGAGAGGGCACAGGCCAGGCCAAGGGACCCCACTGGTACACGATCGGGGCCAGGGAGGGATATGGGAGGTTGGCCAGCCAGGGAGGGGCCATGGGGGGGCCCCAGGGCATGTCCAGCCCGTCTCGCTCAGTCCTGATTGTCCAGACCCCAGCAGCAAGCTAACATACCAGTCGGAGCATCTAGCCCCTGGTGGTCAGTGCACGTCATAGAGAGCAGTTGAGCAGCCTTAGCATATCATTAGCATGTTGCGCTTTGATTGGTTGAACGGCCAACCGGTTGACCAGACACTTAGCATATTAGGCTTTTATTATCTACTAGAGGCCTGGTGCACAAAATTCGTGCATGGGTATGGGTGTGTGTGTCTGTGTCTGTGTCCCTCAGCCCAGCCTGCACCCTCTCCAGTCTGGGACCTCCTCGCCTGGGATCGGGCCTAAATGGGCAGTCGGACATCCCTCTCACAATCCAGGACTGCTGGCTCCCAACCACTCGCCTGCCTGCCTGCCTGATTGCCTCTAACCACTTCTGCCTGCCAGCCTGATCACCCCCAACCACTCCCCTGCCAGCCTGATCGATGCCTAACTGCTCCCCTGCTGGCCTGATTGCCCTTAACTACCCTCCCGTGCTGGCCTGGTCACCCCTAACCGCCCTCCCCTGCCAGCCTGGTCACCCCTAATTGTCCTCCCCTGCAGGCCTGGTCGCCCCCAACTGCCCTCCCCTGCTAACTTGGTCACCCCTAACTGCCCTCCCTTGCCAGCCTGGTTGCCCCTAATTGCCCTCCCCTGCAGGCCTGGTCACCCCAACTGCCCTCCCCTGCAGGCCTGGTCCCCCCAACTGCCCTTCCCTGCAGGCCTGGGTCCCTTCCACCTGTCTTCCCCTGCAGGCCTGATCACCCCCAACTGCCCTCTCTTGCAGGCCTGGTCCCTCCCAACTGCCCTCCTCTGCTGGCCTGATTGCCCACAACTGCCCTCCCCTGCCGGCCATCTTGTGGTGGCCATCTTTTGTCCACATGGGGGCGGCCGTCTTGTGTGTTGGAGTGATGGTCAATTTGCATATTACCTCTTTATTATATAGGACAGTGGTTGGCAAAGTCATTAGTCAACAGAGCCAAATATCATCAGTACAACGATTGAAATTTCTTTTGAGAGCTGAAAACCGACTTCTGCGCATGGGCCACGAAGTTTCAATCGCACTGTGGTATTTTGTGGAAGAGCCACACTCAAGGGGCCAAAGAGCTGCATGTGGCTCGCAAGCCGCAGTTTGCCGACCACTGATATAGGATAGTAATAAAAGCCTAATATGCTAATTAGACCAGACAGCCAAACAACCTTCTGGATGTCCTTCTGGATGACCTTCCAGACGAAGCCGGGGCTGCGAGGGCTGAGCCCCTTGCACGAATTTTGTGTATCGGGCCTTTAGTGTAAGATAGGCATATAATAGTTGTTTCTTCCCATCCCCTATTTAAAAAAAAATTTTTTTATTGATTTCAGAGAGGAAGGAAGAGGGAGAGAGAAAGATAGAAACATCAATGATGAAAGAGAATCATCAATTGGCTGCCTCCTACATGCCCCCTAATGGGGATGGAGCCTGAAACCTGGGCATGTGCTCCTGCTCAGAATCGAACCTGGGACCTGTTAGTCCACAGGCTGACATTCCATCCACGGAGCCAGGGCCTCACCTCCTATTTTTTAAAAATACAAATTATAACTTTTCATTTTTTCACTTGCTTTTTTCATTATTGTTAAAAATATTTCATATTAGTACATAAAAGGCTTCATCTTTATTTTTTAATGGCTGCATAATATCCCATTATTTATGGCTTTTTTATAATTTATATATTAGTCCCTTACTAATGGTCATTTAGGTTTTTTTCCAGTCTTGATATTCCAGGAAATGCTATAATCAATAATCTTTGTGATGCCCTTATACACTTTTAGAACTTTCTAGAAGTAAATGTATCTCACATTATTGTTCTTTCAGGGGTCAAGTCCTTCCTGCTCATACACTTCTGAACACTGTAGATGTTGAACTTATCTATGAGGGAATCAAGTATGTACTTAAGGTATGTTGAACCCCACTGAAGCCTACACTTATTTTTTCTCTCTCTTTGTTAGCTTATTTCCTGTAGGTCAAGAGATAGGGGGGAAATTTTAGTTTACTGCAAAGCTGAGTGTTATGAAATTAGTCGTTATTTGTGTCAAAGGCCAGAAGTAGTATTTGATGGCTTTCTGAAAATGTTTTAGTTGTTCCTCAACTTCACATATGGAGCGAAGAGATAAAGGAGACAGAGAATAGCCAGACCAGGGAAGCATCTAAGGTCACCCTGTTTGCTTGGAGCAGGGCTGAGCCATGCCCTCAGACACTGATGCTAAGAGCACCAGTGCTAGAAATTTCCTTCCTCTTTGATAGATTTTTTAAATCTATATTTTTAAGATACTGAGTTTTATTTGGGACTCCACCTGGAAGGGATATTGACTTGTGCTTTCTGGGTCTCATTCCCTAGGTGACTCGACAGTCCCCTAACTCCTATGTGGTGATCATGAACGGCTCATGTGTAGAAGTAGATGTGCATCGGCTGAGTGATGGGGGACTGCTCTTGTCCTATGATGGCAGCAGTTATACCACTTACATGAAGGAAGAAGTGGATAGGTGAGTGGCTGTTTGAGATCCATAGGTTGGTCATTGTATCAACCTTTCCTCTCAGCTAGTCACTAGCTCTTGGGATTTTTCAAGATCTTCTTGGTATTCTATTTTAATTAAAAAAAAATAGCACATGCACTTAACAAAAATTTTAAGAGTACAAAAATGTGTTTACAATGAAAAATATTGTCTCTACCACTTCAGTGTGAGTAGATATGAAAAATAAGTTCTCTTTATAAGGAGCTACTGTTAACAGTTTCTTATGTATTGAAATTTTATGTGCATCTACAAGTTACATATACACTGAGTGGCCAGATTATTATGATCCTTGAATGCATAATAATCTGGCCACTCAGTGTGTGTGTGTGTGTGTGTGTGTGTGTGTGTGTGTGTGTGTGTATGTGTGTGTATATATTAGAGGCCCGGTGCATGAATTCGTGCATGGGTGAGGTCCAGCCAGCCTGGCCAGGGGGAGGGGACATGGGTGGTTGGCCGGCCTGCCTGCTGGTCGAACTCCTGGTCAAGGGGACAATTTGCATATTAGCCTTTTATTATATAGGATATACACTGAATGGCCAGATTATTATGCGTTTAGAGATCATAATAATCTGGCCACTCAGTGTATATGTACTGTTTTTTTCTTTTAAATGCATTTATAAATAAAAATAATCTTTAGATACTGTTTTGCACCTTATTTTTTCCTTAACATATATTGTAGACCAGTGGTTGCCAACCTTTCGGACCTCGGGAACCACCAGTGGTCCGTGCAACCACTGTAGTAGATTGTTCAACACCAATCAGTGTTGTTGTGACAGTTAAATGAATTAACATATGTAAAGTGCTAAGAACTTGTGTGGGGCATAATAAGGGCTTAAGAAATGTTAGCTGTTACATCTTTATCATCTTTGTGGGTTGTTTTTTCTTTAAACAGAGATGCCTATTCTTTTTAATGGTTGTATAGTATTCCATTATATGGATGTATCATAATTGATTTAATCTAACCTTTATTGAAGGAAATTTTGCTTATTTGGCATTATAAACAAAGATGAAATGAGTATCCTGTGTGCATGTGTTTGTATGGAATAAAGTTATTAGTTTGTATTTTTTTTAAAGAATGACATTATTCTACCGTTCTCTATGGTAGAATTCCTTAGGTGATTTATTGGCTTACATACCCTACTTATCTCCTAGATATCGCATCACGATTGGCAATAAAACCTGTGTGTTTGAGAAGGAGAATGACCCTTCAGTGATGCGCTCACCTTCTGCTGGGAAGTTAATCCAGTACATTGTGGAGGATGGAGGCCATGTGTTTTCTGGCCAGTGCTATGCTGAGATTGAGGTTGGAGGGGTGACAGGGCTTTTGTTTCATGGGAGGGAAAGTAGGAATGGGGTTGTCTGGGATAGACTAGAATTGAAGAGTAACCGAAAGCAAATAGAAAATAGACAGGAAAGAGCATCATTTAGTTTAATTGGGGCTAGGAATCTTAAGATTTTAATAATAAATGCAAAGCTCACAGGTTGATTTTTTTTTTTTTTTTTTTTTTTGGACAGATGAGGAATTGCTAGCTCTAAAAATAGATACTAGACTGCAATAGCACTTATTGAGTGTTAGGTATTGTGCTATGTGCTGATTATACAGGAATAATATGATAGGTAGAGGGGGACCACTAAACAGACAAGTAATGAAATATGATTCTGATAGAGCCAAGCACCAGAGTGCAGAGGGCCACCTAACTCAAGTTAGTGTGGGGCTGGGTGGATGAAGGTGGATAGTAAGGGAAGACTTCTAAGAGAAGGGACTTTGATTTTAGTTTTGAGAGATAGATAATAATGGACCAGGTGAAGAAGGGCAAGGAAGAATGTTTAAAGGGGAAGGAACAGCCATATACAAAGGCCCTGAAGCAAGAGGGTATGGTATATTAGGGAACCGCAAGTACATATTGGTATTGCTTGAGAATGGACTAAGTTTTAATGGGAATGGCAAGCAAAGATGCTAAATAAGTAAACAATGTGAGATCATGGAGGACCTTATAAAACATACTAAGATGCTTAGACTATCATGGAAGGATTTTACATAGAAAAGTGTTAGGGCAAGATTTGGGTTCTAGAATGATTGCTCTTAGTGTTCTTGTTGGAGGTGCATAGCAGGTAGGGAAATCTGTTGGGAGGTTTTTGAAGTACTCTAGGCCAGAAATGAAGAGGGCCTAAACCAAACAGCTAGCATGAGAAAAAGATTTCTGAGAGAGGTTCGGACGATGTTTTTGGCTGGGCTTCATAATTGTAGATAAGGGAGAAAAAAGAGTAGAGAATGACTCTTAGATTTTAGCTTGGGTATCTCATGTAGACAGCGTGAGCATTTAGATCTGAGAGTATGAGGAGACTAAATTGTTCATCACTTCTAAGTACAAAAAAAGTAAAAATAGAGATTATGGAAAAATGGATTTAAACAGTTAAAAATAGGAAATTCCAGTAGCTGTTATTAATCCTTAAAGCTAGATCCTGAGAGATTTTCTAATTGCCTTCCTTGGTAATCTCTTGTAGATTTTGATAGATTTCCATTTTTCTGGATTAAGATACAGTCCAACTTAGATGATGAGGGGAAAAGTGACCTCTTTAAGTCATTCATCTGTGTAAAGAGAGATTAAATTCTAATTTTATTTATTTTTCATTATAGGTGATGAAGATGGTAATGACCTTAACAGCTATAGAATCTGGCTGTATTCATTATGTCAAGCGGCCTGGAGCAGCTCTTGACCCTGGCTGTGTAATAGCCAAAATGCAGTTGGATAACCCCAGCAAGGTCCAGCAGGCAAGTAGGAAGGGACTTTTAATATTGCTCTCTAGCCTGGCTGGTGTGGCTCAGAGGTTGAGCAGCGACCTATGAACCAGGAGGTCAAGGTTCGATTCCTGGTCAGGGCATATGCCTGGGTTGTAGGCTTGATCCCCAGCAGGGGGCGTGCAGGAGGCAGCCGATCAATGTTGATGCATCGAGGTTTCTATTTCTCCCTCTGCCTTCCTCTCTCTCTAAAATCAATAAAAATATATTTAAAAAATATTGCTTTCTAAGAGCTAATTACATGACGGGTAATTTGGAGGGGCAAATGATTTCTATACTTGGTTTGCCAGTTTTTCTTACGCTTTTCCCCCTGATCTTATGCCTTATTTTTGTATTTATAGTATTATGAAATTAGAGTTTGCAGGAGTTACTATGATAATAAGATCTATGATTTTTTTTTTCATGATGCTTCCTCCATTGCCTTCTTTCCTTATAGCTGCAAATGGTGAAGGGATGTCTTGATTTTTGAATGATGATTCTAAGTTGCAGTGGTATGTTTGCACCCTGCATAGAAGGTAGTGGATGATTTGATTTCTCATTGGGGTTGACAGGCTGAGCTTCACACCGGCAGTCTGCCACAGATCCAGAGCACAGCACTTAGAGGCGAGAAGCTCCATCGAGTGTTCCACTATGTCCTGGACAACCTGGTCAATGTGATGAATGGATACTGCCTTCCAGATCCTTTCTTTAGCAGCAGGGTATGAATCACTTCTCTTTGGGAAGGGATGTACAAATAAGGTAAGGTACCTGTTCTCCAAGATAGTTTAAAAGTTGCAAAAGAATTTTTTTTTAGATGAACCTCTTTCCCCTTTAGTTTAGGGAGTTGAAGTCTTTAAATCCTTGCTTCTTATCAATTTTATTGACTTCACATATAATTGGGCAGTGTTAGATGCTTTTATTACAATTTCAAAGTAAGTATATGATAGTGAATTCAGATATATCGTTTTATTTATTGTGTTAATTTGTCTGGATCCTATTTTATTATTTCCCTCTTTTTAGGTAAAAGACTGGGTAGAGCGGTTGATGAAGACCCTCAGAGATCCCTCCTTACCTCTCCTAGAATTGCAAGATATCATGACCAGTGTATCTGGCCGCATCCCCCCCAACGTGGAGAAGTCTATCAAGAAGGAAATGGCTCAGTATGCTAGCAACATCACATCAGTCCTCTGTCAGTTTCCCAGCCAGCAGGTATTTATAGAGCAATAGTATCATTTTCTAATGGCCACCAGTTCTTTACTATCTGGATGTTGTGCTGTTAAAGTTTTAAGCATTGTGCCCTTCAAAAAACTGCCACACAATACAAGCCCAGTAATTAAAGTACTATATGTGACATGTAAAGTATCTGTGGTTATGAGGAACATATACCCAAATCAGAGATATCTTTATGAATTTAAAGTGAGGGATATTCACAGTTTTATTATCAAAGACTTCTTTACCACCTCAGCAGCATGTGTATCCTTCAAGCAAATTTGCATGTAGGGAGTAAAGCTAGGCAAGGGGGGAGTAAAGTTTGGACCTTGACCTTTGATATATCTTGATTTTCATGGCCTCTGGTAGGTTTTGTGATGCACTCATTAATTCATTTGGGAAAGGGTGAAAAGAAATAAAAGTTGTTTGCTTATTTAACACAAGCCCCTAATCTGTGCCCAGTAACTTTCAGCTGCTCCCTACATATAAAAGATAGAAATTATCATGTTACAATTAAGATTCTTAGTGGTGATATTATACAGGTTAATGCTTTGGGTCTCTTCGTTGGGTTGGGTTTCATTTTTTTCTCTTTCTTACACGTTAGATTGCCAACATCCTAGATAGCCATGCAGCTACACTGAACCGGAAATCTGAACGGGAAGTCTTCTTCATGAACACTCAGAGCATTGTCCAACTGGTACAGAGGTAGTTACATGTAACTCCAGATTCCTGGACCTATCCATCCTCATACCTTCCTTTCTTCTAAGTAGTCACAAAGAGATTTACTTCAGGTTTGACTTAGATAAATTAGAAAGCACTGATATCTTAGAAAATACCTTATATCTTCTAAATATCTTAGAATTGTGAGCTGTTATACCCAATATTTGTGATAACTTCTTTCTATTCTACTTCCTTCTGTCAATTGTTAAGGCACAGAAATGACATTTTATTTTTTCTTGCAATTTTGATAAAACCCCTGATTTTTCTTCTGGCACAAGGCCTAAATGTAACATTTCTTCTTAACTTATAGAGCCAACTATTGGACTAAAGGAAGATACTTGTAGATTTTTCAGATATCTCTTAGTCATTTCACGGGTATGGTAATCATTCTACTTAGCAGTAGGAACTGAACCCCAGAGTAGGTAGGGATGTCAAGTAGTTTTTTGTTTGTTTTTTTATTCATCTTTTCTCTCTTTTTCTTTTTATATATAAAAAATCTTGTCTGTAGCCAGATTTCTTTTAAGCTTGAGATTTGAATTAATCCAGTTAGCTGATTTTAGGCTGGCCCCTGTCCTGTCATATATTCAGAGGGAAAGCATGTTCCGTGGAAGCTCTACAAAGTAAATCTGGGCTCTGGGTTTATTATTTAATAGTCTGTTATTAATAGTGTTAGCCCATCAGGTTTTTCAGTGGAGACTTGTTCTATTTGCCTAGGTACCGAAGTGGCATCCGAGGCCACATGAAGGCTGTGGTGATGGATCTGCTGCGGCAGTACCTGCGAGTAGAGACACAGTTCCAGAACGGTAAGCCTCTTTCTGAGGACTCTGTATCTGAGAAAGTTTCCCTGTAGGACTGTGCAGCAGCCCAGCCAGTTCATCCTGTCGCTAACACTGGCCATTAATAACGCTTCCTCCTTTCACCACTCCCTTAAAAATTAAGCCTCTCTAACCCACCACTGCCAAAGAAAGAACAACAAAACACAGCTTGATGAGATTGTGAAACCATGTGCTTCTGGGAAAAGACTGAGATAATTTTTCTAGTAGAGATTAGCATTCCCTGTTGATGTCTTCTTGACCGTGTATAGAGAATTGGTTGAATCATGACCAGGCTGAAATTGAGAAACCCTATCTGAAGAGCTTGCCTCTCAGCAGCTAAGCCATGGATTGAACCACAGGCATCTGAAAAAGGTTCAGATTTTCAACTCCTTTTACGTGTACCATTTAGGTGGAATTTATCCCTGGCTTTCTCTGAAGAGCTTCACTAAATGATGTATAAAGTCTCTAAATGTGAAACACCCTGGCTAAGATTGTACAGCTTCATACTGCTGATACTGCTTCCTGCCACAAGATGGCAGTGAAATACCATATACTTTGAAATATTACATAACATTTTTTTATTTTTTTGCTCCCTTTGTATTCTTTAAAGCAGGTGTGGGGAACCTTCTTTTCTGCCAAAGGCCATTTGGATATTTATAACATCATTCACTTAATATAATTCACTTAATATAAATTTATGTTGCTATGAAAAAAGCACCTAGATTTATTGCATTTCTAGTCCCGCCTGTGGTTGCCTTGGCGGGCCAGACCAAATGATTTCATGGGCCTTATACAGCCTGCAGGCTGAACATCCCCCACCCCTGCTTTAAAGGATGGCTCAGCCACTCATAACTAGTAAAAATCCTTAAGTAAATATTGACACCCTGAATCTAGCAATGTATAAAATAATACTTCACAACCAAGTAGGTTTTATACCACTAATGTAAGCTCAATTAATATTAAAAATATTAATATTAACTTTAAAAGAGGAAGAAACATGGTCATCATCTCCAGATATGGGAGAGAAAGCATTTGACAAAATTTAATATCCATTCATGAAAACTTTTGGCAAATGAAGAATGAAATGGAACTTTTTTAGTCATGTAAAGGTTCCCCATCAAAAATCTATAGGATACATAATGGTGAAATATTAAAAGCATTATTTTTAAGATTATGAATAATACAAGGACAACTGCTATCATTACTTCTATTCAGCATCATACTGGATGTCCTAGCTAGTGCAGTAAGACAAGAAAAAGAATGAAAGGTCTGAGAACTGGAAAGGAGTAAGGAAATAAGTTTGCCACTGTTAGATATGGTATGATACCTACCTGGAAAGTCTCAAAGAATCTACATATTTATTATTATAATTATTTGAAGTTTAAAAGGTTGCTACATGCAAAAGGCAGTATACAAAATTCAAATGTATTTCTGTATAGTAGAACAGTTGTTTAGAAAAGCAATATACCATTTCAAATAGCAACCCAAAATAAATACTAAGGAATAAATCCAAGAAAATAAATGTACAAGCATCTTTTGGAGAAAATTATAACTAGTTAACAATAATAAAGAAAATCTAAATAAATAATCATAATCTTAGATTGGAATATACACTTGCAAAATATTAATTCTCTCTGAATTCATTTTTAGATTTTTTAACATTGTAATACAAATTCTAGTAGGGTATTTGAAATGACAGTATTATTGTAGGGACAGAATAGTAGACCAATGAAACATAATAACTCAGAAATAGATCCACAAGTATATGTAATACTTTCAACATTAAATATTTAATTTAAAAAATGGTTTGTCAATACTTAATAGAGTTGAACTTTTATATACTCTTCAACCTACCAGTTTCACTTTTAGATAATATACTCTAGAGAGAAACTAACAGTGTTTATTGGGAGACATATACAGGACTGTTTGTGGTAGCATTGTTCATGATAGTAAGAAAGACAGCAAAATTTAAATATACACAAGTAGAATAAATAATTAAAATCGAGTACAGTGTATTTCTACAATGGATTATTGTACAGCAGTGAGAATGGATGAACAAAAGTACACATGTGAACAAAAGGATGAATCTAAAAAATGTAATGTTAAGGGAAAGAAACCAGTTACCGAGGGATCCATACACAATAATTGCATTGATACCAATTTGAAAAGCAGGGAAAATGAAACTGTGTATACATTTGTGATAAATGTAAAGAAAAGTTAAAGACTGATTAACATGACATTCAGCTTAGTAACTGTTTCAGAGGAGGAGCACATAGGACCCCTCAAAGGTACTAAAAATGTTCTATTTAAGATAGATGGTGGTTTCACAAATGTTTATTCCTCTGTGTGTGTATTTCACAATAAAAATTTTAAAAAAGAGAACACTTGATATCATTGGTTGCTTTCTGCTTAGTGTCTCTGCTGCCTTTTCCCTGGGTAAATATTCTTTTTACTTCTTCTGGTCCTAGTAATTCCTGTTACCAAGATATATTTCTGTTGTCATTTCAAAGCTAAGTCTTGGTTGGAAGAAATATGAATTTATATAGGACATCCAATTTTTAAACAACTTTCATTTTGTTCTAAATGGGTCTTTTATGAAATTGGCAGCTTTTTTAAATATTGTAGTCCACTGTTTTTCAAATATATTTAGTTTCATGTTGAAAAAAATCTTACATCCATCTTTAATATTTAAAATAGATTAAAGCAGAGTTGCCCTGGTTTAGTGTCCTTAGTATTCTGGGAATCCATCCATGGTAATGCAGTTTGAATACCACCGTTTTTGGTTTGTAACTTAACATGGAATCTGAACTGAGGCGATCATCATTTAGTATTTTCATGATTTCATAAAATTCTCACCCTTGAGATTACTCAAACTCTAATTCTCCTATACTTGGAAATTTAATTCTGAGGTAAGCTGTTTCCTAAAGAAGTGACTATTACTTATATCCCATGGTGGATATCACTACAGTATATCCAAAGCTTATGCTTCTGTTGCAAAACATAGCTTTCTTGGCTAGAACTAACCTGTCCCTGGTGGCCTTGTAAAAGGCCAGTGAAAATATACATAATTGCTCTCCCTGCAGACCTTTTGACTCAATGCAGGGTTCTCCTTGATCTATGCCTTCATTTGGATTAGGAATTCCTAGGCATTTCTTAGTAGTTTCATGGACTTACAAGGGAAAATGTTGACTCCAGAGGTTGCAGTCATCCTTTTTGTGGCTGTTGAGAAGTTTGCATTGTTTTATTTTTAGCTAAAACTGTTCCTTCTAGTTAGGGTGAAACACTTTCAGTTAGCCAAACATGGAACCTTAATATTAACTTGGAGTAGGCTTTAAAGCTCATCGGGTTTAATGGTATTGACATTTCTTTTTAAGCAGCAGAACCCTCTCTTGTAAGGAAATCATTCCAGGAAGCTATGAGAGAGTTTCGAGTAAGGGTGGGGAGTTGGAGTTATCCGCAACCCCTTAGTCTCTTCTGTACACCCTCCTCCACCTCTCAATTCTTTTTAATGAAAATCAGGCTCAGAGAGGTAGAGTGATTTTTCCAGGAGCACATAGGATATTGGGATCTGAGCGAGGCTTTGAGCTCAGGTCTTGTACTGGATTGCCTAACTCCTAGTCCACTGCTCTTTTGACTAAACCAGACTGCCAATTCTATCCAAACTCCTCCAAGAAAATTCTCAATATAATTCTTCTCACAGCTTATCAGGTTAAGTAGAGACATTAAAAAGCAAATAGCATGTAAACATGAACATTCATACATGGGTGAGGACCAATTCTTTTTGCTGCTTGCAGGTCACTATGACAAATGTGTCTTCGCTCTTCGAGAGGAGAATAAGAGTGACATGAACACTGTACTGAACTATATCTTTTCTCACGCTCAAGTCACCAAGAAGAATCTTCTGGTCACAATGCTTATTGTGAGTACAATTTTTCAGAACCTGTAAGGATGGTTAATAATATGAAAAAAAGTATTTCTCCTTCTGGTGGCTGTGGTCAGAGGAAAAGCTCCTGTCTTTTATAATTGTGAGATGAGTGGGGCTCGGGTTGTGGAATAACAACTTCTCACATCTGTCTTTGTCCTTGACCTGAAGGAACCTGCTCCACTCAAGAAAGAATTGTTCTGGCTGTTATGCATACAAGCATGCACAGGGACTCAGTTCTCTTGACTCTACTTAGGCCCCGTGCTTCTTCATTCCTGTTGTCACTCATGACAGTAGCTTTAAAATTTAGTCTTATCCAGCCAGTGTACTTTTTCATTGTAACTCTGGTTTGTTCCATGAATATCAGCAATGGTTCTCATGCCTAAAACTTAAAAGCAAAAAGCAACTGTTAGAAATCCAGTGCTGTCCTCTCCCTACCAAAGGAAGATATTTAAATGTATTCTGCATCTTCTTTGACCCCTTTCTGTTTTATTCACATGGAACTCTAAGCTCAGTGTTGTTTGGGGAGTAGGTACATGCTTTTGTGTCCCCATAACCTAGTAATATGACAGTAGAAGGTGAGAATGAGCAGTGAGACTAGTCGATGTGGATAGGGCTAACATACATTTGACTAGTGGATGGAATTTTTGTGGACTTAAGGGTTTTTAAAGGTGATTTTTAAGTCCTTCGTCGTTCTTAGATTTTTCTGTTAATTCTAGGAATCAGAGAACAATAGGACTGTTCTTAGAACCCCCCACCCCATGAACAATTGCCTTGTTCTTGCATGTGTGTCTTTTTTGGGGGACTAGAGTATCTTTGGCTTCTAGAGTTTCCTTTCTTGTCCCTTTGTGGAATTGGCATTTTTGATACCTTAATTCCATTATTTCTTCTTGGAGGAAAAAAATGCTATAAATTTTCACTGCTTTTTAAAATTTCATATATCAGAGTGAAGGGAAACTATCTACCTCACATCTCTGGTTAACAACAGTGCCAATCATTCAGTTATCTGCCTAGCTCCGTGGTCGGCAAACTGCGGCTCGCGAGCCACATGCTGTTCTTTGGCCCCTTGAGTGTGGCTCTTCCACAAAATACCACGGCTTGGGCGAGTCTATTTTGAAGAAGTGGCGTTAGAAGAAGTTTAAGTTTAAAAAGTTTGGCTCTCAAAAGAAATTTCAATCATTGTACTGTTGATATTTGGCTCTGTTGACTAATGAGTTTGCCGACCACTGGCCTAGCTGGTTAACTGGAGAGGATATAACATTTTTTAGAATACCCACTTTTAAAAGTATCTAATTGCAGGGCGAGTTCATTACCTTTGCTAGCCTAGAATGGCTAGATGGTGGGGAAACCAGGATATGCATTTGAAAGGAAAAAATATATCAGCACTATGTAGCATTTCAGTTTCCCCAAGTGACAGGTTTTGACAAAGAAGTGATATTATCTATGGCAACTTGACTGATTTTTTTTTCCCCCCTCAATCAATAGAGGGAAGAAATCTCTGACTAGTTAGACTTTTTTTTTTTTTAAATTTTAATACAAAGATTGCGAATTCTCATTTGGATAAAGCCAGGACTTTCTGATAAAAAAGGGTAATGATAAGGGAGTGGAAGAATCTGTCTGTTTGACCCTAAAATGGGGTGGAATTTGCCTTCTTAGGAAGCTAATTATGGTGAGTTTTCATTTTATTATGATTACCTTTTTAAGGACTTAACAGTTTTCTGCACTAAAAATAGACCAAAGCCCAGAATCCTTGGAGCAGCAGAAGAGTAATGATCGTCTAAGACTGTCGCTGGGTTTCTTAAATTCTAATTTGTAAGATATAGGGGCTCGGCTCGCTCCTTTTGCGGAGTGATTGTAAGTAACGCTTGCCTTAAGAATCTCATTATTGGAACACGGAGCCATATTTCCTCTGAGAATTCTGGAGTAGCTTTGAGCCGGGGCTGTTCATTTCTCAAGTAATCACGCTGGTGTGATGGAGAGAGAAAATGGCAGCTGTTCGGAGCTCAGGCCTTCAATTTTCTTCAGAGTCCAGTCACTCAAGTGTGTAATTACACGGGGGTGCAGCCGAGGCGTTGGGCCCTGTCAGAGAACTGGTTTGAGGCTTTGCTTTCTGCTTTTGCCAGTCGGACAGGCAGAAGCCAATGGGACTCTGACTTGCTGCTGTTCTTTTTCTCCCCACCTTGTCATCCTGATTACTTCTTACCTGCATGGATAGTGCCCAAACTTTCTTTCCAACAGACTGAGCACTTTGTTAGTGTTTGGGTTTGCAGGAATAAGATGGGGAGGAGAGGAACAGGAGGAGGAGGAGGGGCGGGGGGGGGGGAGGGAAGGAGGAAGGTTGAAGATGTGAACCAGAAAGATGGATTTGTCCTTTTCTTTGTTTTGGCATTTCACATTTTTCTTTTAAAAAGAAAACAAAACTCGATAAACATAGGAGGATCTGTAGGCTTTCATATAATTAACTTGAAATACCAGCTGTTTTCACCTCATTTTAGAGATTTGGAAATCAAGACGTTAATTGATATGATTTAGCTGAGGGCCTGCTAGCGGTGACGTAAGGATCGGGGATGAAAGCTCAGAAAGTGCTCCTTTCTGCTCTGATATTAATGAATGCCAGACATGGGCTTCCTCTCTCCTTTCGTGGCAACCGTCAGGTCCCCCCACCCCACGTCTGCATTACTGGTGGTAGCTGGTCAAAGCCATTTTAGTTGTTTGGATTCCTCTTTCTGTAGGTCTGTCTTTTCCAGGTATCACCTGGACCTGGCAGCACTTGAATCCCCTAGTTTGTATTCTCAGCTGGTTCCACTTTCTTTGCTTACCTTAGCTTCCTGATGGATGGTTTTGTGCCCGGCATTCCAATCCCTGCTTTCTAGAAGTAGGAGTGTTGATGGTGTGCCTTGCTGAGCTAGATGATGATTTCTGGGGGTTTTGAACCTAGAGTGAAGGCTCAAGAAAATTCGGGCTTCTGTGAATCAGTGTTACGGAATGCGGGTTGCTTCAAGGAAGCCTTCATCCCTTCCAGGTATTAGCATAACTTGCCTAGTGATAACATGCCTCAAGGACTCACGAGCAAATTTCTTCTAATCTTTGACCCTATTGGGATAGCAAAATATCAAGTAAAATGCAAAAGTTCTGTCAAGTTTTCTCCATTTTGAGAAATATTATGCCACAGTAGAAAACAAAGTCTGGAAGACGAACAGTAAGTTTATTATTTTGAAAACTCTTCTTATTTCTTTAATTTTCTAGGAAACAGCTTAGGACATTGTTTATGCTTACTAAGAGATATTTAGGAGACTTTTTAAGCCAACTTAAGCAATTTTGTACCAGTAAAATGTATCAACACCCTCATAGCTGTCTAGATAGCCACGTAGTACATAATGACTACTTGAGTAGTTATCCCCTCACTACTTATATCTTATTTCTGATATGGTCCACAGGAACATGATCTAAACCATGCTTCCTTGTGAGTAATGCCATGTCTGTGAGCCTGTTTGGTTTAGGCAGGGATCATTTAAAATGCTAATCAGTGCCTTTTCTCCCTCTTTACATGACTGCAAATAATTTTGTTCAATGTGTGGTAAAGAAGAATGTTTTTCTCAGCGAACCTGGTTTACTGAATAAGCTGTGGCTGGAAGAAGCTACCAGACCGTTGCTGGTATTGGGATTAGTGCCTCACCCAGCTAAATGTAGTTCATGTCTTGAGCTCATTACACACTAGGTCACATTCTTTTCATTTTGAATTGCCTTCATATCTTAAGATGCTAAGATCAAGTTGGATTACCTTCTGCTCTTCTGGCAGTCGGCTGTGTAACTTAGCTACGGTTTTGATACTTAAGCATGTATGTTATATTCCCCACCATTTAGCCACCATCAGGTTAAGAAAAGCAAGAAATACTGTGTGGACCAATATTAACCATTACTGAATAATAATTTTCACTTGGGCCTGCAGACGTATGCAAGCGTCCTGTAATCCCAAAAGCAGCAGGTAGGCTTATTAAATGAACTGCTTTGCAATGAGAAAACATCTGTTGACATAGTTACCATTTAATGTCATTGTTGCAAAATGTTCACCAGAACTAGATGGTGATGTTGGGCTGTCCAGTTGCCCAAAGGAAGTCTGTCTTTTAGGCAAGAGGACCCTAAACTTGTTTTTGGATGTTTGTATCTTGGGATGGGTGGTTCTGATGAACAGAAAGGTTTTCCCTGGTGGTTACACTGTGTCTAGGTCAAGGATGAGACAGGATTGCGAAGATTACTCTACACATAAGTTTCTATTTCCAATCTTTGACTAAGTACTAATGATGACAATTGAGAAAATAATATTTGAATGGAAAATTTCCAAGACAGGATAAACTAATGGAAATAGTGGTTTATTCCTTCTGTGGAATAAACATCCCAAAAAGGTCTGGTTTCTGTACTTTATAACAGAGCTCAGGAAGATTGTCATTTGGTGATACTGAACGCATACTATATTTTCTAATCTCCATAGTTCACTTTTCTTACAGATACTGTTTCTCCCTACCCCCTTTCTCACTCTCTTTCTCTCCCAGTGGAAAGAGGAAATTTAAAAAAAAAAAAAAATTTCTTTTTTTTTTTTAAAAAGTGGCTTTGTGTGTTTTGCTTTTTAACTTGGGACAGGATCTGTAATTAAGACAGTAACTTTATTTTTACTTATTTATTTTAGTTTAATCTCAAAAGGTAAACCTAGATTTTCCTTCAAGGAAATGATTGGGTAGTGTTCTCATTTTGTTATGTTGGCTTTTGTTGTTAATGTTGAGACTTCAGTCTGGCTATTTGCAGAGTAGCATTACCCAGGACATCTCTTAGATTTTTAAATATTTCAGTGGGTCAGTGTGAGGATGGAAGTGAGGACCTCGGAAAGGAATATATTTTCTCTATTAGGAACAATGAGTAAAGAGGGATTTATGTAGGAAAACCTTATCTTGATTTCCTTACTGTTATCTATTCTTCTTTCCTTTTATGGTCTTTTCTTGGTAATTTTATATACAAGGTGGGGCAAAAGTAAGTTGTAAAACACAATTTATTCTTGTATTTTTTAATTGTATTATTTTATTTACATAGGAACAACTGTAAGTCTACTTTCGCCTCACTCTGTATTCCCTTGAAATTCTATTTTGCTTGTTGGTTCTCAACAAACGATGAGGTGCATTTTCTCCCTCTTTGCGTTTATGCCTTAGGATAGGTGGGATAGGTTCTCTGGTCTGTGACTGACTACATGCTCAGCCAAACCCTGGATTTATAGTCACTTTCATAGCAGCTTGTCTTCTTCCCACTTAGATGAGTGAATTTCTGCATTAAATAGATGAAAACAAGATTCACGTGCACTTCCTTAACTATTAATCACATCATGTGTTTTACAACTCTGGACAGTTGGAGCAGAGCTCTGGATGGTGGGTTGGGGAACCAGAAAGTATTCCTGCTTTGAAATGTTTGAGAAGCCTTCTTTCCAGCATAGTGATGTTGAGCACTTCAAAACTGTGATGTGGAAAGTAGTAGGGGTTGTAGAAAAAGTATTGTGGGAAATTAACATCTGCTCCAAAAGCCAGAAGTCCCAAGCTTTTACTTATACAGCTGGGGTCATGGACTATAAAGACTCTTCTGAGATGGGGAAGGTCTAAGTATGAATGGAGATTCTTCAAGAAAATGGCTGGTAATCAAGGTAAGGAGGAGATTAAAAAGCAGCAACAGGAAGCCTTTTAGGATCTGGTCAGCTTTCATATCCTATTGATAGTAAGGGGAGAATAAAAATTCACTAAATATAAAGGCAATTATTTCAAATTTCAAGTAGAGGGAAGTGCTGGTATACCTGAACGTGTATATTTATATGGTTTGGTATTAAGAACTACTACTACAAGTAGCTCTGTAACTTTCAAAAAGACCTTTATAAAAACCACACCTGCAGTTTTTCAGCTTAGATGAAAATTACATGGATGAATTTAGGGAATAAACTGACATTCCACTGGAGAAGAAAATTTTTCTCAAAATATGATATCTTTCTTAACAATTTTTTTTAAAAAATAGTTGCTTTTCTTTCTTTTTTTTTTTTTTAAATATATTTTATTGATTTTTTACAGAGAGGAAGGGAGAGGGATAGAGAGTTAGAAACATCGATGAGAGAGAAACATCGATCAGCTGCCTCCTGCACACCCCCACTGGGGATGTGCCCGCAACCAAGGTACATGCCCTTGACCGGAATCGAACCTGGGACCCTTCAGTCCGCAGGCTGACGCTCTATCCACTGAGCCAAACCGGTTTTGGCCTTTCTTAACAATTTTTAATTCTTAGGAGAGAAAGGATCCAGTGCTGAATAAACCATGGATTGTATTGTAGGAGCTGCTTTTTGTCCTTCTAATCCATCTAAGGATTCACCATGTTTATATATTGTGGAATGATTCTTGTATAGCGAGAGGATAAATGATTTTTGGGTACAGAATTGTCAGAATATGAGATGGTGTTTTTATTTAGTGTGTGTTTATAAATGAATACTTTGTTCTTGTGTTTCTGTTTTGCACCCTCCTGGGATGCTGAACATTTGGTTTGTGGAATGAAAATAATCAAGAGTGGTTCCTTTTGCTTTACATTTTGCTTTTTCCCCCCTAAAGTGGGAAAGGGAACAGGAAGTCTTAGTCACTATATTATTTAAAACCTCTTAACACATCACCTGTTATTTCTTAACTCAGAATCCCTTAACCCCTTTTAATGATCTCTGATGATTTCTTCTGCATTTTAATAGTGTTGGTTTATAAAGAAATACATTTGGAATTTTGAATCTGAATGACTGAGGGATTTAAGCTTCTTCCCCTAGCAGCAACATCTTTTGGGATCATCTTTACCACATTGTTTGAGATGAAAAGCAAAAGAATACCGGAAAGTTTGCATTTTTTATTAATCCAGCTATGTTGACTTTGTTTTTATTTCCTTTCCCCCATTTCAAAGTCCTAGCCACCTCAGGGCCTTCTCATGTGGATATGTATGTTCTTTTCCACATAAACAATCAGGATCAGTTGTGTGGCCGGGACCCTACGCTCACTGACGAGCTGCTGAATATCCTCACAGAGCTAACTCAACTCAGTAAGACCACCAATGCTAAAGTGGCACTCCGCGCACGCCAGGTAAGGACACTTGTTGGTTATCGTGAGGGAGGAATGGTTTTCATAGATTGGACAATGAGCTTTTACTCCATCAACTTACAAAATGCAGATGTCTATGTCCATTGCCCTCAGAACAAATGTTTTCATGTGGTATATGTTTTTTCAAGAGAAATGAGATTAATGTTGAGTATCTTTAAAATAGGAGCCCTTTCCCCATATAAAATCCTGTTATCGTTCCCTATCCTTCCTGCTAGCCCTGTGATGGTAAATCAGGGTCATGTGGAGGAAGGCAATAGACTCAACATTTCTTACTTCTCAAAGGGAGCTTAGAAGCAGGTGAGAACTTTTAAGTGTATAGAAAAAGAAATCAAGTGTGGAAAGCAGAAAGACAATGAAATGAATCTTAGGTGCTAGCAATCAGAACAACCCCAGAGAAGTCCAGTTAGTTTCACCCTGTAGTCTTCATTTCCATTTCAAAAGGTTTCAGCAGGGAAGCCAGGAGTTGTCGCTCCCTTTGTGTTTCAATGCATGGTCACTGACAGGGAAGCAGCATTTGAAGCTGTTCAGTGACCTTCTGCTTTCTCTACAATTGTATCCATGTCACTGAACTACTCAAAGTTATTGAACCTCTCAGTGACCTGCTGAGAGTATTCAGGTCCTACCGTGTCCCTGTTTGTTTGTGACACTGCTTTCACTCTCTCTGCCCCTCACATGCATTGGTGTTACATCCCGATGCCTTTTCCTTGATACTGAGTACCTGGGGCTGTCAGAGCAGTTTTTCCTAGTCTGTCTTTCTACTTCAGAGTTGCAAAAGGCTAGCTCTGCTGCATCCACCTTCCCCACAGCTGCTCCCTGCCAGACCTGATTCCCAATTAACAGCTAGTCAAGCAGTCTCAAGGACTAGCGGATTTGCAATGGTAAATCACATGCACTGATGGAACTTGATTGAAGCTGTTTTCTCTCTCTTCCTCCATTCCCCCATGGGAAATTGCCCACAACGCAAATCATGGTGAGAGTCAACTGAGATGCAGTATTTGGTGGCATTGGCTTTATGTTACAGGACCTAGAAGTTGTTTCACTTGGTCTCTGTTTTATCTTTGATGCCTGCACTTAGAGATTTATATTTATTGCTTTTGTATCAGAGCTGCCTAATAGGAGCCTAGAATAATCACTCCCTCAGGAATTTATGCCTCTTATTTTGCTCTCACTCTAGGTTCTTATTGCCTCCCATTTGCCATCATATGAGCTTCGCCATAACCAAGTAGAGTCTATCTTCCTATCAGCTATTGACATGTACGGACATCAGTTTTGCATTGAGAACCTGCAGGTATACTTATAGCCCTTTTCTACACCTCTCTGCACTCTTGTTCCCTTTACTCCAAGCATAGTTTAATTGAGTAATCAATCAATCAATTTTGATTTTTTGTGCAATGAAGTTTTATACCTTGACTTTCTAAAATGATTTATACTTATGAATTTTTTTTCATTAAAAATACTGTTAGAATTGTGGCTTAGCTTAAAAATCAAATAGACTTGCCTTGATAGAAGTGTCCTATTGAAGTCTACTACCTCTTATGCTTTCATTTCATTTTAATGCTTACTATTAAGCTTTATATAGAGCCAATTTTATAAAAAAGTACTGGCTAATTTTACTAGTTGCAAGGATCATGACTATTATTTTTTAAACAACATCATTTATTCAGGAATGACTTTTCATTTGTCTATCTGTACGTAAGGATAATGTTGTTATATCTAGCCAAGGGAATCTTCAGGCTTTTCGTCAGATTTCCTTCTGGGGAACCTAGAGAGGGAAGAAGGATGTTTTTGTTTATTTGGTTCATAGTTGAAATAGAGGACTTCAGATGGAGTTCAAATCTATGGTTTACCATAGTGGAGTATTGAGACAATATTTAAGAAATTGAGTACAGATATATGTCAGAAAGGGTAATAATAGTCATAAACACTTATATTAGCATATAATTAATGCATTCTAATAATTATTAACTCTTTGAATGCTCACAACAGCCTACAAGCATAGGTATTATTATTTCCCCATTTTGTAGCTTGAGGAAGCTGAGACACAAAGAAGCTAAGATCACATGACATTCACAGACAAAAATCTTTTTTTTTTTTTAAGTCCAGCCTGAGTAGGACTTCTTTTTTAAAAAAATATATATTTTATTGATTTTTTACAGGGAGGAAGGGAGAGGGATAGAGAGTTAGAAACATCGATGAGAGAGAAACATCGATCAGCTGCCTCCTGCACACCTCCTACTGGGATTGTGCCCGCAACCAAGGTACATGCCCTTGACCGGAATCAAACCTGGGACCCTTGAGTGCGCAGGCCGACGCTCTATCTACTGAGCCAAACCGGTTAAGGCCATAGACAAAAACCTTAAGTTTCACTAAAATGCTTTAAATGCTAAATATGTCCATTGAAATTGCTCTCTTTTGGTTGTAATGGTTTAAGTTTGTCTTTGTACCTCCCAGAAACTCATCTTGTCTGAAACATCTATTTTTGATGTCCTACCAAACTTCTTCTACCACAGCAACCAGGTGGTGCGGATGGCAGCTCTGGAGGTAAGTTTTCTTAGTAACATAACATGACATAACCTTTTACTTGGTTTCTGGTTGAATTCTTCTATTTGGATATCGTATCAGTTCTTTTTCTTTGGCCTTAAGGTTCTTAGAGTAGAGTCTTCTTTTACCCTAAAACTGAACTATGGTCTGACTTGACCCAAGTGTTTCAGCTGAACTAATCACCAGCTCCTAGGTCCCAGTCACAGGAAAACAGCTGCCAGCATTTTTTATAGTTTCTACTTCTTAGATATATTTGATTCTCCCATGTCATAATGAATTAGGATTCCCTATAACATAATAAGTGAAAAAATGTATATGGTCAACCAGAACATGTACCATTTTGTGATTTAGGCCAAATAAAATGGATTTTAGTTATATCCTGGATTGTCAAGCAGCTCTTATGAAGTATTTCATCATGAGAAAAAAAAGTAATAACATTTAATGAACTGTATTTTAGGTGCTTTATTTTTCTCACTTAGTCCTACAATTATTTCATGAAAAAGAAAGTGAGACTCTGAGAGGTTAAGTGACTTGTCTAAATTCACAGAGATAATAAGTGGAAGAGTTTGCATTTGAATCTGACTCACAGGCTTTTCTGTTTCCACTACAGCTCACTACCTCATTAAACATAAAAATTGCAGGCCCTGAATACTGCTGTAAAATTGCCAAGTGTATGTTTTTTGAAGATGAGGAAAAGGGGTGTTTTAGATGATCTTATGTAATATGACATCACTATCAGTCTGTTGCGAGATTTTTTGAGTTGCTCTGTTTGTATTCTGTGGGTAGCATGTAATGTATCCTACTCAGTAAATACCAAATTTTAAAAATATCTAAGTGTTTTACAGTACTTCCATGCCATTTAATGAGAAGCCTTCTTATATATCTCACATGCTGATAGAATTCTATGTAGCATTTTCTGTGCATGGCAAATGGTCTGAAGTGCCCAAGGTTGGACTGATGGTTTTTGGCTGAGATGAAGCCTATTGCTATTTCTCTTAACTCTTGAGTCAAGTAGTGTGTTTGAGATGTTATGTATCAAATTATGCCTTACTGCTTTTGCCTAGTGTTTGGATGATAAATCTAAAAATGATTTTTAAATGAAAACTGAACAACAGAATAATGTACAGGATAGTAAAAAGGTTGGACTATACTACAAGTTTTTCTATCTTCACTCCTCATGTGGCCCAGAATCAGCAACTCTCATTTTTCTCATGCTTGCTTCTGTTGAAATGATTATGTGTAATGCATTAATAGTCGTGGTTGTATATGCTCTGAGTTTAGGTTGTATATGCTCTGTATATTCTCCTGAGTTTAGGTTAATATGAAAGGTTTATGGCACACCTAGAGGTATCCAGTAGAGTCAGACTAGTTTTGTTTCCATTTATAGTCATGGGTATAGTTTCAAGATTCCAGCTTTATTAGTTAAGGCAGGGTATTTTTATAGGAGCCTTGAGATTTCTGTCACCATAGACCACCTTCTGTCTCAGATATTTCTTTCAAGACTGTCTCTTTTCTGGGCTAATCATCTTTTACCATCTTTTTTTAAAGTGTATTTACTGAGGATTACTTTTTAACCAGGTGTATGTTCGAAGGGCTTATATTGCCTATGAACTTAACAGTGTACAACACCGCCAGCTTAAGGATAACACCTGCGTGGTGGAATTCCAGTTCATGCTGCCCACATCTCATCCAAACAGGTGAGTTTGAGCTGTTATGTGCACCTGTGCTAGCCAGCACTCCATCAGGAGAGTTAAGGGGAATAATGTGTATGACAATTCCATGTTTTTTAAAGCTAGAAATGCAGAGCAGAAAATAAACAAATTTAAACCAGGAGATGAGAGCCTCTTCTACCCACTTTTTTTTTTTTTTTTTTTTCCCCACCTTTGACTTGGAGAGATAAAGTATAATCTAATTAAGATAAAAGTTTAGGATAATTTCATTCATTTTTGCTTATACTGTGTCACTGAGGAAAGAATTTCCTAGCAGTTAACTTGCTGGAACTTTGCCAGAAAATCACTTTTTTAGCAGTTTAAGTGAACACTTGGAACATGAAAATATCTTGGGTGGAATGCTTTTCCTTTCAATATGTTTGTTATGGGCTAAGGTGATACCTAAGTCAATTTCATGATCTCCCTAAAAACAGACACCTGAATTCATAGCAGTTGACATGCAGTCAGTTTTAAAAAATCACACTCCAGAAGCAAGCTGAAATTCAAGTAAATTTCTTAATCAAGTCATGCTAATTCCATGATATCCCCTTCCTAAGCCCTTAAAAACATTCAATGTACATATGGAAATTTGTTTCAGTATTGCTTTGATTTTAAAGTGAAAACACTTTATCTTGCATACTCATTTATTTTTAAACTATTTTGAGACACTGAAAACCTAGGAATTCCACCCACACATATGTTCATCCCTTTTTGTATTTTCATTCTTTTTAGTAATACCACAGGAAATATAAATACCACAGCAATCTTAAGCTGCTCCCCTCCATTTCTTCTTTATAGCCTTTGGTTCTTCACTTGATATTACAAAGCACTGTCTTTGGGGATCCTTAGTTATACACACCAGAAATAGCTTTGTTCTGAATTGCCACTTCACCCAAAGCAGTAGAAACCCTTCCTAGAGACAAAGGAGTCTGTGCTGAGAGTTTTGGCCACTGGATGCCACTGTCGATCCAGCAGAGGTCAGCAGATGAGCAGAGAGGTATCTTCAGAAAAAGTACTTCCCATCTTTGTCTCAGAAGATCCTTTTACTTTTCTACCTCAAAAATACCTTATGGCTGGCAGAGAAAGGTATATGTCCTTGATTTTGCAAGCACCTCTAGGTACATTTTTGCCTCCATGGGTTTCAGAATCTCATTTTCTAGAAACAAATGGTTGTCCTTCAGCGAGCAGCGAAGTACTCATGGCACACATGGGCTCAGCCCTCAGTCGTCTTTCTTTTCCTGCATTCCTTGAATAATTGTAGAGAACTACAAGCTGTACTTAATGCCCTTTGCAATTCTCAGGACATTCTCCTTTTCTTCCTGCTTTCTACAACTCTTCCCTTTGGGCAGTGATTTGTAGTCAGGCTGCAGAGCTGCTTGTGATTTCTTTCTCTCCTCATCGCTCCCCTTGTCTTTCTGAACTGCTCTCCCTGTCCTACTTTTTTATTTGTGGATGTGTGTCCAGTTTGGTGAGGGATAGTCTACTGGAAAATGAGAGAAATGCTTCTTAACTGTTAAGAAATCTTATTCACCTTTCTGTCTTGAGGGTGTGAATCTTGATTATTTCTGATACGGTTTCAAAACTTGTATACTTGTCCCTCCCAACATCTCAGGTGTACACACCCCCATGGATAAAGACCAGACTTGGACAGACTGTGATTCTGTGTGTGGTCTCTCAGAAGTCTTCCTTGGTTGTATGAATATAAAATTATACACTGTTAGATGATTATTATAGATATGACTGGTATAGATTTAAAGGTAAATAAAGATAAGGACAAATAAAGGAGGAAAGATAAACTAATCTCCTGACAACCAGAAAAATGTAAAAATTACATTAATACTTTCTTAGATTTAAAGTCCCTAATAGTTTAGGAATATAAAATGTACTATCTGATTAAATCACAATGCTATATTCCTTTTAGAATATAATTTGTGCAATTATTACAACTTGAATTTTGTTTTAGAAGATTCTGTATTTTCTTACAAATGTTTTTGTTGCAGTTTGGAATTGTGATGTTATTCTGACACCAAGTGGCAATTCAGTTGTGACTCTCACCACCTCCAGTTAGATCAGATGCCACAAGTTAAGGGCTCAGTTCTCCACAAAACTGCTCTACAGATGGGGCCACTGCATTTTTTGACCAACTGGCTACAAATTTGAGGGCTCCCATGACCCGCTCAGGTTCAACAATTCACTGTAACAACTTATTTGATAGAATTCAAGAAAGCACTATGCTTATGATCACTATCTATAATATTAAAAGCGTAATATGCTAATTAGACCGGATGTCCTTCCGATGACTTTCCGGACAAAGCCAGGGCTGCGAGGGCCAAGGAAAGCAGTCATGGCTGCAACCAACTGGCGGGGCCTCTCTCTGGGAGGGAAACCTGGGTCCTGGGTGCAGGAGGGAAGCTCGGGGTCCCGGGTGCCAGAGGGAATCTGGTGCTGGCAGCTAGTGGAAGGAAGGCCTACTCGAGCACGAATTTTCTGCATTGGGCCTCTAGTTTTATTATAAAGGATACATGTCAGGATCAACCAAATGAAGAGACACGCTGAGTAAGATCTGGGTGGGTCCTGGACACAGAGCTTCTCTGTTCTTGCCCTGTGCATGTCATCCTCCCATCACATCAATGTGTTCACCAACCAAGAAGTTCCACTGAGCTTCAGTGTCCAGAATTTTTATCAGGGTTTCATTACAATAGCATGATTGATTGAATCATAGGCCACGTGATTAAACTCAACCTACAGCCCCTCTCCCTTTTACAGAGGTCCAGCGGGCACACCTCTGATCACATGGTTGGTCTTTCTAGTGAGCAGCCCCTCTCCTGAGTTATTTTATCTCTCAGCATAAATTCAGGTGTGATCCAAGGGGTTCTTGAATAATAAAGACAGTTCTATTACTTGAGAAATTCCCAGGATTTGGGTTCTCTTTCAGGAACCAGGGATAAAGGCCAGTCAAATTCTTTATTATATAATAGGCCTGCTTACCTTACAAAAGAATTCTAGGGTCTCTTAGTTTTGAGCCAAATTTCAACTTTTTTTTTTTTTAATAACTCCAGTACTGTTACTCTTTTCTATTTTGTTCTATTTTGAACAAGCAGGTAGTAAACATGTTGTTTCTTATTCTACAGAAATAAGTTACTGGAGACTATCCACCAGTGTCCCTTCCACTCCCAGTCCTAAAGCTCAAGGACACGACTGTGTCCACTAACCTCCAAGTTAAAGGTTCTCAGAATGATTTAGGAAGTGTTATAAATTATATATATTGGGGTCCTGACTCCCACAATTCTGATTTATTTTGAAACAGAGTCCAGGGGGACCACTTTTTGGAAAAGTTTTGGTAATTATGATGAAAAACTGAAATTGAGAATCACTACTGCTAGACCAGTACTGTCCAACAGAAATACAGTAATCGCCTTATCCATGGAGGATACATTCCAAGACCCCCAGTGGATGCCTAAAACCATGGATAGTACCGAACCCTATTGTATATATACTGTTTTTTCCTATACATACTTATGATAAAGTTTAATTTCTCAATTAGGCACAGAAGAGATTACCAACAATAACTAATAATAAAATAGAACAGTTATAGTAACACTAGAGGCCAGGTGCATGAATTCATGCACGGGTGGGGTCCAGCCAGCCCACCCCAATCAGGGCTGATGGGGGCTGATTGGGGCGGGGCCAGGGTGTTGGGGGTGGGGCAGGAGTTGGCTGGCCAGTTGGCCGGCCGGCCCTGTCCCCGATTGGGCCGGTTGGCCAGCCACAGTGCGTGTCACAACGACCGTTTGTTCCGGTCGCTTGGCTTTTATATAGATACTGTAATAAAAGTTATGTGAATATAGTCTTTCTGGGAATTTCTCAAGTAATAGAACTGTCTTTCTCAAAATATCTTAACTGTGCTCTACTCACCCTTCTTGTGGTGATGAGATGAGACAATGATTATGTGATGAGATGAAGTGAGATACTTAGAATGCCACACAATTTAAAACTTAGGAATTGTTTATTTCTGAAATTTTTCATTTATTATTTTCAGACCTTGGTTGACCACGGGCAACTGAAACCACAGAAAATGAAACTGCAGATAAGGAGGGGTTACTATATAATGCAAACCACATATGTAATTTTAAATTTTCTATTGGCCACATTTAAAAGGTTACTAAGAAACAGATAAAATTACTTTTAATAACATTTTATTTAACCCATTATATTCAAGATGCTATTTCAATATGTAATAAAAAATTATTAATGAGATATCTTTTATTCTTCATGCTAAGTCTTTGATATTTATGTATACTTTATAATTACAGCATGTTTTGATACATGCTAGACATATTTCAAGTTTTCTAGCCACATGGACAGCTCAACACTAGACCAGAAATTAGTTAGGACTATCATACTCAGTCCTCTTTGTTTTATGTTAATAGCATTACCTCTTGGAGGAATTGAAAAACCCCCACAACCTCTTATTTTTTTCCATTTTGTTCATCGGTTTATTTATTCCTTAGACTCTACATAGTAGTGAGATCATACAGTATTTGTCTTTCTCTGACTGGCTATACACATTTTTTAATTGTGGTAAAATATACATATAAATTTTTTCATTTCAATAATATTTTAATGTACAATTCAGTGGCATTAAATACTTTCACATTGCTGTGCAACCATCACCCAGCTCCAGAACTTTTTCATTTGCAGGACTGAAATTTGTGCCCATGAAACAGTAACTCCCCATCCCTCACCCTTCAGCCCCTGGCCACCACCATTCTAGGTACTATCACTATGAAATTGCTCCAGGTACCTCATATAAATTGAATATAGTGTCTGTCCTATCCTGTGTGGCTTAGCATAATGTCCTCAAGGTTCCTCCTTATTGAAGCATGTGACAGGATTGCTTTCCTTTTTAAATCTGAATAATATTCCATTGTGTGTGTAGACCTCATTTTGTTTATCCATTCATTAGTTAATGGACACTTGGGTTGCTTCCACCTTTTGGCTGTTGTGAATAATGCTACTATCAACATGGGTATAGAATATATGTTTTTTAAATGCTCAAGTCATGGGGATGAAAGAGTTTATCCATCCATGTTTCCTTCAGGCTTGTACATGCTTAACATGGAGTTAAAAATGTACTTTCACTGGGAGTGAGAGGGAAGAGAGAGATAGAGACAGAGAAAGAGAGAGAGAGAGAGAGAGAGAGAGAGAACATTGATGTGAGAGAAAGACATCGACTGGCACAACCTCTTATTTTTATGTTGCTTGTTCTTAGTAGTTACAGAATTATCCACACCTGATATTATAGATATTCTTCTATGACAGTGGTTGGCAAACTCATTAGTCAACAGAGCCAAATATCAACAGTACAACGATTGAAATTTCTTTTGAGAGCTGAAAACCGACTTCTGTGCATGGGCCATGAAGTTTCAATCTCACTGTACGTGTGCGCCCTCACATGGTATTTCGTGGAAGAGCCACACTCAAGGGGCCAAAGAGCCGCATGTGGCTCGCAATCCGCAGTTTGCCGACCACTGTTCTATGACATTTAATGCATGCTTTAAAAAATATTCAATGAGAACAGAGACTAGGCATATGAATATTCATATTTTACTTATCAATACAAAACAGAAATTTATAATATTTTTCCCAATTAGGCTTGATAAACCAAAAATTCTTGGGGAAGGAAATAGATATATTCTTTAACCAATTTTTGCATTTTCTTCCCTGGCACTTGGTCTTCACTTCTAGTCATTCATTTGTTTGAATTAGACTAAATGTGTACAGCAAGTCCTTAGAAGTGAATATCTTTCTGAGGTATATTATCAACACAAGACTGCAGTTTCCTGTTACATATAAGGTCACGTGGTGAAATTCCATTCCTGCAGTTTGTTTTTGATTAGTGATTTAGCCCTCATGGGTTGGAATGAAACATGGCTTTCTGTCTGCAAACTAAAAACAGCAGAGTATTTTTTCAGGATAGTGTTTGGGTTGAAGACCCCTATGCCATGAAGAACACGTTTTGGTTTTTAGGGAAGTAGGCAAAACACAAGTGATTTTCATTGCAAATAAGCGGAGCAGCCTCTAGGAAGGGAGAAGACCCCCCTCCCCCCCCCCCTTTTTTTTTAGCACACTTAGGTAGTTATTGGGTAGCCAACATGTTTGATCCTTTTTTTGTTTAAATTCATTATAGGGCTTTGAGATGTTTTAAAATTTTGAAAAATTGATTTTAGTGTGGAAAGAACACAACATGAGATACTCTTAACAAAATTTTAAGTGAACAATATTGACTGTAGGTACAATGTTGCACAATAGATCTCTCGCACTTAATCATTTTGCTTGACTGAAACTTTCCTGACATTTAGTTACTCTGTTTCAGTGTATTTGACTGTTTTTTTTCTAATACCGCTCTCAATATTTTTTTTAAAAAGGAGCACATGACTAAACAGTTTATTTCTAATCTCAAGCTTTGCGCTTTATCCAAAGAACGATTATTGCTAATTGAAAACTATGGAGAATCTCAATGACTTCTTGCATCGTCTTTCTTGCTAGATAGGCTTCAGTCAAGGTATGTTATCTTCTTCTTGATCTTCTACCCAAGACTTCCAAGTTTTTTCCTGGGAACTATAGTTGCAATTTATTTGACATTCCCAGGTCTTATTCACTAGAGGATCCAGTTATTAGAGCTTCACTCAGGGAAGCTCCTGGTATATATATAACCCTTTTCTTCTTCAACTTCCTTCACTTGAATAGCAGCAGCTGTAGAGATTTTCCTGACTTAAGCATAATAGGAAACCTGTACACATGTCGCATATGTGTGTTTTTCTTTATCTTCTTAGCATTGAAAGGCTATGTCCTACTGTATATGAATTTTTTTGAGGGGAGGGGATTTTTTTTGCTTTTATTCTTTTTTTTTAACAGTGACTTGTAACCAGTTAGCAAATGGTTTTTAAAGGAGAAGTGAATGAGTTTCTTCAGTCATTTCTTGGTGCAGGAATAGTCTGGACGGCTGCTGCTCTGTACTAAGAGAACATTTTATTACCCAGACTTTCAGGACTTGATTCTCTTGCCTAAGATTCCATCAGCCCAGCTCTTTGGTGAGTTCCACCAGTATTTTACATGGATTAATCCCAGCGCTCAGACTATATTATTAAGCATTCCTTTTTCTCCTTCTTCTCCAGTTAGGCTTGGTTTAGAGCCCGAGGTATGTGTATTTGTCTTTTTCCCCCATTCTGAAACCCGAGTTTATCACTCACTCGACTAGTGATGGAGAGCTTGTTACACTAAATCAGAGTCCTGAATGTTTTTACTTTGGACAATTCATTGAATCATTTGACATTCAGGATTTCACTTAGCTTTGGGCATATTAAATTACTGTGAATAATCTGGAAGCAGATAAGTTGTTTAGTCAGCCTATGTATTTGATCTTCTAAAATATAGCTATATTTATACATACATATGTAAAGTACATTATCCCATAAACTCTGTGGCTATGCATATGGCTGTACATATTATGACAGTCTGGGAGTTTAGAATTTATAACTCCAAATGATTTTCATGAATAATACACATTAACAAACATAGTTCATTTTTTAAAAACTTTATCTGTGATTCAAATAAGCATCAAATTGATGCAGGAGATGAAAGTATATTTTGTGGGGACCCTTTCCCCCTCCCCATGTGGGAGTCCGTTCTGTGGGACTCTTCCCTCTCCCTATGTGGGAGTCTGTATTTGTCCTTTAATAAATTCCCACCTTTGCTATACCAAAAAAAAAAAAAAAAAGTATATTTTGTATGTTTCTATACATATGTAATGGGGGAGGACCTATTGGTGTTTATTTCCACCTATTTCTTAGGTGGAAATCCATGCTTTAGTTAAGTCAAGTTGTATTGTACCTTCTCTGCTATTTGCTCTTTGTGAATTTGGCCTTCTTTATTATAATGTTTTAATTCAAGCACTTTCCTTTTTTTCATGTCTCACATCCAGAAGAGTTCGGCTGTGTTTTCCTTTGATAGCACATGTTTTGGTCATGTCTGAGTTTAGGCTGCTTGGCACCTTCAATGTTTAGCTGTCAGTGAGTGGCCTCTGGACCTTCTTTTTATGAAGATGGTTGTGAGGAAGTTCAGGAATCAGAAGCCTTCCATGTGACTAATCTACAGCCTGCTGCCATTTTCAAGAATTCTGATAATCTTTGACACCCAGAGATTAAGCCCGTCTTTGGATCAGATTGAGATACTCCAAAATTACCCAATTTGTAGCATTTTTTTTTAAAGCAGCATGAGCACTGGGTTGTCGTTAGCAGGCCAGAATGAGCTATAAATAAATAAAACCCTATAGTGCTTGCTTCATTCAGGGTAGTGTGCTGATAAGATGCAAGCATCTGGGAGAAGAGAAGATGCTCAGCAGGTTTAAGTGCTTACCAAAGTGCTTTCCTGTATCCATGGCTCAGCTGCCGGTCTCTGCTGTGTTATTTTGGCACTCTAGACTTGTAAGACTGGAGAGTTGAGTTGAAAACTCTCAATATATCATTAGAGTAGCCCAAGGTCCCTTCTTGTCAAGGAAGACTAGCTGATTCCAGGGGGAAAGAAAAGCAGAATCCAGGGCACCTGTAAATCCCTGTAGTTTTGTGCTGTGGGTTTGTAGCTAATTATACAGCACACAGCAGTAATATGCTGCAGCTCTGTTGGCATACTTGTTTCAGAAAGAGCAAAATCTTCCAGCAGAGCAAAGAAGGGCTTTAAAGAGGCTGCAAATGAATGAATCAATGATCATTTTATTGTAAACTAAAGCTCTACATTGGAATGAGGGCATCTGAACTGCGAGGAGGTGGTGGGGAGATGCCAATTGAAATACATGGTTCAGATGTGTTTTAAAGCTCTTGATTTGGATTCTCCTGCAGAAATAGTCACGCACGGAGACCACCACTGGTCACAGCCAGTCAAATTGCTCTTTCTTCTATGGTACTGCTGTTAGTGACTACTAGTAGGTTATTCAGCCGACCTCTTCTTATTCTGCTTTGCTGCCTGATTTCAAAAGATTTGCCCTATATGGCTCTCAGTCACAGCTTGATGTAACCACTGCTTGTTTGCATGCATCCCTATCATTTTCATATAGGGTCTTCCTCCCCTTCATGTTAGAAGGCAGAAGAATCGGGAGCATTTTTATATGATAAGAAATTTATTCAGGGCCAGCTAGAATCAAGCAAAATGAAATTCAGCTGGAAGGGATGGCAAAAGGCTCAGAGAACTTGTGACTGCCAGAGAAGTCAGTGTTCCTTAAATAAAGAGGGTTCAGCTAGCAGGCAGCAACTCTGACTTTGCATTCATATTGAAGCAGGCTCTCCAGCCATTCTAGGCAGACAGATCAATAAAATCAGAGGTGACTTAATGCCAAGAACCTCAGAATTCAAAGGATTTCTCTTGTCCTTCTTTAAATTTATTCTTTATTGATGTGGAATGCTAGCCTCGGAAACTGCGATGAGAAACTGCCCGGTTTAGATTCTGGTTTATGACAAGCCTATTGAACAGTGTCCTTGGAATGCATCCCCTTTGGTTTCTCAGTTCTCACATCTATAAAATGGAGCTGTTCTACTGGAAAGAAAATGATTCCAATAGTCATCAAAACATTGTGAATGAAGATTCATCGTAAGTGCTTTGAATAGCCTAAACAGCAAATGTCTTATGAGAAGTGAATTTATATCCCATGTGTTTGAAAATGCAGTTGATTGCTTTATCAGAGATTGAGCAATTAGATTATTTTTGCATGATGGGTATGCAGTGAATGTGGTAGATTTTATTCTATATATTTAGCCACATAAATGGAAGAGTTGACTCATACAATCTCTTCCTTGATTGTTTTTATGCAGACCATGCATCTAACCTCCTAGTGTATAACAATACTGTACAGTATGCCACATTGGTCATAATCTTTAATTGATCAGATAGCCCCTGATAGGGCAACAAAATATGTAAATGATCATATGGACATGGCTAACTATTTACCTTGTAACAGAGAATTTATCCTTCCTTCTCTCCAGCCCCACAAATTCTTATTGTACCAAAAAGGAAAAGCTGCCTCTAAACTTACCTCTTACATGATTGATTTGATGCCATTCTTTTAAAAACTGGAGATGTTGGGAGTTTTTGTTCATACCCCATACTGTGTAGATGATGCACAATTTCTATAACAAAGCAGCAGGGGGCTCCCTATGAGAGCATGAGAATTGCTGATGGTGAAGGACTGGCTTTTGGTTGATGGTGTTCTTTTCAATTCAGGCCCTTTTCTGCTGAAAACTTGGCCATCGTCCTGTGAAGATTCCCTAAGGGATTAAAGTGTAGCTACAGAAGCAGCGAGACCATTTTGTTAGTTTAAGAAATTGGTTAACAGTTGAGAGAGATTATACTGGTTTCTAAATTCCAGAAACCTGGATAGATGGAGCCTGAGATTGCTTTGGTTATAGGGTCCTTCTCTCTGAACTGAGTGAGGTTCATAGGAAGGAACTGTGCAGGTGACTCCTTTCTTTAGAATCCTTTATATCTTAAAAGCAAGACTTTTATATGTTCTCATTAGTGTCTACATTTAATTTTCTTAGTTTTACCTCCCTTTGCTCTAGAACGTATGCATACTTCATGTTTGTTGTTGAGGGCCCAGTGCATTATAGCTAAGGATGTCTTGTAAAATGAAACCTATTCCCCTGAGTGAGAGGCTGAAAGAATGCACACAGCAAAGGTGCAGGTTTTTGCACTCGGAGGTTGCGCTTGCTGTCTTAGGAATTCACTCTGTGATACAGGTTTGATGCAGAGAGCATTGCTACTCACAAATCACACGAGGTATACAGTTTGTGTGCAGTGATATGTCACAGCTTTTTATTTATATGGCCAGCTCAGTCTGTTCTGCTCCTTTCAATGCCATGGAAAGTGCATCATTTTCCTCCCTCTCTCCTCCTTCCCACATATCATCAGCACCACCCACTACGTTCTGTCCGTTAAGTCCTCTGTGTGCCAGAAAACCCCAACAATGATTAAATGCTGATAAAAGAATGTTAGAAGGTTAAGATATCAACCCCCTTACAGTCCTCCTAAATTGTGGGTGGTAAGTATAACTTTGCCCTTTTAACATTGGAAATAAGAGGTTTTAGTTGGTGTGGTTTTTTTTTTTCTTTATGTTGAGGAAATGCCTGACATTTTAAGAAACAAAAAGATTTGGTAGCAAAGACCAAAGTGAAAATAGGAGACTTGCTTTGCAGTTTCCATAATTACCCTAGTCTTTCTTTCATGATTTTGGTACATTCTTTATTGGGAATAACTAAGGTTAGCCAAATTTAGGTAAGGTTTTATTTATGAGAGGCCTAGAGTTTTTAAGCTTTCAGCAGTTTTAAAAAGTCATTATTACTCTAAACAAAATATATAAATGATAATTTAAAAAGTGTTAATTTTTACATATTATATCCCTCTAGCCATAGAATCATTTATCATTATATTCCTACTTGATTTTCACTTCCTTAAAGCTCCTGTACTACAAAGCACCCTCCTTTCCAACACCAACACCACTGCTGTCATCACTACCCACTACTATCCACCACCACCACCACCACCACCCACAACCCACCACCACCACCACCACCACCACCACCACCACCCACAACCCACCACCACCACCACCACCACCACCCACAACCCACCACCACCATCCACCACCACCACCCAGCACCTACCACCACCCACCACCACTCACCACCACTGTCCCACCCAGATCTATGGGAGGAAGATGTTGGTGGAAGAGACTTGAAAGGCAGCTTGGGAACTCACTGGCTCCTTTTCTTTGGAGGAGAGTTTGTAGGTTCATAACATATTCTTCAAAAACAATTAAGGTGGGAGGGGTTATAGAATCAACTTCTCTGGACCTCCTTATTACATTTTTAGCAAAGTAGGAACAAGAAAGAAGATTCTCTAAGAATCTTGTGAAGAATTCTATTTCATATTGAAGGTTAATATGCCATATCATATAACTTAAATTAATTTTCATGAGCCCATGTTTTATCACTACTCTGCATTTTTTTTTTGTAATAGAGCTATAAAAAAAATCCATGGTAAATATATTTGACCGTTTCCATAACGGCTGCTTGGTGAGGTAGGTCAGGAGGCATGCCTCTTTGGAGGCACCCTGGAGGTGGAAGGGTAATGAGCACTTATGTCTGCTGAATGCCAGAGCTGCCAAATTGGAGCTCCTCACAACTGGTGTGTATCTGCTCTGACAGTTCTTTTATTATGGCTTTTACTAACCTATGAGTAACTAACTGTGATTGTTTAATTACAGAGGGAACATCCCCACGCTAAACAGGTACCGTATGTTTAGTTTTTTTTTCATTTCCAATTAAAAACACCCTTTTTGTAACTTAGAATAGTGAAATCAGGGGGGAAAATAGCCCTATACTGGACAAGCTAATACGTTACCTTCTGCCAGGGAGTCTATCCTGAGCTCCCCTTTGGATGTACTAAGTTATTCTTTCTATTTGGAAAACATGTCTTCAGCTTTTCTTCAGCTATTAAAAAAGCAATGCTTGAAAAGCCTCAGTATGGAAAAGCTCTTGTCAGCTGTCAATGAGAGGAGAGTTGTCTGCTTGATGTTCATCTTTGCTGTAAACTTTTTTTTTTTTTTTTTGTTATATGTCTGGTTGGGGCTTTCATAGGAGAACCCCTTAAGGTTATCACTATCCTGGGAAATTGTTCCTAATTTTTTTCAGTTTTGAGTTTCTCTTATTTGCTTCTCAGAGGGATGCAAATTCAGAAATAGCTGATCTCATGTTTTATAAATTTGTTTGCTTTTTTTTGTCTAAAATGATGATAATGATATGAAAGTCAAGTTTATTTCAGACCTATAATAAGAGTCACATTGGAAAAGTATATTTAAGTTTTGATGTGTGTAGCCCTGGGAAGAGGTTTCTAGGCCAATATAACACAAGTGATATTTTAGTACTTTGAGTTCCTTCTGCTTCTGAGCCAAGCAAGGCAACACAATGCAAGTTTGAGAGGAAAGCAATTCTGATTGGAATTTAATCCACAGAATGCTAAAGCAATAATAGGTTGGTGGCGAGCTCTTTGTACATGATCACTTATACATTGAAATATTTATAGGCTTATGTTTATTTTGTCCCTCTCCCTTTAAATATTAAGTAATCAAAACTCGTTAAAGCTTTTAGCATCCAATTTAGATGGGAGCGGAAAGGGAGTGCTTTTGTTTGGTCCTTTTGCCTACCCTTGGAGACTGGGCTTGGTTCATTCCTGCCTGCCTTCAGCTGTTCTGACCCATGAACATAGTACCAAGGGAAACTGAATAGTGGATATTTCCCATGGGGTTCAGCTGAGTGAAAAAGATATTTAACCCTATGTTTGTCACAAGCACAGCCTGATAGCTTATTTAGAGGGAGTTCCCTTTAAGTGTTACCTGGAACTCTTTTATCTTTCCTTTCTACTATCAGGCAGGTAGAAAAGATACCATGCCTCACAAACTTGCTCCTTTAGTGAATATATTTGGTGATCCTAGAAAAGAGGATGATAGCATTTCGGAGTTCATACAACTCTGAATCCCAATTTCTAGTGAGCACCATGTGTAAGACTTGCTTGCTGTGTTTCATTTGTTTGTTTATTTCATTCATGGTATCAATGGTTTCCTCTCCCACCCTACCCTGCCTTTCTATTCCGCAGTACTATCAAAGATGAAGTACCTTCTTCATAGTCATGAGTTGCCAAGGGAATAAAAACCCGGAGTGTCAGTCTCTATAGTCTGTGTGAGCAGCACTTCCATCCTATAAAAAAAATTCCATTGCCTTTTATAATTACAATTTGCAGTAGAGTACAGTATGTGCCCAGATCTCAAGTCCACATTGCTGGCTCTCTTCCCCCTGCAATGCTGCAGGTGGTGCACTTAAGGAGATTTTAGAGCAGCTCCCTGAAGGTCAGGTGCCATTGCCTTGCTCTGAACTTGCTTCCGATCAGTATGCCGGTAACATGTCAGGCAAGTCCTAGAGGCATCCTTCAGCTTGGTCCTTCCTAACAGGCTGCCCTGATTGACTGGGCATTCAGAAACACTTTACAGTATTATTTATCAGTGCATACTGCTGAGGTGCATCAAGGAATATACAGCTTCATTATGTTTTTAGATTGAACAAATCAGTTCAGTTCTCTTCGAGCATCTCCATTTAGCACTTGTTTGTCATGCTTACACATACTGTGAGACCCATGCTCTGCCCTTTCATATCCTGCTGGGATTTATTAAGGGCTTTTGGTGAAGGTATGCTTACCTTAGTATAGAAATGTCTGACTATAAAATAGAAATTTTGCAATTTAGGATTGAAAATGTCTCTCTTTCAAAAAGGGAGGAGCTATAAACCTTATGATTGCTATCTCTATCAGCCCATTAAAGAAAAAAGTAAATACTTCATAAGTTCCTTTTATAGACTGTGACTTGTTTCTGTATGGTAAATAATGTTTTTTATAATGATCTACTAAACCATTCCAAATGACTTAAGAGTTGTTGCACATGCATATATCTATCTGTGAATACTTAAATCTATTACAGTTACTAGAGAAAAATGCCTTAAGTGTTGCCTAGTTACAACTTACTTGGCTTGCTTACTTCCTTTTAAAATAGGAAATGTTTTAGGGAAGGGGAAGATGCAGAATGGTTTTTAACCCCTATGTGCTGTTTATTCATCAGACACGCCATGATGTCATTGTATTAAAACTGCCATGAAATTCCTGACAGTCCTTAGATTTTTATTTGGAGAAATTTTGGAGTGGTAAAAATATAGCTTATGTGTCTGTATACATGGGGCGGGGGTGGTGGTGGTGGTGGTGGTGGAATTCAAATGAAACGGTTAATGTGACTATAGCAAGACAGCCTTATCCATACTGGGTAAAAAACCAAATCTGCTCTGCAACCTGACCCTATTTCTGAGTTTTCTCCTAGCTCCTTTTCCCTATTGTTACTCTCCCAGCCCTTGCTCCTACCCTCCTTGTCTGACACACTTGGTTGAATTACCATTTAGAATGTCCTTCTCCTCCAACCTCAACCACTGTGGCATGACTCATGTAGCTAATGTCAGCGATGTGCTATTGGACAACTCATTCACTCCACCATGTCAGCGGATGGGCGGAATGGTCTCTTTTCGGACTTTTGAAGATTTTGTCAGGTAAGACACTGTGGAGCTGTGTATGTACAAGAGGAGCGATGGGCGTCTGTGTTTTGGGAGTCTCAGATTTCTGCCAAATGAATAAAGGTCCCCAGAAGAGCCATGAGCCAGCTAAGGAGATGTAGCCCTTGCTGTATATGCCCTCAGAGAGGTATATGTCCTTCCATTTCTACCTCTCACTCAGACTCTACAAGCCTCTAGTTGTTATATGAGCCTGGTCAGAAAAAAAGAAACAAACAAAAACCATCGTTTTCCTTAGGAGCTAGCAGAAGAAGCTGTCTGCTCTGTGATGAGTGAAATGTCAGGAGAAATTAAACACAACACTAGAGTGAGCCCACCAGAGACGATACATCTTTTGATTAAATGCATTCAGCATCTATCTCTTGATGTATACTGATGCATTACCCTAGGGGGAGGGGTAATTACATTGGTCTGTCACTGCTCCAGTCCCAGGCTCTTTCTGTTACTTTAAGACTGATGATGACAGCAGTGCTCATATCTTACATACAAAAAAAGCAAAACTAAAAGCTTTAGATCATTCTTTATTAAAAAGAAAAAATATGCTTTATTAAAGTTGAAACAATCCATCCCCCTAATTTCTGCCACTTGGTGAAATTTTGCATATCACCTCTAGCCACTGGTGATTGCGTTCAGTTGACTGTTGAGCACAAGGTAGGGTAGATTATTCTTTTAGACTGAGCTGGCAGTGGCAGCGTTCATATTCTGCCACTTGGATTTTCATGGTGGGTGTTTTTCTCTGGTATTTTTCAGGATCTTTGGTGAAGTGATGGGCTGCTTCTGTGATTCCCCACCCCAAAGCCCCACATTCCCTGAGGCAGGTCACACGTCTCTATACGATGAAGACAAGGTATACTGTCCCTTTGGGAGACTGCTTTGCTCCTTCAGATACATGACTTGTACTGTGTATATACTATCTTTCTGACTTTGGAGTGTTATAGGAAAGAATTCATCTTTTTTTAAAATCCTGACCTGAGGATATTTTTTTCATTGATTTTTCTTTTTCTTTTTTAAAGATAATGGAGGGAGAGAAGAGAAAAACATTGATGTGAGAGAGACACATTGATTGGTTGCCTCTGTTTGCACTCTGACCGGGGTTAGGGATCCACCCTGCAACCAAACAACATGCCCTTGATCAGGAATCAAACCTGTGACCCTTTGGTCCATGAGCTGATGCTCTAACTGGCCAGGGCAAGAATTCATCTTTTTACCCTACTTTATGTTATTTAATTTTATATACCTCATCAAGTATTTTTGGAAATCTGTAGAATATAAATTCTGACCTAAAACATAAATAAAACATATTAATTCTAGAATCCATACTGTGGAATAGGCTTGGCTGTATCCATTGTAGCTGCCTCTGGATCTCTGAATGCTGTTTCAAAGAATTCAGCTTTGGTTGCTTCAATTCTTATGTAGTGATGGCTTGTATATTTGCACAGTGGTACTATTATAGTCTTCAGGGAATGGTACACTTAGATAGCAGGAAAAATATGCATTTTGTTTAAAACTTTGTCCTTTTATTAAATCCCTTCTATTCATTTCTCAGTAAATAAGTTGTTGTTTTTCCCTACCAGATTCTTTTTCTGTGGTTTGACACTTCTACTGTATGATAAATTGTTAGGAAATATGTTATGAGGGAATATGTTCAGATGGCTTCTTTCACTCATTTTTCTTCACCTTCTGTGAAGAGATGTAGCTGTTGTTTTCATTCCCATTTTATTGGTAACAAAATTGAGACTGATCTTCAAGGTCATGTCAAGTCAAGGTTTAGGGCCACGTCTAGCTAATGCCTTTGCTGCCTTATCTTTTATTTTATTTATTTATTTTTTTAAAATATATTTTATTGATATTTTACAGAGAGGAAGGGAGAGGGATAGAGAGCTAGAAACATCGATGAGAGAGAAACATCGATCAGCTGCCTCCTGCACACCTCCCACTGGGGATGTGCCCGCAACCAAGGTACATGCCCTTGACCGGAATCGAACCTGGGACCCTTGAGTCCGCAGGCCGACACTCTATCCACTGAGCCAAACCGGTTTCGGCGCTGCATTATCTTTTAAAAGTTGGATATTTTACTTCATTTAATCTCCATTGTGGATGTTGGGTGGTGGTTTCAATTTGCTTATGAGTGCTAGTGGGCAAATCAAAATCTCCTGTGGGGCATATCTGTTTTTCAGTCATTCTACTAAGTACTATAATTTTTCTCTGCCTCTGTATTAGCCAGTCTCCTAATGTCTTTGTCTTGTGTTCTTGGGTTACAGGTCCCCAGGGATGAACCTATTCACATTCTGAATGTGGCTATCAAGACTGACTGTGATATTGAGGATGACAGGCTGGCAGCAATGTTCAGAGAGTTTACCCAGCAAAACGTAAGCCCTCAGCTGGGTGGAAACCTGTGACGGCTCCTTTCCTGCTGGCTGGATATCATACCCATCTTTTTATCAGTTGCTACTTGTAAAGCCTATCACTGTTGATGGCTCTGTCCTTCACATAGTTCTCTGCCTATAGGGGTAAAATTCCAAAGGGACTTAATAGTATATAATAAATATCTTTTTATGTCAAGAAATATAGACCTCAACTATTTAAAATGTATCTCGCACTGACATCAAACTTCATAGTTTAAAACTAAATTTCCATCATTTTTCTTGACCTCTTCTGACCCCCCATCTGCTCCACCACCCCCCGCCCCCGGCCCCGCCAAACAAAACAAAAACCCCAAGTAACCAGTCATTCAGAAATCATTGACTTCCTCTTTTTCCTTGCCATTGCACGATGCTACTCCTTTACCACAATCTATGTATTTATTTGTATCTGGTCAGTCACCAAGGTCTGTCTTTTGTTTGTACTGTCTCTTTCCCTCCCTTCTTCCCTTTCTTTCTTTTCAGATTTTTAATTCCCACTACCATCTCTCTGGTTTAAAACCTTATTCACCTCACACCTGAGACACTACAACAGGTTTACTTGCGATCTACCTATCTTCCTTCACTCTTCCCTCCAGATAGTTTCCATTCTGTTCACCACCACAAAATTAAATGGCCAAAATGCCCTCTTACCAAATTATTCTCCCACTCAGCAATGATTCTTTGTTACCTCTAGGATCTCTCCTTAACTTGATATTTAACATCAGCCTATTGACGAAGGCTAACAATCTAGCCTTCACTGTTCTGGGAAAATACCCAAGCTTTTGTGTCTCGTCTCCTCTACTGCCCCTCACCCGGAATGTTTCTTTCTCTTTCCAAATCCTGCTTGTTTTAAAGACTGTTTCAAATTTCACCTCTTCTATGAGAACTTCTCGAATAGCCCTAACTGAAATGTATTTTTCCTCCCTTGAACTTTTAATTGGTCAGCATACATTCACTAGCAATAATAATACTTTTTATTTATAAAGAACTTCTGTGTACAGTTTTTTATTTGCACCTCACCACAGTCCCATGAGGTTAGATTAGTTAGGAATTATTCCAGTTTTGCACATGGGGGAAAAACTCAAGCTTAGATTAATTATACCCCTCCTCCCCCTTTGATCACCAGCTAGCAGATGATGGAGCAAAAATTAGTACTTAAGGGCTTTGATTCCACCTCTAGGGGCCACAGATCTAGGTGCTTTAGTAAATAATGTATCTTTTTTTAGCCCTGAAGATGCTTCATGTCTAGTTGGAGGGACTGGTTAGGCATGCTCAAAATGATAGTGTACATATAGTTACATGTCATTGCAATATATGATAGATGCCAAAGTGTCCTCTTCAACTGTCCTTAATGACAAAGACCCATGTGTTTTCTTTGAATGGGAACTACCTAGTTATAGTGCTTATTATAAAGAAAGAACTGAATAGATTTTTAAAAGCATGATTTAGCAGTATAAACAATTAATGTCATCGGCATTCACATCATGTAATGCTAATGGTAGATACCTGTGAAAAGATGGTAACTTTGTGCTTAACGTGAGTCCTAGCATTTACTCCATGTTGCTCTGGAATTATAGTGGCCACCCTGAAGAAAGGCACTTACAGAAAAGTGAAAATAGGGGACATGCCTGGGAATTTTTCTTTAGAAGAGAAATTCACCTTTCTTTTTGCCCTTGTCTTGTGAATACATAAAATTAACCTGAAACCAGGGACCAAAGAAACCTTAGCTGGAAGAGTGCTAATGTTGTGCATGACTGCTGATGCTGCTATTTGCTGAGATAATCTGAAATTTTCTTCTCAGGTTTTGAGGCATTAATTGCCCTTATTTGATTGTTTTGACCTCAACTGTAGGCTTTTTATTACACTCAGATCTTAGTGCTGTATGTCATCATATGTTGATTTAAAGAGGCAGTTTCTTCATCTTCATTACATAAATTTATAACATTAATTGGCAATAAGAAATTACCTTTATCTTTTACTGGACTTGTAAACTGAGGCACAGAGAAATCCATTGTCATTGCCCGAGGCTATTCAGAAGGGTAAGGGTAGACATTCCAAGCCTAGAGAAGCTGTTAACTGCATCAGATACTGTGCTTATCCAGAAATATTAGGCATTTTCACTTCCTTGTTTTGAAAAGAATGTAAAAATAAAAATAAGGAAAGGTAATAAAAAAAAAAAGCTGAAATAACTAGTTTTATTTTTCACTTCATGATCATGTTCCTAGCAGTTTAGAAAAAGTTTCTTTTTTTTTAAAGCACACATTAAACTATCAAATAGGTTGATCCAAATTGTCCAAATAATCTTCTAGTCCCAGCATGTCTTTTTTTCTCTCATAGAAATTAGGATCATATATTTGTAAATGACTTGTGGAGGAGATTGAAGCAGTCAGTGTAAATGGAGTTTCTCCAGGTGCTGGCGCCTAATCGCTGGGTAATAGCTGTGGACTTGCTGTGAGGCCCGCATTATTACAATGTAATCAGAATCCTGTTGCTCTGCTGTTATTGTCAGCCACTTGTGGAATTTTAAAAGCAATAACAGTTTTGACTTTAAATCATGGCATTATTAAAGTTATTTTCTTCCCTTGCCTGAACATAGCTATTGATGCTTGTCTTTGAAGGGCTGGGCTGTGGTGGAATTCTTTGTTGGTGGTATCAGAAGAAATGTTTCTGTTCCTTGGCACACTGAAAGATTGAGAACCACCACCACTCACCCCTCCCTCCACTCCTCCCTTCACTCCTTCCTTCCTCCATTCTCTCTTCCCTTCCTCCCTTTTCTTATTATAGTATCGATACTTGGTTATTTATAATAACAGTTATGATGTCAGTACAGATCATTTATTAAAGTTATTAAACCAAAATTTATGTATATTTGATCAGGGAATTTATTATTAGGAAATTTATTTTTCCAATTATGTTTTGCTTATGTTGCTAATTAATTTTATTACTAAGTAAATGCCATAATAGAAAATGTTCTCCAATAGGAGGAAATGGCTTGGGACTGTGCTTATTTATAAGCAAACTCCAATGTGGATTTTAAAAATATATAGTATCATGAAAATCAAGAATTAGCTTATGAACATATCTCTTGGTTAGAGTTATATCAAGGAATTGATGAAACTAAAGTCTGGACTTAGGTTGCAAAAGCCCACATATTTTTTCTATTTGTGTTACTCATATATTTTCACAGGTCATTCAACTGGTGAGATTGCTTTTCTACTTGTTGCCATGTAGCCCCTCTTTGCTAGGGCCCTTTAAGATCATGCTGTTTACTTATTAGCTCATTAAACTGTTCCTTTGTCTCTCCCTTTTGAGATAAGTGAGCAGTACAGATAGAAGAAAGCTTAGATCCAAAGGCCCAAGACGCATATGAGACAGTCTTGACACTGCTGGTCTCTCTTGCCTTATAATACACTGCTCAGCTATGCAAGTGGAAATATGAATAATCACTAAATTTAAAAGTCGATTAAACATTGCTTTTAGCAATTTTTAAAGAGAATTAAAAAAATACTTTCATGTAAAGTTGCGGGGGGACATGTTCTAGAAGAAATGAAAAGATCAGGATTTGTTAGGTTGGATTCTAGGAATGCTATATATGATGGTAGGTGCTATCTATAATCTAAACAACAGTTTAGAACCTGAATTTTCCACTTAATAAAATTTTCTTCTTCTCCCTCTGATCTGAATGACCTGATTTCATTTATCTTCTGTTTTAGTTTTAATCTTCACATTTGAACATTCTCACCAATGTGATTTCTATAAGTAGGAATTGTGCTAAAATCTACCTTGAAGTGAATCAGACCTTAGAGAATTTAGGTGACTTCATATGACCCCTTTTCCTACACAAAGTTCTCTCTCAATTTTGTCCAGATCAATATAAAACCTATCCCATAAGACTTAGTCCCAGGTTCCAGATGGAGATTTATTTATTTGCAAGTTTGAAGGTACTAAGCCAAAACATAGATAACCAAAAAGGATGTTTAGCCCAATTAGAGCCTGTGGAGGACTGAATTGGGGTAAGATTTAGGATGAATGGAGATCTTATCTTATCTTTTATTTTACATGTTTCTCCATAGAAAGCTACTCTGGTTGAGCATGGAATCCGCCGCCTTACTTTCCTGGTTGCACAAAAGGTATTGGCAATATGTGAATTACACCTGTCTAACATTTCTTATGATGCTGCTAGAATTTTTAAAAGTTAGAAAGTGGAGTTATAATCATAAACTCGTGTATAGAATTTATGCAGAGAAATAACTGTTTTCTATAAGTTTAAGAAAAACATTAACTCATCTTTTACTCAATTTGGTTTTAAATTTATTATTTCTTTCCTTTCTGTCTTTCACTTGAAAGGATTTTAGGAAACAGATCAGCTATGAGGTGGATCAGAGATTTCATGTAAGTAAAAGGAACAATAATGAAATATCATTTACTGTTTTATCTGTTTGCCATTGATTATTTAAACATAGAATATGTGAGAGTTATTTAGAAGGGCTGGACTGATGTTTGGTCCCTCTTCTTTTAGAAAGTATTATAATGACTATTCAATTCTTCTATGGTTGTTGTTTTTTTTTCTACCCTATAACATTCTTAGTATATCTCTGAGAAATAATTAAGAATGAGCATGTGCATTTATCTGAATGAATAAGGTAGAAGCAGGAGCTAATTTCTTCTACGCACACAGTGAATCAATAATCGAGAACTGTCAATTGCACTTTGGGGTCTTGGCTTTTACCAAATAGGATTCAAGTTCTATTATTGAGAATTATCAATTATGTGAAACAATCATTTATTTTATTTTTTATTTTTATATATATATTTTATTGATTTTTTACAGAGAGGAAGGGAGAGGGATAGAGAGTTAGAAACATCGATGGGAGAGAAACATTGATCAGCCGCCTCCTGCACACCTCCCACTGGGGATGTGCCCGAAACCAAGGTACATGCCCTCAACCGGAATCGAACCTGGGACCCCTGAGTCCGCAGGCTGACGCTCTATCCACTGAGCCAAACCGGTTAGGGCACAATCATTTATTATTAAAATGCCTTCACCAAGCCTAACTTGGTACTTTTGTCTTATGTTAATTTTAGGAGCAGGAAATAAATAAAAATTGCACATTAAGTTGCTTGTTCTATTTAACTGAATTAACTTAATATTTATGAGATTAAAAGTTTTATTGAAAAAAGTAGTTATTAGCCTGGTATCTGAACTAAAGCATACCCATATGATCAGTATGATGATAGCACTAAGACCAAAAACCCAGTTTGCAATCAAGATGTCATTCTCTAAAATGACTGATTGTAGTAAAAACATTTCTTTATAAGTTGATCCTAATAGAGCTAAGATTCCAGAGGATCTTAGGAAGCCTTAATTTTCCTGATAAGAATTTTGTTTTATCAATTAAGATAATTAAATTAGTTTTCAAGGCCTGTTCATTTGCAATATTGAAGATAATATTTGGGATTCTGAAAATGACTTTAAACTTAAGGACCTATGTGCGGTTGCTTTTATTGCCCTTTTGTTTATTAGGTCTTTAGCATTTGACATTTCGTTTTCCTTCTAACAGTTCACCTTGTTGGTCTAGTCCGGCAATTTTCAACCTTTTTAATCCCATGGGACACATAAACTAATTACTAAAATTCTGTGGCACACCAAAAAATATGTTTTTTGCTGATATGACAAAAAATGGATATAATTTTGATTTATTCACACCGAATGGCTATTGTGTTGGCTATTGTCATTTTTTAAATTTAACAATCTAAGGGAAAAGAGGTCAGTACCCCTGACTAAATAGTCAGGTATTGCATGTTTTAAAAATTCTTGCGGCACACCGATTGAAAATCGCTGGTCTAGTCTATAGAGAAACAAGAGAGTCTACCCTGCAAACTAAAGAGCTAAGATTCTCTGAAATGCTCTAGGAAGTGTTGTGGACTGCACAACTCTCCTATGTTATTGATGTCAGGAAGCCAAGCAGAGTACAGATATATATCAATCAATAACTTTAGATAGGAAACTGGAGACAGTGAAGAAGTATGAGGAGCTTAAAGGGAACCCTGGAGCTTTAGGAAGAAAAATCCAAAGCTTAGAGAATAAAATTGATACTTGGGGATAGAATATGAGAGACCATGAATAAGTACTGTGGCCGGTGGATACTGATCAGAGCTAGGGTAGACATGCCAGAGCCAGGCCCTGGATTTGGAAAGAGTATTGGGCTAGGTTCTTAAGCTTAAACCTGATTTTTATTTTTTCACTGACTTTGGGATACTATATTTTTCTGGGGAATCATGTTGAATTTGTAAAATTGTTTTCCTTTTTTCTAATGGTTCAGATGGAGCCTTTATGTTTATAGCACGTGAACTGGTTTCCCATAATAAGCATTTCCATGATAAATTAAAACTCTCTACTAAAAATTTTTAAAAGCCAAAGCAATTAATTATCATGGACATTTTTTAATGTGTTTTATACATACAAAAAAGAATACATCCTATCTTACTGCTAAATTTATGTCATGTCCTAGAGTATAAATATATATATATAGCTTTAAAACATCTTTTCCCTCTCTATTCTAATATTTCTGGACTTAGGTTGAATAGGGACTTGTACAGGCAAAATCTACTCGGAAATGAGCCCAGCTGTGGGTATTTCTTGGGAATCACGGTCCAGTTCCTATTTATAGTGACATCAAGTGGGAAATTGGTTATATTACCAAGTGACGTGATTTGTCATGAATGTAGGAAAGGTTGCTTTAGAACTTAGAGAAATTAAGGTGGAGACTAGATTTTCTCTGAAGAATAGAATGGCAGAGGAGTTGGGTTATTTTTATGTTAGGCCCCTTAGAAATGATTAGTGGTTACACAGGGGGCAAGAGCAACTATTACTGAATTCCATCCAGGATCTACAATAGCCAGGACCCCTTGGCAGGAGCTGTACAAATCCTGGGCTCACTGCCATGGTATTGCTGTAAGTTCCTCTGCTGGTGGTAGCTTACCATTCATGAAGGGTGCTTAGCCTTTGTCATGTCATCTGATGTGTGCTTGCCCCATAGTTAGTGTAGTGTGAAAAGGAGGAAGCTTTCCGTGAGTGTTAGAGATGAATCCCTTGATCTCTCTGGCTTCTTGGTAATCCACTGTGATGTATGCAGTCTCTCCTGTTCTACACTGTGAAATCCCTATATTATGGAATAGAAGAGAGAAAGCAAGGGTACATGAGGGGGCAAGGAGAGGAGGAAGGTTACCAAATTTGGTTCAAGAGCAACATTGGCTGGTGTGGATGAAGCAGCTCTACTGTTACATAGTTGTCTCTCAGACTATTTCAGAACCAGAACAAGGCAAATGAGGCCAGAGTAGAGGTTCCTAGAGAGTGGGTATACTGTTAGGTGTTTATTCAGATGCCAGTGAAGGCTATAAGCATTTCCAAAACTTCGATGTTTAATCTCCACAGTCCCACTGGAATGCCTGCTGCTACCTTAGTCTCTTGACTCTACATGAAGCCTGTTCTGACCTGGCAATATTTGTCAGCATTAAGGACACTTGGTGTGGAGTCTGTTTCCAGACCATGTAATTAAATCAAGTACCTTTCATGGGATTTGAATAACTGCTTAACATTACTACAATAACAGAACATTTGAGGGAAAATGAGCCTATTCTTATAAACATCTTATTCATATTAAAAAAATATTGGAACCTTGGAAGCCGAATAGCAGGCTTTGAATTTTTGCAGCTATGAAAGCTGCAGCTCTCTAGTTTCATGTAGTATTAAGTCTGTTCGTTTCACTCACATTTCAGCTTCCAAAAAGTGCAGCAGAAGGTGCTATTTAACTGGAATATAAGTATTATACTTTGTGAAGTTTCCATATTTTTTCAGCCAACTGTTTTTAACAATAACTAAAATGCACATTTTCAGGATTTCTTCTTATCCTTTGCCACCTAAGCAAGAGCATTAGGGCCAAAAACTGTGATGAGATTCTAAATCAGTTTTGCATCTGTAAAGTTTCCTTTTGATTCTTGTTTGTAAGATTTCATGAGATTTGTAAAATTCTGCTATAAATAACCTAGATGCACTTTTATTGATTTTATGTAAATAACTCACACTTTAAAATGAAATGTTTTGGAAGGAAGAGCCCACTATTGAAAAGAGTTATCATGGTTAAGTAGTTCATTTCTTTAAAAAAAAAAATTTATATGTCAACTATATCTCAATAAAACTGAAAAAAATTGGTAGTTTTGTTTGCTAGTGGATCAACTATTAGTTTTTCAGAAGGTTTGGTTTGGGTTTTTGTTTTAATTACAGTCTATATAATTAGTTCTCAGCATGTTGAGGTAAAAGAGAATTGCACCAGCAAGCTTTCAATTTCTTCATCTCATTAGGTTTTTAACATGATTATTAGTATCATAATCAGCTATGATGTTTTCTGTTGCAGGTTTTTACATTCTCTGATTTGCAGGGTGTCTTGATTGGCTAATTTAGTCAAATTATTTTGATTGTCTTGATGATGGTTGGCTGATTTAGAACACAGCAGGGGTATAATTTCTTCCTGAGAAATGTTGCATTCTTTTGTTTTTTGGTACCAGAACACTAAGAGGGTTTTTCTTTGTGTACATTCAATTATGATATTTGCCCATAACACTAGTAGAATATCTGGAAAGCAATTATATTAGTGATAGAATAAGCATGAATGCAGTTAGTGGAAAAATTTGGCAATATGAGGATGAGGTAGGATGAAGGAATTTACTAAAACTATAGGATCAGACTTTTGTATTTCTTCTTTTCTGTGTTTTTCTGTATTCCTGTGATTTTTGTGTTTGTGTGTGTGTGTGTGTGTGTGTGAGTGCCAAAGGAGATGACTTTCTATAAAAGTCCTCAGACTTGAAGAATTGCTCATTAATCCTGCTGTCCCATTGCACAGAAGTTCTTACTCTCCTATTCTGAATGCTTCATGCTTAAATTGAGGATTTTTTTTTGCAGAGCTAAAATTTACTCAAAAAATGTTGGCTGATATTATCTCATAACACCTTTTCTTAGCTAACTTTAATGAAAGTGGTTTTTCTTATTGGTGGTCTATTCCCACCCTGCCAAGAATTAGTCTTTTTCATTATTTGTAATAAAGGCATTTCTATTCAAATTGTTTGCTTTTCATGCCTTTCAGTTACTACAAATTTTTTTAGTTGGTTTAAGTGGTAAAAAAAAAAAGTGTTTTTTGATTTCTATTGTTACGTTTTTGAAGGAAAATAGTCATTTAAATAAATGTACTAAATAAATATTTTAATTAATATTTATCACACTCTTCTATTCTGTCTTAACAATTAGTTAAAATATTTATTTAATACATCACTTTCCTTGACTTTTCTTTCAGAAATTTCATGAAAGGATTTTGTTACCCTTCCTTTTTTGACTTGTGTTACCTTAGCTAGTGCTCTGAAAGCCATATTTCTCAAGAATAAAACAAAAATGAGACTATAAAGCCCTGAGCATGCAACCTACTGACAATGCAGCTGAACATCTTTCTGTTTAACCTTGAAGTCATCCCCATGTTCTTTACTATTATTCAGGGGAATTAGAGAATTACTTAGAATAAAAACATCATCAGTAAAAGATCAGTGCTGTGTAAAGTTCACTTTCAAAAGACTTTTAAAGACCTAAGCCTGGACAGGTGGTTTCCCAGGCTTGCTGAACAAGCTCCAAGAAGCCTGTTAAATACAATTTTACAGTTAAAATGCAAGGAAAATGTAAGAAGATTTACTTACTGTGCAAGCTATAGTTAAGGTGAGGGTGAGGTGTAATACCTGTGGAAAGTATTTAACAAGTTTTCAGTAAATTCATGAACCACAACTTTTCAGTATGAGTTTTGTTTTTTATTTTTTTTTTAAAAAAGTCTTAATTTCTAAGAAGACTTCTAATGAACCTGGATTATAACAAAAATAGAGAGGTAATGCTCTGCACTTGAGAAGTAGCGTGGTAGAGATGAAGGGCATGAAGAGACCCAAGTTCACATTCTAGGTTTCTAATACTGGGCATGTCACTTGGTCATGGCTTCTCAGCTGTAAAATGGGATACCTAACCTCGAGAGCATTCAGGGGGACAACACATGGGAGCGCCTGCCACCCAGCAGGCTTTCATTTCAGGTTTCCTAAAGCTCACTGAGAGACATTTATGCAGCTAGCCCTGGTTTCTCTGCCTTGTCCCAATGAGTGTTTGATTATCTTGCACTCATAATGAAGAAGATGCCTAATGAAACCTCCTATAGAGGCACATAGTAACGACTTGACTCTAACACCACCAATAGAGCTTCCCATCCGAGAAACAGGGGTATTTGGTGTTAATAAGTTAAATTTCAGAAACTAATGGACTCTGCTAATTGAATTCATCTTTGTTAATTAATAAGGTTCTAGTAAATTGGTTGCTTTCTTTTGTAATGCCCTGAAAAAGAGCAGTAAGACCAAATGATTCCAAGTTCACTAGTTCCACCCCATGCTTTCTTATACATGTAGTGGTAGTGACCAAAGTAACATCTTTACTTTTGTCTTGAAACATTATTATTTAAACCCTTAAAATTATTGATTTGAGAGTGAATGAGGAAGACACGTGGATTGGGGATTTTATGCTTTCTGGTTAGTTTACATTTTAAGAGTTTCTTAAGGGGAAACTTGGGAAATCAGTCCAGTAACTGCTATTGCAGTGCAGAAGCTTAGAGAGTATATTGGTTTTATTTGCCAGGTTGTGCCAGGTTGCACCCAGGAAGAATTTTTTTTTTTCACTTGGAAGATAAAAAAATACGATTCATCCCCCTACCCCACCCCCCTATTGAAGTTAGGTTAATAGTGTGGTGATTCTCAAATGTGGAAGTGGGGTCAAAGTGATGGTTACCCAGAGGATCATTCACATTCCCCAGGCTAAGGTTCGGCAAGGTTTGTGTTTTCTAAGAAACTGTCTTCTAGATGCTTGAGTGCTTCTGTACTATGTGTTGATCCCCAAAGTACCATATCTATGAAGGACTGATACATCTTCCCCTTCTTTTAACACAGAGAGAATTCCCTAAATTTTTCACGTTCCGAGCAAGGGATAAGGTAAGAACTAATTCCTTCCCTCAGTTTTTTTTTTTTTAAATATATTTTATTAATTTTTTTACAGAGAGGAAGGGAGAGAAATAGAGAGTTAGAAACATCGATGAGAGAGAAACATCGATCAGCTGCCTCCTGCACACCTCCTACTGGGGATGTGCCCGCAACCAAGGTACATGCCCTTGACCGGAATCGAACCCGGGACCTTTCAGTCCGCAGGCCGACGCTCTATCCACTGAGCCAAACCGGTTTCGGCTTTTTTTTTTTTTTTTATGTTTCTTTTTCCTTACAAGTCTGAGAGTGGCATATCTTTGCCATTTTTTTTCTCTAATTGAATTTGTGCTTCCCTTTGCCTTACATGTATCTTAGAACGAAAGAAGACTCTCTTCTGAAAGAGTTTGGTTTAGGAAATAATCAAATATACTGACCTACCCAAGAAAGCAATAAATTTCAAAATCATCCTTATGCTTTTGATGTGATATTAAAGGACTGCTACACTTAGTAGGATTATTCTCATCACCTACAGACAGTTTGTTTATATTCAGAGTTATGTTTTTTCAATTTTTAAAATACAAACTTTCAGACTGTGTTGGTTTCTTCCTGTTACCATTCACTCAATTGACATGTACTCTGGAAAAACAATTTAATTTCAGCAAAAAATATATTAAATGTAAATACAGTTCTTTAAAAAGATACATATGTATATATAGGATGTTTCAAAGCCAAATACCTCTATTTAAAAAATTATATAATGTTCATATGTCAAGTATTTACTGTGTCCTTTGTATTGTGCCAGAAATTATAAGAGTATAAGACATGGGTTTTGCCCATAAGCATTTTAGACTAGGTGGGTAAAACCAAAACACTGGTATGTGAAGTAGTTGTTAATGTGAAACAGTTTATAGTTCATTGTAAAAAAAAATTACAAAGATATTAAATGCTACAGGAGTTCTGGGGGAATTGATTTTTTTGTTTCTTTTTAATGGAGAGCATCATCACTTATAAAAGCATAAATGATGAAAGCTTGGGAAGTTAAATAGGTTCTTTAGCGCCTAACCTTATGTAAGCTACAGCATTATCCTTGTATGTAGACTATTTTTGTTGTTCATTAGCACATCATAGCTTATGTTTTTATTTTTAAGCATCTCTTTTACATACGTAAGCATTCATAATATCATTCTGTAACCACTTCTGGTGGGCTGTTTTTTTTCTCCAATTCTTGTGCTCAGTTTGAGGAGGATCGTATCTATCGTCATTTGGAGCCTGCCCTTGCCTTCCAGTTAGAGCTGAACCGGATGAGAAATTTTGACCTCACTGCCATTCCATGTGCTAATCACAAGATGCACCTGTATCTTGGGGCAGCCAAAGTGGAAGTGGGCACAGAAGTGACAGACTATAGGTTCTTTGTCCGTGCGATCATCAGACATTCTGATCTGGTCACCAAGGTGGGTGCTGTACTTTAATGGGAAGTTATCCCTGAGGGAAGGGACAGAGGAACAGTCATGGTTCAAAATTAGGTTTTCTCTTTTTGAGTCAATGCTCTTGTTCATCTCACTCTCTAATAACCAGCCAAAGTCTGAGAATCATTTCTCTTACAGAAGTAAATATTCCATATAATAACAAGCCTTTTTTCCTTTCATTTGAATTTTCTTGGTAATGGAAGCATAGTAACTCTCACTTGAGAAAAGGAAAAGCATGTTAACAGAAAATCACAGGAGAGTTAGGTGATGATAGAGGGCAGTGAGACAAGTTAGCAGTGATCCCATTGTAAACTTGTCTAAAGGTAGGGTAGTTTCTCTATATAGCAAGGTGCTTCCTGGTGTGTTAGTTATTACTACATCCCACAGCCATAACCTTTCTAGACTGCTCTGGTATATGTGAGCTGTAACCCTATTGGGATTCCAGTATCCCCACCTATTGGAAGGAAATTATATACTAAGAGGCAGCAGGAATTCTTTTTGTTGTTGTTGTTAATCCTCACCAGAGGATATTTTTATTCCCCATTGACTTTTTAGAGAGAGTGGAGGGGAGGGGGAAAGGGGAAGAGACAGATACATCGATGTGAGAGAGACACATCGATTGGTTGCTTCCCACACGCACCCCAACCAGGGCTAGGTGTTGAACCTGCAACCCAGGTACATGCCCTTGACCGGGGATCGAACCTGAGACCCTTTGGGCCATGGGTCAATGCTCTAATCACTGAGAAACACCAGCCAGGACTGCAGGAATTCTTAATCTGCCCCTGCTGCCTGTGGATATTGGGCTGACTAGGGAGAAAGGTCAATGCACCTCTAGCAGGTGCCTTATGATTCATGACATACCACCGCTTAAGTAATTATATTAGCCATTTCATTATTGCCTCTTAAAACACATTAATGTTGATGGTGATTTCTTCCTGCATAGGAAGCTTCTTTTGAATATCTACAAAATGAAGGGGAGCGGTTGCTCCTGGAAGCAATGGATGAATTGGAAGTCGCTTTTAATAATACAAATGTTCGTACTGACTGCAACCACATCTTCCTCAACTTTGTGCCCACAGTCATCATGGATCCATCAAAGGTACGTTTCTTCTTAGCTTCTCTCCCAGAAGTAGCAAACACAAGCTGTGAGATTCATTCATATTTGTTCTCACTAGGACCTGGACACAGGTACTCTTGAACAGCTTGTTGAGCCCTTGATATTTAAAGTTTACAGAATGCTTATAAGACTGGTTTTTGGGATGGTGTCAGAAATTTGCTATAGCCTTGAAAAGCAGACCTCAGAAATGAAGGTGGTATGATTTATCTTGCTGGTCATTTATTTATAAGCAGTAGAAAAACATAAAATCTTTTCCACTTCTTCCATTGGTACCTGTATAATGATATTTGCCATGATAGCAGTCCTATCTATACTAATAAAAGGGTAATATGGTATTAGACCGGGAGACCTTACGGACATCCTTCCGGACAAAGCCATGGTGGCGGAGCTGAGGCAGAGGTGGTTAGGGGCGATCAGGCCAAGAGGGGAGGGCAGTTGGGGGCGAGCAGGCTGGTCGGGGGGTGGGGGGGCAGTTGGGGGCAAGCAGGCTGGTGGGAGGGGGCAGTTGGGAGTGAGCAGGCCAGCAGGGGGGGCAGTTGGGGGCAAGCAGGCTGGTGGGGGGCAGTTGAGGGTGATCAGGCTGGCAGGGGGGCAGTTGGGGGCAAGCAGGCTGGTGGGGGGGGGCAATTGGGGGCAAGAAGGCTGGCAGGCAGAGTGGTTAGGGGCGATCAGGCAGACAGGCAGGTGAGCAGTTAGGAACCAGTGGTCCCAGATTGCGAGAGGGATGTCTGACTGCCGGTTTAGGCTTGATCCCACACAGATTGGGCCTAAACCGGCAGTCGGACATCCCACGAGGGGTCCCAAATTGGAGAGGGTGCAGGCCGGGCTGAGCGACACCCACCCCCCCGTGCACGAATTTCGTGCACCGGGCCACTAGTCTTATATAATTCCCTAGGATTTCTCATCTAGAATAATTAACTTGCTATTGGGCATTTTGGCAAAATCACTGCCTCGTTGTGCTAAATGTTACTTAGCTGATGGCTTAGGGATGTAATGTACCTTCTTAAGTATCTAACCTGTTTGTCTTCAGTATTTTTCCACAGGTAGAAAATTTGGCTAATAAGGAATTTCACTAGTATTATGTATGTTTTCTTATATGAGGCTCTGTTCTAAAATGCATTCCATATAATTTAAGGAAGGAAAACAAAGTGATTCTATACTTGACCTTTTATCCCACAGAAGGCTGCTTTCTGCTTCTGCTCCCTCTAACCTTTTTCTTTCATATTGTGGAATTGGATAGGAGAACCAGTATATACCCCTTTATTTATTTTTTAAACTATGTTTTTATTGATTTGAGAGAGAGAGGAAGGGAGAAAAAGAGATAGAAACCTCAATGATGAGAGAGAATTATTGATCAGCTGCCTCTTGTATGCCCCCTACTGGGGATTGAGCCTGCAACATGGGTATGTGCCCTGACCAGGAATCGAACCATTGACCTCCTGGTTCATAGGTTGATGCTCAGTCACTGAGCCACACCACCTGGGCATACCCCTTTTTCAAGATCAATTGTAGGCATAGCTTTTGCTTTTTGAACTTAGTACTGAAGACCTGAAAAATCTTTTTCTACTTTTTTTCTTCAAGACTCCAAGCTATTGATCAGTTGCTTTATCTGTCAGGAGAGCCTAGGACAGGACAACTCATTGAGTACCAAGTCTCATCATGTAGTTTAAGCAAAGGTTCCCCTAAGCATTCTGGGACTGATGAAGCTGAAAGACTTAAAACATGGCCTGGACACTATATAACTATATATATTTTTAGATTTAGCCTACAATTTTTCATGGAGTTTTTATATCAGCCTCTCTGTTCTACTCCACACACCCATATACCCTGGATCTGCCTTTCTAATCATAGGTAGCTGTTAATTTCCTTTATAGAGAGATGTTGATTTTTGTTCCCTTGAGAAAAGAATGGATAAATATCACTTGGTTAACAAGCAACTGTGGGGATAGGTAAGTTAACTCCTTGAAACCCATTTTAACCTAAAATTCTGTGGTGCAGAAGCAAATTGCAGGAGTGGCACATACTTCTGAAAAGCCACAAGAGAAGGGTGGTGTGAGTTATTTTTCAGAGTTTTCTGAGTTGAGAAAGCATTTTAGAAAGATATTTCACTTAAGAAACATTAATTTTGAGTAGTATGTCCCAGCTGCCTGCAGCCATGTTGGAAAAAATATGTTTTTGCTCTAGTGTATCAATAAGGAGAAATCACACCTAAGGCTGTAGGGTTAAAATAACTTACCTGACCCTGAAAACTAGAAACACTAAACTGACTTGGTATAAAGCTTAGGGAAACTAGGAACATCTGCTTCATATACTTAAATCCCAGTTGGACTAGGCAATGACCAAGCTTCAGAGCTCTGTTTAGAGAAAACATTCTAGCACCACTTACGAATTGCCTATTTTTAATTTGTGCAATTTACCAAGAGACATATATTATAAAGTTTAATAAAATGTATGGAAAAAAGTTCATGGTGGTAATTGCTATGTTGATTTAAGGTCCTGAAAGTGCAATGAAACATAGTTACCATGCATATAAATGCTACTTAATAGCTATTTAACTAGAGATTTTATTCTTATTTGGGGCTTTCTCTTAAATCACATGGCTTGTAATTTTAGATATTGCAGACCTTTGAGATAGAATATGAATATAATTGGAAAAGGGGGAAGGAGTTGCACACATTTGGGTGTTGTTAGCCATAGAAAACTGCTCATACACATTTGGGTGTTGTTAGCCATAGAAAACTGCTCATACAACAGGCCAACATGAAATTGTCCCTGACTTACCTAAGCAAAAGTAGGGTTGGGGAGAAACTATACGACTTTTTGTAAGGAATACATGTACACATCTCGAGAAACCAGCATCTTGTTCCATTCTTCCTTTCCCAAAGATGGGCAGACCTAAAACAGGTCCTAGTTACAGGTTTTTAAGTTTTGTGCTTGGTGATATGTGTGTGTCAGATTGAGGAATCTGTGCGGAGCATGGTAATGCGCTATGGAAGTCGGCTGTGGAAATTACGCGTCCTCCAGGCAGAACTGAAAATCAACATTCGCCTGACACCAACCGGAAAAGCAATTCCCATCCGCCTCTTCCTGACAAACGAGTCTGGCTATTACTTGGACATCAGCCTGTACAAGGAAGTGACTGACTCCAGGACAGCACAGGTACAGTAGTGAAGTACTAGTCAAACTTTGAGATCTCATCAAAGTTTTTATTTGGTCCTAAGGATAAGCCACTTGCATTTGCTATAGAAGACCCAAACTCATAAATCCCATTGGTTCACCTAGTGGGCTTGTCCCCTATTAAATGATTGCATGAATTTGAAAAACTTCATTTGCCTCGTAAGATGTACCTATATTCCTAATCATGGGTGTTATAAAACCTCCAACCTTTAGTCATGTATCGGTGAACCCTAATAGATGCCAAGTGAACCTAACTCCAGAGGTAATTGTGTAATTTGGGGCTCGCCTTAGGTAGGCTCTAGGGCTACTTGAGCAATCTCACCTTTTCTGATCTGATTTGTCCTTCCTGTTTTCAACCTAGTTAGACCCCTCATTAGCAAGGAGAATTGTTGAAATATGTCACCAAGAAGGAAAATTTCCATCTTAAAGAAGGAAAATTTCAACATAATAGTTTGAGCAATATCAAGGAGTGATTTTTATCATATTTAACCATTATGATAGTCCATTTATACACATTATCTTCAAAGAGTTCAGAGTATTATATGTCTATAAAAGGGCAAAGTGGCAAACTTTAACCATTTTTCAGGTAGAAAAATCGAGAATATGAAAATGGAAAGTGACTTTTTTAGTCATTTGGTCCTGTGATAACAGAATTCCTTTTTAGTCTGTTTTACCACCTTAGTTTCTAAATATTTGGGCCATTTGCTGTGATACTGAATTTAGTTTGGTGCACCATTGCTCACGTCTTTTTATGAACTGAGATTTTATTTCAAGACTTTGGACTGAACTTGGAAAGTGCATGCCTTTTGTTGAAAGGTTGAACTTGCTCCAGTGTGTGTACTCAAAGGGTTCAGTCTATTCTATGCATTGGGTGCCAGGAAGAGATTATGTGTCTCTTGTTTTTATCTGTGTCCTTTTAAATCCTGGAACAGAGGCAAGAAAAGACATTTTTATCAGTACTTTGAAGATGAATTTTAAAACTCTGAGTCTGGATAGCTGTTAGAGTGACCTTTCATTTTGTGCTTTGAGTCCAAGTTAGATGGCCAGAGAAATCTGTCCCGTGAGAAGTGAGCAGTTAAAACAGAGAAGCTCACAAGAGTGTGAGGGGTTAGCCAGGAAAAGAGTATTCAATAATTTTTCCTGCATTTGATGTTTTTCAGGACAATCTTAAAGACATTTTCAGTCAAAGCTTTTCATGGGTAGGGATGTTTTTAATTAACTTCTACAATGGCTTCAAGGCGAGTCTATTCTTGTGAAAAATAAGATGGCCTCTTGAGATTTCAGTGTTTATGATAAATAAGTTTGTTCTTCATAACTACTTTCACCCCTTTCTTTGATCAGAAAGCTCTTAGATTTCCCTCATGCTGGCTGGTGGTGACATAGGGACATAAAAGGCGCAGAAACCTTTAGTCAGGGTTTAGTGTGCTGCCTGGCACAAAATAAGCACTCAGTACGTATCTGAATGAATGAATGAATGAATGAATGAATGAGCTACCTTTAGCCTAAGGGAGAACCTCTTTTACCATGGGTCCTGCATATTTAGGAAGCCCTGAAGGAGGAGGTCTCCCTCAGGCACTTCAATTGAGAGAGTTCAACGGCCACTGCCCTGTGTGAACTGGCGGGAACCCACAAGAAAAACAGCCTCCAACCCAATTCTGGCACTCCTAATGCCTACCTGGTGCTTATTGACGATTTGTGTTTCCCCTTTCTTTGCTCTAGTGCAGTGGTCGGCAAACTCATTAGTCAACAGAGCCAAATATCAACAGTACAACGATTGAAATTTCTTTTGAGAGCCAATTTTTTTAAACTTCTTCTAACGCTACTTCTTCAAAATAGACTCGCCCAGGCCGTGGTATTTTGTGGAAGAGCCACATTCAAGGGGCCAAAGAGCCGCATGTGGCTTGCGAGCTGCAGTTTGCCGACCACTGCTCTAGTGAGTCATTGTATAAATTTAAAATAATATAGAACCATGCATGTCATTCATTTGTTCATTAATTTAACATTTATTAACCACCTATAGTGTTTCAGGCAGTGTGTATACAAAAAAAAGTGATCTCTGTTCTCAAGAAATCTACATCATTATGGAAGACAAGTTATTAGTTTCTCTGCAGTATTATGATTCTGCCATCATAAAATAAGGACAGGGCTCTAAGAGAACAGACTATCTGGGATCAGAGTTTGTTTTCCAAGAGAAGCTCGTTTGATGGCCTCTGGTGAAAAGAGTGTGATATATTAAGTATGTACATATTTTCATGAACTTATAAAACATATACTTTGCCAATTTTTAATTATGTCCATTATAGTAGAAAATGGGATTAACAGAGCTGATTATTCAGAGCCTTCTAGTGCTATCCATTACTCTCAACCTCTTACTTTGGCATATCATTTATTCTTTTTGACAATAGGGAGCAAGGTTGACTGGCATGAGTTTCATTCTGTTTCACTTTCTATATATAATCGTTGTGGTATTAGCTGTAATGAACACTCATGTCAGGTAGTTATTTGTGGGGAGAAGAGATCTGGGTAATCCATTGCATGTCAATTGATATGCAATGTATAGTGTAAGGGAAAAGTATACATTTTAAATTCACCTTTATTGAGATGTTTTATGTGTACAGCTCAGTTCATCCTATATAATAAAAGGCTAATATGCAAATCGACCAAACAGCAGAACGACTGGTCGCTATGACGTGCACTGACCACCGGGGGCAGACGCTCAATGCAGGAGCTGCCCCCCTGGTGGTCAGTGCGCTCTCAAAGGGGGAGCACCACTCAGCCAGAAGCCGGGCTCACAGCTGGGAAGTGCAGTGGTGGTGGCGGGAGCCTCTCCCGCCTCTGTGGCAGCGCTAAGGATGTCTGACTGCTGGCTTAGGCTCGCTCCCCGTGGAGAGCGGGCCTAAGCCATCAGTCGGACATCCCCCAAGGGCTCCCGGACTGCGAGAGGGCACAGGCCAGGCTGAGGGACCACACCCCCAAGTGCACGAATTTCGTGCACTGGGCCCCTAGTTCTGAAATAATAGACATTACTATTTCTATCTCTCACATTCCTAAGACATTGCTAATTCTACCTCCCACCTGGTGACTTTCACCATTGGTCATTTGGAAGTGGGCTGGGAACTCCATTTTGTGGGTTTTGAGCAACCAAGACAAGTTTTGTCCCAAATAGGACCTTTTTGACAAGTCGGCAGAATTCACTTGTTCCTCTGATCTAAGCAGCTAAGGATTCACTGAGCTGAATTATACCCAGGGTTTTTAGCTAAGCACTTAATTCTCTTCTTATGCCTGTACAGCAAGTTCACAAATCTAATCACTAATAGTAGACTTAAGCTTATATATATTAGGCCTGAATAGATATGTGGGTAGATACACATACCCTTACACCTCAATCTCCATTTCTGTTCACTGAATTGGGAAACTGGATTTTGTGTATTCATGCATAAAGTGCCTAGTTTAGTGTCATATAACCTCTGGCACACAATAAATATTAATTGAATAGAAATAATGGCATTCCTTATAAATATTGATTAGCAAATAAAACTAAATGTATGGAGTATGAAGTACTCTTCTAGAAATATTTGAGTTAAAATGATTAAAAGTTTGTATGGTGATTTCATTATGTGACAGTATAAGTATTGCAGGAGCTAGTCACTAGTTGTAGACATGGTGTTCTAGGGGAATATATATATATATATGTATATATATGTGTATATATGTGTGTGTGTGTACATATTATATAGATGTATATATCATTAAATAAAATATATATTTTACCACAGACTATGTCTTTTAAGCTAATAAGAATTAACTAGCTACATGGATGGGTGAAATTCACTTGTAACAGAACTTTTGAAGCCTTTCTGTGGCTAATAATACTTATAAAGCACCTTCTCATCAAATAGACTGAAACATAAATGATACAGTAGAGCCTGACCTGGCCTTCTACTGCTGGGGAAAGAATAGAAGTCTCTTTAGTGCATCACTGTTTCTCAACTTAAATACTAGAGCACTGCTCAGACTGGCGTTAGTTGACATATACTTCATTTCTGAATATGTGGGATTCAAGTCACTTTAGAAGGCAAGCATTGTCAGTCTGTCTCTGAAATGTGAAATTTACACTGTGCTTTCCTATTGATTTCAACAAATCCAAAAGTGAAAGCAGCCAGTGGTGTATAGTTGGCTACATACCATTTTTTGTAGTTGTTTAATTTGTAGAGAGGTGAGAGCACCATGTACCCGATGTTAAGAAGCATATCTGAGCTACTCAACCCACCAAAAATGTGTTTCAAGAAATTACTTTTATTAAATAAAAAGCCCTTCTAGGCCTCTCTCTGATGTTTTTCTCTGTCTCAACGCCCCATGCCATCCTCTTTTTCCTGCAGATCATGTTTCAGGCATATGGAGACAAACAGGGACCACTGCATGGAATGTTAATCAACACTCCCTATGTGACCAAAGACCTGCTTCAATCAAAGAGGTTCCAGGCACAGTCCTTAGGGACAACATACATATATGACATCCCAGAGATGTTTCGACAGGTAACGGTGGCTAACTGGGAGGCTCTAACCTATTCCAAAGAGGCAAGGTTTTCTTGACTCTCCATCAGATGCAGCTTAGACTGGAATGATGCACTCCTAAAGGGCAGGAAATACCTTGACACTATTCTCATTTCTATTTTATTTGGGATTTGGTGGCTGCCAACTTAGATTTTGGATGGTTCTTTGTGAATTAACAGGAGGAATAGTGAGGATCGGAACCTCTATTGAGTAGTTGGGAGTAAACTGAGACTGCATGCCTGTGATGGTAGTTTATAATGACCTGTGTGAGGAGTTATGTTCAGGTCTATATTTCCTAAGCCTGTATTCAAATTACGGATATTAAAGAGGTTGGAAACTCTAGTTCTCATTTTCCTGTTTTCCAAGGTAACCCAAGTCTCTCTAGCTCATAGCCTAGATTAATATGAGAATCAATATAGATAACATATACAAATATATGATATAGAGTTCATGGTACACAGTTTAAAGTATCACTTCTTTTGTGGGAGATTTATTATAGCTGAATAAAAACTAGCATGAGAAAATATATTATGAGTCTTATCCTCTATATGAAAATAAATTCCTTTGATCTGTATGGTGAATCATCTCTATGCTGCAGATTTTTCTTCCATCAATAGAAGGCAAAAAAAGTATATCACCAGCAGAAAATGCGCAGATAAAAAATAAGGTATCAAAAGAATACTGAATTTGTCCTTAAAAAAAAAATCTATGAATAAAGGATTTTTCCAAATTTTCTAGTTAATACCACCAATATTAATATATTTGAATTTTACTAAGGTAATATATGTAGCCTTGGTTAATAGTCTATATGTAATTCCTGTATTACTCACAAATACAAGAGATTTCCTTATGTAACTACTTATTTACAAGTTCTCTCTGTTGAAATGTAGCTACCGTCATTCAGTATCACTGGCATTGTTAGTCTAAAAGTTGAGTGTTGGTTTTCTTTCTCCATGCCAATGCTATAAGTAGAGATCACATTCTATATAATTCTTTCTATAGAATAGACATAAATGGAGTGATTAGGACATCTAAATATGAATGAGTCATATTGTCTTTAAATGTTGCTTTGAGGTAAGCAAAGAAACCACTAGTTCCCACTTCATGAGGCACTTGTTTTGATAATAGGAAGTTGGAAATGGAAATCATGATGGTTTCTAAATGGGTAGGTGTAGCTAGCTATCTGTTTTTCTCAAATTTGAGCAGAATTGACGTGTGCATTTGCAAATAGTCATACACCTCTAGTGAACTAATTCCTGTTTATGAGCCTGTAGCTCTTAAAAGTTATTAGAAAAAGGGTGCTTCTCCTGAACCTCTAGTAGAAACTTTTTTTTTTGCCTTTTGGGATTTCTTTGTATTGGTCAAGTGTTATGTCATTTTCCTGGTTATTCTTCTATTACCAAGTTTCTTTAAGAATTTTCTTCATTTTGTTTTAAGGGGGATTGATAATACTTTCTTATTTTAATTTCCAGGGATATAGTTAGGTTTAGTATATTTGTTAATCCTCTAGTGCTGATTCAGAACCACTCAGTAGTTTGATTGTATTGGAAAAATGCCTGATTTTTGGCATGTAAAATACTTTATGTGAAAAATAATAACAAATCTTTTATGCTCGTCTGAGGATATTTTTTCCCATTGATTTTTAGAGAGAGTGGAAGTGGGGGAGAGATAGAGAAGGAGAAACACGGACATGAGAGAAATACATCAATTGGTTGCTTCCTGTATGCGCCCCAACTGGGGCCGGGAATTGAACCTGAGACCCTTCAGTTTGAGGGCAAACACTCTAACTACTGAGCACACCAGCCAGGGCAATAGCAAATATATTTTAACTGAGAATGTCCAAATCTTTTCATTTTTATATATGTTGAAATTATAATTGTCATTGATTAGTAAAACTTCTCTCCTCCACTAGTCCCTGATCAAACTCTGGGAGTCTATGTCCAGTCAAGCATTCCTTCCGTCACCCCCTCTGCCTTCTGACATACTGACCTACACTGAGCTCGTGTTGGATGATCAAGGTCAACTGGTCCACATGAACAGGCTTCCAGGAGGAAATGAGGCAAGTAGTTGAGTCCCCTTCCCCCCTTTCTTAGTTCTGTGCCCACCAGTATCAGCTTTTCATGGGATGGTCATTAAATGGTGTTAATTCAGATCCAAGTAGTAGGCAGTCTTATTGGTAGAATTCTTTAGAGAGAGAACATTAACTGGTTATTACAGAATTATTGTTTAATTTTGTAGGTGTGATAATGATACTATTTTATTTTAAAATGATATTACAATTTTGTTTTCTTAAATAGTATTTTTCTATTAAATATACATACTAAAATAATTACAGATAAAATTATCTGATATATAGAATTTACTTCAAAATAATGGGAGGGGTGAATGTGGGAATATGGATGAAACAGGATCAGCCATGAGTTGTTATTGAAGCTAGATAATAGATATGGAATAGATTATTTTCTCATGTATTGTATGTGTTTGAAATTTTTGATATTTTCTATAATAAGAGCATTTAAAATACTGTTTTTTGTGTAATATTTTTCTTTATTTGGATATCTATTTTGTGCTCAGGTAATTTGATCTGATGCTATTGTGAGCATGGTAAATATATTCTTAAAGGGACTCATTTAGAACCAGGGGTTTCAACATAAAAGAAAGTAACAGAGCCCTAGCTGGTTTGGTTCAGTTGATAGAGCGTTGGCCTGTGGACTGAAGGGTCCCAGGTTCAATTCCGGCCAAGGGCACATGCCTGGGTTGTGGGCTTGGTCCCCAGTGGGGGGCATGCAGGAGGCAGCTGGTCAATGATTCTCTCTCATCATTGATGTTTCTATCTCTCTCTCCCTCTCCCTTCCTCTCTGAAACAATGAAAATATATTTTAAAAAAGAAAAAGAAAAAAAGTAACAGAGAACCCATTGCTGATAGTTATTCAAGAATGCATTTTCTAGCTTTGGAGACCTTTCTCCTATTGTGCACTAATAATAATGATATAAAGTCATATTTTGCCCAGTACCCTATGTCCAACAATGATAATAGTCATAAACCTAAAAAGAGATATGTTTTTATTTCAACCTTAGATAATAACCCTAGAAAAATCTCCTTCCTTAGAAGGAGTAATCTTCACCTCGTGTTCACCATAAACAGGCTGTGTAGGCCTTTGGAGATAATACACAATTGTTTTCATTTTATGCAGTATCTTATAAAACATGTTCCTATATGTACAAGGTGTATGGCTGTTTCAGTAAGTGCACCAGAGGATGCCAAAGTAGATGATTTAGTATTAAGATGGATGCAATCAAGGACCAGATGTAGAGTATCAGACTTGTAGGAGTTCTTTTAATCTAACACCTTGAAATAGAAAAGGCAAGAAACTAGGGAGGAAGGATGCATAGAATTTTGACAAGGGTAGGTATATACTCATTAGCACACAAAGTTGAAGTAGACGTTTGTGCCGCTGTGTGTAGCATCTACTCAATGAGCCCCTCAAGAGCAGAGAAAAGCTTCATTGTGCTAGACTTAAATTCTTCTTCATTGAACAGTGTCGTCTTTAGGAACAGAAGGCACCCTTGTGAACATGGAGCTGAGAGAAACGGTTTTAACTAATGTAATTAAAACACAAAACGAGATTTTTGGCCACGTGCAAGCTAGCTGCAGTGCTATTTGAAACCTCTTGCCATGATCTTTCTCTCCTGCTTTCTCTCTGCTCTCATTCTGTGTTTGAGCGAATGGAGACTAGGGGAATAGTGAAGTCCCAGAGGGACAGAGCTCTGTTCTTGCTGAAATTACAAGCACAGAGCTGCCTGGGCATGAACATGTAGTGTTTACTCTGCCAGTATGAATACAAATAGTCTTATTATACCGGACTCTGTACCCAAAGACCACACACACACACACACACACACACACGAATAAAAAAAAAAAATTAAAGGTTTTTTTAACCCTTTTAAGACCCAACAAACCTTGATGGAAAAGGGATGTCTTATACTATATCTGGAAATAGCAAAGTCAGTATTAGGAACCACATTTCCCTTTGCCCAGTACTTTAATAATCTTGAAATCTAATAGTAGTAAACATTTTTTTTCTTTTTGTCAGTTCTCACTTTCTTCTTTTATTCTTTTCCCTCCTTTGTTGCCTATTTTCTCTTTTCTTCAAATGATTGACTAGAATTGAGGCTGAGCGTTAGCTCGCTATTTCTGAGTCTTTGAGCTCAGGAGGAGTGAGACCAATGTTCTTTTGTGAGCTGTTAGTGAGTAATGCCTAGGATGGCTGGTGAAGTCAGTCAGTGGCCATAGCTAGATTATGGGGCACTGCATGACAGGAATGAGGTTGGGGTATTAGTACCAAATTCTGTTACCAATAGCTTGAACATACAATGGAGCATGTCCACTGAGAGACTGACCAATCTAAAGATGAAGTTTCAGCAGTCAGAACTCTGAGGGACAGCTCTGCCTAAGAGAAGACGCGCTGTCAATAGGATGTATTTCCTCATGCCGAGCCCAGTGTTATCAGGGCAAGTTGACTTTCAGCTATTGCAGTTTAATTTTCTTTGGCCAAAGAGACAAGTTTGTCATGAGCCTGGCACCCTACATTTTACCCAAGAATGATGTGAGGGGAAAGAAAAGAGCTCATGCTGATGAGATTTGGAGCAAATCTGTCCTGTCCCACAGAGAATGGGCATCTGAACAGAGACTTGAGAAATTGTTTTATTAAAAAAGGAATAAAAAATTGACCTGTTAATGTCCCGAGAGCCAAGGCTCAATGTAAATGCATTGATGCTACATCGACATTAAATCATTATAATGTGGTATTCTCTAAAGGTGACGGTTCTACCCGGCCATCACTGTGGGTGATATTGCATTACCTTGAAAGATTGGAGTTTCGGGGTTTAAAAGCTACCACGTGGATATAGGAATAAAAGTAAAACAAGATTCCTGCAGAGTTTCCCCAGGAATTGAGATGCGTTTCCCCATAATCAGAGTCAGAAAACCTACACTTATCAGACCATTGGCTATATGTGTGGCCAGTCTTCCTTATTTTTTTTTTTTCCAGGACAGTAAATGGGTAAAATGGTGATGGGTCCAGGAGTTGGAACAATTCAGTTCCATTTAGTTTTAGGGAACTTGTTTGCCATTTGAGGAAGAATATTGGCTGTTTCAGCAAAAGATGTGACCTGCATTTTGAACACTGTGCCCATGTTAATAAAAGCAGGAGAAACAGCGTTTTTCTGACGTGGTATTAGCTACGTTCTCCTTTCTATTTTCCTAGCTGTCCCTCCGCCATCAAGAAAGGTGTAACTGAAGGAATGCCACGATGTATGATGAAAGTTGTAGGAGAATACATTTTTCTCATTGTCAGATTTGAATGGCATTGCGTTTAGTATGAATTTAGAGTAGGAATAAAGAGATGCAGACTAAATCTGCATTACTTGCAGATAGCTCCAAAGATGAGTTGTCCAGAATTTTTTTAATAGTTTAAAGTAAAGATGAAAATTAAGGAAAATATGATTGCAGCATATACTAAACTGATTTCACTTCTAGCTGAGTCCATGATGCTACAGTGATGGGCACTGTATGTAAATACACAGCTCGATGAATGTGTGCTGTTGAGCCTGGGTAAAGAAGCAATGCAGCCAAACAACAGTTCTGCTCTTCCCACATCTCACTTTTGGAGGAATTGTTTTCATTTTCCTGTTGTTTGTGAACCTGTTTTGATCATTTGTTGGAAGTTGTAATTGCAGGTGGGAACATTTTAAGTGAAGTTCACAATTCAGTGCAGCTACTTTTCGCACAGAATCCTGTTATTAAAAGGCTCAGGCTAAGATCAAGCCAAGGCTGTAACGGACTTGACAGAGAACAACTTAACTTTGCCTGGTAGACAAAGAAAACACTAGCCTTCTTGAGACTGTTATTTGTTCTGAAATGTTATTAGCATTCTTTTATTCTATTTCCTTTAACAGCTCTTTGAACTACATTACAAATTTCTAAATCAGGCAATGAGGAAAGATATGAGAGAGATGCACCTTTCATAGTAATTTTAGTGAGGATAGGAATTACGATCCTGTTCTCATTATTTCAGAACTTGGCCTTTTTAACAATATGAACCCATTCATTCCCTCTCATCACTCCTGTCATAATGAAAAACTGAGATGAGGAGAAGATGCTGTGTTTAGAAACAATTAGGTACAAGATGTGTATTCCAAAAAGGATTGATCTTTAGATACTGGAATTTTTGCATAGTATTACATTTTTTCCATAGCATTTTTTTTGGGAGATAGGTATATTCCAAATTGAGTGCAATTTTATGGTCACTTGTGCACACACTACCACACTTAGATCATTATAAGGGCTCCAAGGCTTCATTTTTTCCGATGGGCACTAGGTGTCAGGGTTTTTCCTTCTCTGCAGCTTAGCATTCAGACAAGCCTCTTGATTTGCCTTGTTTGGTGAGGCAAATCCAGCAGTGTCCTCTCCCCGCTACCCTCCCTTTTTTTTTTTTCAGTTGGATTGGTAGGCTTTGCCTCATGTTCCTACAATGTGCAATTGCATTTTTAACTCTTTGGGGTGGAAGTCTGTTGAATTTTACCTCATGGCTGTACACATTTTGATAGAAAATAATTTTTAGAAGGAGGATGATTGAGGGGAAAAAAAAGTAGTGTAAATTAAAGACTAGCTGCCTTCATAACTGGTATCTTGGTTTTAGTTCCGTTTTATATTCTTGGAGGTGAACTGTTGGGGATCAGGAATTCTAGAACTGCTCAGCCTTGCCCATATGTAATTGACCGTGTGCTGATGTCTAGTCTCTTTAATATTTTACTATGAAATATTTCAAACATACAGAAGAATATGGAGAGTGTTAGGACAAATACCTCTACATTTTCTGACCAGCTTAAACAAATCTTACCATTTTGATACTGTTCCTTACTTACATGTTGCTATAATCCTTTGGAATCTCTAATTTGAGTATAAAATAAATTAGGAGTTGGGTAGGGAAAAGATGTTTGGTAAACTTATATAAACCTAAAAGATTGGAAGAAATAGTAGATTCATCTTGACAGTTCTAGGCTGGACTTCCTAACACAGAGGACCTCTTATTTTAGAAAAACTACCATTACCCTCTGTCTTAATTCACTTGGTTGACATTTTCCATACTCTTAAAGGAATTGCTTGGGTTATCCTGGATTCAGATTCTAGTGGAACCCATTATGTTTAGAAATTCTGCCTGCAGAGAGTATGTATATGTGTGTGGGCTTGAATAAGGAAAGTGTTGACCATTTCTATTGCACACAGAACCCAAATATGTTTCTGGTTTAACATTAGACTTTTGTGTATTGTTTTACTCGATTTAACCTCAGAATAGCTCAGTGAATGTGAACCTCATTTGGCTGAATTTTTACTATGCTTTCGTTTCATTCTTTTGAAATCAGTTTACCTTTTCATGCTGGGTGTGGAAATTGAGTCCATGTCAGTCTTTTAGATATATGTTGGGAAAAAGGCATATTTGTATTGTAGTGTGCTGAAGGTGAACTCTGAAATAGACCTGATAAAAGTGGTTCTGAAAAACAGGACCGTGGTCTGTGCACTGATTGTTCAAGTTATACAGAGAGACTAATGGTCCTTGCTACCAGTCTATCCCTGAAGATGGGAGAATGTACCTAGTAAGATAGAAATTTCAAGTATAGTAAGAGACATATTATGGAAAATGTGGTAAGATAGTTTTACTTAAAATTGTGCGCTCTCTCTTCTGTTACCCTCGTTCTAAGTGAGCACATTTAGTTATGTCTAAAATGTTTCTTTTTGTCTGAAATGATCCTCAGAACCAAAGTTGAGTTCCTTATTAGAGAAACATTAAGGCTGATTTTGAAACATTGCTCTTCCTGCCATGGAATTACTTTTAATGAATTTCTAACACTGTTCTTTGGGGATGCATATACTCTCCTTATAATTCCTTCCGAATGACTGTTATTGGTGTTGGAGATTTCTCATCAGGTTGATTAGTTGAGTTTGACTCATTTCATTAGTAGCAAACCAAGGCCCAATGAACTTGACTGGCTTTGAGAAATCCTAATGTATCCATTAGTGACTAATGCAGCATGCGTGGAGGGCTCCCCAGTTCCTTTCAAAAGTACGTCCTCAAGATAGCCTTTAAACAAGAGATTGTGCTTGCCAGCATTTTCATACATCTCCAATTTTAAGATTTTACGGAAAAAGGATGTGATACGGTGCCCTATGTCAAGAAACTTTAACCAATTCCAATCAGAGGCAATAATGAACATCAGGACAGCAACAGATGACACCAGAGGATGAGGTGTAGCGTGGAGCATCAGAGTTCAACATTCGTTTCCATGACTAATGGGCAAGGCTTCTGGAACTGTCGTAGGCCAAATTGGTTAATTGCCATATCAACCAGTTACTCCTATGCCCCATTTCTCAAATACCACTGGCTTGTGTGTGCTCCATTGCATGCTTTTGTAAAAATTGGTATATTTATGAAAGCATTGTGTGCATGTGTATAAAATTAATGTGGTTTCAAGTATATAAATATTACAGAAAGAAATAATTCCCCTGTTCAAAATTATTGTTTCTAATATTTGGTAACATTTTTAAAGTTATCTCTGGGATAAAAAATTTTTGCTCTAAAAATATTTTTTCTTACCCTTTTATCGGTTTTTAGAAGGGTTGAGGTAAGTTTGTTCAGCCGTTTTTGAATTATACAAGCATGTAAGAAGGTTTTTTTCAGCTGTTAAGAAAATTGTTTTCAGGTCTTTTATGTGATCATACAAACTAGGCAATGGAACATGCTCTCCAGCAGGTAATACAATATGGAAAGGCATTGACATTTTTTCACCATGGTTTTTCTCAGCACAAATGAAGTCAAATATTACATGGTTTAAAAATACACATTTTTAACACCTGCACAGTATTTTCTAATATTTCATTAAGTATATTTTTTTCCATGAGATTCTAACATGGGTTAAAATTATAATTATTTTTGATAGTATCTAATTAAAGTGAAGATTTAATATTCCATACAGGATACAAAAGGGGGGAAAGGTAACATTTTATTTTGTGTCTGTAAAGGAACTCAAGTTTAGATTCCTTCTCTCTAGGAGCTTAGTTTTTTCTCCTTTATGATGCAAATGATACTTAGGTCCAATTCAGCTCTAACATTCTAGGAGTCTATTTCTTTTTTAATTTTTTAAATTGAATTTATTGGGTGACATTGGTTAATAAAATTATATAGATTTCAGGGGTACAATTCTATAATATATCACCTGCATATTGTATTATGTGTTCACCACCCCAAGTCAAGTCTCCTTCCATTACTATTTATCCCCCTTACCCTCTCCTACCTCCCCCCAGCTCCCTTTCCCTCTGGTAATTGTCTTGCCATTCTAGGAGTCTTTGTATGCTGCTCCAGGGCCTTGCAGGATACTTATCTTTCTGGCAGTAGCAGTAGTAGAACAATAGCTGCTGGAGGCTTTGCCAGAAAAACTCAACTTTTAGACTTTTAGCATGGAAAGTAAAGCTGCAACATCTCAGCCACAGTCTAACCTTTATATTATTACAACTGAACCTAAAATGAGGCGATAGATACAAGAAAGACAATCGTGGCAAAGATATGCTATTTCTTTTCTGCTTCCCACAGCATAGCTAAAGTTGATGGATGCTTCTTATATCCTTAAAAACAAAATCCTATATTGTTTTGTCCCTTAGCTTTCTCTTCAGATTTCTTTATTGAACTTAATATTGTTTTATTTTGTAGTAACAGCAGCTTTGGAAAGTGCGTGAATGTGTGTATGTGTGCATTTGCACATTCTATTCACACTGATAGTACAATTAATGTTGATATCAGTTTTGGTGTTAACTTTGGGTCATAATTAGTGTTGACACTTTGTGTCAAACTAATGGCATTTATGGGCACCATCAGAATAAAGGTTAATATTATCATGTTTTTAGTATCTGTTATAGTAACATTAAACCAAAGTCCTCCCAGGAGAAAAAAATACATATATGGATAGATAGATAATGTCTTTCTATATCGCTGGTGTTACTCAGTAAGAAAATGACATCTCAGCGCAGAATCCTAATCACTGTTTGGAGCATCAGAAATAATGATCACCTCTGATCGGAGCTTGTGAATAATTCATTCGGTTTGATTTTCACGTCCTGTCCAGTGATACTTTTCAAACCAAATGTGTTTCTACAGGAAAATAATGGTCCCACTTCTTATGGAAATACTGTGGCACAAATCATTTTGCCCACATAAAAACAGTTAAATAAGACTGTTGTCTTCTGCTTTCTCCTCCCCGTTCCCTCCTCCCTCACTTGGCACGTGTTTATTCCAGAATCAGATGGTGGCCAAAGAAATATTTTCTTCCTTAGAAATTCTAGAAGGAAAACAAATATTTATTTCTGTTTTTCCTTAGCTTATTCCCAGAAACCCTTTTGGTCCGTATCCCTTTTTTGCTTTAAGCTAATTAGTTTAGGTTGATAACCCTAACCTTAAGAAACTTGCTAATAGCTAAGAACATTCTATTATCAAAAATCATCTGAAATAAAGTATTTTTCCAACGATTTATAGCTGTATTAATGAAAACATAATTGGCAGTAGTGACTAGAACCACTTGGTTAGTCAGTGCCTCGGCAAGGCAGCAGTTGGGGAAAGAAGTTGCTGACACCGCCTGGACCAAGAGCCTGAGTCAGAAGCTCATTCTGCACTATGCACTCACTCTCCCTTACAGCCAGCCCCCTGTGGCTACATGTTGCCCTTTTGTTGCTTCCTTAGCCCTTAGTCCTGAAGTGGCTTTTTCACTAGGTGTCACCTGCATAAAAATGTGCGAGGTAGAGAGAAGCCACCACAAGGGGATTCGGTGATGGAATATCTTTTGGTTATTATTTTTCAGTTAATATACAAGGTAACTTGGGCTTAGGTAAAAATCAGTGAGTGTCATATTCCTAATCACATTGTTGTACTTTGTGTATGCTTTTATAGTGATTGCACAATTTCCAGTATCAGATCTCCATTATGTATATACTAGGGGCCCAGTGCACGAATTCGTGCACCTTGAAAGGAACTGTGTCACAAGGTTGTGGTGGGCATAGGGGCAGGTCTCGGCCCATTCTCTGCACCCCAGGCCGGCCCCTCCCACCGCGGCCCCCAGTCCCGTCTGCTGGCAGCTCTGCTCCTGCTGCTCCCACGCGCTGACAGTGCAGGCCCTGCTTGCACCTGCTGATGGCACGGAGCAATTGGGGCCAGCACCAGCAGCAGGTGCAAGTGGGGCTGTCGAAGGCAGTGGGTGCCAGCGGCAGCTGTGGCCCCAATCACCCCTCAGGAGCAGGGGAGGTGGAGAAGCCCTGAGGGGCAATCGGGGCCTGCAGTCGCTGCTTGCGCCCACTGACGGCACCGAGCAATCGGGGCAAGCAGCGGCAGCGGGTGCGAGCACCGGGCGGGACTGCGGCATGCGGGAGCAAAGAATTTTCAGTAACCACCAGAGGCTCGTCCCGATGACAGGGACTGGCACTCTGCCTTGGTCTGGCACCCCTGCTCACCTCCACCATCCCGCCGTGGCTGACGCCTGCCATGTTCCAAGCTCTGCTGCCTGCTGCCGAAGCCCACCATGTTCCACGCACGCCCCCTGGTGGTCAGCACATGTCATAGCGACTGGTTGTTCGCTTGTTCCGCCATTTGGTCTCTTTGCATATTAGCCTTTTATTATATAGGATAATATAGATAGACCCCTCTATATAAAGTAATTTGACTAAGAAACTTAGTGTCCTAGTTAAATGGGAGGGGGTGGGAGGAATATGACTGTCTTTTGAAGTAATGACCCCATCCGCTGAGACAAAGCTATTCTTAGATGGAATATTTTGAACCATTTCTCCTGAATATTGTGACCCTTTTTTCTCTCTCTCTACATCTAACAAGGGCAGGAAGAAGCGTTTTTCAACCTAGTTTTCATCATCAGACAGGAAGTATTTTGCATTCAGAAACCATTTGCAGTATCAAATTCCATTTTGTCAAGTGATTAGCTAGTTGAGTTTGGTAGAGAATAATTTAAAAACACAAATTTGGAAGCGGCTGTGGTGCTTCTGCACTTGAGGAGAGCAATTGCTGCTTTCAAATCGAAGCCCTCTTTCAGTGACTGCGCATCGCAACGTGGATCATTGTGTTCCCTGTCCGTGCAGCTGTTACAGGCCTGCAGCTGTGGGCACCATGTGTTCCTCTCTAGTCTGCTGGAAGAAATAGGGGAGTGGTGGATTGGTACCTTGCCTGCCTGTCAGTGCAAACGTCCCTTTATGTACATATGTTTGTAAAGCTCTTTAGCCCCCTTCAAGATGAAAGGCTCTGTATAAATAGAAGCTTTCGATTTTAGTGCATGTTTGTAATACATGTGGTACAGTCCTAAATATGTATTTAGCTGATAGGCACTGTTCTTGTCTGGTGTACAAATATTGACTTTAAAGCATAAATATGTATTTAACCATCAGACCAGAAAAACACTGAAGCAGTTACTTCTCAGGTAGAGATATTAATATTGTATAAACCTATATATACATATGTTTGCATTCTACCACATCACTGTAGAACATTTCCTTTTTTAAAAAGTGAAATGATATTCCCAGCAAACGAAGACAGTTCCTGATATTCTTCTCCCTTTGAGGTGAGTCTTGGTTTTTAATTTTCATATGTTTATATCTCTCTGTCATTATAAAATATGATCTGTGTTGTAGTATGGCTAAAATTTAGAGTCAGTTCTTATATGAAACTCCATTAGTTTGGTGAGATTTTTTTCCCCTTAAAATTTTTTTTAAATGACGGAAATATTTAAACGTACACTAGGGATGATAATATAAATTCCCATGTACCTTTCACCCAGTGAAGAGATACTTGGTATCCTTTTTAAATTACATTTTTGTTTTATAAAATGTTTAAGTTATCACTGCAATGCAAACGTATTAAAGAAACTTTGGATAATGGGGAAAAACACACACACACAATCCCATCATCCTAAAATAACTATCATCTCATTTTGCTATGTCCTTTATTTCTGTTTTCCCCCCACAAAAAGTTAGTGTTGTAATATTTACTATGCATTTACTATGTGCCAGGTACTGTTCTAAGGTTTACCATGTATTTAATCCTCACAAATTTATAGAGTAGGTTATTATTCCCCCATTTTACTGATAAGGAAACTGAAATGCATAGAAGTTAGTAACTTACCTAAGGTTATGTGGAAAGAAAACTAAATCTCTATTCTGGCAGAGTCGGATTCTATTAGATTTATGGTCTCCAAATCTGGCTTCTGAGTCTGTGCCCTTTACTATTTTGTTATTGTAGTATACATACAATTTTGTTACACTGCTTCCTCACATTTACTATTACATCGTGGGTATTTTTAAATGCTATTTATAGTCTTCATAAGGCAGTCCAAATCAATAGCAATGACTTCACTACCCAATTTACTTCCCTTCAAAAAAGTTTTCACGATGAGATTTATTATTTTAACTTTTTGTCTTAATATATTTTAATTTGTAGAAAAGTTGCAAAGACAGTACAGAGAATCCCATATACCCTTCAGCCAGCATCTCCTAATGTTTACATCTTACATAACCATAGTATAATTATAAAAACTAAGAAAGTAACATTGGTACAATACTATTCAATAAACTACAGACCTCATTTTGGATTTCACCGGGTTTTTCCGGTAATGTCCTTTTTCTGTTCCAGGATCCAGTCCAGGAAACCATATTTTGCATTTAGGTTTCAATGACATGCATGTGTGTTATAGTTGATACTTATCTTTTCATAGTGTTTCAGCTAATTCATAACAGCTATAAGGAATGGTTAATTTTTCTGTGCTTTAGTTTTCTCATGGCAATAATAACAGCTGCTTTTAAGTTAATGATAATAATCGCTATTATTTGAGGACTTTTATAAGACAGTCTCTGTGCTACTCTAATGTGGTGTTCCTCACAACAATCCCTCCAGAAAGATACTGTTATTCCCATTTTATAATTGGAAAAATTCAGACTGGACCAAGTGAGATAACTGGTCCAAGGTTATACAGCTAGTATAAAGCTGAGATTTGAACCAACACAGGCTGACATACCCAACTTAAACTTTTAACTTTAAGCTTTTAAATGTTGATCATATTGGTCAACATTTAGTATAGTATAGCATGTCATAGATGTTCGATTAATGGTAGCTACTAGTATTCTTGATATTTAAAAAAATAAATAGTTGATTAATGTTTAGAACTGTTGTTCTATGATCCCTAGAGATATGGACAATGTTCTAAGCCTTTGGTGATGACTGTTTTCCAAGTATCATTTTAAAAATGAAATGACTATGGAATGAACAAATATTTATTATTCCCATATTATGTGTAGAGACCCTGCTAGGCACTAGAGATGATATAATGGTTCAAACTGGCAAGCTCAAAGCAGTCCTAGGCAGTATATGATTAATTATCAAATAAATTCTCTATATGAAAGTCTTAGTAGGAGATCAGAGAAGAAAGGGGTCACTTTAGGCTAGGGGAAGCTTTACTAAGGAAATGGAATTTGAATGAACCTTTTTAAATGGGTAGATTTAGATAGGTTGAGAAGAGAGAAAGGAAAAAAACTTTGCATAATGCTAATTCTAATAGTTTGTACATCAAACCTATAGGTGCTATTAAATTTGTATATGGGGACACTGAGGCACAATAAAGTAATTTTCACAAGACACACAGTTAATAAGTGATAAGGCCTGGGTGTGGATGCATTTGTTTGACTTCAGAGCCAATGCTACCATTATACAACCTATCATTTGATTAGCAATAATATCTAAATTTTAATGTAAATTGAGCAATAGGTGCTTTCTTAGATGTTTATCTCTTCCACTAAGGAATCTCACTATGCTAAGACTGGGCTAGCACTCCCCATTCTGTAAGGGTACAGTTTTAGGGGAAAGGGGGATCATCCATCTGGGGGAATTAACTTTGGAAAGAACATTGATAAAGAGTAGTGTTTTCTTGGTGCTGCTGGGTTGACACCTAATTAGAAGTCAATATTGCAAGCATAATGACCTGGCCAATTGCTGAACTGACTGCCTGAGTGACACAGTTAGAGTCCCCAGGTAATAACAAAAGATAAGAGTATTATTTGCCTGCCCAGTGCCACCTAGACACAATGTTTGCATTAGCATGCAAATGCTGAAGGAAATTCTTCAGGGCTTACATCTAAGCTGCTTCTGGTCTAGGTGGCTAAGGTTAATATATCACAAAATTTGGGGTAAAATGGGGTCTTTCTAACTACAGATGCATTTAGAGAAAATAGCTTTTTCTTCCTGAGTAACAGAAGAGATGTTGGGTTAGAGGGCCACGTGAGAAAGCAGGTAAAATATTTCTCCCACACAGGTGTTCCATTAACCAGCTTCTTAAAACCATGACCAAAATTACCCTGATATTTGGAGTTTCTCTGTACTATTTTTTTTAGATTATCTGTTTCTCCTTCCTTTCTGTCTTTAATGAGCAGATAGAGTAATATCTGATCTCAGAAGGTGATTGGATTTTTTTCTGTGTGTTATATCCATTTTTTGATTTGTATTTTGCCAATGGTATAATACTTTAAATAGCTTATATTCATCTGTAGGTGCTTCATATATATATTTCTTAGTGCCGAGAATCACAAATAGCTGTGTGGGAAGCTTCAACCAGCCTGATTACGGTGGATGTGCAATTGGATTGAGGAATGTGTACTCAGAGCTTATGATCACTGGCCCGGTTGAGTCTGGGTGATGCATGTGGCTTTCCAGGGATGCTGCTATTTACATCTGTTAATGGTCCTTCTTGATGGCCGGCTCCCCAATGAGGTGAAATGCAGCAGCCTGGGGATGAGGGACCATGGCTGCAGATGTGGCTGGGCTCCATTAGGCAGGACCAGGGATGCTCATCTGGAGGGCTTTGTGTTTGGGGGCGAGTACTGGGGGTGGGAAGGGAAAGAAGATAGAAATGGGAGGGGGGATGGAAAACATCCTTTATCCAGGTATAGGGAAACAGACAGGCAGACATGAAAAACTGCAGCTGTAACTGGAATGTGAGTGAACAGAAAAGAAATGGAACTAGCGAATAAACAAGTAGTAGGATTGACTAGTTCTCATATAGAAGGAGATTAAAAGAGGAGAGGGCTGTGAGGATTTGGGAAGAGACATGTCACCCCTGCCTTTTAAGTCATATCATTTATTTGTGTGGCTGGTCAGATGCTGTTGAACAGAGAGCAGAGATTTACATAGATCATAGTGCAGCAAGAGATTAGTTCCTTGCATCCTTTGGTTTTCTGGTTCTGGAAGAAAGTGACAAGAGGTGCTCACAGGAGTGCGATGCGGAGCTATATTACATTCTTGCAGAAATGGAAGATACCTGAAGCAAGCCAGTGAAAAATGTTGCTGTTCCTACCAAATGCTAGAGGACAGTAAAAGGATGCAGAAATCACAAAAGTTATGCAGTCCATGAGAGGTGATCCTCTTCCTGTCCTTCCTTATGTTGAAGATTTCTAGGAAAGAATCTCAAAAAAAAAAAAAAAAAAAAAGAGAAAAGGAAAGAAAAATGAACTAGTGTCTTAGTAGATAATGTAGTAAGTTCAGGAGTTCTGGATTTCATTCCCAGTGCCATGGCATTCTTCCACAGGGATTCTGAGTACATTTTGGCTTTGGTTTCTTTTTTGTTTTGTTTTTTACCTCTTTGAGCAGGCCCAAAGATGGAATTGAGATAACTGAAATACACAGGAAACCAGCTGTTTCAACATGATCTAAAGAAATATGCTAGAATATGTGTTCTGGTTTCTCACAGGGAGCTTGGCTCTTTAGCAATGTGTATGCATATCTACATGAAGGCTGTGTCCGATGCTTTCAAGGAACCCACAAAGAAAATCAGCATGTAAGAAGCTCGTATTTATTTATTTGTTTTTGCTTTTGCAGATTGGCATGGTGGCTTGGAAAATGACCCTTAAAAGTCCTGAGTATCCAGAAGGCCGAGATATCATTGTTATTGGCAATGACATCACATACCGAATTGGGTCCTTTGGGCCCCAGGAGGATTTGCTGTTTCTCAGAGCTTCTGAGCTTGCCAGGGCCGAGGGTATCCCACGCATCTATGTAGCAGCCAACAGTGGAGCAAGAATTGGATTGGCGGAAGAAATCCGTCATATGTTTCATGTGGCCTGGGTAGATCCTGAGGATCCTTACAAGGTACAAGCTAAGGAAAAATAATACTTCATGACACTATATGGTTATGCATATGTGTGTGTACAGGTGTAGAGAGGTGGGGGAGAGGCAGAGGTTTAAATTTGAAAGCCAGTATTGATGGTGAACCATGTTGGAAACAAATTGTCTCTCAATATGTTCACCTGGTTTTTCCTCCATCTCTGAAGATATATTGCTGATTTTCTGGTTGAACACTATTTGAAATAGTAGGTATGTAGTTAGCATGTGACATGCTATACAAAAAATGTCTGTCTTTAAACTATTCCACTGTGGCTTCTGGGACTTATGGTCAGTCATCAGCAACATCCCTTCTCAGCTTCTTCTCTTATTGTTCTCCAGCCTGTATTCTACTTAAAACCTGCCTGTCCTTTAAATACACTGCTTCCTTTGTAGCCCTCTTAGGAACTGAGTGATTTCTCTGTTTTTGTGTTCTCAAGCCTGGAAGGGGAACAGCGTCTTCCTTGTGCCTCGTTGCTATTTCCAGACCCTTTTCCCTCCTTTCTCTCTGAAAACCTCTGTCTTTGAATCCAGTGTCATCAGACTGTGCCATATTGCCGCCACTGCTGCTTATTATAGTGTTCCCCAACCTTAGTCACTCCCTCTCAACCTTTGCCTCTTTTAGTTGCTGGGACATCCTAGCCTCTCATTCCCATAATCTCAATTTCAAGCTTCCCTTTCTTTGCCACTCCTCCATCCTATCTTTGCAGCTCACTTTCTTCAGTACCCAAGTCCAGCAATCCTTTGAACCCACCAGGACCTACAACCATTAATCCTACTACCCTTCATCTGTTACTCACTTCTTCCTACATCCTCATTTTATTTCTATCCAGCTTAAATTCTAAGGTCAATCATAGGTTACTTATTATAATCACATTATAGGTACCACCTTTCCTACACCCTCAACTTTTTGGCTTCTGTCTTCATTCTGCTTACTCTGTGCTTTACAACCCTTGTTTAAATCCAGCTCTCTCCACCTACTCCCATACCTGCACCTACTTAGCTGAACATTGATAGAGAAAAATACAAAGTGCTGTTGACTGGTCTTTAAATTCAAGTTTACCAACCTTTTGAATGATAGTCTTGCATCTTCTTCTCTCTCCTCAAACCTTTAACACCTTCTCCCATCCTCACTCTTAGCTGATGACCTTGCTGTCCAATTTACTGAAAAACAAAACAAACAAACAAAAAACAGAAGCAATTTGAAGACAGCTTCCACAAGCTCCCACATATCTGCATCTGTGCCCTTACTCTCCATCGTCTCTCCTGTACTTTGGGAGAATGGTCCCTGCTCCTATCTAAGGCCAATCCCTCCTCTTGTTCACTTGATCCTTTCTCTTCTTGCCAACTTAAAGATGTAGATCAACATTTCTCCCCTCCCTCCCCCTTCCCTCCTCCCCCCGGCTTCTTGTACCATCATTTTCCCCCTCTCTACTGGGTCTACCCCTTTAGCATACAAATACTTACCTTGAACCCGCTAGGCACACTCATGCCTCAGTACTTTTGCACTTGTGGTTCCTTCTGGTTAAAATGTTTCCCCTCCCTCCCCCAATATCCTCATGTCTCATTTCTTCAGTTCTTCAGGTCTTTGCTCAACTGACACTTTCAGTGAAGTCTTCTTTGGTGATATTCTGTTTTATTTTTTGTAAAACATTATTCCCATTATCTATGTTTTACTTATTTAGTTTGTACGTGTTCTCTCTTACTAGAAGGTAAGTTCCATAAGGCCAGAAATTTTTATCTGTTTTGTTCGTTTCCGTTTTTCCGTTTCGCCTAGAACAGTATCTTGCACATAATAGGCACTCAATAAATATATGCTGACTGGCATACTAATGATACTCAGTGCTACAAAGTGTTCTCGTCATAAGTCATGCAAAATCAATGGCAGATTCATGTCTCTTCCATATTATGTTCACTGTGTCTGCCTAAATGTAGCTTCTAATTCATTGAGTTAAATGGTGGGCATAATTTCTCAAAGTATTTAAAATGTTTTTCTCTGTTTACTTTTTTTTGTGGCTGAGTGACTAATTCACTTAAATTAAACACACTATCATATAACTCTACTTTGTATGTGAGTATATATTTGTATGTATAAAAGTAAATCAATTATGAAATATTAGTATAATTTTTAAAATGTAAATAGGCATTAGGAGTTGTTTATTTAAAAAAGCAAAAGGCTTGAGTTCAGTGGTTACTTATTATTAGCACTGCATAGACTTCTGATTTTAATATTGAATATCTAATATTGTGATTCTTTCAATTATCCCATACCCATTTATATTTTTATGATATTATGGATTTGAGAAAGTGAAGCATAGTAATTCACATAATTCTTTAATTTTGTGTTTATGTCTTTAATAGAGATGTCACTAGAGATCAGAAAGTGACCCTTTAACCCTAGTGAAAATGAAATAAATGGAATACACTTGGCATTGCAGCTACAAGACATCTTGTTTCAAGGACAGACAGTCAGTGACTGGAGAAATAGGCACTTCCATCTTTCAAAGGAGAACTGTCTATGCTAGTAATCTATTAGACAGTAACTCTAAGAAGTGATGTGGCAATTTAAAGCTAGCTTTGGAACAAGCTGCATTATGCATGCTTTGCTGTGTCTTCTGGTTATGTGGTGATGGCAGATAATGAGTTAACTATTTGTGCTTCACAGGGATACAAATATTTATATCTGACCCCTCAAGATTATAAGAGAGTCAGTGCTCTCAACTCTGTCCATTGTGAACATGTGGAGGATGAAGGAGAATCCAGGTAGGTATATATGTATCAGAATAATTTGGCCCTGGATTAGAGGAAGGAGAATATGATTATTTTTTCCTTACTATCCTGCTAGTCATGACCTTGAAGAGCAATGAAGATTGCTTTTTACATATTTAGAGGTTTTAGGTTTGTATTTGAGGTCTACCACTTATTAGCTGAAAAACCTTAATTATATTTATAATATTTATTCATTTTATAAAAGTCAGAACATGTAAACAATTATGAATAAAAAGTAAAAATCAGCTATAATCCTACCTAGAGACGCAATATTTTTTAATGTTATTTTTCAATTACAGTTTACATTCAATATTATTTTCTACTAATTTCAGGTATGCAGTATAGTAGTTAAACAATCATATATCTTACAAAGTGGTCTACCGATGGTTATTTTAAGTACCCACCTTGTATTGTACATAATTATAATAATAATATTATTATTTTTTATAAACATTTAATCACCTTTATTTATTTTTTGTTTGTTTTTGTTAATCCTCACCTGAGGATATTTTTCCATTGATTTTTAGAGGGAATGGAAGAGAGAGGGAAAGACAGAGAGAAACATCGATGTGAGAGAAACACATCGATTGGTTGCCTCCTACAGGTGCCCTGACCAGGGCCCGGGCCAGGAGGAGCCTACAACCAAGGTACATGCCCTTGACTGGAATCAAACCCGGGACCCTTTGGTCCACAGGCTGATGCTCTATCCACTGAGCCAAACGGGCCAGGGCTATTACAATATTATTGACTATGTTCCTTATGCTGTACTTTTTTTACATTCTCGTGACTGTTTTGTAACTACCAGTTTGCAGTTCTTAATCCCTACACCTTTTTCACCCAGCCCTCCAACCCTTCTCTCCTCTGGCAATCATCAGTCTACTTTCTGTATCAATGAGTCTGTTTCTGTTTCGTTTGTTCATTTATTTTGCCGAGAGACACTTATTAATGTGTAGTATATTCTTGCTGTCTTTTCTATATATGTATTTTTCCCATAATAATTGGGCTGTAATAGGAAAACTTTTGTTAATTTGTTCTTTTCACTAAAAGTTATTTTGGGAAAATTTTTGTATATTTAAAAATATTATTTGAGAATATGATACTTTATGGTTTCATAGTATTTCATTGTAATGAATATAACATAAATGAACATTCAGACTATTCCAAACTTTCACTGTTAATCTCCCTGGGCTGAGCATCTGTTATATAAACTTTTAGGAATATCTCTATTTTTGGGGGGTTAATTTCTGTAAGTGAATTACTGGTTTAAAAATATATCCATTTTAAATATTTTTTATGATTTTAGATTGCATTCCCACCGGTAGTTTATAATAATACTTGTTTTTCCTCTTTAATTTTTCTCCACCCTTGCTGACATCAATTATTGTTAATGAATAAAATAACATATAAACAATTTGTTATTTTAACTGGTATTTTTTTTATTACCAATGAAGTTGGTTAAAGTAAGTTGTTTTTCTTTTCTGAGCTTTAGTTTCCTCATCTGTAAGGTGAAGGCCAAGCCCTTAGCACAGCACTGAGCACATAGTAAACAGTTAAAAATCCTGGCTGTTGCTGTTATTGTCTTTAATAATGGAGTTGGTGTTACCTATCACACTGGATTGTTGTGAGGATCAAAAATAATATATATGAATGTGTTTTGTTAATTTATTGCACTATGTAAAGGTTTTTATAACACTAGAGGCCTGGTGCATGACTTCGTGCACAGGTGAGGTCCCTCTGGGTGGCCTGCAGGGATCGGCCCAAAACCTGCAGTCCAACTCGACCTGCAGCTCCTACCTGCTGCTCCCGCTCATCCCAGCCCCACTGTGCCTACCATGGGCTTGTGCCCAGTCAGTCCCGATTGGGAGAGGCTCGCACTGCCACAGCAGCACTCACCAGCCATGAGCCCTGTGTCTGGTGCCCTCCCAAGGGGAGTGGCCTGTGGGATAAGGCTGAAACCGGCTCTCCGACATCCCCCGAGGGGTCCCGGATTGCAAGAGGGCACAGGCCAAGCTGAGGGACTCCACCGGTGCACGATCGGGCCAGGGAGGGACCGAGGGAGGGCTCCAGGGCGTGTCTGGCCCATCTAGCTCAGTCCCGTTGGCCAGACCCCAGCAGCAAGCTAACCTACCAGTCAGAGCATCTGTCCCCTGGTGGTCAGTGCACGTCATAGTGACTGGTTGACCAGTTGACTGCCCCCTGGTGGTTAGTGCACATCATAGCAAGCTGTTGAGCAGCCTTAGCATATCATTAGCATATTACGCTTTGATTGGTTGTTCGGTTGTTCTGCCGTTTGGTCTATTTGCATATTTCCCTTTTATTATATAGGACTAGAGGCCTGGTGCACGAAATTCGTGTACTGGCGGCGGGGGGGCGGGGGGGTGTCCCTCAGCCCGGCCTGTGCCCTCTCACAATCTGGGACCCCTCGGGGGATGTCTGACTGTCTTGGGGAGTGGGCCTAAGCCGGCAGTCAGACATCCCTCTCGCAGTCCGGGACCCCTTGCTTTTTACCGCCCGCCTGCTCGCTGCTCCTTACCGCTCGGCTCACTGCTCCTTAGTGCTGCTGCAGAGGCAGGAGAGGCTGCCGCCACCGCCGCCGCTGCGCTTGCCAGCTGTGAGCCTGGCTTCTGGCTGAGCGGCGCTCCCCTGTGGGAGCACACTGACCACCAGGGGGCAGCTCCTGCATTGAGCATCTGCCCCCTGGTGGTCAGTGCACATCATAGCGACTGGTCATTCTGGTTGTTCCACCATAATGGTCCCTTAAGCTTTTGTTATATAGATTAAAATTTGGTACTACTTTAAAGAATGATAGCCTCAATGATAGAAAACTCAGATCATAGAGCAGAATGTGGGAAATTTTCACTTTTCCATGTAATACAATGGAAGAAGAGGGCACTTAACAGATCATGAACACCTGTGAAGTAATGTGCAGTCCTCAGAAGGGAAAAGATCTGCTTTGCAGGGAAGGCTGACTGGGTCCATGAGTGTTTGTGACTGTATGGCTTGTGAGTCTTATAAAAAGAACACATTAATCTCTCTCCACCCTCTGCTAAATTACTGTGGCTCATTAACTCCTTAAGGAAGATAAGCTTTACCTATAATGTAACTCTAGAAGCTAGAGTATAGATACAGAGCCAAAGGAAGAATTGGAGAATTTTGGGGAGAAGCTAAAAATAGAAAGGCAAGGGAAACTGGGAAGCAGAGATGCAAAGTCACAAACTAATAGCAAGGACAAAGAAAAGGAATTGATGGAGGGCTCGAAGTAAAGAAGGGAGCAGAGAAATATGGGGGCAAAAAAAAAAAAGTAGTTTAAGAGCCACTATGGGATACTTATTTATTATTTCAATTTATAAAACTATGCCCAGTGCCAAGCCTTCTGGGTACACATGGAACAATAAATAATATATGCCCATCTCTACTTCTAACTTTGTATTTTTCCTTTCTTTTATTAGTTGCATTCCCCATCTCCCATTTCCCATTATCAGTTATCACTCCTAATCCCCTGCCAAGAAGACAGATGAGTGGCTCCCACTGGATCCACAGGATGCTTTCTGGACAAGTTGGCCAGCATTTCACTTCTACACACATTCCACCTGCCCCTCCAGAGGCCTGTAGCCAGGAACCCTCGTGCATACACTTGATATTTACAGAGGAGTAGGGATAGGAGTGCATTGTCTTAACTTTCCCCTTCATCCCTGTCTTAGAGAGAGAATTTTTGACTTTAGAATGTGGGCTTATCATTCTCACTACACCTCTGGATTTTTTTGTTCCTATGTAACATTTATCAAAAATTGATGATTTAATGGCTATTGCTTATTGTAGAAATGTGCATTGATTCTGCCTCTGAGAAATTTGTTCTAGAAATTTGTTCTAAAATCTGAGTGCCATCTATGTGGCAAACCCTCCCTTTGTTGCTTTAATTTAACTCGTGTCAACTCTTAGAGGTAGACACTGTTATCCCATTCCCCATTTTATAGAAGTTACTGTTATCCCCAAAGTCACATTGATGTGTGTGTCTGAGCAGGGATTTAAATATATCTACTTAGTTCTAGATGTTGCTCTTTCTTTTATATCATACTAGAGGCCCGGTACACAAAACTCATGCACAGGTGTGGTCCCTAGGCCTGGCCAGCAATCAAAGAGTGAGCGTCTAGTGTGGAAGGGCCGGTCCCAGCTGACCTCTGGGCCCTGGGACCACCAGGTCCCCGTGCAACCCCTCTGCCTGAGTCATCGGCCCCTGTCTGGCTCCCTCAGTGATTGGGAGCCGGGAGGCAGCCCCATCCCCCGCCGCTGCTGCTGGTCGCTGTCTGCGGGGCGATTGGTGGGGTAATCGGGCCCCGCTTGCATCCACCTTGGCCTGGCACCATCTGCTCACCTGCTCCACCATCCTGCGCGGTCCTGCTCTCGTTGGAGCCTACTGGGCCCTCCACTGCCGACTGCTGCCAGTGCCACGTCACTGATTCCTGCCATATTCCATGCCGCCCTCTGGTGGTCAGAGCATGTCATAGCGAGCGGTCAAACTCCTGATTGAAGGGACAGTTTGCACATTAGGCTTTTGTTATATAGGATTGCCTCTAGACAAAAGAGGAACCAAGCTACGAAGGAAAGATACATGAATAAAGATTGTAGGTTATATATAAGCTTCCAGAATGCTTTCTGTATGCTTTTAGTAGCCTTTTAATGGTGATTATTCTTTTAAAAGATTGTTGCTATTGTGTTAAACCGTCATAATTTGGCATGTCTATATCCAATAGGTACAAGATAACTGATATTATTGGGAAGGAAGAGGGCCTTGGAGCAGAGAACCTTCGAGGTTCTGGAATGATTGCTGGAGAAGCCTCATTGGCCTATGATGAGATCATCACCATTAGCCTGGTAAATCTTGCCTGAATGTGAAATTTTTGAAGAGCTGACTGTGTAGCTGGAATTTCTTTTTGTCCCATTCCTGCTATTCAATACAAAATGATAGCATTTCTTAAGGTTTTTATATCTACAATTTGATTTTAATTGTAGATAATCATGGGAAGATAGGACAGTGTAAATAATCGAATTTCCCAGATAAACCTGATATCTACTTTTAGCCTTTAGTTTAATTTATTTCTCTAAATATTCTATCAGAGTTTTAACAGCTTAAATTTCTTCTTCCCTTACTACTTTCTTTGTTCATACCTCTAATATCGATGCCAACCAACTGTGAAATGGGCAAAAATATGAGACATAAAGGAGCTAATATTGGAATCATTGTATGAGTTCTGTATCTTCTTTTCCTTGACCAGGAAATTTATATTTTTAATATTGTTATTAAACAAACTTTATAAAAGCAGTATTTTTTTATTTCTGTTAATGTGAGTTTTACATGTCTGTGCCTTAGTTTTTACAATTTAGGAGGGGATATAAATATGTGACTCATAGAATTTTTTTTTTTAAGGTTACGTGCCGGGCCATTGGAATTGGGGCTTACCTTGTCCGACTGGGACAGAGAACCATCCAGGTTGAAAATTCTTACTTAATTCTGACAGGAGCCGGGGCCCTCAACAAAGTAAGTTTCTAGGGGTTGGGAGAAGTATGTGAAGCTGTCTGAAGGTTACTGCAAATTCTTGATTCAGGGTCCTGATTGGGAGGATGCCATGCAAGCCATGCTTCCTCTGTCTATCTCTTCACCTTTCCTTCCATCTTCCCTAACCATTGCCTTGCTTGCCTGTTCATTCATTCATTCAACAAATATTTTGAGTATCTACTATGTGCTGAGCACTGTTTCAAGCCCTGTGGATATGTTAATGAACAAACCGTATGAAACTCCTGCTCCAAAGAGTTTACATCCTAGTGTTTTTCTAGAAAGAGAATTAATTGAATGCTTCAATTCTGACCTCCCTCCCTTTTTCTCATCTGTGAGTAAGGGAAATGATCTCTATTTCCAGACATAGAGCTGTTCTCTGAAACATCCTCTGAATGTGTTGAGGATATCAAGTTTTAATGTGTTGAGAGTTCTGTGAATGTACCTCTCAAAAAGGGCACGTAACGTGGTTCCTTGTACATAGACAAAGTACTTGGTAAATAATGAATGGAAAGATCAGTGGATGGATGGACAGATAGATTGCTGGGAAAGAGTATAACATAGAGGCTTATCTTCCCTTCAAAAGAAATGCTTGTGCCTTTTCAGTCCAAGCTCATTGGGGCTTTTCCCAAGGCGGGTATTAAAAGGTGTGGTGAGGTCACTTTTTGTAAGAGTGAAAACTATCTAAGAATACCTGAATATACGAAGGACAATGTAGTTCTGACTTCTTTGCAGTCATAGGAAAATGATTTTCTCTCCAGAGCCTAGGAATATGTAATAGTCGGGGACAGGCTGGCTGACCTTACACAACTCGTACAGCCTCTCAGCTTTCTTTACCTATCAAACGGGTATAACTTACACTTTTAAATAATACTGTGGAGATCAAATGAGAAAACATAAGTAAAAGTACCTAATACTTGGCATAAAGTGCTGGCCCTCATTGCAATTTCAGTTCCCTTTTCCTCTCTTTTACATAGTTTGGTGATTGAGCTTGTGGAGTTACACACATGCTAAATTGTATTGGGTATTGTGTTTACCAGACATGCACTAACTTTTTTTATTAAGCCTTGACCTTCAGGTAGAAGGATAGGAATTAAGTGTCCTAGCCTATCACTCTCATTTAGAACATGTTGATAGTTCTGTTGGTCCAGTTAGCTTTGGTTGATGTCAGGAGTGAGAATGGTTCGATATGATCAGCTTGTTCTTGGCATTCATGTGTCCTTCTCTGGGCTTGCCTTTCTCTCCAAGGAAAGGCAAAGGTTGTGAACCGCCATTAGTTAAGGAAATGATTCCAATGGAAGAAACTGCTAAGTGTTCTACATTTTTTAAGTTGCTCTTTTGCATATTTTCTTAGGATACGATATTGACGAATGTTGAAGAGAGTTGTTGATTCCATTATCTGTGAGAATAGAATTTAAAGAAGACACCTGTATTTCCATAATGTTTCCGTGCCTCAACAAAGAGCTAATTCCTGAAATGTATCTTATTTCAGTGGGTTTGTTGTTTTCTCCCTGATACTATGTTTACACAAAGAATATTAGAAAAAGCAAAAGTTTTGTTGGGGTGTTGTTGCTAGTTTTTTGTTTTTATGGCTAAAAGCTAGCTAGTTGAATTTCATCTGTGCCTTTAAGAAAGCTTTAAGGATTTAGTTTTCTTCAAATCTGGTTCAATTGTTCTGAACAAATTCATTATATTTACCCTCTTCCTAGCCTACGGGGCTGCTTGTTAAAGGAGAAGCCCAGTTGCAGGAGAAAAGACAAGTGAAGCTGCAGCTGTAGCTCAACAACAGTGCTCATTTCCAGGAGGACATGATCATTTGTGTCTGAGGGGAATGATCAGTTATAGAGTTCACCTAATCCTGCTCCTTCCGCTTCTCTGTTTTCATGTCAGTGGCCTCTTAAGTATAGAGTCATGTTGCTGGAAGACATGAGATTTCATGCAGATTCATTAAAAATGTCCGATCTGCCCCTTTGCCTATCAGGTATGAGAAAGGAAACTGTACGGGAGCTACATGCTCAGATTGCCTCCTCTGTCTTTGTGTGCACTGGTGACTTTCTACATCTCTGTTTGCCTTACTTTCTGTAAGAATCTCTCTCCCAGACTCTGGGTGTGCAGGTCACTTAAGTACATGTCTCTTCCCGTGTGAGCGCTGGTCTCTCTGTCTCTTTGTGTCTGTATCTTGCTTCTAGATCCCTCTCTTTCTCTGTGTGTGTGCCTCCCTGAGTATCCATGTGTGAGGACGTCTTTGTGTGTGTCTGAAGCACTGTAGAGCCAGCCTCCTTAAGCCTTGACTATTTTGCTCGTAGTATGTGTGTAACTATGTGAAGTGGAAATGTACGTGGTATATGCAAGACTTAAGACGGAAAACATTTGACCCCCACCTTTTTGAGTCTTCATCCTTTATGTTAAACATTGGGGTGAAGAAAAAGAAGGGAGGGGTGCGCAGAGGTTGTAGGGAAAAAATCTGTGTGTGCAAGTGCCGATCCCGTTGACCCCTTTGAAAATTGAAATAATGATAATGCGCGTCTCCTGACTGCATCAAAGTATCAGCACATCAAAAGCCAGGAGGCATGAAATGCAAATGATAAAGTGAAAGCAGATGGATTGTGCATGATCGCCTGATGCCCAATGAATTTTAAAAGGTGCCGGTTTGCAAATGGGGGGGGGGTACAGATGAGAGGTGGGGGGACTGAAATAAACACGTTATCCCTGCAATTTTTTTGTTCTTGATGCTCACTCCTGACAATATTTTTTCACACTTGAGTGAACACCCACTCCATCTCTCTCTCTCTCTCTCTCTCTCCCCCTTTTCCCCTCTCTCTTTCTCTCTCTCCCCACCCTCACCAACTCCCCCTGCCCCATCCCCCGCCCCTTACACATCTCAGGTCATGTCGCTGCAGCTCCGGTGGAAATAATAAGATATAAACCACGAGGTTGTTATTTGCATAGAAATAGCATGGAGCCCCAGGCAGCAAGGGAGAAGGACACAGGGATCATTTGTCTAAAATTTTAATGAAAACTTTTGCTGAGGCAGATATTTTTTTAAAACTTTCTTTTTCCCTGCTTTTCTCCCCATCCCCACCCCCCTCAAACCCCATCTCTGATTTGACTTAACATGGTTCAGTTTGAAGAGAAAGGGTGAAAGGGTTGACACTCCACATAGCATATTCCCGTAATGCAGCAACATGTAAATTGTTTATTCTTTTAATAGATATGAAGCCGGAGACACACACATTTCCAATTTAATACATTGCATGTATGTGTCCAGCTTTTATGGCTACATTCCATCTCAGTATACACATGATTGTGCCCTGTTGTTAGCCAACCTGTTTTTAATTAGTTTAGACCTTCCTACCTTTTGTTTCCAAAGACTATTCCTTTTTAAAGGATTTCTTTTTTTGTAGCCAACAGGAATAACCTGCATATAAAGCAAGAATATTCTCATGGTTTCCTTTTCTTTTACTTTCAGTGGTTTTACTTACACTTACACATTGTTAAGTGTTTACTTACACTTAACAATGGTTTTACTTACACTTACACGTTTTATTCATGAGCGCCACCTCTTGCCATCGTGTCTTTTGTTCTAAAACCAGAAAATGCTTCCCACATTTGTATTTTTATCCCTTTCCCCTTGTGATCTCAGTATTTATGTATTCTCTTTTTCTGTCTGTCTTGCTCTTTGTTGCCTGCAGTTATTTGTAAAATGCTACCAAGTTGAGGAGAGAGACAGTATCTGGGTTTTCTTGAGTGTTGCAGAAGCAGATTTGACATTTGTACTACAGGCATTGGGCTGGTGATTAAAGGCAGTCTGGGTGACTTTATTGGAAACTTAAAATGAAGAACATCAGTCTGGCTTCTTGCTACCTTCTAGGTGGGCTAGTGGTGTCAGAGGCATTTATAGGTGAAGGCTAAAACAGTAAGAGGTAAAGTGACTTGTTTCCATTGACAGAAACTAGATCAGCACCAGAACATGCATTTCACATCCCCAAGTTTCAATTAAAATGAGCTCAGTCCTTGTGTCCATAAGGCCTGAAATGAGAAGGTAGTCCGGTCATTTTCCTTCTTGTCCAAATATCATGAGAGTGATGACATAAATAAGAGAAGCTTCTACGGCCTGCTTTGCCATGTCACTCAAAGTAGTAGATCATAGGTTCCCAGCTCTGCAAACTGTAGGCTGTGAGTGGCAGAGTCCTCAAAATGCCTGGCTGAGTGGGTGAGTACAGATTTGATGGATGTGACAAACTACCCTGCTTGGCCTGGCAAAGGCAGTGACCTATCTGCTTGGGGAACTGGTGATAGACCTGTAAGGGGCTGAGACAATTTGTAGAGTCAAGGTACCACTGGCAGTAACTTTCCAGTTTACTTCTCTTTCCCCACAACTCCTCCTCTCCGTTTCTGTTTATTATGTTTAACACAATTTCAGGTGGTAGATAGGCTGGAAGGACCTCGTATTGTAAGGGGCACTGATGTAGACTAGAGCCTTCTAGTTCTCAGTCCATTGCCCCAGACTTGGTGAGAGCTCTCTCTGTACACAGAGCAATCAGAATTTGCAGTTTATGGCTTGTCCTCTGGACAGTAACTGTCTATGGAAGTAAGACCTGTGCCAATGGCTGTGATAGATGGGTTATATAGATCATTCAGGAGGTTTAATTTTTTTAAAAAAATATATTTTATTGATTTTTTACAGAGAGGAAAGGAGAGGGAGAGAGAGTTAGAAACATCAATGAGAGAGAAACATCAATCAGCTGCCTCCTGCACACCTCCTACTGGGATGTGCCCACAACCAAGGTGCATGCCCTTGACCGGAATTGAACCTGGGACCCTTGAGTCCGGAGGCCAACACTCTATCCACTGAGCCAAACTGGTTAGGGCAGGAGGTTTGATTTGTGATAAGTATTTTAAAGCTTATGATTTAGTCGGGGGGAAGCATCCCATAATCTCATCCCCTTAGCAAAATCAGGCCCCTATTTCTGCTCCATCTGTCAGGAAAAAAGAAAGTATATGATGGGTGTGGCTAGGACTAGATGTGAGGCTGGTAGATACATATTTTAATGTATCTTCCCAGTATGCAATGTGAAGTTGCTGACTATTGGGTACAGTATCAGAGATCCTCCCATGAGCTTGTAGCACCAGGGGCCTACACTATACATTCTGCATATTCACCATGACTGTGACACACATCATAAGAGTCATGGAAGCTCAAGAAGGGAAGGGGAGCTTTAGCCCTCGTATGATGCAGCATTGTAACTTTCACATAACTTAAGGAGGTGGAATAATTAAGAACATGGACTCTAGAGCCAAACTACCAGGTTTAATTCCTGGCTCTACCACCTAGTAGTTTTGTGACCTTGGACAATCTACTTAACCTTTTCAGGTCACAGTTGTATTAACTGTAAAATGCTGATAATAATAGTACCCATCTACCAGGTTCTTTTGAGGATTAAATGAGTTAATGTAGGTGAATCACTAGCACTGTGGTCTTCCCTGGAATGCATTTAGGGTCCTTTATCATTGCAACTCATTATCCAAGCCCAGGAAAGAAAATACAAACACAACATTCTCCATGCTTTCTGATCCTTTGAAGGCAAACATTCCTTTAAGAGAATGTTAGATGTCAGTCCTCACTGTACCAGTACATTCATGTATTGACTTTCCCCATAGATGTTATCTAAAGACAATCACCGCACTTTGGAAAGACATTAACATGAGAGGCACCATGTTCAGTCCTGATAGGGTAGTATATGTGTCAGTCATCTGTCTACAAGAGTCTCCAAGGACTTGTTGGTACAATAGCCCATAATCACTTTAAGGATCAGTCCAGCAATTTGCATTTTTAAAAGTCCCTAACTACCTATTTTCACGATGGACAGTCCCTGTACTCCCGAAGCTCCAGATGGGATCACTCTCCTTTTCTAAAGAGGGCGTTTGCTCTTCCTTTCTCAGTGAGCCCTGCTGTAGCATTATGAATGAGTTCTCAGAGAGAATTGCAGTGAGAACATCTCCTTAGTTTTCAAGCTCTTCCCTTACTCCCTCCCGCAAAACACACACACACACACACACACACACACACACACACACACACGCACACAATATGGGCAAATCTGGCCCTGTTCTTGAGGTTTTGTTTGTTTTTCATTTGATATTTCTCAAGTTTGGTAGAAAACTGTACCAGATATGTGTGACTCAGTTAGTGACTCAATCTGTCAGCGGCCTGATCCCTGATTCCTGGAGAAATTGCAGGATGGATTCATCACTTAGAGCTCTATTGTAGAAGTTGCTTCTCCTTCTCTAAGACAGCCCCATGTAGGTTTGATGGTTTAGACTTGGAGAACCTGCAGTAAGTATCAGTCCAGATCTTCTAGATGAAGTGAAAGTTCTGAGGCCCTGCTGGGCATTGAATATAGACTCAGTAATGGTCATGTTTGACAACCTTAGATTATTCCCCTCCATTGAAAAGCAACTTTGAACCTCAATTTCCTCTGTAAAATCTTTCCTCCTTAAGGTGAAGACCAGAGGACCTATTAACTTTAAATTCTCTTTAACTTCTAGTATTCTGTTATGCTGTGAAGATGGACATTGATTTGTAGGCAGGGAATCATGTTAGGCTGCGACAGGGAGAGGATAGATTGGAAGAGGAGGTCTAAAAAATTTGCTGCATGTTAGGATATTATATATTAGATTACATTTAGTGATATGTAAAAATTATTACATACTAGTGAGATTACAGGTAGAAGTTGTAAAATATAATGGTTCAAAAAAATTTTAATATATTTTTATTGATTTCAGAGTGGAAGGGAGAGGGAGAGAGAGATAGAAACATCAATGATGAAAGAGAATCATTGATTGACTGCCTCCTGCACGCCCCCCACTGGGGATCAAGCCCGCAAACTGGGCATGTGCCTTTGACTGGAATCGAACCCAGGACCCTTGATTCCGCAGGTCGATGCTCTATCCACTGAGCCAAACCTGCCAGGGTGGTTTAAAAAATTTTAAATCTTGTTTTTTATCCATATTACAGAAGAATAAACGCCGTGTTGGTGGTGGTGTCCATGATGACAAGTGCCCATAGAATTATAATTGTTGGGAGTGGAGGATCCTCTAAAAGTCCAGCCCCTGAACCGTTGTTTAAATATCCTCTGTGACACCTTTGTCAAATATTTATTTAATTGTTCTTGAAAAACTCAACTGAAGGGAAGCTCAGTACTTTTGGAGCCAGTCCCTTTGATCTCTGTAAGGTTCTTCCCTGTTTTTTGTGTGTTTTTTTTAAATATATTTTATTGATTTTTTACAGAGAGGAAGGGAGAGGGGATAGAGAGTTAGAAACATCGATGAGAGAGAAACATCGATCAGCTGCCTCCTGCACGCCCCCTACTGGGGATGTGCCCGCAACCCAGGTACGTGCCCGCAACCCAGGTACGTGCCCTTGACCGGAATCAAACCTGGGACCCTTCAGTCCGCAGGCCGACGCTCTATCCACTGATCAAAACCGGTCAGGGTTTTTTGTTTTTCGTTTTTTTGTTTTTTTTAAATATATTTTTATTGATTTCAGAGAGAGGAAGGAGAAGAGAGAGATAGAAACATCAATGATGAGAGGGAATCACTGATCGGCTGCCTCCTGCATGCCCCCTACTGGGGATCGAGCCTGCAACCCAGGCATGTGCCCTTGACTGGAATCGAACCGGGGACTCTTCAGTCTGCAGTCCAGCGCTCTATCCATTGAGCCAAACCAGCTAGAGCAAGTTCTTCCCTGTTTCTAGCTAAAGGCTTTTTCTCTATACAGGCAGACTAATTCCTCTTAAAATGTAGTGTTCAAAATTAAGGAAACTCCCAGTTTTATGGTCTAACCTACGTAGAACTGAATGGAACCCAAATCTTTCTCATGTACTTTTGCTTTCAGAGTCTGGCCTTGTCTCTAGAACAAATGTAGTAAAGATGAAATGCTATTCAAAGATAGAAAAGAAACTGGATTTATAAATAGTGTATTTGCCAGCTTAAAAAAAATAAAAAAAAATCCGAAAAAAAATAGCAAGTACAAGAGAAACAGCTAAAACTTAACACCACAGTAAAGTACTGTGTGGAACCCTAGGGGTCTGATGCACAGTAGCATAATCAGGCATTCCCATCACCTGCCTACTTGACAGTCAGGATCCTGATACACCAGTGATTTTCAACCTTTTCCATCTCATGGCACACATAAACTAATTGCTATAATTCTGTGGCACCCCAAAAAATATATTTTTGGCTGATCTGACACCATAAAAAAGGTATAATTTTGGTTCATTCACACTGGACGGCTATTGTTGTGTTGACTCTCATCTTTTTTAAAATTTAACAATCTAAGGGGAAAGAGGTCAGGTATTGCATGTTTTAGAAATTCTTGTAGCACAATGGTTGAAATCACTGTGATACATAATTGGAGGATAGGTATTTTTTGCGTGCTGTATATTTAGGTACTTAAAACTCATTGGTTCAAGGTTTGGTGGTACTTCTTTCAGGAATCAGTCACATGATGTAGACTGGGGTGCTCTATAGCTCTAAGGCACACACAATCTGAAATGTTAGAATGAGCAGTCTCTTGCTGACTTTGTATATGTGGACCTCCATAATATCTCTGCCCTACCTCCAGAGTGTCCATTCCAACCTCCAGGATTGTGTTGCTTCCTGAGTATTGGAATGAAGAAGTGCCTCTACTTCACAGGTTCTGTGGCAGGTAGGGTCGCTACACTTTCTGCTCCTAATAAAACATTGTCTCTGAACTCAAGCTAAGTGCCCTCTTAGGACTATGAATATGTTCCCTTAGGCAGAATGGTTCATCTTATTCATTTTCCTGTCAGTCATATGTTACACTTTCTTATGCTGGATCTTCTTCGCCTTTTTCTCTTTCTACAAATGTTCATAGCTCTGTCTTTGCAAATTAGTGTTCACTTGAAGTTTTGCTATTCCATCTACCTCACCCTTCTCCCCTTAACCTTTCTTTTTCCCCAACCCCAGCCTGAAACCCAAGTAAATTAGCTTCTCACCCCTGCCCCCCAGTTAAACACACACACACACACACACACACACACACACACATCACCCACCCACCCATACACCCATATTCCTCCACCGGTGTCTGTTCTTAAATTTGCAGTCTGCAGCCATCTCCAATAACCATCAGGCTGTCAGCTTTGCAGCTCTCCACTACCTCCCACCTTCCCACTACCTCCCTCCTCCCCCATCACTCACCAGAGGAAAAAGAGAGCCAGAGCAAGAGCTTGAAATATATCATGCAATAGTGTATCATGAATTTGTTGTGAATCACAGCAGTGAAGCAGGTTTATTTATTTCTGAGACCTTAAATCAATACAAAGTAGGTCTCTTAGTTCTGAAGCTGGGATGGAGTGTGAAAAAATGAGCCCATTGTACTCTTAAAACTTTGGGGAAAGGAGATGACAGCTATATAATTCCATTTACCAGGCACTAGGGGCTTTAATGTGAAGGTGACAGGGAGCTCTTTGTGCATTTAGAGCACCATATCTTCTAAATAAAAGATCTGTAGACTTGATAGTGGAGCATAGCTCCGAGTTTAATAATCTCCAAGCATTAGACCGAGCCAATATGTTCCCAAGTCAGAGAGATCCCCCCTAAACACTCATAAATTAAAAGTGCAAGAACTGCACACATTGGTAGATTAGAAATGCAAGGACTCCAGTCTTTTCTAGAAGGAAGGCAGACCTGGACCCTGGCTGTGCACAGACTGCTGTGTGAATATGATAAAGACTGTGGAAAGGAGACTGTTTAGAAACCTGCCCTCTGGATGTTCATCATTCTAGGGTATGTCCCCTGTGTGTGGATCCAAATCTAGTTATGTTCCCTTTCATTCAGAGTGGCCATTTTCAGTCTAATCAGCTGAAATGTACACAGTTAGGGGTGTTGAATTGTGAAAGGAGAAGCTTTAGGTTTACCATGCCCAGGTTTCAAGATTTTTTTTTTCTGGTTGATTCTTTTCTTTTTAATTAAATCTTTATTGATGAAAGTATTGCATATGTCCTCTTTTTTTTTTAATATATTTTATTGATTTTTACAGAGAGGAAGGGAGAGGGATAGAGAGTTAGAAACATCGATGAGAGAGAAACATCGATCAGCTGCCTCCTGCACACCCTCTACTGGGGATATGCCCGCAACCAAGGTACATGCCCTTGACCGGAATTGAACCTGGGACCCTTCAGTCCGCAGGCCGACGCTCTATCCACTGAGCCAAACCAGTTAGGGCCATATGTCCTCTTTTTTTCCCCTCATTGACCCCCTTCTAGCCTGACCCTGCTCCCCACCCCAGGACTTCACCACCCTATATGCATACAAGTTCTTTGGTTGATTTCTTCCCAGCCACTCAACCTCCCCCACCTTCCCTCTGAGATTCTGCAATCTGTTCTATGCTTCTGTGTCTCTGGATCTATTTTGTTCATTGGTTTACTTTGCTCATTAGATTCCACATATGAATGAGATCATGTGATACTTGTCTTTCTCTGACTGGCTTATTTCGCTTAGCATAATACTCTCCAGGTGTCTCCATGCTATCTCAAAGGGTAAGAGAGCCTTTTTTTTTACGCATAGTATTCCATGGTATAAATGTACCACAGCTTTTTTTATCCACTCATCTACTGATGGGCACTTGGGCTATTTCCAGATCTTAGCTATTCTACATTGTGCTCCTATGAACATAGGGTTGCATACATTCTTTCTAATTGGTGTTTTGGGTTTCTTAGGATATATTCCTAGAAGTTGGATCACTGGGTCAAATGGCAGTTCCATATTTAATTTTTTGAGGAAACTCCATACTGTTTTCTATAATGGCTACACCAGTCTGCATTCCCACCAACAGCATACTAGGGTTCCCTTTTCTCCACATCCTGGCCAACGCTTGCCATTTGTTGATTTATTTATGGTAGCCATTCTAACAGGTGTGAGGTGATACCTCATTCTGGTTGATTCTTGACTGGTTCCTCATTTTAATAATGCTTCAGTGTCTGGAATTTAAACCCTTTAAAATAGTATGCATGTAAGAGAAATTGAAATATTGGTGTTATTAAGGAAAAGAACCCACCCTTATTTGACCAATAGCATAAAATGAAAATATGAGAAGTCAAGAACATTGGAACATATAATCAGGTTTTAAGTATGTTGTTTTCTGTATGACCGATTGATGAAATATGCCTTTTCTCAATAGATTAGTCAGGTTTGTGCAGCTCAGAACAATTCTGATACAGTTGACTCTTTTTCTTTATTGATTAAGGTATTAGATATGTGTCCTTATCCCTCCATTGCCCCCCCACACCCCCCACTCATGCCCTCACCCCCCTGTTGTCTGTATCCATTGGTTAGGCTTATATGCATGCATACAGGTCCTTTGGTTGATCTCTCCCCCTTACCCCCACCCTCCCCTACCTTCCCGCTGAGGTTTGACGGTCTGATCGATGCTTTTCTGTCTCTGGATCTGTTTTTGTTCATCAGTTTATGTTGTTCATTATATTCCATAAATGAGTGAGATCATGTGATATTTATCTTTCTCTGACTGGCTTATTTCGCTTAGCATAATGCTCTCCATTTCCATCCATGCGGTTGCAAATGGTAAGAATTCCTTCTTTTTTTACCGCAACATAGTATTCCATTGTGTAGATGTACCACAGTTTTCTAATCTACTCATCTGCTGATGGGCACTTAGGCTGTTTCCAAATCTTAGCTATGGTGAATTGTGCCGCTATGAACATAGGGGTGCATATATCCTTTCTGATTGGTGTTTCTAGTTTCTTGGGATATATTCCTGGAAGCGGGATCACTGGGTCAAATGGGAGTTCCATTTTTAGTTTTTTGAGGAAACTCCATACTGTTCTCCACAGTGGCTGCACCAGTATGCATTCCCACCAGCAGTGCACGAGGGTTCCTTTTTTTCCACATCCTTGCCAGCACTTGTCGTTTGTTGATTTGTTGATGATTGCCATTCTGACAGGTGAGATGGTATCGCATTGTCGTTTTGATTTGCATCTCTCTGATGATTAGTGACTTTGAGCATGTTTTCATATGTCTCTTGGCCTTCCTTATGTCTTCTTTCAAAAAGTATCTATTTGGGTTCGTTGCCCATTTTTTGATTGGGGTGTTTATTTTCCTTTTGTTAAGCTGTATGAGTTCCCTGTAAATGTTGGAGATTAAACCCTTATCGGTGATAACATTGGCAAATATATTCTCCCATGCAGTGGGCTTTCTTGTTTTGTTGATGGTTTCTTTTGCTGTGCAAAAGCTTTTTATTTTGATGTAGTCCCATTTGTTTATTTTCTCTTTAGTTTCCATTGCCCTAGGAGTGGCATCGGTGAAGAAATTGCTTTGGCATATGTCTGAGATTTTGCTGCCTTTGGATTCCTCTAGTATTTTTATGGTTTCCCGTCTGATGTTTAAGTCCTGTATCCATTTTGAGTTAATTTTTGTGTACGGTGTAAGTTGGTGGTCTAGTTTCATTTTTTTGCATGTATCTGTCCAATTTTCCCAACACCATTTATTGAAGAGACTGTCTTGACTCCATTGTATGTTCATGCCTCCTTTGTCAAATATTAATTGAGCATAGTGGTTTGGGTCAATATCTGGGTTCTCTATTCTATTCCATTGATCTATATGTCTGTTCTTGTGCCAGTACCAGGCTGTTTTGAGAACAGTGGCTTTGTAATACAGCTTGATATCTGGTATTGAGATCCCACCTACTTTGTTCTTTCATTTGGGGGCTTTTTTTAAATTCCAGATGAATTTTTGGAGAGTTTGTTCTAGGTCTGTGAAATATGCCATTGGTATTTTAAGGGGGAGTGCATTGAATCTATAGATTGCTTTGGGTAGTATGGACATTTTAATGATGTTGATTCTGCCAATCCATGAACACAGTATGTTCTTCCATCTGTTTATGTCTTCCTATATCTTTTTTTTTTCAGTGTCCTGTAGTTTTCCGCGTACAGGTCTTTTACCTCCTTAGTTAAGTTTATTCCTAGGTATCTTAATTTTTTTGGTGCAATGGTAAATGGGATTGCTTTTTAAGACTCTCTTTCTGTAAGTTCACTATTGGTGTATAGAAATGCTATAGATTTCTTGGCGTTAATTTTGTATCCTGCTACTTTGCCGATTTCATTTATTAAGTCTAATAATATTTTGATGGAGTCTTTAGGGTTTTCTATGTACAGTATCATGTCATTTGCGAATAAGGACAGTTTTACTTCTTCTTTTCCAATTTGGATGCCTTTTATTTCTGTACCACTGGGCTCAATGGACATATAAAGAGCTTCCCAGACAAGAAAAAGCTAAAGGAGTTGGAGGGTCTTCTTGAAGAAGATCAAAAATATGAACAGTAAAATGCCAATAAATACGTATCTATCAACAATGGAATCTATAAACAAAATGAATAAGCATAACAGAAACAGACTCGTAGATACAGAGACTTTTTGTTGCCTGCCAGATGGGTGAGGGAGATGGAATCTCAGAGAGAAGGGGAGGCAGGAAGAGATTAACCAAAGAGCTTATATGCATATATGCATAACCCATGGACACAGACAACAGTGTGGGGAAGGCTTGGTGGGGGTGGAGGGTGTTAATGACAGGAGGAGGGGGACATCTATAATACTTTCAACAATAAATATAAATTTAAACTAAAACAAAGTACATAAAAATGTTTATCATCAGTTATTAGGAAAATGCAAATTAAAATCACAATTAGATACCACTAAAATAAAAATTTTTAGTTGACAATACTAAGTATTGATGAGAATGCAGAACAACTGGAACCCTCATCCATATTGGTGGGAATGCAAAATGGTACAGCCACTTTGAAAAAGTTTGACTTAAAAAAAAAAACAAAGTTATACACTTACCATACAACCTAGCAGTTCTACTTATAGGTGTTTCCCCAAGAGAAATGAAAATCTATCCTCCTATAATAAAAGCCTAATATGCTAAGTGTCCGGTTGTCCGGTCATCCGTTCAACCAATCAAAGAGTAATATGCTAAGACTGCTCAACCACTCACTATGACGTGCACTGACCACCAGGGTACAGATGCTCCTACTGGTAGGTTAGCTTGCTGCTGGGATCCAGCCTATTGGGGCTGAGCGAGACGGGCTGGATCCGCCGTGGAGCCCTCCCACGGTCCCTTTCCGGCTGGTCAACCTCCCATGTCCCTCCCTGGCCCTGATCATGCATTGGTGGGGTCCCTCGGGCTGGCCTGCACACTCTCATAATCCGGGACCCCTTGGGGGATGTCGGAGAGCTGGTTTTGGCCCGATCTCACAGGCCACCTCCAGCTCTTTATATGCACCCACTGGTGCATGAATTTGTGCACTAGGCCTCTAGTATCCACATAAAAACCCATACATGAATGTCTATAGCAGCTTTATTCATAATTGCCCAAAACTGGAAACCCAAATGTCCACCAATAGGCAAACAGATGAACAAGTTATGGTATTTCCATAAAATCGATGCCACTCTGCAGTAAAAAGGAGCTACTGATATCAACATCAGCATGAATGAATCTCAGATGCCTTTTATTAACTGAAAGAAGCTACACTTAGAAGGCTACATACTATGTGACTCCATTTCATATAACATTATAGAAGAGGCAAAATGTTACAACAGAAAGCAGATCCATGGTTGGTATGTGTGAGAGAAGGACATTGATTGCAAAGGAGATGAGGGAACTTTTGGGGATGAAAACTTTTGATGTGCTGTGGTGGTGGCTCTATGACTGTGTTTTTGTCAAAATTTATAGAATTGTACACCTGAAAAAGGATGATTTTCCTGTATGTAAATTCTACCTCAGTAAACCAGGCTTTTAAAAATGTCCATATTTGGAAGTAACTTATTGTCAGTATGTTCTAGTTTGTAGCTAAATGGGCAGTTGATGGATCCCTGCAATGAGTGATTTCTCTGGCAGTCAGTGTTTGCTCCGGAAGCCTATGCCTTCTCTCGTGTATTTGACAGACTGTCACATGGCTCTTTTCCAACCACCATTACATTTAGAATGAGTCTCTGTTCCTCACCCAGTCCACCTTCAAATCCACATCATCCTTCTGCCATCTAGCTCATCCTTCTGCTCTCTCTCTACCTCAGTAAACAGGTCTTCCAGTGTTATTTCAGGCCTGTACCTCAGTCTCTCTTTTGCTGACTATCTTTTCTTACCGCAGGTAGCACAGTCCCTTTCCTCTCATTTATCCATCAGCCAGCCTGATCACTTCATAACTTTGCTCCTTACAGAGAGATGTTTGGTCTTGCAGTGAAGGTCTTGAATCCATCTCAAGTCAGAGGCTTTCCCATCCTGTGCCAGCACTGTGTCACTGTGCCTCTTGTCTATCCCCAGCCCTAGCCTATCACTGCCAACCAGCACTCGAGTTTGCCAGTGGCAATCAAAGAGAGGAGGAGAAATTATAACCCTGAGTCTGTGTATTAAGAGACTGTATCTTGAAACCCTCCAAATATTCTGGGTCACATAGGCACTGGTCCTGTCTCCCCAGAGATTTAATTCCATTCACCCTTGGATATATTCCTGAAGAAACATTTACACAGTAATATATGCTGCACCACTTAAAATTGTTAATTGGAGATTGAATTACTTGCCAGCTTTTAAAAATGTAGTTCTCTCAGGTCAGGGAGGGAGGGTGTTAGCAGCAGGAGTAGATGAGCTATTGCCTTTTTTTTTCTTCCCTGTCCGCTTGTCTCTCCCCCTCCCTTTCCTCTCTCTCATCCTTCCTCCTTTCTTTGTCCCTGTTTTACCACTTTCTCCCTGATCCCGTGTATGCTTTCTCATCTCTATCTCACTTTCTGCCTTAGCCAGACCATTATCAATAACCTGGCAGATCCCAGAGTGACGTTAATATCAGGAATCATGGATGGAGTCCAGTGATGACGATTGCTCAGGAAATTTACAAAACCCCTTCTCAAATCCTCTTGAGAATGGAAATATCCTAATGAGAAGGATTGCAGCAAGAACCCAGCTTGCTTAGCTTAATTCTCAGATGCAGGAAGAATTTGTACTCCCTGCTTCTTTAAATAGAAGATTGCCCTGACCCACCTAGGGGGAAAGATTGGAGAAAGGGGGAAAGCAGTGGTAGATTTCATTTTTTATTGCATCGATATGCATCATTATTTTTCACATCTTGAGCACATGATTGCAAATATTTGCCTATAAGTCTGAGGGTCCCCAGCTTAATGTGTATATCAGGACAAAAGCAATGTTTTAAAAAAACTGAACTAACTTGCATCTTTGAAACTTGGAAATCTCAATGCCTATGCTGACAAATATCCTGACAAGTAAATACTACACTCATTCAGCATTACATAGTGATTTCATTTGCACAAAACTTCACAATGCTCTGCCCCTTCAGTCAGGAGGCGGGCACCGGGGAAAGGAAGAACGTGTTTATCTCGATCTCCAAAAAGAATTTAAGGGAGAGAGCAGGTGGTATATTAGACTGTTTCCGTTGCCTGTCAGCTAAGGTAAACCCCGAGCTGTTTGCAGCATCTCTAGATAAGCAGCAGGGGCTGCGGAGGCCTAGCATGCATGTATGACTGCATTCATTTGCACTTCCTGTGTATCTCAGAATTTCTAAAGGCTACGTAGCATCTTTGGCAGAGCCTTTAACAATTGTGCCTCTGCTAATCACTAGCTTTTATGCTGTGCCCTTAATTCTCAGGTCTGCCAGCCCCAATTAATGAATGCTGGGTGAGGCTTAAGTTTATGTTGAGAGTGGATGAAGATCCTCTTTCCCCTCAGACTCAGCCCTTATTCAATTCTGCTGGCGTGGGCTCTCTTCAGATGGTGCCTGTTTTTAATATTTCATGGTACTGCTTCTCCACTTTAGACCTGGGGAGCAGCAAGGTGGGGCCTCAGGAGAGTCACCTCTGTTTGAATGGCTCCTGTGTTTAAATGGTAATTGATGCTTGTTGGGCAAACAAATTAAAAGTTTGTGTCATACAGTAGAAAAATGTGAGAGAAATAATTTGGGGAATGAAACATAGCAGCAACTTATATAGAAATGCATATGTCAAAGTTGGAAAAAACTGAATGAAATGCATCTTCTTCATGAAAATATTATGGTGATGGGAGTTGTTTACCTCATATTTTTCTGTAGAAGGTTGTTAGGGCAACATATTGAGGAATAAAAGAGTGGTTCTGTCTATGTGGGCTCCTTCCTTTGTCTCCCTCGATGCGGACCAGGGTTTGCATAACTGTTCCAGCATGATCGTTTCTGAGTTAGGCAGAATGGGTTTTGTCCTAGCCCAGATTCTGCGTCTTTGGTTGGAGCTTTTGTTCTGAAGTATCCTAAAATCATTAAAACCACTTGAGTCAGCAATGACCCCTATAAATCAGGAGCTATTGTGTGCGCCCTCCTTCTACTGGTGCGTGCTCCAAACATACGGTCATTGAAGATGAACTGGAGGGTACGGCGCTCTCTTCACCGACTGTTAAGTAGCTATGATTGCTAGCGTTTGCTTGTGGTTAGTGAAGCAGGTTTCATTTCTGTGTCCTTCCCCTCCCCACCCCCGACCTCCTAAGATAAGGTTGGTCAGAGAGAGCCATTCGGATACTCTGTCTACCCTGTTCTTTTTCTCTTTAATTGCAAAATGAAATGAATTTTCTCACATGACAAACATTTGTTTAGCCCAGAAATAATGTTCTTGGTTGTGGTTGGCTCCAGTTAGTTTTCTTTCTGAATCCAGAGGAGAGGAAGTATAGAAATACTGCTGCCTTTTCGGAACAAAGCATCAGAACCTGAGTAAAGGGAAGACATGTGAAGTTATTAAATTCTTGCTCCTTCCCAGTTTGTCTCCATTAGTTTGTAAGAATATGGGGCGGAATGGGCAAGTGACAGAGCCTTTGGGAGTAGCCCGTTACGGATGCTCTGTTTCTTTGAAAGGTGGGGCCAGGACCTCTGAGGAAGGTGTGTGATCAGCTGTGCTGCTCTTGGTGTGCTCTGGTCTCTTTGCGAGTTCTTCGTCGGACCATTACTGATTTTGGAGGGATTCTAAGTGGCTGGAGATTATCAAGCTAGAGGCAGTGTTTTATAGAAAAGAAAATAGTAATTCTCAGTAGAAAATGGTTAAGCTCTCTCTCTTAGGCAGCAAGTTCTTGGCTCCTAACAGAAATTGTGAATGTCAGGTATTCACAATCAGCACAGTCTCCTTTTTATTTCTTTCCCCCCTTTTCAGCTTTATTTTAATAATTAAAAATACTGCTGATCACACCGAATGACTTCTGGCAGAGAGGCGGTCTGTCCCAGAAGGACCAGTTGTGGGCCATCAGGTTTATGACGTCCATAAAACCAGAGCCAGATCGGAGCATGGCCTCCCTGAGTGACAGGGTTTCTGCTTCCACCAGGGTCCCCCATCCATTCCCTGCTTTGGATATTTGTTTTGGTTTCGTTTTTTGGTCCTGTTTTATTTCCTGATACATGTGTGCATATGTGTACACATTTAAAGATATAAATGAAACAGGTATGTAATGCCCTCTGCCTGTTAGAAAGACTAAAGCCATAAAAATAACAAACGGCGTGTATTTGCTAGAATGTCAAAGTTATGAGTTTATTTTGTAATGATGTGCTCCTGCCTTCATGAGGTAAACTGGCCGTGGCGGAGGTGTTATTAGTAATATGGACTCAGTGGAGCAGAAAGCCGAGTGACCGAGAGATCAGTGTATCAGTCAGAGAGAGGGCAAATGGAAAGAGACAGCAGAAGAATGAGAAAAGAGCCGCCGGCCTGGGCTGAGATTAAAGACAGGCTGAGAGGAGGATGGGAGCCCGTGGTCAGATACGGCCTCCGCTGTTCCCAGGCTCCTTCAAAGGAGCTGCCGGCATGTTGCTCAGCTCAGGGCTGCCTGCAAAGGCTTGTTCTCGGCACTTCCTTATCAAGGGAAGCAGCGATCTGAGAGCAATTTTGCTTTCCATATGCTTTTCAGGAGAGTCTCTTCCGCCCTTCCTTGCTGAAGTTAAATGGAACCAAGGCCTGCAGGGTCACACTGAGGTGATTACTTGGTCACCAACTTCCTCAGCCTTTGGAGGATCTTAATGTAGGGGCTGACCCAGCAGGCGGGGGAACCTCTCAGAGCTCCTAACCAGAAGGGGTACAATGGGCATATATGGAACCTACTGGTCTTTCATTTATTAGGTTCTCCCCAGAGGCTGGAAATGAATAAAAGTTAGTAAGGAAGAAATGTTGTGTTGTGGTTATTTTCTAAAGGAGGAGGGGGGAGGGAAAAGAAGAAGTAAAATACAGTAAGCACTCCACAACTGTTTAGAGCTCTCCAGGGCTACCTTAGATGACTGGCAATTACCAACACTCAGCAGTTGCGATAGCCAGTGATCGGGCTGCCCGGCTTCCATCTGCTGGGTCAGAAAACCTCCCTCCCTGAAAGAAATTACTAACCAATCTTCAAGAGAAAAAGAAACCCTACAATTTCCAAGTTCAATAATATTTTTTCTTCCTTTTTTCTTCTTTAATGGAAACTTCGTGGTTTCCAATTGCAGGTGCCTGCCTTCCACCTCACAAGGGTTAAACTCTAGGGATACCCCCGGTTTGAAGCTTCGACTTCCCAGGAACCGTGGGAGGGAAGGACAGAGGGAGAGAGGCGGGCTTGGGTATAAATCACTGCCCTGCACCCAGCACACAAAGGACTATAGACTCGAGGGTTCATGTCTGTATCATGAGATGCTTCAGGATTTTGCCAGCCTTAGGGCTTATGTATCGAGACCAGCTTTAAAAATCAAATACAAGGGGGAAAATAATCCTTTAAAAAAAAGGGGGAGGGGATCTAAACCTCACAGCACTTCTTTAACTGAGACTTGTGACTGAAGATTGTCAGAAGACGTGCACATTGCCTGTTTTGTGTACGTGCACAGTAACTCCGCAGCCTGCAGATGCTGAGGTAGCTGCTGTCTCGGGGTCCCAGCCTCGCCCACCGCTGTGGTTTCAGCTCAGTGTGAAGTATGCTGTGCATATCTTTGGCAGTTAGGAGAAAGAGAGAGAGAGGCTTGCTCATTTTTTTTTAAATCCTTTTTTGTTTTCTAAGTTTTCTTTTTAGGACAAAGGTCCAGAAAGTCCCTTCAAACAAACCACGGAAGCTGAAATCTCTGTCTTGGGGAGAAAAGAACCCTTTTTAGTGAGAATTACAAAATAGACTTGGCCTTTATTTCTGTCAAGACCAATGTCTTTTCTCTTGCTCTAGGTCCTCGGGCGGGAAGTATATACCTCCAATAACCAGCTCGGTGGCATCCAGATCATGCACAACAATGGGGTGACCCACAGCACCGTTTGTGATGACTTTGAGGGGGTCTTCACTGTCCTGCACTGGCTGTCATACATGCCTAAGGTGAGCCTGCAGAACTCGGCCTTTCCACCACAGCTGCTGCCTCTGCACTTGAGATCTCCTCATAGTGCAGGAATCTTTTATGAAATGTTCCTCGGAAAGCTGTTGACTTCTTTTTTTCTTAGAGCCGCCTTTTGCCTTCTACCTTTAAAATGCCTTTGGGCCCTGGCCAGTATTGCCAAGTGGTTGGAGCGTCAGCCCGTGCACCAAAGGGTCATGGGTTCAATTTCCGGTCAAGGGCATGTACCTGGGTTGCAGGTTTGATGCCCAGCCCCAGTTGGGATGGGTGTGGGAGGCAACCAATTGATGTGACTCTCTCGCATTGATGTTCTCTCTCAATCTCTCTCTCTACCTATGTATCTATCTTTACCCCACCCTTCCCTTCCACTCTCTCTAAAAGGTCAATGGAAAAAATATCCTCCGGGGAGGATTAAACCAAATATTCAGATTTCATTGGTTAGGCCCCTTTCTGATGTTTTCTAGCCACAGGAGTGTCCATGGCCTACCTGGGCTCAGATCCCAGCATATTAAGGCTTTCTCCTCACTGTGGGTTTTCTCCTTTGTAATACCCACCCCTCCCTCTGGGAAGCTTCCCAGAAAGCATGGGCACACTGCAGTCAGTCAGAAGGCACCACCTTGGGCCAGAGTCCTACATGGGATTTGAGACCTGCACCTGTTCCTCAGGGCCTGGCATGCCGTTGGAATGCTTCTAGCTGCTGATTGGGGCTCATGGGGGTAACTCCGCATGAGGGCCCTGTTGTCTTTGTAATGACTGTTGCCACGCTGGAGTATAGGATTGATGTTTACTGACTGCTGGCTCTTTTCCTTTCAGAGTGTGAACAGTTCCGTTCCTATCCTGAACTCCAAGGATCCTATAGATAGAATCATCGAGTTTGTCCCCACAAAGGCCCCATATGATCCTCGATGGATGCTAGCAGGCCGTCCTCACCCAAGTATGTATATGTTTAAGGATTCTGTGGTCCCTGGCCCTCCAGCTTTCAGGGTTTTTCTTCCCAACCACAGACCAGTCTCTGCACAATAGCATGTGACAAAGACCTGGAAGTAAGAAAAATCTGAAGAAAAAGGTGGAAAATTCTTTAAGAACAAATGAAAAATGAGATGAGATTTAACATTTCTTCTGTTTCTTCTGCTGTTAAAGCATTTACTATTTAATGGGCTCAAGGACTTTTAAAGCAGTTAAATATAAGCCATAAAGTCATAGAACTACAGGACCAGAATCTTTGGCCATTTAGTTTCTATAAACAGATTAATCGGATCGGTGTTACAAAGACCTTTGGGACCCCTCCTTGTCAAGTGTGACCACCTTTCTCAGCGAGCTACTGCTGAGCCCACCCGGCATGCACCCTTCGTTACTGACGATATTGGTAATAGTGTTGGCACTTGCTTTAGTTATTAATGTAAGATCATTTATTCATGAAGAGATTGTCCAGAACTTTTAATTTTACCAATATATGGAACAAGAACAAGCTCTTCGTCCATATTTATCTAATATAGCCTTCTGTCTTGAGGCTGATTTTATCTTAACTTTCCAAACAGAAACAAAGGTAACTCCATGCAAGGCAAATGTGTGCTTTCTTTTGTCAGTCCATTTGGCTGTTTCACAAACCGTACTCATTAGGAAGTTCTTCTGCGAAGCCCCAAGTCCCCCTGCTCCACTTAGAATCTATTGTTTCAAGTTGTTTATGAAAGTGTTTGTTCTTTTTTGTATGTTTATTGCAACTATTGCAAAGAAAGGCTTTATCTTAAAGGGGTAATTAAATTTGAGTTACTGTGATTTTGTTGAAAGAGAAAGAGGTCTTCATAAGGAAGACTTAATCAACCTTTGTGGGCACCCACTCTAAGCCAGGTGGGATAATAAAGCACTTTATATACATAATCTTATTTGGGCTTGCTGCCTCTTACAGCTACAAAGAGATCATCGTTTTAGGAGCTCAGAGAAGTTAAATGATTTGCCCAGGGTCACACAGCTATTACTTAGGAGCTGGGGCTAAATCTGAAGCCTAATTATAGATAGTGTAGGAAAATCACCAAAGGAAGTTTGATTTTAATTTAAAATTTTACCTGTTGTCTTCAGTACCTTTTCTTATTAATCTTAATGAGACTAAATAGTTTTTCTTACGTAGCCAGAAAAATCACCATTGTAATTTCTCTACCTCTAATTTTTTATACCATTTTTATGGTAAGCAGTATGAACCTGAGATAAAATCCAGGACTTTTCTGAGAAAATTCAGAACAAGATTCAGTGAACGTTCCCCTAGGAATCATCGGGAGCCATGGGAGCTGGCTTCTAAGTTCTATGTTTGAACTGAACATGACCTGCTCTCTGAGGGCAGTAAAGCCCCCCCTATAATAGCCATAGCCCCCAGTTGATATATAAGGCAGGAAGGTTTTTAAAAAAGAAAACATTTTCATTTTGAAATGAATTTTGTAATTCTAAATTATTATTATTATTGAAGTACGAATCATAAAATGACCCAAGCAGATGAAGTTAAAATTACAGTATCCTGATGCATTCAGAAATTTGGTTTAGAACCGTCATCAAAAATTGTGCTCTCTTTCACGGGGTGAACAGGTTCGAGGCGTGTGGGGGGGAGAGTGGGGCATTATCTTGGCCATTATTAATGAGATCTACAGAATAAAATGGAATTTGTGATAGACTAAGTTTTCTGGGTTTTGGATAATATTTTTTCATGGACTCCCTAGTAATTCATCCTGCTGTCTATGTGCAGCTAACACTGGCTCCCAAATCGAGTGACTTCAGATTTTAATTTAGTGGAAACGTTAAAGAAAGCAGATGATTCCCTGTGATAAGTTAAAGCAGATATCTTCTAGGTGAAAAGTTAAAGTCATTTATTAGAGGAGATAGTGCTGTGATATTCTTCAAACTGACGCCCAACACGAGACCAGAATCTAAACGATCGGCTTTGGGCTCACGATAGAGAGATAATTTTGAAATGGATGATCACATTTTACACTGGGGCCATAGAGGCAAGGAATGTAGAACACAATAATTACAAGTTTAGTCTTGATAAAACACTCTCCATCCTGTTTAAGTCAGCAGAGGTTAGCTTGCTCGGATCTCCACTTTTAATTGGTTTTGGACTTGGGTTTTTAGGGGGCGGAGGGCCATGTTCAAATTAGAAGAATCACTGAGAAGCCATGAGCTGAGAGGGCACGCTAAGAAACGGTTATTTGCAGAAGCTTTTATGGGGCCCTGGTCAAACACAGATACCTGTGGAACAATAGGGTGTTTTTTTATGTTGTTATTTTTTTTCTTAAACTAAGGTGTTGAAAGTTAAGTGTGCTGCCAGTAAAGGAAATTCTATTTGCAAGGGAGGTTAATGACATTACATATATGCATCTTAACCATTATATTTTTGCTATCTGTCTATATGTAGGCATGGCCCTTTCTTGTGGAGAGATTATACTTGGTCAGCTGTAAATAAAGAGGAAGTGTATTTTGTTGCTTTTGTAGCAGAAAAGTTGAGTCCCTTTTCTTTAACCCCAAATTTGGGTCCTCATTTGAACATTAATACCATTTGTTGGTCTTCAGCTTTCCATTAAAGGAAAATCAGTGAAATCAAACAAAATTGTAAGCTAAGCTTTAAAATAGAAATAGACATTTTGAAAACATCTTTAACGACTTGGCTGCCTTTTGACAAATGTTTGTGATGTTTTGAAAAAAGCCAATTTATTTATTTAAAAGCAATGCAAACTCTCTCTGCTAGCTGAACCCCATCGTTTAACAATAAATGATGCTTTTGCTGATAAATGAATCTACTTATGCAGTCTAGCAAATGAACTAGGAGATGATGTCTGAAGGCAGATGAACATTTAGCTGCCTAATGCTTCCATCTATTATAATACGGTTAAAAACACAACAAACGCCCCAAATACTCCCCCAAATCTAACATTAAGTTTACTAATTCCAGTGCATTTTCAGTGAATTGATTTGTTTTCTTTCTTTTCCTCTGTAGCCCAGAAAGGTCAGTGGTTGAGTGGATTTTTTGACTATGGGTCTTTCTCAGAAATTATGCAGCCGTGGGCACAGACCGTGGTGGTTGGCAGAGCCAGGTAAGAGCTCTTTTGTTCTGGAAACTCTTCCTCCCAACTGAAAACAAGAAAGGAAACAGGTTCTTACCAATAATGCTCTCTTTGTCTAAACTTTCTAAGAATATTGGATCATGGTCATTCCAGAGGCAGCATAACTGGAGGACCGGTTCCCAGCAGTCATTCAGTGTGTGTCTCCAGTGATGGGTTTAATCTTAAGTCTAGTTTTGACAGTATTTCCTCATTATAATGCTGAGAGCAACGCTGTTTGGGGGCTGTAAATAACCACAGCCCACCCATGACCACCCCCCTTCCCAAAGACCATGTCTTTCAGAAGTAGGTGACAAGTAACTCAGTCTCACCTACTTCTCTATGTAACTTGAAAGAAGTTCCTTCATGTCATCGAGCTTATTTAAGTAACAAGTTAGTGGCACTATATTGGTTTATCGTCAGATTTGAATTACCCCCCCCCCCCCCCAAAAGAGTTTACCTGAAACAGGATTGAGTCAAATAAGCTGGGATACCTGTATTTTTCAAGTGGGAACTTAAAGTTTCTATTAGATTTTAATACCCACTCTAAGAAATGCTTCACTCAACAGCAAGCTCCGCATGAAATAATCTGTAGCGCTCGCCATAACGAGCGCCTGCCACGGCTGATCTTAATCTCATTCTGTACTGCAGAGACATGCTGCCCTCGGGACCCACATCTGGAGCTCACCTTCCTCTCGGGGGCAATCAGTTTTTCTTATCTTGGTGAAAAGTGGCACCTGCTCAAGATCTCAAACATGCCACATTGGGTTGAGATTTAGATTCTAGCCTTGAAAATAATTCTAGGCTTTGTGGTTCTCTCAGTACAGCAGGTCAGTGTGGCTCGTGCTGCCAGTGACAAGGAGCCATCAGATGGCAAATCCCACAGACAGCATCTTTCACTGTGGCAAGAATAAGAGGCAGGCCAGGAGTCAGCCCCGACAAACCCTAGGGACTGGCTCCCGTTTTCCTCTCGCCATGTCTCGGGTCTTCCACCTGACCCCAGGCTTCTGGGTCCCAGTGAGAATTCTTTGTGCTTGGTAAAACTCCCACTGGGGAGGTGGAGGTGGGGTGTGCACTAGAGAGAGAGAGAGCCCTTCTACCCGGGACCTATCAGTTTGCTATAGAGAGTCCTCCCACCACATTCAGACCATCTTTTCTGAAAACGTTCCTCTTACCTATTCTGCTTCAGTTTTCTTGTCTGTAAAAAACCTGACAGATTTTTAACCCTCCAAAAGCCAAACCTTTGTTAAGATCTTTAAGATTCTCCCATGGGAAACAAGAGAATAATGCTTTACACTTATGATTGGAAGAATAGGGATTGTCTGCGAGCAAGATCAGTCAAGTGTGGCTTTGGCTAGCTCTGCCATTGTTTATTGTGACACTCACTCTGACTTCTTCCTTTCTTTCCATCTGATGAGTTCTGGGCTTCTTGCTCCAAACACATACACATGCTCACAAGTATATAAAACACAAATGGAGCAGGCTTCTTTCAAAAGCAATGGCATTTCTAGAAATAAATATAAATGTATTCTTCTGGGATTGTTACTGTAAGTGCTGCCAAAACTCATCTTTGGTATGTATGTTTGGAATATGTGTGCTATTGGCTGTAAATTGTCTTTTATTATTCCATGGCACCTTGTCCAGGGACACACTATAAAACAAGATGTAGCATCTTCATGTGCTAGCCTGATAAAATTTATATGAAGTATAATAGAAAACAGAAGTTGTTCTGAGCTGTTTTCAAGTTCAATAAATAACTGTAATACTCGGATAAAGATGTTCTTTATTAGGTCACATGGGCCCTAATATATAAGTTATAAGTTACCGATTTAGGGTGGCTTTTGCAATTACAAGTTTCCAGTTGGATTGTTAATCATTGTGAACAGAAATATTTCTGAACCCTCCTGTGTACCTCCTGCTCATTGTCTGGTTGTCTAGAGGGCTTTTGATTCTGATTCAGTGCAGGCAAGTGACAAGGGGGTGGGTGGTCCCTACTCAGGCCCCTGCCAGGCCTCTTGTGATGACAAGAATCCATTTCCAGTAGCCAATGTAACAACCAAAGACCATCTTTCATGGGAAAGTTTGTTATGGAGATGCTGTGGGGGACTGAGAGACTATAACCCATCCCAGTCCCAACCCCAAGGAATGCAGCTGTGAGAGTGAAGATTGAATTACATTTCTGAGTAAGGACTCGCCCTGTACCTTGCAGTTCTCTTTCTCTATCCTTCCCCCCACACCCACCCTTCTCGATTTCTACTTTCTTTATTGAGGACCAAGTTGGGAGGATATCATGGAGTATAGATGTGGAGGCTTTGAGCTCCTGGGCCGTTCTTAACATTAATGTAGCTTAATTTTAAAATATGTACTTCCAATATTGATCATTTGTTTCACCAAGATTACTATAGAAAGTTTTATCTGTTCCATTGCTTTTTTCTAATGAAGAAGAAAGTCCAGTTGTTTAACCACCTGCCTACCCTTGACACATTTTTCTTCATCCCATAACATACCTACACACTCCCCATCCACATGCCTAGGGTGAGACCTACCCTCAGATCCTATCTGGAACCACACTATTAGTACTCCATAGGAACTACAGCACTATTTCAGCAATGCTATCAGTTGTTAAAACAGTTCGTGGGAGTTTCAGCTTCTTACTACCTTTTGGACCATTTCCCTCTATTTTCATCAAAGAGATACTTTATGGTGAACTGAGAAGTTCCATTGGGCAACCACAGAGACGGATGTGTGTGAATGCACATGTGTGCACACACGCGAGGCTGCTAAGTCTGAATGCTAGGGGCTCCCCTAGTGCAACCCTCTGTTTGAATTGATCCTGTGGTGGAGAATCGGAGTGATTCTGAGGTTAGTTTTCCGTCGTATTTACAAAAATTTACCATATTCACCAAATCCAGAGTCTCTTACTCCTAGAAGAGTCTGACTTCCCCTCGCTCTCTGTATTCCTAGTTTTTACCCCAATGTTTTTAGGTGGGATTAGAAAATAAATGACTAGCTGTGATGTTGACTCACATTAGGCTCTTATGTGGCTCATTTTATCAGGCTAGGAGGAATACCTGTGGGAGTAGTTGCCGTAGAAACCCGAACAGTGGAACTAAGTATCCCAGCTGATCCCGCAAACCTGGATTCTGAAGCCAAGGTGGGTCACCCCGAGTTCAGTGTACGCCTGTGCTTGGAGCTGTGTGCCCATCTGCAGAGCCTGTGGGTGTACTGGGAGCACTGCACACCACCAGTTTTAGAGGGGAGGGCCGTCAGCCGCCTTGAATGAGTTCAGATCATCTCGTGCTCTTAAGATGACACGAAACGTACTGCAAGAAAATTCTGCTTGAAAAATTAAATAGGCCTTTGCAGTAGTCTTGTTGATGCTGGGAAATAGTTGGGGACGTGGTCTTAGAGAAAGGCAGCCGAGACAATGCCAAAGGCTCTTTGGTCCCAGATACTCTGAACACTCATGGAAGAGCTACTGCTAGAATTAATAGTAGAGTCTGCCAACTTGTGAACACCACAGCCTGTCCTTTTTTAAAGGATGGATAGCATTTTCACATCCTGACAAGATACAGAAAATGAGTTGTGGGGAGATTGGGGAGGAGGTTATTCAGCAGGGTCACAATGAGTGTCTCTTTATTAACCACAGAAAAGGGTAGGCTGCACTAAGCACAAAGGTGAAGGACTTGGAGCTTTTGTGCAGTTGGCCACTTTGAGGAGTTGAGTCTAAAGTTGCCTAGAAAAGCAAGGGTACTGAGAGTGCATCCTTCCATTAGAAGCAGTAGGTTTCTCTCTCTTGACTAAAGAGGGGAGGCGTCATCAGCAATCAAAAAGAGGATTGTTTAACAAAGTCAGAGATCCAGGATCTTTTTTGCTACTTCAAAGACCATCTTTATGATGAACAAACCTGGTGGGGTTTTTTTTGTTTGTTTTTTTAGTTTGATTTTGAATTTTTAATCAAACCTTATTTACCTTGGACAGATTCCCCCTCAAATTGTGTTATTAATTGTGTCTTCTCTTTTCATTTTCCCCAATAGATAATCCAGCAGGCTGGCCAGGTTTGGTTCCCAGACTCTGCGTTTAAAACCTATCAGGCTGTCAAGGACTTCAACCGTGAAGGGCTGCCTCTGATGGTCTTTGCTAACTGGAGAGGCTTCTCTGGCGGGATGAAGGGTGAGTGCCTGGCTCTGGGCTGGGGGGCCTCACTGGTTCTCCTGAACCCTGCAGCAGAGGGAGGGGGGGGGTCTTATATTGGGCAGAGCCTATGAGTGTCCTGGGAGCCCATCACCCTAGGCTTTTGGGGGATTGTGCATCCTCTGAGATATCTTCTGAGTGGTACCCTGAATGGGAAAATTCAATGTTTTACAATTCCATACAAAAGACCAGAACAATCTGCTTGTGTTGTCTGGGTGGACTGCTGTTATGGATTAGCTTTCACGGGTGAATGATGGTCCTGGAAAAATATGATCCCTCTTTTCTGGACATACTTTTTGTTGACGTTACTCTTTAACACTTTACAATGACCAAGACAGATAGGAAATTAGCCTTTACCAGAAGAAAACGAACAAAGTCTATACCAGCGGCTGTTCTTAGTGGTAATTTGTGATATGTTTTATTATTATCCAACAGCCGCCCTGGGCCTGGGCTCCAGCCTGTTAGACCATTATTATAAAGGCTGGGCTCTCCGCTGTGGGAATTGCTTAGTGACGAGGCAGCCAGTGTCCCCATTCACTAAGAATCCTGTGTGCGCAGAACCACTGCAGACAGTTCAGGGAACACTACGGGAAACAGGCCCTGCCTCTTCGAGGAGCAGAGCTCTCTCTCCAGTGGCCAGAGACTCATGACCATGCTAAGGCCAGAAAAACATTCCAGGCGAGGATTTGTGTGCTGAGGAGAGTCACAGGACTCAGAGTTCTGAAGTGTAGTAGGATGGGTTAGGGGAACGGAAGGAGGGAGGAATTGATACTGTTGGAATAAGTAGAGTGATCAGAAGGACACCCGAAATGCCTTGGGTTAGGGGCATCTCTAGCTCTGAGGGAGGAAACGGGGGAAGTTACCCTTTTGTAGATTACCAGCTCTGTGTGGAGAGAGATTCTCGAGCCTTATGCTAACAACTTTTCCTTGCTTGGCTATGAAAAGCCCTGGATGGCCAGGCTTTCCTGGCAAAATGTAGACAACTGGAACAATTTTTTGTTATTCTAGTTGGAAAGCACCCCTTTGCCCATATTTGCTGGAGAACTACCACATTTGACACTTTTCTTAGGAGAGACTTAGACTATAAATGCAAATTAAAGTTTGCATACTTTTAAAGACTATCAAGGTGAAATTTTTTTTTCTTAATCAAGATAACAAATCAGTGGAAATACCATGAGACGTGGAAAGTATAGGTTAAATAACTCAATCCTACACATTTTTATTGAGTTCCTATATGCAAGGAACTATGCTAGCTACTACAGACAAATAAAAAACAAGTCAGAAACAGACACTGCCTCAAGGAATAAAAAAAATGTCTTTGGCAGAATGATAAAGTCATAATGTATAAAGTATAAACAAAAAACCACCGTGTTCGAAAGAGGACAATGCTATATTAAGTTTGGGGGGAAGGGGTTTGAAACCCCTTTCATTTATATATATGAGGTTCATTGAGCATCAGATTTCACTTGATCCCAAATTCTTTGGCTGTAAGATTTACATTAAGATTAAGAGAGAATGCAATGCTATTACTTCTTAGTTACATCTCTTCTGAGGGGCAGAGGGCATTGCACATTCACTCTTCCTGACATTACTTAGGAGTAGGTCAGCCTGGCTATTTTGTCTAATGAGTTCAGAGATCATAAGTTTGCCATGTGCCTCTTGTAGGAAAAGCTTCAATTCTGCTTCATATTTGGTCCCAGGCCTAGATTGGCTGCTAGCCCTGTAACAGTAAGAACAACAACAATTAAGATTCATTGAGCTCTTTTCACCATTTCACACAGTTTCCACTGTGCTCATCATTTCACATGCATTATCTTACATAATCACAACAAGCACCTCTAAGGGGTCGGTTATATTATTATCTGTAATTTACATAAATTGAGACTTAGGTTAAATACATTTGCCAAGATCATTTAGCTAAAAATGACAGATTTGGGAAAGGAACAGGGATCTGCCTGACTTCATATAGCACAGTGGGCTCATTTTTAGAGCCTAGGACTGGACCTGATCTGCTAGCATATCCCTAGAATAGAGGATCTAGATTCCTGAGGAAGTTGTTATTTACCTCCCTCCCCTCTGCTTTGGAGTTGGTTATTGTGAGAAGAGCTCAGAAATGAGTTACAGTTCTTTATTGTGGTAAAATATACATAACATAATATTTTATAACTAGAGACCCAGTGCATGGATTCATGCACTGGTGGGGTCCTTGGCCTGGCCTGCGGGGATCAGTCTGAAACTGGCCTGGTGCATGGATTTGTCCAGGGCATGTCTGGCCTGTCTCACCCACTCCCGATTGGCCGGACCCAGCAGCAAGTTAACCTACTGGTTGGAGCGTCTGGCCCCTGGTGGTCAGTGTGCATCATAGTGACTGGTTAAACGGTCGGACACTTAGCATATTGGGCTTTTATTATATAGGATTTTAACAATTTGTAAGTGTACAATCCAGCAACATTAAGTACATTCACAATGTTGGGTAACTATGACCACTGTATATACCCAACTTTTTCATCATCCTCAACATAAAATCTGTACCATTAAACAATAACTCCCCCTTTTCCCTCCCCACTACTTCTGGTCAAAGATGAGTTATTGGGCTGCTGTAGACCAGGGCCAGCAATGTTTTCTGAATTTTGGTGCTGCTGCATCCGTTTACACATTACTTAAGACAAAAAAGCTTTGGGGAAGATAGAGATCAGTGTGAAAGTAGGAGAGAGGAGGAAGAACATAGCCTTTCATATTTACATACAGGTCAAGATGTTTTCTACATATTATCTCATGTAACGGGACCTAGGCTGAGAGTCATTCCATATCCCTTGGGGAGATGTTTGCAGTTTTGGTTTCAATACTGGCTGGGGATTATGCAGAGAGGGAAAATAAACAATTATGCCATCCCTCAATGCACACAAACACACAGCCAGGAGCCGACTGCACTGTGGGTAAAATGACTCCAAAATTGTGTGTAATGAGTAGGAAAAGATTAGAGACAGCTCTTGCTATGCTGAAAATTGACATTAGTGGAGGAGGGAGGGGGACTTTTTGCTAGTCGGCCTAGGAGGTCTAATTCGAGCAGTAAAAAGATAAATAAATAAATAAAAGCATGTCAAGATGGTATTGGTGCTTTTTTTCCAATGAGTTCTATCTGGCCGGAAGGCTATTCAGCATAATGCAAAATTAAATTATAAAAACTGGCTGAATATTTAGATGGAAGAGCCATTTGGAAGCAGTTTATTTAGACGAACCGGCAATGACCCACAACAGGGAGACATCAAGCGTGAAATTTACTAGAAATTAGCACCAGGGTCCCAGCCTCAGCATGAATAGCTTGATAGGATGCAAATCCCAGTGATATTAAGCCGCCTCACTGCTGGTGCTACAGGGTCACTCTCAGTTGGCTTTTCATGTTATACTTATTATTTTTTCCTGGGACAGGTTATAAATAACAATAAAAAAACATTTATTGAAAACTTTAACTGGAATGAAAGTCTTATGTTAAAGTCTCTGATTACTTGGATGTTGAAATAGAATGTCAACCAGCCATAATGAACTCATGAGACAGCATGTGTGTGCAGCTTGTGTATGCCTAATGTTTACCTTCAGCTTCTAACAGATAATCTCCCCCCAAGTCAATATGATCTGTTCTAGCTTCCAGAGTGTGGGGCACTGTGGAAACACCCTGCCACCCTGCTCCCTTGTTTGGTGCATGTGGTGGCCATGGTTTGGCCATGCTGTGTAACAGTGAAGGCCCTGGCTGGGTTGGTGTCTGGGTGCTGAGAACACACTGGAAGAGCTGTGTGATCCCATTCACACAGATGTTCTTTGCTCAGAATGCTTAGAAAGCTCCAAGCTCCTGCCTCTCTAGTGAAGAACCTATCAGTATTTTCCATTCCCAGTTGCATTTCTTATGGCCTGAGAATTGACAGTCAGCATATGCATAGCTTTAAAATTCCCTAGACCAGGGGTGGGCAAACTTTTTGACTGGAGGGCCACAATGGGTTCTTAAACTGGACCAGAGGGCCGGAACAAAAGCATGGATGGAGTGTTTGTGTGAACTAATATAAATTCAAAGTAAAGAAGCGGAGGGGAGAGCAAGAGAACCGGATAGAACAGCCGGATCCGGCCTGCGGGCCGTAGTTTGCCCAAAGCTGCCCTAGACTGATGTCTAGCCTAAACCCTTGGGGAGAGCCCCTCCCTTGCTATTCTTGGCGGTGATTTTGCTCTCTTAAAAATGGGTTTCAGACAAGTATGTGTCAGATTGTGGCCAAGTGCTTCAACCTGCCTTTCAAAATGTCTGGCTTGGGGCAGCCGGGATTCAAGTGTGAGCCTGTTGTTTGTAGAGTTTGTTTGTGTGTGTTTGTTTATGTTTTAATAGCCTTTGTTGCTTGTTGGGTATTTTGATGGTTGGATTGCGGGTCTGTTGGTATTCCAGGTTAGATGGAGGTATTGTTTTCAGTCCCCAGTTTGTCAGCTGTAATAAACCTTGATGCCCCTTTTCTACTCAGTCTTGGGGCCTGAAAGATAATTGTTTGGTACAAGCTGATAGTATCGTCAGTACAATTTCTGGCCATTCAAAGAATCCAGGTGAAATTTAGAAATATTGAATCATTTATTCAAGTCTCTTCTGGTTTCTGTTTTACTCACCATCGTTTCAGATGCTGGAAAGCAGACTACTCAGTCTCGTGCCCTCTCTGCAGTAAGAATGATGAGTTAAGAATGAGGTAGTAGAATGTGGACTTTAGATCCCAAAAGATCTTGGATCAAGTCATCTCTGCCACTTATTTAAGCCCCAGGTTACTCACCTGTAACTTGGATATAAGAATGAGATGATTTTCTGATGACTGAATAATTTATGTGTGAATATATATGAAATCATGCTTCTTGGTATTCACTAAACTAGCTATGATGATGAAAAAGAGAGACCACAGTCCATTTCACAGAAATAAAAAATGCTCACGTACTCAACTTAATCCCAAACTATTTGCATATACTATGAAGCCAACTTTTTAAAATTGACTACATGGAAGTACACTTCAAAGTCCCCCCTTTCTTTTGGGGACCTGGGTCTATTAATCATAGATAGTACAGAGACAGATTTTGATGTAGGTATGTCTTTAAGAAACTATTGAAGAAGCTGGAAACTTTCCCTTCATTTATTTCTGAGTTTTTTCTTTTGCACATAGGATGACCTTTTTGTGCTATTTTTCTGTTGTTTTACTTTTTATTTATGCCTTTCATTTCTTCTCTGTGTGTGATACCGTTGAGGGCCACTCCTTTCTGTTACTTGTTCTGAGACTGTACTCTTGGCAGCACTGAAAAATGTATCGCTAATTACACAATTATTTTATTATGTAGCACTGGTTGAAATATCCACTAAAGAATTAATTTAGTTAAAATAATTTGAACTGAGCAATTATTTTCATAACCACAGAATTAGCGTAAAATGCTTAAAGTCTTTTATTCCCTGCCTTTCATACAGTTGTGTAATTAGCAGTAAATTTTTTTGTCTTTGCTTTCCTCCCAAAGGAATAAATGTCTTTGCTCTGATCATACCTACAGAGTATATGGTCATACACATTCCTCACAGAGTAGGGAGTTTTTTTCTGGGGAAACTTCTGGAGTTTTGGAATTTGAAGTCTTCACAGAGCAGTCAGGTTGGGGCAGTGGAGAAGGCATATGCCTTGCAATGAACTCTGCTCACTGAGGGTTTGTACATAGAGCCATTTTTACTTTGGAGAAGGTGGCAGTTTAATTTGCCAGTTACTACAATGAAAGCAATTTCTATTTGGTTCGTTCTTAACTTCCTAAAAAATGCTTCTTTGCTTTGGATTTCCAGATTTGATTTATTCCAAATTGAGATCCTCTCCTTGATAGGAAAGTTTGAACTCGGTCGAACCTGTTATTTGGTGTTTAAAAAGGATCCATTGTGGTTCCACTGAAGTACTCATTAAACATCTGGAATCATAAACCTCAAGCTTTAGCAATGTTTAGACTTCAGTGAACTAGGAAATGGGAAGAAGTTCATAAATTATTGGGAAATAAATAACCGATCCTATTTTCAAAGGACTCACTTTATTTATGTACCAGGGGTCTTTTCTTCAGGCTGCTCTTGGCCTTGGGGACATTACAAAGTGTACTCGTTAGCAAAACGAAGAGGTGGCTCCTCTTTTTATGTGTCTCTGAGACATTTCCAATAAATACACATGCATTTACATGTTTCCCCTCTCACTGAAACCCTGACAATGCAACCTTTAAAGAATTCGTTTTTCTTTCTCACCGCGTTCTTTCCAGAGTGTGTATATGCTCATCCATTCAGCAGGCACTTGGTGAGCACTGTGTTCCAGGCACTGGGCAGGACACTCTGGACAGAGATAAAAGGTGCAGTTTTTGAAGGCTCCTTTTCCATCAGCTGCAGGTATTAAGAGCTTATCATATGCTAAGTGTCCTGAGAAGAATTGAGAAGAGCTTGAATAGTTCCTTTCTTTAGAAATGTAGGGAGAAAGATCACATATTGACATGAAAAATACTTAATGTTTGTAGAGCAAGTGTGAATTAATGTGGTGAGACCTGGAACAGAAATTCAGGGAGCATATGAAATGGATATGCACACTGAGTCTTGTGAAAGACCATGTCCTTCTCTGTGCTTTTGAATATAAGGGGAGCTACCAATCTCTCTGGTCTTCAGGGGGGCCAAACAGGACCTGGGGTGGCTGAACCCTCAGGCCTGTCAGAGGCTGCCTCGTGGAGGCACAGTGTGCCTTTTAAATATTATTTTTTAGATGTGCAATGATGTGATCAGTGTCGGAAACATTGTTTCTTAACTTCTAATTTGTCTCGTTCTCCATAGATATGTACGACCAAGTGCTGAAATTCGGTGCTTACATCGTGGACGGCTTACGGGAGTGCTCTCAGCCTGTGATGGTCTACATCCCTCCCCATGCTGAGCTTCGGGGCGGCTCCTGGGTCGTGATTGATCCCACCATCAACCCCCGGCACATGGAGATGTATGCCGACCGGGAAAGCAGGTAGTTTCCTTCCTATTTCCGTTCACTGCCTCTAGGTGTCCTCTGGCTGCTGGTTTCCTCCTGGAGAACATAACCGGGAGAACTTTATGTGCATCTGTCCTTTCCCAGAGGACTCCAGGGCAAAAGAAAAGGACTTTCCAAATGGTGTCAGCTGGCAGGAGACGGAACGAGGCTGCAGGCAGGTTCTCTCAGTGTGACACCCCACTCCAGATTCTTTTACCCCAAAGCCTTCTATTCTAGGCACCCCAGCCTCAGAGAGTCTCTCTTCCTATTTGGATGTTCAGATATGCCTATTCACTCTCCCCCTCCCCTACGTTGCAGAAGGAGCTTAATGCAAGTTGGAGTGGAAGAACTGTATTGTTAGTGTGAGGTTCTAGGGCAGGGGTGGGCAAACTTTTTGACTCGAGGGCCACAATGGGTTCTTAAACTGGACCGGAGGGCCGGAACAAAAGCATGGATGGAGTGTTTGTGTGAACTAATATAAATTCAAAGTAAAGGAGCGGAGGGGAGAGCAAGAGAACCCTCCGCTCTTTCGGCTCCGCGGGCCGGATAGAACAGCCGAACGGGCCGGATCCGGCCCGCGGGCCGTAGTTTGCCCACAGCTGTTCTAGGGCCTTATTAACCCAGCTCTGCCACTGGCTAGTGGGGAACTGGGAGCAGTCCTCACTCTCCCCGGCTGCTTCTCCTTGTCTGTGGAACAGGCTGGGCGGTCTCTGAGGTCCAGCACGGCACCCACATCTCATGATTCTAAACCAAAGCTTCTCCCTCAGAGTCCAGTGTCTTACTCTGGCATTACAGGAGGCTTGGAAAACACAATGTTTGCAGCACCAAAAGAACTTCAAGAGAAAATCCCAGGTTTTTGTTGGAAGGTGATACCTGAACATCCTTAAGTAAAAAGGATCCAATCCAGTTTCCTTTCATAATCTGTTTTCAACCCTTTCCAAAATAGGTAAATTTCACATATTTTCTTGATATCTTCTAAGCCATTTCCTGTATCTAGTCATTTTATTAGAACACCTGTATCCCTCTTTTCCCAAAAATGTCAGCCTCTTACTTCAAAACCTGCTTCGGAGAGTCCAGTAGTTTTATTGTCAAATCATTAGGCTTAAGTTCTGTGCTTAGGAATTTATTATTTTTAAGTGCTAACCTCGGCCCTGATCTGATACCAGATCAAAGACAATTCCTGTGCAGATTTTGGAACAAGACTGTGGTTTTAAAAACACTTCTGTCCCTTGTTAGACTTGTACAAGTCTCTTCACTTGGTGTTCCTTCACTTCCTTATCTGTAAGATGGGGGACAATAGTACCTGACCTCACAGTGGATGTAGACTGGGCACCGGACTGTTGTGAACGTTTTTATGTCAGCTCTTAGAACAGTGCCATATGCATAGTAACCATGAGCTGTATTTTTTTTTTTTTTTTTCAATGTAAAAGTTTAGAAAAAAAGAAAGGTGTTTAGGTAAGTTCCTGGTCATAGAACATCGTTAGATGTAACCTGAGACCTTTCACTTTGTCATTTCCATAGCAGTAGGCAGAACATTTTTCTACTGCTTGACCTGGCCTCGTGCTGCCAGCGGACTGGCAGCTGTGTGTAGGACTATCGGCATCAACCTCTCATTGCACGGCCTAATGGCTGGAGGTTGTTCCCCTGCCAGCGGAAAATAATGGGACTCCTATTGCCCTTATCAGCTGTAGGTGGTGGAATCCATATTCTTCTCCCTTTGAGGTGGAAGTAGACTGGTGTGGTAATGAGGATGCTTTAATTGCCTTTTGCCAGGCCTTTCTCATACCTCACTGTGATACTTCTCTGGTGCCTGCTTCTCTCCCTGGGATTACGTCCATGAACCATGGGTGGGCAAAACCATAATGAAGCTATTTCCTGGTCCACAAATTGTAACTGGCCTCATTCTGTTGTCTCCTTCCTTTAAGTGCCTCTATTTCTGTTTTGTTATGTTTTCTTTCTTTCTGTTTGATCTAGGGCATCAGTTCTGGAGCCAGAAGGGACCGTAGAAATCAAATTCCGCAAAAAGGATCTGGTGAAAACCATGCGTCGGTTGGACCCCGTCTACATTCACTTGGCTGAGCGATTGGGTATGTCTGCTTGTGCTCCTGGCAAATCAATGAGCCATTCAACTGATTTGTAATAAGTGCATTCTAGGCCAAGGGAGGAGGCACTGAAGCATTTGATCAAATTCATGATAATCTTTATTTACTGTCCTCTATATGGTAAGAACCCTGGTAGAATGAAATAGTGTGTGTAATAGGAGGGAAAGTGGGCCCTAAAAAAGCAAAAGTCACCCGATTTTTCTTCTGATCCTTATAGTTCAAATAGCCCATCTTTCTAGGCTTGTGGATATCCTTGTAAAGGATGATTAGCTAGGAGCTGCTATTTGGGGCAGGCTAATCAGTCAGAGAATATGCTAGACTTAAATGTCCTGCTTCTGCTTGTCTCTTTGGGCAAACTTGCCTTGTTTCTGAGGGATGTGAGAGTCAGTGTCATGGGATAGCAAAGCTGGCAACCTACCCAGGTGGTGTCGTGGGGCCATTCTGAGCTAGAGAAATGGAAATAAAGATGGTGCACCCTGTGCTTCCAAGCAGAGGCTGTGGCAGCAGTAGCCCTGGGAGCGTTTCGCTTCGTGCCTCCAGCCAGGGCTCTGTGCTCATTTGTTTTTGGAGCTTTTGGAAGGCACTTGCAATTTGCACATAGGACTACACCGTGGGAGCCCTGTGTTGAGTTCAGAGTCTGAATGAGTTTCAGATTCTTTTAAAACACTGATTTTCTGCCCAGGTCTCCCATTAAGCCCCTTGCTGTGTTAGTAAAGATAATTGCTTGAGCTTCTTTTGTTTGTTGGTTTGTTTTGTTTTCAGAGAAGCAGAGAGATTGTCTTTAAAATGTAGTGAAACGCAGTGAATGGAAAGTGTGAAAAAGAGAGATGCTAGCTCATTTATGTTCCAAATAGTAATTTAATTAATGAAGTGCCATTTGTGGACTCTATATCCTCACCATCTAGAGACGCAGAAACTTCTGAGTGTTTGCTTCCAGTCTACAGTTGGCACATCCTGGGGTTTGCAGTCTTGAGCCAGGTCGCTTGCCCTACACAGTGACGATAAACACTGTTTGTGTCCCATTGTTTGCCATTAGGCAACAGCCACCAATAACTAACCCACTGCAGCCTGGTCCTTTTATGGGAAATGCACACATACAACAAGAAATCGGCAAAGTTGTCTCTAAAATCTATTGCCACCCAGAGTTATTGAGGTGGGTTTTTCCCCTCTTTCTTCTCCAACAGGATAATTACTTCTGACCAACCCCATACACTTTAATTAAAGTAACTGCAGCTCAAGAGCAAGTTCCTCACAACTGCACACAGAGAAAGCGCTAAAAGCTTCAGCCACCGATAAGCATCTCACTTAGATGGCGCATAATTGCTCCCAGCATCCGGCGATCGTTGCTGCTGTTTGTACCACTAATTCTGTACAAAGGCAGCAATGCCACAATTGCAGGACACAGCAAATTGCATAATTTTCTCTCTCTCTTTTTTTTCTTTTTGCTGGTTTTCTTTCTGGCCAATTTAAAATTTGTCAAAGTCGGTCTTCTTCTGGATCACTGCCCTTTGATATTTCGTGCACTCCATTTGCCACAAACAAGCCGCAGGGCCGCAGTTCATGCTGACTCTAGCAGAAGCAGAGAGAGCTCCATTTATCTTACACTGCCTGCTGAATTCCTGCTCATTAACTGGGGGTTCACTGCCTCTTTTTAACCCCCCAATAGCTGTTATCACCCCTTCAGAGTAACTGGGTGGTAGGAAGAGGGATCCTCTCGGACCTCTGTTTGTGGAATGCCTGGGTGGTGAGGGGGAGGGCTGAGGCTTCTTCCTCTCCAAGGGAAGTGACATCGCTCCCACCTTCACCCAGCACCTTTCCACTTCTGAAACATAGGAGGGCGAGAGGGAGGAGATTCCCAAGTGATGGCCGTTTAATCACTTGTTACAAATCATCTCATTATCAATTTACTGTCCGCATTGAAGAAAACCATATTTATTTAACCTTGACCAAAATGGCACTAGAGAAAGAATCCTTAGTCTGCTAAATGTGAAGCAGGCTCTGGCCCAAGGCAGCTTGGGAGCATGAGCGGTGGGTGTGGAATAAAAGCAGCGAGGTACAAGTCTTGGTTATGTTGCCTGCTGGTAAATCGTTTAACTTCTCTGAACATCAGTTTCTTCATCTAGAAAGGGAGGACAGGACCCTCACAGAGCAAATGTGAGGACCAAGTTGAGCATGCTTTAGCTTTCAATTTGTGAAGCATTTTTCAAACCTGGAGATTGGCATCATTTCCTGTCCATCTTAATCATTAGAGGAAGCAGATGGGCCATGTTTGGTATTGGGCACTCTCTGTGGCTGAGGTCCACTTTTGCAGCAAGTGGTATAGGAAAGGAAGTAAGAAAGAGACAGAAGTGATCTTGTCTCTCAGGCGTTTGTGGTCTTTCAGGGAGCCCAGACCCACCCGGTGTGTTTGTGACACACACATCGGCAGTGATGTAACAGGACATGCCAGGACCCTGTTCCTCTGGGGCTCACATTGGCTTTTGGCTCCTTTCTCGGTGCCTAGAACCAGAGACTGCCAGACTGCTTTTTCACAAAGGGGGTGAAAGTGACCTCATTTCCAGATTGGGAGATTGAGGCAAAAAAGAAGAGTTAAATGAATCATCCAAATACAAAACAAATGTACGTTGGAGCCCAGAGTGAAATTCTGGTTCCCTATGTTCTACTTTTGTTAGGATTTCCTCAGATTCTACCTCAGGTGAAGACTGAGCCTGATCAAAATTAAACAAGAATTCTTTCCCTTTGTGATCTAAAGCCGATTTCACTGAGAAAAATCAGGTTTAGAAGAAAGCCTGTAGGAGTGGATGTTATCTTATGTCCCACTCTCCTCCCAAATCGGCCTCCGCACATTTCTGCCAAGGCCATGTGGGTATTTATAGCATCATTCACAGGCCATGCAAAGTTATCAACTTACACATTACCTTGCTATACTTGGTCAGACATTTAACTAACTCACCCCTAATGACTTGGCAGGGCCAGACCAAATGATTTCACGGACCTTATACTGCCTGCGGGCCGGACGTTCCCCGCCCCTGACCTAGACAAACCAATGCACTACCGATTGACTGTGTTCAAAAACATAATTACTATTATTCTTTAAGTAATGAGTACTGTTTAATTTCTGAACAGTTAACTTCATCTCTTTCAGAATTTTTATTTTTTAAAAGTGACCTTTTGTCATTTTACATACTTAGTTTAGGTAGGAAGGTGGTGGGTTACTAGTTTGCAGTCTGAGATTATAACAGTTTGGAAACTGCACACACATTGATTCCTGGTAGAGGTAAAGGGAAGAACTTCCCCAGAGAGAAATGTGATATAAGCCCAAATGCCGGAGCCTTTCATTGCTGGACCAGTTCTGCCCCTGCATTCTCCAGACTGGGGCTTGGTTAGAGTCGGTGTGGGGAGGATTCGCATCCTACCATTCTGGTTGCCTTAGGGAATTAAATTCCTCCTCTGGCGATAGAGCCCTGCCCTTCGAGGCCTCTTTGTGTCTCTCTGACTGCCCTATCTCCTCACAGAGACAGGAGCAGGGAGCCTGGCTGCAGAGCGGGATGGCCAACCTAGCCTGGCCTCCGAGTGCCAGCATGACCTGAGGTCCTCACCTGGATCCTCCCCCTCCTCTTGTGTTCAGAGGGAAATGACAAATCAATTTAGATAGAGAGAGAACTGTCCAGCTCAAGTGTGAAGCCATTGTACTTTATCCACTGTCCCTCTCCCTCAGTACACTCAGCTCCTCTACAAAGAGCAGAGGAGCTAATTAGTGGAACTTTATTGTGTTCTAGACACATCTCCGTGGTGGCCCCGTCCCCAGACAGCCGGGCAGCCTGCCATGCAGCACCTTGGCTGTGCCCACACGGAGCGCGCTCTGGGAGTGCCTGTCCAACAAGGCAGAGGCAGCACTGGCCTCCCAGCACCCGGCACCCCTGGTCCGAGGCCCCCCGGGTGCAGTTGGAATGTCGTGGCTGCAGTGAGGCTAGATTGTCTGCAAAAACCTCCAGGAATGCCTTCCTCCCAAGCTAGCAGCCAGGATGACGGAACGGACATCCCTGGGGGCCAGGGGCTGGGGAGCCGAGCTGCTTCTCTGGCCAAGGTGATCACGTATTGGAGCTGTGTGTGTTTTCCCATCTCTGTGTCCATCTTCAAGATATTGCAACAGAAGAGAGCCAAAGTTTGCTTGTTTGAGGCAGAAATCAGCACCCTTACTGGAAAGGAGAGTAGGAAAGAATTAAGTTCCCCTACCCACGTCTGGGAAGTAGCCTCTGGCCCTCTCACTGTTGTACATGGAGCATCCTCACTAACCATGGCCACCTAACCACGGGCTCTGCGCTAGGCAGGCACAGGATGGAGCCTCCGCCTTTAAATGAGCAGCAGCTTAAAACCTACCATCCCAGCCGAAACCGGTTTGGCTCAGTGGATAGAGCGTCGGCCTGCGGACTGAAGGGTCCCGGAGGGTTCGATTCCGGTCAAGGGCATGTACCTTGGTTGTGGGCACATCCCCAGTGGGAGGTGTGCAAGAGGCAGCTGATCGATGTTTTTCTCTCATCGATGTTTCTAGCTCTCTATCCCTCTCCCTTCCTCTCTTTAAAATATCAATAAAATATATTTAAGAAATAAAAATAAAAAAAATAAAACCTACCATCCCACTGATTCAGAAGCTCTTTGGTTTAATGCAGTTTAGTGCAGCAGTGACAGTGTTTTCAGAAGGAGAAGGGAAGGGGTCATTTGGTTTGATCCATTAACCGGACTGTATTTATAAAAGCACGCGGGCTTGCCTCTTCCCAGGAAGAAATGATTCACCATTCTGTCCAGTCAGAGGACCTGGCAGGCATTTCCTAAGACTGACCTAAGCTCCTGCCTGCCTGGAGGCTGTCACCGGGACATGTCTGTCCCCACTTGCCCCACTGACCCAGATTCCTGTTCCTGCACCTGCCCAACTCAGTGAGAGCAACTTAGGGAAAGCAAAGAGTAAAGCCTCCCGGGGTACTGCCACTAGAATTCACAGAATTCTGTGCTGCTTCCTGATTCTTTTGTGTGGGGTGTTTGCATGGGAGTACAGGGCTACAGGGGGAGTAATCTAATTTTTATTCCTATTTGGAGATCTCTGGGTTTACTATAATGGCTTTTTAAAAATATGAGCAGCAGAGCACTACACCATTGCCAGGAAACTTAGGGTTAAACATCCCCTGAGAGGATTGCTGTTAAAATCAATATGCAAATGAAGTTGTGTTTAGATAGGTATGGCCCCCTTTGAAGAAAAGCAGATATATGAAAATGGGATTTTTTTAAAAACTAGATACATTGGGAGAAATTATTCCCATTACAAAAGGATTATTTGCTTTACCAAAGGATTCACTGCAGGGTTCCTCCTAAATAGCTCCCTGAAGGCATTTGAAACGGGATCTGATTTACACAGTTTCTCAAGAATGCTTTTGTGTGAGGAAAGGCACACCTGTTATGGATACAGAAACAGTTTTGCAGGGTTTTCCCCCCATTGTTCTTACCATCTTTATAGGGAAATGTCTCTCAACATAGAAAATATGATTACACAGATCTTTTAAACAGTGACTTACATTTGTGCTTCTGAATCTTAATAAGTCTCCAGTCTTTTTTATGCTGACTTTTCAGTCTTAAGGCTGAGGTGTGTTCCTATATCCGAGATATTCTGGGGCTTAGGATGGAGGGTGGTCTAATTCTTTTCTTAGCTTTATAAGAATTTAACCAATCAAAGCGAATGGCTTTCTTAGAGTGAAGAAAGGCCCATGAAAGTTAAAATTGGGTTATAATTTACATAGGCTTCTTAGCATAATTAAAAAAATATTTTTCAAAACACTTTAATATCACATTGTTTTGCAAAACATTTTTCTTATTTGCCAGATTAGTATTGTTGTTACATAGTAAATGAGAAACTGAGCTCAGAAAGGGAAAGAGATTTCTACAAGGTTATCTAGTGCCTTTGAGCAGAGAATTTTTTAGCCTGTGCCTGATTTTTATTCTAAGCATTGAAGGTCTCACCCTCCTCCGAATCCTCCTCCGTAGGATGTGGCCTGCTCATCCATAGGTGAGGCTGGCCTCCGCCTCCCTCCGTCAGTGACCCAGCGGTAAAAAACACCACCTGCTGCAGAAATCCGCTCTCTCCTCAGGAGCTTTTCGAGATGTGGCTTTTCATTACGTTGGCCTCGGGACACCTGACAGGCTGCTGCCCGACGAACACTCGCGGGTCCGTTTAACTTGTTTCCTGTAAAGAGCACAGGCTCTGAAGCCAGGCTCCCTAAGCCCAACGCCCAGCCCCACCGTTTCCTAGTTTCCTGGCCGTGGGAGGTGTTAGAGCTCAGCTCAGCGCTGGGCGCAGAGCAAGTTACTTCGCTTTTTTGCACCTCAGTTTCCTCATCTGTCAGATAGTGTGATCTTCTAGGGTTGTTACGAGGATTAAATGAGATGGAAAGTATTTAAACAGTACCAGCACATAGTAACATCTCAGAACCGTTAGCTCGTCTCATTTGATCAGACTTCTGTATTACTATTAACTCTTTACATTAAAATGTTTTATTATAAAGTTAGATTTTTAGGATTTCGTGGGGACTTTATTTTGGGAAGGAAGCTTGATGAGAGCAACCTATCTTTCTCCTCTCATTTTTTTAAAAATTTCTTTATTGATTAAGGTATTACATATGTGTCCTTATTCCCCTATTACCCCCACCTCCCATTCATGCCCCCACCCCCCTGTTGTATGTGTTCTCTTCTCTCATTTCAGCCTTTTCCAAAAGTAGGGCTCTAGAAAAGAATGATTTTCCTCTCGGTAGCATATTCTTAAACACACACACACACACACACCCCGACTTGCTTTCCTAAAAACCCTGAGGCCCTGCAATCTGGCTAGAAAAGAAAGAAAACCATTCCAAGATATTTAATTGTGCAGGGAGCTTACAGGATTGATCGAGAGCTTAGCTTTTTACAATAGTCCAGTGAATAAGAAATGCTCCTGACAAACGATCAATGATAGGATAATCACTCTTTATCCCCCTCCTCATTCTTACCTTCTTTCTTTCAGGAGAACAGGGTTCAGAAGTCAAAAATCTTTATAGACGCCGCTTTTAAATTAAGCAGAAAATAGACATTGACATATTTGTTAATCTCCCCTAAATCATTACCGGGGCTGGCTGCTTTGCTGTACAAGGCGAGAGGGCTCTCGGCATGCTGCACAAGGGTCTGTCTGGCTTCAGAGCAGCATTTTAGTTTTAGAAAATAAATTTTAAAAGACCTTTTATCTCCCCCTTAAAACAAAGCACACACATCCTCGGCTTTCTCATGTGCATTTAAAATACATACGTTCTCTACCTCTGTCTTTCCTTTGCTTTGATGCTTTTTTGAGGTAGGCCCTGAACTGTGATCAGAAGCATTGCTGAAGGGCTCAAGCAAGGCAGCCTTTGGGGGGATGCTCTCTGATCTTCCTAGTCTCCGGGAGCGAAACATTACAGGTATTTATTTTGGCTTCCTTCCTTCCTTCCTTCCTTCCTTCCTTCCTTCCTTCCTTCCTTCCTTCCTTCCTTCCTCCCTCCCTCCCTCCCTCCCTCCCTCCCTCCCTCCCTCCCTCCCTCCCTCCTTCCCTCTTTCCCTCAATTCTTTAAAATATATTTTTATTGATTTCAGAGAGGAAGGGGGAGAGAGAGATAGAAACATCAATGAGAGAGAATCATTGATCGGCTGCCTCCTGCACGCCCCCTCCTGGGGTTTGAGCCTGCAACCCAGACATGTGCCCTGATGCTCTATCCACTGAACCAAATGAGCTAGGGCTATTTTGGTATTACTTCAAAGCTCTAGAACAGCTTGATTGGGTGGACACGACCTTTGTTGGTCCAGGAGCCAGCCTTCTCTGTCCCTCCACCTTGGTAAAGCCAAGGCCTTGTTTTCAGAATGCTCTGCTGCCAAGCTCGTAAGTCAGCCCCCTCTGCTCCCAGTGCTGAGCTGGGCTCTTGACCCCTCTCTAACCCAATGAACCAAGCTTTTTAGCCGATTCCCCTCAGTGGCAATCACTGCCAGGACACCTGCTTGATGGCCTTCAGTTCCATTTAATGTGGAGGAACTCAGGCCTCAGGGACACCAGCCCCAAGTACACATCCTGACTTTGTGGCTTCAGAGCTGGATGCCACTGGGCAAGTCACTGGCTGACTTTTCAGGACCTTGGTTTTCTCACTTGTAAAGCAGACACCCATTTTATAAGGTTGGGATTTTATAAGGATTAGAAATGATGTATGTGAAGCAACTTGGAAAGTGCTCTGTAATATTGAGGTATTCAGCCTGGCAGTGGTGGTAACAGCTGACCAGACCTAAGCCTGCATTGTGCCGGCGACTTATGAGCTATGTGATCCTGAAAGCATTGAGTGCAGTGCCTGGCACACAGTAAATGCTCAGTAAACGGTATGTGTTACAGATGATGCACATATACATAGATGTGCATATGAGCGCAATGTTGGTTGGTTACCCAGAAGGAGAATGCTGTAGGTCTGAAACGTTCTATTCAGCCGTCCCTCCCCCCACCCGCAGCAGAGCTAGTGTTAGTTTGGTTTTCACAATTACAGGAGGAGCTACCCTTAAATCTGCAGACTGACTTAGAATAGGGATTACTGGAGACATCGTCTTGGTCTCAGTTGTGGAATGGGACTAAGATAGAACTTCAGCAACACCAGCCAGGAGTTTGCTGTCATCATGTAGCCTTTTCTGAAATCAGAGGGACACTGCCACCGAAGCACGTGTCTCCGCTGCCCCAAGGAAGCAGAGACAACATCGCATAGTGTCCCAAAGCTACAGGAGCCGCGCCGCTGCCCGGAGCCCTGGGGTGCCCTTCCTGGCTTTGTGACCTTGGTAAGGTGTACCAGTTCTCAGCACCTCCGTGTCCTCACCTGTACGGTGAGGATAGTAAGAATGCCAACCTCCTAAGGCTGCTGTAAGGATGAAATGAGCTCACAGATATAAAGCTCTTAGAATAGTGCCTCGTACCCTGTAAATATTAGCTTTGATTATTGATTGTATGCATTGGGGAGCCAGGAAAACATTTTATGTTAGTTGGGCCTCTTTTTTTTCTTTACTTTCCATTTGATACAGTTTTACAGAAGAGCTAGTTATAAAGTAGTACACAGGACTTCCGATGCCTTGTTCTCAGGTTCACCTATTGCTCACATCTTGTCCAATTTGCTTTATCATTTATTTCTGCATGCTCATAGGCATGTGCTCACTCACTCCCTACACACACACATACACACTCACACTCTCTTTGAGCCATTGGAGAAGGATCTGTAGACATCACGCTCCTTTATCTTTAGTGTGTCTTTCTAAAAACACAGACTTTCCCTCACATAACCACGACATATTTAGCAAAATCAGGATAACAATGACACAACACCACTGTCTAACCGATGATTCATATTAAAGTTTTGCCTATTTGTTGTCAAGTATTTTTAGTCTATTTAATCTGGACTAATTCTTTGGCCTTTGCTTGATCTGGACACTTTTTGAAAAATACAGGCCATGTTTCTGTAGCCTGTTCCTCAGTTTGCGCTGGTCTCGTATTTCCCCGTGGTGAGAGAGAGACTGCGTTTTGGGCAGGAATATTGCAGAAGTGGTTTTATGTCCTTCTCCAGACACCTCTCAGGAGGCTGTTTTTGCCCATGGTAACTTTGATCACGTTTAAGGTTCTGTTCCTTGGGCTAACCCACTGTAAAATTACCATTTTCCCTTTTGTAATGAATAAGTAATTTGTAAGGAGATACTTAAGACTATGTAAACATCCTGTTCCTCGTCAAACTTTCACCTGCTGTTTTTCATATCCATTGATATTTCCTGGCAAAATCCGTTACTGTGGTGGTTGTAAAATGGTGACTAACCCCATCATGCCTCTATGTCCATTCATCGTTAGTCTGCTAGAAGGGAGAGCTTTCCCTTCGCTCCCATTCGATCGTTTACATCAGGATCATTTACTCACGGGCTCTTATTTCATAAACGATCTGTCTGATAATAAACACATTATCTTTTTCTATAAATTTGCTACTCGAATTGTCCCTGATTTGGCCTAACGGGAGCACCCTCAGAATGGCTCCCATGTCCTTCTAACATGTCCCAGTCATTCATCAGCGCTTCTTGTTCTTTGTGACAGTGTGTTCCAGGCTCATCTTATATTCCCCTGCCCCATCCCTGGAACCAGCTGTTTCTCCAAGGAGTCGTGGCTCCTTTACTGGAAGAGGAAAAAGGTTTGCTTCCCTGTCAGGGTGGAGTAACTGAGACAGTCTCTGCGCAGAAGCTTACAGCCGGCCTCTGCCCATCAGTTCTCCAGGCAGATCCAGTTAGAATGAATGGGCCTTCGTCTCATCCCACTGCACGGGGCCCAGCGCCATCAAGCTGTTTCCCTGGGTTGGAAAGAAGGCTGCTGAGGTGTCAGGGACCAGAGTGACCAGTCCGTGATTGTCCTCTGTGCGGGAGCCCAGGAAAAGATAGCCTTCAGCTCTGTGCCTTACAGTTTTAAAGTAGCGATGGTGTGTGTTTTTTAAAGTAGAGGTGTGCATCCAAAAACCTCATAAAAATAGAACTAGGTACTATAGTTACATCCCTGTTCTATTAACATGTGTTTGTATATAATACATACAGCTCACTCAGCAGCCCAAGGCTGTTTATGGCATATGATTCATAGTGGCATAAACAGCAAGGCCTGTCCCCAGACAGACATGCTTGAAAAAGACCTTTCTCTTCTGTGTCCCGTCACCTGTGGCCATGTATTTACTTGTCAGCTGTAGTGACAACGCCCTTCGGGTTGTCCTCAACACCACGGACGATCACCTAGAGCTCCTTCAGCTAGACTTACTCCGCCTTACCAGGCAAGCAACCAGCATCTCAGTATTGATTGCCAGTCCCATCCTGAGAGTAATTGGGAATAAACGTACAGCAGCAGCACCTCAACTGGGACACTGTGATGGCAAGGAATTCCAAACTCTCCTGTCTGTCCAGTTGAGGTCTGTGTGCTTTGGAAGCCCTGATCCAATAGGTTTGTGGGCTGCCTTTCTCTCCCCCTCTTCCTTCTCTTCCAGCCCAGGAACTGGAGTGTCTTTGTCACTGTGGTCAGGGGTTGGCTCTGTCTGTAGCAGCCCAGGCAGGAGCCAGAGGCTGGCAAACCCACTGAGCTGGCATGAGACACAGACCCGGCTCTCACCGGGTTGGATTCTATAAATTTCAGGTTAAGAGCATCCAAATCTGAGATGAGAAGCTGTGGAGGAAAGCAGCCGGTGACGTTAAAAGCCATTTGGATCCTTACTGAGGGGGTGGATGCTGGTGTGGGGAGAGAAGAGCTGTGGTTTGTTCCAGAAGCACAGGGGGTGCTGTCCCACACTCTATGTTCTGATAGTCCAGCAGCTCTAATGCAGGTCACAGGGCATGGGCACAGGGTCCTTCGCCAGGAAAGGAGGGACCTGGCTGTCAGTCCGTGAGAGGAGGAGACACACCGGCCTCCAGGTGGTGGTTTGCACCTGCTCGGGAGAGGCTGGGGACAGGGACTCTCACGGCTGCTTCCCCAGTTGTGACCTCCACAGGGAAAGGAGGATGTGTGGGCTTCCGTGGCGTCTCGGGGAGCCCTGCTATACCCAGGTGGCGAAGACAACGGAGAGCGGGTCACAGAGGGAGGGGCGGTTTTGAGCGTCCCATGACTGGCTGCTCCTGGGCAGAGATTCCGGTCACCTCAGCGTGTGACAGGCAGGTTACTTTAATTGCAGGCACCCCTGAGCTCAGCGCAGCTGAGCGGAAGGAGCTGGAGAACAAGCTGAAGGAGCGGGAGGAATTCCTGTTGCCCATTTACCACCAGGTAGCCGTGCAGTTTGCTGACTTGCACGACACACCGGGCCGGATGCAGGAGAAGGGTGTTATTAACGTAAGTACAGTGGTTGCCGCTTCTGACTTGTGAGATCTGAGGGCTCACAAGCAGGAGCCGTTGGGGGCAGATGAAAACTGTGTGCGGGTCAAACCATTTTCCATGTCTTGGAGAGACTTCTCCCTTTTCCTATATCCACTCTCATCCTGAAACAATTCATGACTTAGGTTGCCTCCCGGACTGCTCAGGAGGCAAGCTCCATTGTACTGGTGGGAAACGGAGGTGCTCAGGCTGTGAATGACTACAGTGTCGGGGTTCCGGCAGCAGCTAACACTTGATTTGTGTGCAAGTTTTTGTTGCCATCTGCTCAAACCCAGTTCCTCACTATGGTTATCTGGGAATTCAGAGCCCCTTCCCCAAAACATCGCAGCCAGGAGTGGGGGACGCGTTAGCCAGGCCCATGGCTGTGCCTGGTGCTGTGGTCAGCAGAGGGGGGCTGCATCCCGAACTGGGACACATCTGCGGAGCAGGGAGCTCGCAGCCGGCTCTCAAGTCTGTGAGCGGCCTGCTGGCGAGTGGGTTTGTGTGCCTGTGGCGTTCCCTCTGGACTGGGGTGACTGGGGTTATTCTTGTCTGTTACAGGACATCCTGGATTGGAAAACATCCCGCACCTTCTTCTACTGGCGGCTGAGGCGCCTCCTGCTGGAGGACCTGGTCAAGAAGAAAATCCACAATGCCAACCCTGAGCTGACTGACGGCCAGGTCCAGGCCATGTTGAGGCGCTGGTTTGTGGAAGTGGAAGGAACAGTGAAGGTAGGTGGGCGTCCTCGGAGGAGCCTCATGCTATGCTCCCACCTCACTTGAGGACCCAGGCCCCTAAGGGCAGGAGAGGTCGTAGGGCATTTTTTGCAGCTCACTCTATCACTCAGCAAACCTTTCTGAATATGTACTGAATACCAGATGCTGCATTAGGCCTTGGGGACATGGCAGTTAAAGAGGCAGCTGTTCCTCTCCACCCATGGGAGAGACAGAGTAGTCAGGAGGCCACACACCACAGTGAGACCGAGGTTAAACGTAGCGAACCCAGCACAGCACGGAGCTCTGTGGGAGCAGGAGGGGGCTCTGGGTAGACTTCTAGAAGGGATGTAGCAGAGACCTGAGAACAAAGAGAGGAACCAGAGGAAGAGGTTGGATTTGGGGACGCAGGAGGAACGGTCCAGGCAGAAGCAAGAGCATCATGCACTGCAGGTATTTCAGGGTGGCTCAGAGATTGGATCCTGCGAGGCCATGTTGACGGGTTTGAACTTGGCCCTGTGGGAAGCCACTGAGGTATTTTAAGCAGCAGAGACATCATCTGACTTGGTTGTAGGAAGACTGTTCAGACTGTGTTGAGGGTGGAACTGAAGGAAGCAGGAGCAAGACGCCTAAGAGGTGATGGTGATTGAGGGGGTTGGTGCTGTGGCCACTATAGATCTGATTCCGAAGTGTGAGCTATGAGTCCGGGTGTTCTTGGGGTGACCTCATAGAGGGCACGTGCCTTGGAGCAGTGATTCTGCTGAGTTCGGGGCGGGGGGGGGGGGGGCGGTCTGCCCCTGGAATCCCGGGCTGCACAGATAGTTTATGGGAAGACAGAAATAAAAGGTCTAACTTTTCCTTCATAAGTACAAGAATTTAACCTTTATTAGTATATGGATTAAATGGATTAAAAGTAAGTCCCATACATCATGTAAACATTTTGTCAGAATATTGCTAGTAGGTGCTAAAAATACCTTTTGCTGAGAGCTAAGTGATCAGAAGCCTGTGTGACTGCTGGGCTGGCGTCCTGGGGGCAGCGGTCTCTGTTGCATGTTCTCAGGAAGGGGCTCAGTGTTAAAGGCACTGAATCGGGGTCCTTCTAAGATTCACCTTTGTGTTAAGTCTACCCGTGTTTTTACGACTGGAAAGCTTCTCTGGATAAATGTGTCAGAGGTGCCGCAGGGGAGTGCAGCCTCAGTGACACTTGGTTCAGGTTAAGGTCAGTCTGTGGCATCATAATTGAGTGAGACAATTTTGTCAGTGGCTACTGGCAGCTTCTAGTGGAAGTTGGCATTGAAAGTCATGCAAGTGTAAAATAAGAGGTTGTTCTCCAGTTAAGAGTGGCTGGCTAGGTAAATGGAGTGTGTGCGTGTGGCCAGGAGAGGCCCGTCCTGCCTTCCTACCACATTAGTCGCTAATGGACGTGCGCGGCCTCAGTAGGCACAGGGATGAGGGGAAGGAATAGCTTTCCTCCGAGCGTGAAGTGAGCGGAGAGGTCCTCCATTGCTCCTTAGCGTGTGCTCCCGGGGGAGTGCGTCTGGAGAGAGAGGTCATTTCCACTTCTTATCGATGGAGAGAACATGGACTGTGTGGACAGGCTCCTGGCTGGAAATCAAGTACAGAACCACCCGGCCCCAGTGCCGGCGGAGGCTGCTTCCCTTGCCCCGTCTACAAACAGCATCTGCCTGAGCCTCAGCCCAGGACAGCCCAGGAGAGAGAGGAAGGCCAGTGATCCTGCGAGGTGGCTTTGAACCCTCCTTCTATATTCTGCAGGCTCAGCAGGAAATAGTTTAGTGTGGGGTGGATGATAAAATCTGCAGCGCCATTGAGAGAGGAAACTGTAGCAACGTTCAGAGGCCGTGTACGCTGCCTCTGAAGGGCTGACAGGCAGTCCGCTCAGTGTTTGGGAATGGCTTAAAACCGTCGCTTTTTGTTGGCCCCTCACAGCCCTAGATCCTGTGTGTGTGGCTCTCAGGTGCAGGCTGGCTGAGTCTAGACCCCAGCGTTGCACCAAGAAGTGACTCTCTAATCCTTGTGGTTACTGGTCGGGAAAGACTTTTAGTGGTAGGCATCTATTAGCCATGCTGTGTTCTTTTTTCCCCAGAGAATTTGCTTTTTTAATCTTAACCCTAAAAAAGGAGATTCTGGGACCAAAAATTTGAAGACACTGTGATACTACATAACTGGATGATGTAATTCTTTTGTTTCCCCCAGAGCAGCAATTTTCAACCTTTTTCATCTCATGACACACCAAAAAAAATACTAATTACCTACCTCTTTTTGCTCCAAAGTGAATTCTTAAAAATCAGGTGCCTATAACTTGTATGTAAGAATTTCTGGTACCAAGAATTAACCAATCAGATACAACCTTATGATCCGACATGACCAATAAGGTGCAACTCTGTTATATGGCCTGTATATTTATGGTTCAGGGCAGGGCATTCACACAGGATGGCTATTGTGTTGGCTGTTGTCTTTTTTTTTAACAATCTAAGGGAAAAGAGGTCAGTGCCCCTGACTAAATAGTCAGGTATTGCATGTTTTTTAAAAATTCTTGTGGCTCACCAGTTGAAAATCACTGCCTTCGAGGAATCTACTACCATGAGTTGCGGGATTCTGTTTGAGTCCCTGGGACAGTCCCGTCATAGGAAATAGCTTTATGGTTCATAGTTTCACTGCAGGCAGAAGAGAAGTATCACTACAGCTCCCTGAAAAAAACAACGGTGGTTTAAATAAAACATGGCACACGTTTGTTTCATGGGCATGCTTTCTCTCTTAATTTTAGATGCACAGTTTGAGGGACTGTGGGGTTTTTTAATCTTAATCCTAAAAAAGGAGATTCTGGGACCAAAAATTTGAAGACACTGTGATACTACATAACTGGATGATGTAATTCTTAGGGTTGGCACACTGATCCCCTTCTCCCCCCACAATAATAAAAATTGAGATTGGAACTTTGCATGGAGCAATTCCAATGGGTCCTAAAACATGAGTTTAGAATCTCAAACTTTTGGATCCCAGCTTTGCCACTTACTGATGCAGACACATTGTTTAAGCCTCTGTTTCCTCTGTGTAAGATGGGGGTGATGTTTACGTCACAGGGTTCAGTGAGACTTCAATAACATGAGTAAAGTGTGGAGCACAATGACTGGCATCCAGTAGACAGTGTATGCCCGTTTCTTCCTCTCTCAGCACAGCTTGTTAGACGGTAAGAAAATAAAGCAACAGACTAAGAGTAAAGATGTACAACTCGGTGACCTTGGCAGGAGGGCGGTGGTCCAAGAGCATAGTAGATTCTCAGTAACTGACAGTTTTGTTTTGGCTTGCTCTAACTTATCCATAACCCAAGACGCCAGAATACCTCCTTGCTCTCCAGATATCTACCCATCCCCAAGGCCTGGCCTCAAGTTACCCATACTCTATGTATCAAACTCCTGATTTAGGGCCAGGGAGGCAGGAGGTGAGGCAGAACCTGAGACTGGAGTGGCTCGCAGGAGACCCCAGCCCACATGGCTATTTGCTGTTGTGCTCCAAAGCCTCCAAAAAAATCCCATTGCTGGAGTTGTCTCCAGGCCGCTCATGGGTGAGTTAGCTGTGGGGCATGGTCATCAGGGCTCACATCCATCAGGCTGTGCCTGGGTCGCTCCCTGGCCCTGCTGTACCACTGAGTAAAGAGGACTTCACAGCGATCGGTAGGTTAGAAATGAAACTTTTCAAACAGGTCATTTAGATTTTGTAAGATAGACTAATTACTTCACACAATTAGTGAGGCTGAGTAGTGCTGGAGATACTTATCCGCTGATACAGAGAGTGATAAAGTGCCTACTGAACATTATTGTAAGACCACTGTGGGGATGTTTAATAATCGATATTTTATTGGTTTTAACATTTTCTGATTGAGATGAGTGTCAGCCCTGTTGTGAGTTAACCGCCCAGCATTACATACTCGTTTAAAATCAACACTGGGACACTAGGAATAATGAGCCACATTTTCATAATTTTCAGAGGGAAATGATAATGGCTTTTTTTTTTCTTCTGGGACTAGGGTCAGCACACTGTTCTGAGAGGGCAGATGAGGACTCTAGACTCCCTGCCTCAGCGGGAGGGTCCCTTGCCTTTCCCCAGGGAAGGAAGTTAGCTCACAACATCCCACGTCTGTGATGGGAAAACCTGTGGGTGCTTAAGTTTGTTTATTCTTGTTAACAGTGCAGCTGAATTAGATCTGCGACCCCTCTGCCTTCGTGTACCAGCACCTCGAGCTGAACTTAAGTGGGATTGGACTGTGCTGTCATCCACTTGCTCTGCTGTGAACAGTAGATCGTTCATAGAAGGACGCTTTCAAAGGGGAGACTTTAGACTTAGAGCAACCGTTCTAACACTTGGGATGTGGATGTGTCGCCCTTGTCCCGTCGAGGAATGTGTTTAATTTCAACACCTAGCACATTCTGTGGCTGCGCGAGGGGAAGACAGAGGGGTTTTCTCTAGAGGGTAGCTGGCTTTCCAGTGTAGGGTCTGAGCATCGTTCGGAGCAGGCATCTCGTTAGCTAATACATTACACCAATCAAGGAGCATTATCTTAAGCCACAATTAATCTGCTCCCTGGCATATGTTGATAGGAAAGCATCATGCTGTTTCTTAATTAAAAGCAAACGGATTAAAAATGATTAATAAGAGTATTAAATATTCTCCTAAATGAAAGGCTTTGGGATTCTTGGGTAAACCTAGTTGGTTTTTTTTTTCCATACAGAAACCCAAGCAGTAGTCATTGTTTTAGTTTTTCCTACCTCCAGAGCTCCATCAGTGGGGGCACGTTGTGAGGTCCTCAAGCCACGGAGCTAAAGTCTGAATTTCCAGCGATGGAGATGTCAGCGTTCAGGGGTCCAGGCGTATCCATGCTCCTGTGGGTTGCGGGAACTGGAATGCAGGAGTTAGACCCTGTCCTGGGGAAAGCGTCGGCACCTCCTTAGGCTCCAAGGTGTGTCAGCAGGCCCAGCGAGGGGCGAGGGCTCGCTCAGGTTCGCACCATCGTGGCCACACCACCCTGACTAGGAGACCTGATCTTTCTATCAGTGATTCCCGAGATGGGCAGAGAGCTAGAAAAGGCACATTGCTGATCTCCGGGCTCCCAGGCCTTCATGTGTGAAGGACTAAGAATTGTTGGAAATGTGGAGTCAGTTACACGACATATAATAAATAGCCAGTCACCTCTGACTTGCCAGCTAAGTTAGAGATGGGTAGTAAGTCGGAAAAGAAACCATTCTTTTTAAAGGCACAAAATAGGAAGTTAGAAATCAGGGTTGGCTCTCCCTGCACATGGCTTCCTGAAGGGTGTGATGCAGGCACAACTGTGGTAGACCCCGGTCTCCTGAGCCTCCTCTCAAGTCTCAGAGTCCCTAATGCACCCACCTATTAAGTTACAGCACCAAACTCATTGTCATTCTGACTTTGACTTCGTTAGTGATAACAGAGAAGGATAGCGCACCTTTAAATGACGAGCTTTGTGTTTAATTACCCAAACAAAATGACATAAATATGAATGAGCCCTAATGGTGGTACTTGGTTTTCCGGAAACCATTAACAAAACGATTCCTAAATGATTTGTAAAGAAAATGAGAGGAGACGAGCAAGGCTATTAGGTTCCTAACACACTCCTGAGTTATTATGTAGTCAACTACCTAGGAAATACTCAGCTAAATGATCCTGAAAAAAAAAGAAGGCGAGAGGGGTTTGTTGGGTCTCAGGGTTACAGACGTCTTGACCATTTGGAAGAGGCTCATCGAGAGTAAAAGGGGTTTATGACCTGGTGCCTGTTCCCTCGAGGCAGGTTCTTCCTCCGTGCCAGGAGACCGCCATGGCCAGGCAGCATCTCCTGGGTCTCAGTTCCTCAGAAAGGACACATCATTTTCAACCACCAAACAGCCAGCCTTTCCCTCCCAATCAGCACTTTACTAAACAACTGGGCTTCTGACTAGTCTCATCAGCCGTCATGGACGCGGTAGAGAGCTAGAGGGACAGGCCAGCGCCAGAGTGTGGGCACTGATGCCCCTAGAGGGACCCCGTGGATGCTCCAATCTCCATCCGTGTCCGGAGAAGGAAGGGGAGGATGAGGACAGCACCTGTCTCGAGGCCTGGTGTCTCCTTATTCCACAATGTCAACAGTAACAGAGAATCCATTCTCCCAGTAGCTAACAATCAGGGGGTCCGGCCTGGCCTGGCGTTTGACCGGGTTCATCTGTTTACAGGCCTACATTTGGGACAACAACAAGGACCTGGTCGAGTGGCTGGAGAAACAGCTGACAGAGGAGGATGGTGTTCGCTCAGTAATAGAGGAAAACATCAAATACATCAGCAGAGACTACGCCCTCAAGCAGATCCGCAGGTGAGCCGCAGTGGGGGGCTCCTCTAGAAGTGGGGCTCACCTCTTCAGAATAAAAGATTTAAGAACAAATCTGGAGAGGGTGACGCCTACAATCTTTGTGGCCTCTCTCTACCAGAGACCGCTGTAGTGACCCACAGATAAAACAGCCCTCCAGCACGGTCCCTCCTCAGCTAGCTGCAGACTTAGTTCATTGTGCCCAACCGTTATCTCCAGAGGCAGGTGCTCCGACTGGGTGAAGATGCTGGGAGGAAAGTGATGGCACGCAGTTCCCTGGGGGAGCTTCTCCATCGCAGGGGGTGAGGGTGGAGACTGCGGGAGCATCTTTTAAAGTGTTTTATTTGGAAGCATTTTACTTACAGAAAAGTTGAAAACTAAAAACAGTGCGAAGAACAAATCTGTGCCCAGATGCACTTTTTACGTTTTATCCCATTGGCACTATCGCGGGTGAGGGTGCCTGCTCTCCTGTCTAATCCATACGTAGAGCTGCTCGCTCTGAGTTTCTCGGCTGTTCCCTGATTAGGAGCATATGTGCTCAGCCGGACATCACGCACGTGGGGAGGTGCCTTCACGGGGCCCACATCTGGAGCCGCATGATGCCACCTGGTCATGATGTTCCTCAGTTTCTCCACTTCTTATCACTGATTTCCCCCTTGTACCTAGTAAGCAGTCTGTGGGGAGACACTTCAAGGCGATGCAAACGTCCTGTACTCATCAGAAATTTCACCTGGATTTAGCCTCCATGGATGCTTCTTGCTTGATCCAGTCTTTACTGCGAGGTTTCAAAGTAACTTTCCAGACTCCATCAGGACTTCCTCAGTCCCAGCCACCACTCCCATTCTGCTACAAGCAGAAGTCCTCTCTCTTCCTCCATTCATCATATATTCACTATTGGTTTACACTAATGGATTTCTATTTTTCAGTAGTTTTCAATTCATTCTTATTTTGATGCCCCAGGTTTAACCAGTGGGCAGACCTTCGTGCTGACTCCACGAGCTCTAGGCCAGGCCCCCACTGGCTTTGGGCTCGGAGTGCTTCCTTACCTTTTGCACGGTGAAATGTGTCAGGTCTACCTTGCCACCTCCCTTGCTGCTGGGGACATTTTCCATGTAGGAAAGGCCAGGTGCTGCCCTGAGTTAGACGCTGCTGCCTCTTTTCTTCACCTCCCAAATCTTCCTCTCCAGCTTGGTCCAGGCCAATCCAGAGGTCGCCATGGATTCCATCGTCCACATGACCCAGCACATCTCACCCACTCAGCGAGCAGAAGTCGTCCGGATCCTGTCCACCATGGACTCCCCTTCAACGTAGGGAGAGCTTCCGCCCCCGCCCTGCCTCCAGAGAAAAGGGCTAGACTAGAGCTGCCTTTTCCTATGGAAACCACTGTAACGAGAAGGCACGGGAGACCCAGCACTGGAATCAAACTGGCGTTTTGCTTCCCCTCAAATGTTTCAGGTTCTATGTGGCACACGGGGACACAGGGTCACAGAGCCGTGCTCCAGCCCCCGTCACACCTGTCCCGTTCAGTATTTATTACCCTGCACACACCCGAGAAGGCAATGAAGGGTACACACGTACCATGAGGTCTTCCTACACAGAAGCAGGGCTGCCCCTTGGTCCCAGCCCAGGGACATGCCAGGCAGTCAGCAGCCCTCACCTGTCCCCGGCCCCGGGAGCCTGCACCCCAGGTAACAGGGGAGGGCTGGGGCGAGGAAGAAGCCTCATGTCCATTATTTCTTTACCCCCACATTCAGCCCAGCACTCACTAGCACTGGAGAGGAATCATTCCCAGCTTCATCACACCAAGGTACTGTTTGTGAAGGAAAACCTTGATCCAAGGAGCAGAGAAAGAAAACAGACCTAGTGGATTAGAGGCCTCAGCGTTGAGGTCAGTTCCCTTAGAACAAATGGAGAGATGGGGACCCACCACTCCCTGCAGGTCACTGCCCAAAGGCCAGTGCAGGGGAGGCCGCCTCTGTCACTGATGGGAAGTAGTCTCTCATTTCAGTCTTGGGAGGTTGTCAGAGTTGCTGTCTCCATTTCCAGGGCAACAGGTCTCCCCACCGCTGCTGACACCTGTGCTCTCGGCACCAGGACCCCAGAATCCACCTGACCTTGAGATTACCTACACCTCCCTCTTGGTGCTGCTGTCTTCCAGCTCACGGTCCCTACCCGCAGGGGCCCCTCACGGATGGTGGAGAACGCTTGTTTTTGTCCACAACCAGTTCGTTCACGGAGAGAGCTTACCGATTCCCCCGTTGGTATTCCTAAAGCAAGAGTGGCAGGCGATGCGGCTGGTGTAGCACCCATTCCTACAGAGCAGCTAATTGCATTTGTCACTGGTGACCGAGGAAGAAATCACTAAGACGTCTTAGAAGCACTGATATGAATACTTGTATACAAGCTACTGTTTTGAGCCTTAACCCTGTAGTTCACAAGCAAGAGCTCCACTTCCCCTCCTTTGGGAACAGTTTGTGCAGATGGAACTGTGTGGCTGGGTCTGTTACTGACACCCCCGCCCAGAGCGTGGGGCCTCGGCCAGGCTGCCCTGGTAAAGGCACAGTGTTTGGCGCTATCGGAGAAGAGTGGGAAAAGGTAGGGAACAACTTTCAGCCCAGGAGGCAGCATCCACTGTTGCTAGTATCTGCTAACCCAGTAAGAATTGATTTCATCTCTTACCGGATTATTCCTCTCCCCTTTCCTGCAATAAATAAAGCGATACACACCGACAGCTGGTGTGAAGTCTGCTCTCCAGCGGGCCTGTGCTTGCCCGGCCTTTCCTCAGAGGCAGGGCGGCTTACTCATGTGCCTCTCCCCTCTGCAAATTATGACACATTAAACGAATCCATTTCCTCTCTAGACCCCTGTAATGCCTACTGCTCCATCTCCAGAGCACCTCACTTTAGATCTTACCCTGGACAGGGATTTTTCATGTGGAGAAGACGGAGGAGCCACAGAGTGTGAGCCAGCTGACATCCCACAGCCCCTTGCACAAGCAAGGTCGCTGAGGCAGGCGGGTAGCAAAGTACGGACCAGGACGTGCTGGACTGAGACTGCCACATGTCCCACCACCTCGTTCACAGAGCAGCCTTCACTTGTCTCATTGGAAGTTCGATGGACACACCCTGATGAGCAAGGAGCTTCAGTCAAATCTTTTCACATTTTGTTGAAATAAACCTCCAATTTTTAGAAGAGTCACTGTTTGTCATTTCAGCCCACACAGAGCAGGGGAGCCTCCCGCCCCAGTGGCTGAGCCCCGCTCACCTGCTCAACACAGAACCCCGTCATGCCGAAAGACCCTCGGGGCAGGAAACCCAGGAGTGTGTGCCTTCAGCCCTCTGCCTCGGTTTCTCTAGGATTCCATGCGGTTGAAGCGAGAACGGGCACCAATCCCTAAACATGTGCAAAGACAGCCGTCACAAGAGAGGAGGGAAGCACTGACCTCTACCGATTGTTAAACTGGGTGCTGTGTCCGTCTCCTTGGCATGTATAACTAAGCAAAGGGTGGCTTTCTCTAAAGTGAAATAAATGCTTCATCCACATATCGGTTTGAGTCACCCTAAGCTAGGTGCTCTAGAAATGCGAGTGAGAAGGGAGGTGCAGGATCCGGGGGAATTTGCTTCTCCCAGCCTTCAGCTGCTGCACTCTGGGCAGGCAGCCCTGGTCAGCATGGAGACCTCGGCCTTCCCTCCTTCTGTTGGGGAGTGATATTTCCTTCAGTCTTTTCAATAAAAGAAAAGTTTTAATTTCCATTGATACTGCTTTGGGGTAATAAGATTGAACAGCGAGGGATCCCCCTGGATTTCCCCACCTGGGAAACAACACAGTGACAAACCCAAGTGCCCAATGACGTCACAGGGAGGCCCCTTCCTGCACTTTTTCTGATGCGCAAGGCTCGGCGCTGGGCTGGGAGGACACCTTCCCCTAAATGCTGGCTCCTCCGCTGGGTAAAACCCGGGCTGCCCTGGTCCATGGCGAGGCCATGTGTGTGGTGCACAAGGGCTGAAGCCTGCAGCCCTTGTGCAGGCAGAGAGGCTTCCAGTTGGGAGAGAAGTCAGGGTGTCCCCATTCAGGGCACCAACATTCGCCAAGTTATTCAAGGGATGCTAGATAGAAGAAGCACAGCATCCTTTAGGGGGAGGATGGACGATGGAGCCTGACACTGAAGATCTTTAAGTGCTAAGCCAGAGAAGAGGTATGTCCTGGAGAGAGTGGGACACCTTAGATGGTTTGGGGACATGGGAATAAAGACTGGTATAAAGATTTCAAAAAAAGAAAAGATGTAGAAAGCCTGAGGAGAGGAGCACAGCTAGGTGCCAAGCTCAGCTCCAGGAGCGCATGTCCCCCAGCTGAAGGGGTCGCCCAGATAGTGAGCCCAGGCCACCCCCAGAGGCATGGGTGTAATGGGTGACTCTCCACTATCTTCATTACTCCGGAAATCCTGCGTGTGCCTCAGGCAGCACAGGCTCACATGCCGGTTTGTCTTTCTGATGACTAAGTGTTTTAACAACCCAGGAAGTAGTACTGGCTATCTCATGCCGGCCGGAGCTCCAGTGGGCAGTTCATAATAAAGAATGGGAATGGGACATCTTCATAAATGCAGAACGTGGGCAAGCAAAATCTTCCAAAACATCAGTGGGTGGAACAGCAGAATGATAATGGAACCTCAGCTCTGAGGGCACTTGGGTCCACCCAGAGGGCTCAGCCCCTTAGCAACTAGAAGGAAATGAGATAGACTAGCTCAGAGGGGGTGAATGGTGAGCCTAATCCCAACATTGTGATTCTATGACTGGCCTTCTGGAGTTAGCAGGAAGGATTGGGGGCGAGGAGAGACAAAAACAACTGAAGACATCCAGGCCCTCAATTAAGAAAAAGCTGACAGCACTCTTGGCCATACTAACAGAGTCTTTGATAGCCACTTAGAAGAACCTGGACTCTAGAATAAGCCTGAACTGGGTTCAAATATCTGATCCCTCACTCCTGCCCTTAGGCAATTTCCTGATCCTAAATCTGTGAAATGTGGATAGCAACAAGGACCTCAGAGGGGCTTTTGAACAATTACCTAAATTAGTTAATATGAACCAATTGGTGGGTATTGGTAAGAAATTTTCAAATGTCAGATTTCTCCATACCCTGCCCCTTCCTTATGCTCACAAGAGGACACCTGTCATTACTCAGAACCTTCCTCAGAGGGCATTTTCAGAGAACCATCCCCTTATGAAAGCAGGCACTAGGGACTGTCTCTAGGCGTTGAGCCACATGGACATTATGAGGAAGTACCAATAGGAGTGCTATAGTCTGAATATTTGTGCCCCCTCCCCCAAAAAATTGTATGTTGAAATCCTAACTTCAACAAGTGATGGTATTAAAAGCATCTTCCAAAGCCCCCACCTTAAGTCGTGAGGGTGGAGCCCTCATGAATAGGATTAGTGCCTTATAAAAGAAGATCCTGAAAGATCCCTTTCCATCATGTGAGGATACAAGTCTAGGACCCTCACCTGATCATGCTGGCACCTGGATCTCAGACTTCCAGCCTCCAGAACTGTAAGAAATAAATTTTTGTTATTATAAACTACCCAGTCTGTGGTGTTTTGTTATGGCAGCCCAAGTGGACTAAGACAAAAACTTGGGCCAGGAGTGGGTGCTGCTGTAACTAACCTAAAAATGTGGAAGCAGCTGGGTATAGAGGGAATGTGCCTCAACATAATAAAGGCCATATATGACAGACAAGTCCATAGCTAACGTCACACTCAACAGCTGGAAGATCAGGAACAAGACAAGGAAGCTCCTTTATTCAACATACTACTGGAAGTCCTCACCAGACCAATCAGGCAAGAAAAAGAAATAAAAGGCATCCAAACTGGAAAGGAAGTAAAACACTTCATTTGTAGATAGCATGATATACATAGAAAACCCTAAAGACTCCACCAAGAAACTTAGAACTAATGAATGAATTTAGTAAAGTTGCAGGATACAAAATGAATATAGAAAAGTCAGTTGCATTTATATACACTACTAATGAATTATCAGAAAGAAATTAAGAAAACAACCCCATTTATAATTATATCAAAAAGAATAAAATACCTAGGAATATATTTGACCAAGGAGGTCAAAGATCTGTACACTGAAAATTATAAAATGGAAGAAACTGAAGGCACAAGTAAATGGAAAGATACTTGATGCTCATGGATTGGAAGAATTAATATTGTTAACATGTCCATACTATTCAAAGCAATCTACAGATTCAATGCAATCTGTATAAAAATTCTGTTTTTCAAAGAAAGAAAACTATCCTAAAATTAGTATAGAACCACAGAAGACCCTGAATTGCCAAAACAATCTTGAAAAAGAACAAGCTGGAGGCATCACACTTCCTGATTTCAAACTATATCACAAAACTACAGACATCAAAACAGTATGGTGTTGGCATAAAAAAATAGATGCAAAGATCAATGGGACATAATAGCCCAGAAATAACCCCATTCATATATGGACAATTAATTTACAAATAAGGAGCCAAGAATATACAATGGGGAAAGGATGGTCTCTCCAATAAACGGTGCTGGGAAAACTGAAGAGCCATATGCAATAAAATGAAACTAGACCCGCATCTTAACACCATACACAAAAATCCACTCCAGATGGGTTAAAAACTTGAACCTGGAAGTAGCACCTGAAACCATAGAACTCCTAGAAGAAAACATAGGGGCTCAGCTCCTTGACATCAGTCTTGGCAATGATTTTTTGGATTTGACCCCCAAAACAGAAATAAACAAGTGGGACTACATCAAACTAAAAAGCTGCACAGCAAAGGAAGCAAGCAATAAAATGAACGAGAAGGTAGCCTACAGAATGGGAGGAAGTATTTGCAAGTAATATCTTTGATAAAGGGTTAATAGCCAACATGTGAAGAACTCATAACAATAGCAAAACAACAGAAAAACCATGATCTGATTAAAAAAAAAAAAAAGGACAGAGGAATTGAATAGACATTTTCCCAAAGATAACAAACAAATGGCCATAAAAAGGTAAAGGTACATGAATAGGTGCTCAACATCACTAATTATCAGGGAAATTCATCAGAAGGACAGCCATTCTAACAGGATAAGTGTTGGTGAAGACATGGAGAAAAGGGAACCCTTGTGCACTATTGGTGGGAATGTAAATTGGTGCGGCCACTATGGAAAACAGTATGGAGTTTCCTCAAAAACTTAAAGTACTACCACATGGCCTAGTCATCCCACTTGCGGGTAGATCTGTGTAAAGGAAATGAAAACAGAATATCAAAGAGATACCCGCTCCCATGTTCATTGCAGCATTATTCACAATAGCCAAGATATGAAAACAACCTGTGTCCATAAACAGATGAATGGATTAAGAAGATGTGGTATATATACACAAATGGAATATTTCTCACCATGCGAAACAGGAAATCCTGCTATTTGTGACAACACAGATGGACTTTGAGGGCATTATGCTATGCGAAATGGGCCAGAGAAAGACAAGTGCTGTATGCATCTACTCGTGGAATCTTTAAAAAAAAGTCACATTCATTGAAACAGAGTAGAAAAGTGTTTGGCTGGAGGTGGGGTGTGGAAGAAGTAGGGAGAGGTTGATAAAAGAATACAAACTTTTGCCCTAGCTGGTTTGGCTCAATGGATAGAGCGTTGGTCTGCGGACTGAAGGGTCCCAGGTTCGATTCCGGCCAAGGGCACATGCCTGGGTTGCAGGCTTGGTCCCCAGTAGAGGGTGTGCAGGAGGCAGCCAATCAATGATTCTCTCTCATCATTGATGTTTCTATCTCTCTCTCCCTCTTCCTTCTTCTCTAGAATCAATAAAATATATTTTTTTAAAAAGAATACAAACTTTCAACTATAAGATGAATAAGATCTGAGGGTTTAATGTACATCGTGGTAACTATAGTTGATAGCACAGTGATACTTAATTGAAATTTGCCCAGTATAGAAAAATGTTCTCACCAAAAAGAAAAAAAAAAAAGATAACTATGTGAGGTGATGGATGTGTTAATGATGTGAGGGGATCCTTTCACAAAATATATCATCACCATGATGTGTACTTTATCTTTATATGTCATTTATACCTCAATTAAGCTGAATTGATAGCAGGAGTGAGGAGCTGTTATAACAAACCCAAAAATGTGGAAGCAGCTTTGGGCAGAGGCCGAAAGAGTTTGGAGGTCCATGCTAGAAAAAGGCAACATTGCCACGAACAGACCTTGAAAGGCGGTTTGGGTGAAGGCTCAGGAGTGCTGCGGAGGGAGCTTCTGTCCGAAAGAATCCCCTGGTGGTGTGAACAGAAGGTTGGTAGAAACATGGCCAGTGAAGCCCATTCCGAAGCGTTTCAGATGGAAATGAGGATGTGTGGTTGGAAACTTGGTTAGCGAGTGGCAAAGAACTTGGCTAGATTGTGTTCATCTCCTAGAGTTTTGTGGAAGATAGCACTTGTGAGCAATGAAATCAGATATTGGCTGAAGCTATTCCTTTTGTTTGTTTAAAGTATTACATATGTCTCCTTTTTCCCCCATCGACCCCTCCCCAGCCACTCCCACCCCCCAGGACAAGTCCCCACTGCCTCAGTGACCGTGTCCATTGATTGAAGCTATTTCTAATCAAAGAATTGAAGGTGCTGCTTGGTGTCTCTTGACTGCTTATGGTAAAAAGTGAGAAGAGAGAAATGATTTAAAGACAGAATTGTTGAAAGGGAAGCAGACATTGAAAATATGGAAAATTCTCAGTATGCCCATAGTGCAAATGAGAAAGCATGTTCAGAAGAGAACACCACTAAGGATGTGGCTAAGTGACACTTTGATCAGGAAATTGGTATGGGTGTGAACCGTGGACTTCATCAGCCACAACAGCAGGAAAATAGCCTATTTGAACTCAAGGGGAAGAAGACAGGAAGGAATGAAGGAAGTGGACTTCTTAGATTTTACAGGATGGGACAATAGAGCTATTCTGCTTCTAATTTTCTCCATTCTTCAAGACAAGGGGAGAGGACTCCAAAGGCAATTCAGAGGTCATCAGGGCTGCCTCCTCAGTTTCAAAAGAGGGCCATTCCCTGGTTTCAATAGGCCATATGACCCCCACACAAAGCTGTGGGGAGCCAGCCCCTGTCCAGCAGAGACAGGAGGCTAGGGCCCTCCTGAAGACCGCTGACTGGTAGGACCACGGCTGTTTGATTCCAGCCCAGGGAAGCTGCGGTATGCATTGTGCTAGCAAAGTCACGGGGGCAGGTACACCCCAGGAGGTCCAATGTGTCCAAAAGACAAGACCCCCCTCAGTGTGTCCAGAAAATGGGGCCCCCAGCCCAGAGGGCAGAGCATCAAATTATTCTCAGCCTTAAGAGTTGATGTTTGTTTTGTGGGGTTTTGGACTTGCTTGGGATGTCACCCCTTCCCTCCCTCCTGTTTCTCCCCTTTGGGGGAATGTGTATTCTATGCCTGCCCCACCATTGTATTTTGGAAACACATAACTTGTTTGATTTCAGAGGTTCACAGCTGGAGGGGGTTTGCCTCAGGATGAATTATACCTTGTGTCTCACCCATATCTGACTGAGATGATATGTATATTAGACTTTGGCCTTTAGACTTTTTTTTTTTTAGATGGTTTTAGTGGCTGGGGCCTTTGGGAGGTGCTTGAGCTGTGCAAGTGGAGCCCCCATGGATAAGATTAGTGCCTTATACAAGAGGACCCAGAGCAATCCCGTCCCTTCTGCCATGTCAGGATACAACGAGAAGTCTGTGACCTAGAGGAGGGCCCTCACCCAACCAGGTGGCACCAGCTGGGTGTCCAGCCTCCAGAACTGTGAGAAATAAATTTCTGTTGTTTATAAGCTACTCCGTCTGTGGTATTTTGTTACAGCAGTCCAAAGAGATTAAGACAGAGGCTGAGCTCTAAGCCTGGCCTCCCTTACAGTGGGGCCTTGAGCAGCTTAAGGGCCTTCTGGAGTCTTGCTCTCCCTGGAATGCAAAAGGAAAAGGCAGAATGAGAAGATCCCTTAAGATCTCTTTCAGCTCTAGAAGGATTCTAATCTGGGATGGTGGATGAAAGCTGAAGTCTAGATAAAAATATTCCATACCCAGTGGCATTGTTAGTAACAATAGTAATCTCAGTGGCAAATGACAGACCAGCAGCCTAGCCAAAAATTTAACAGACATGGGAAATGAGACAGCCTTAGAGGAACTTGATAAGCTCCCCATGCAGAAGAGACCAGAGAGGGACTAGGCTGTCCACACATTCCTAACTGACCATGAACCTAATAAGCACATGAAGAGGAGATACAAGAGGTCCCATCAGAAAGTAAAAAAAAAAAAAAAAAAAAAAAAAGCCAGGGCATGCTTAATAATTGCATAAAATTTTAATGTGCTCTCAATGCATGTGACTGACTCACACACACACACACACACACACACACACACACACACACACACGGTTTCAGAAAGTGGAAGCCTTAGTGGTGCAGGGTAGAGCCCAGCAGCTGCCTAAAATCATTGATTGACCATTAGGTGATTGACTAACCATTGGCACAAGGTTAGGCTTAACCCCAGAGGAAACAGAATCCACAGATTTAATCAAGTTATTAAACACAACAAAACAAAAGCAAAAAGGGGCCTTCAGGGAGAAAAATTAGAATCCATAGTTGCTATAATATATTAAAACTAGAGGCCTGGTGCACGAATTTGTGCACAGATGGGGTCTGGCCAGCCCGCCCCAATCGTGGCAGGCCGGGCTGGCCGGGGGGAGGGGCCGTGGGCAGTTGCCCAGCTAGCCCAACCTCCTGGTTGACCCCCTGGTCAAACTCCCAGTTGAGGGGACAATTTGCATATTAGCCTTTTATTATATAGGATATTCAATTTTCGACAAAAAAATTAGACATTCAAAGAAACAGGCAAGTATAACCTATCCTCAGAAGAGAAAAACAGAAAGGTCCACAGAACCTGTGTCTGTGCAGGTTCAGATATTAGACTTTGCAGATAAAACTTCAAATAACTTACTACAGAAAGTATGTTTTAAGTAAATCCTGAATAAGATTCTGATACACGACACAATATGGATAAACCTTCAAGACATCATGCTGAAGTGACACAGTATGCCAGACACAAAATGGGAACTACTGTATTATTCCAGTTATATGAGGTATCTAGAATTATCAAATTCAGAGACAGGAAATAGCATAGTGGTTATCAGGAACTGAAATGAGGAGGAAATTAGTTATTGTTAATGGGTGCAGGGTTTTAGTTTGGGATGATGAAAACATTTTTGAGATGGATGGTGGTGATGGTGTCAGAACAACATAAATGTACTTAATGCCATTGAACTGTACACTTAAAAAACATTAAAATGGTAAAGTTTATGTTATGTATATTTTACTACAATAAATATTCTAGAGCTGAAAAGTATGATAGCAAATTTTTAAAAAATTAACTAGAGGAACTCAACAGATTCAAGAAAACAGAAGAAAGAATCTGTGAACTTGCAAATAGAGCATCAGAAATTATCCAGTGTGAAAAACACAGAATGACTGAAGAATGAACACAGTCTCAGCGACCCATGCAACAATATCAGGTGTACCAATTTATGTGTAATGGGAATGCCAGAGCAGAGAAAGAGGCAGAAAAATATATTTGAAAAAATAGTGGCTGAAAGCTTCCCAAATATGATGGAAAACAATCTGCAGACCTAAGAAGTGCAATAAACCCCAAGGAGATAAACACAAAAAGATATATACCTAGATTTATACCATAGCCAACTTGTTGAGAGACAAAAGAGAAAATACTGAAAGAAGCTAGAGAAAAACAACTCATCACGTATAAAGAAACAATAAAACAAATAACAGCAAAACTATCCTTAAAACAAAGATGAAATAAAGACATTCCCAGAAAAAAAGACTTCAAGAGTACATTGTTAAAAGACTTGCCTTACAAGAAATATTAAAGGCAATTCTTTAAGCTGACAAGAAATGATTCCAGATAGTAATCTGAATCTACACTAAGATAAGAAGAGTCATTTGAAAAGGCAAATATAAGTAAAAAAAACTGTGTATGTTCTCATTAATTTTGTTAAAAGACAAGATTTCAAAGATTATCTCTGCATTTTGGGTTTATAACAAATATAAATGTAACATGAAAATCACATAAAGGAAGGGGAAGAAAAACCAAGCTACATTGGAACGAAGTTTTTATCTCACCAGAATTGTTAGTATTTACCTCATACATTGTAATGTAATCCTTAGTACCAACACTAAGAAAATAACTTTAAAATATATAGCTAATACAAATAATATATTAAATAAGGGAAAATATGCAAAATATATAAAGAATTTCTACAATTTGACAGAAAACCCAAATAACTCAATTTTAAAATGGGCATATGACTTGAATAGACATTCTCTGAAGATTATATACAAACTAGAGGCCTGGTGCACGAAATCGTGCACCAGTGGGGTCCCTCAGCCTGGCCTGTGCCCTCTCACAATCCAGGACCCCTCGGGGGATGTTGGAGAGCCAGTTTCAGCCCAATCCCCACAGGGCAGGCCGAGGGACCCCACCGGTGCATAAATCCGTGCACCGGGCCTCTAATATGCATATAAGATCTTTGGTTAATCTCTTCCTGCCCTCCCCCCTCTCTCCTCCCCCCTTCCTTCTGAGATTCATCAGTCTGTTCCATGTTTCCATGCCTGTGGTTTCACTCCTGCGTTGAGCATCTGCCCCCTGATGGTCAGTGCATGTCATAGCTACCGGACAGTCGGAAGGTCGCTTAGGCTTTTATATATATACTAGAGGCCCAGTGCATGAAATTCGTGCACAGGGGGGCGGGGTGTGTGTCCCTCAGCCCAGCCTGCACCCTCTCCAATCTGGGACCCCTTGAGGGATGTCCGACTGCCCGTTTAGGCCAACGGGCAGTCGGACATCCCTCTCACAATCCAGGACTGCTGGCTCCCAACTGCTCACCTGCCTGCCTGCCTGATTGCCCCTAACTGCTTCTGCCTGCCAGGATGATCACCCCCTAACCACTCCACTGCCAGCCTGATCGACGCCTAACTGCTCCCCTGCCGGCCCAGTTGCCCCAACTGCCCTCCCCTGCTGGCCTGGTCACCCCTAACTGCCCTCCCCTGCCAACCTGGTCGCCCCTAACTGTCCTCCCCTGCAGGCCTGGTCACCCCCAAGTGCCTTCCCCTGCTGGTCTGGTCACCCCTAACTGCCCTCCCGTGCAGGCCTGGGTTCCCCCCAACTGCCCTCCCTTGCAGGCCTGGTCCCTCCTAACTGCCCTCTCTTGCAGGCCTGGTCCCCCCCAACTGCCCTCCCCTGCAGGCCTGGGTCCCTCCCAACTGCCCTCTTCTGCCAACCTGGTCACCCCAACTGCCCTCCTCTGCTGGCCTGTTCACTCCTAACTGCCCTCCCCTGCTGGCCTGATCACCCACAACTGCCTTCCCCTGTAGGCCATCTTGTGGCGGCTATCTTGTGTCTACATGGGGGCAGCCATCTTTGACCACATGGGGGAGGCCATCTTGTGTGTTGAAGTGATGGTCAATTTGCATATTACTCTTTTATTATATAGGATACTAGTAGATGGCCAACAAACATGTGAAGAGATACTCAACATCACTAAGCATTAGAGAAATGTAAATCAACTTCAATGAGAGATCACCTCACATCCATTAGGAAGGCTTCTGTCTCTGGAGCACATTCTCACCTTTCCCCCTCCTCTTCCCTCAAGGTGTATACCTTTGTGCTCTCTCTCCTAAGTTCCAACGACCCTTCTTTTACCTCTGCAACTTATTTCCTGAGCTCATGCAGCCCACCTGGCTCACCTTTTCTAAATACACTTTCACTTAAACACACACACACACATACACACACACACACACACACACACACACACACACACACACACACACACACACACACACACCACCCAGAAAATTGTGTTTGCAAGGATGTAGAGAAATTAGAACCCCTGTGCACTATTGGTGAGATTGCAAAATGGTATAGACACTATGGAAAACAGTATGGCAGGTCCTCAGAAGAATTAAAAATAGAACTACCATATGATCCAACAATCCCAATTCTAGATATATATCAAAAGAATTGAAAGCAGGGTTTTGAAGAGATATTTGCACATCCATATTCATAGCAGCATTATTCACAATAGTCAAGATTGGAAGCAACCCAAATGTTCATTAACTGATGAATGGATAAACAAAATGTGACCTGTACATACAATGGAATATTATTCAGCCTTAAAAGGAAAGAAATCCTGTTACATGCTACAACTTGGGTGAACCATTGAGCATCAGGCTTAGTGAAATAAGCTAGTCACAAAAAGATAAATACTGTATGATTCCATTTATCAGAGATATCTAAAGTAGTTAAATTTATGGGAAAAAATGTAGAATGGTGGTTACCAGGGGCTGGGGAAGGGGAAATAAGAATTGTTGCTTAATGAGGATAGAGTTTCATTTTCCCAAAATGAAGAAGCTCTGAGATCTGCTGCTCATCAATGGGAATACAGGGTAGTGCACACTCTGACTGTACACTTGAGAACGGTTATGACAGTAGATTTTGTGTGTTTTTAAAATAAGTATATAGTAATTCAACAACAATAGAATTAAATGGCATATTATTTAATACAAAAGAAGGCAGGCAGTAAAGGAACAAATGGACAAAAGTCTTATCAATAATTACATTAAATTAGAAAAGACTAAACACTGCAATCAAAAAGCAGAGACTGCCGGACTGAATAAAAAACAAATCCAACTCTGTGCTGTCTGCCAGAAACACACTCGGATTCAAAAACACAAGTAGGTTAAAAGTAAACTTATAAAAAACTATATACCATATAAACAGTAACCACAAGAGAGCTGGATGGCTATGTTAATATTGGGAAAATACACATTAAGATAAATCTCACTAGAGACAAAGCGGAACATTTATAATGATTAAAGCATCCATTTCTCAGGAAGCTGTAACAACTATGCCTGAACACCTAAAAGCAGAGCCCCAAAATACATAAAGCAAAAAATTGACAGAAGTAAATAAAAGAAAAAACAGACAATTCAACAATAACAGGTTTGGATCAATAACTTAAACTTTCATCTTAAGAAAATGAAAAAAAAAAAAGAATAAACTGAACCCAAAGCAAGCAGAATTTACGAAAAAATAAAGATTAGAGGGGTAACTAATAAAATATAAAAAACAAAAAACAGTGCTAGTGACCCTACTGAAATTAAATGCATTATAAAGAAATATTATAAATAACTTTATACCAACAAATTAGACAACTTAGATAAAATTAACAAATTCCTAGAAAGACACAAATTTACCAAAACTGACTTAAGAAATAGAAAACCTGAATAGACCTACAACAAGTAAATTAAATTAGTAATTAAAAATCTTCCCAAAAAGAAATACCCAGGCAGTCCTGGAAGGCATCATTGGTGGGTTCTCTATCAAGTATTTAAAGAAATACTGATATTTCACAAACTCAGAAAACATAAGAGAAACATTGTCCAATTTATTCTATGAGCTAGTATTATCTTGATACCAAAGACAAAAACATCATAAGAAAACTAGAAACCAATATCCCTCATGAAGATAGACACAAAAATCCTTAGCGAATATTAGTGAACCAAACTAGCAACATATAAAAATATTAGACACCATAGCCAGGTGACATGGAGTGCAAAGTTAAACATCCAAGTCAATTATTGTAATACACCATATTAATAGAATAAGGGACAAAAACCACATGATCATTTCAATAGATGCAGAAAAAGCACTTGATAAAAAATTCAACATCCATTCCAGATAAAAGTATTCAGCAAACTATGATGAGAAAGGAATATCCGCAACTTGATAAAGGGCATCTATGACAAACCTCACTGACATCACACTTAATGGTGAAAGAGTAAATGCTTTTTCTCCTAAGATCAGGAATAAGGCAAGAATGTTGACTCTTTCCACTTTTATTCAGCATTCTATTGGAGGTTCTAGCCAGTGCAACAGACTGAAAAAAATAAAAAAACAGCCTGGCCATCATGGCTCAGTGGTTGAGCATCAACCTATGAATCAGGAGTTTCTGGTTCGATTCCCAGTCAGGGCACATGCCCAGGTTGCAGGCTCAATCCCCAGAAGGGGGCATGCAGGAGGCAGCCAATCAATGATTCTCATCATTGATGTTTCTATCTCTCCCTCTCCCTTCCTCTCTGAAATCAATAAAAATATATTTTAAAAATTGTAAGTGTAGATTGGAGAGAAAGGTTAAAACTGTCTTTAGTCATAGATGACATGATTCTGTGTGAGGAATCTATTTTTTTAAAAACTAGAACTAATATATTCAGCAAAGTCATGAGGTACAATATCAATATACAAAAAAATCAATTGTATTTTTTTATAATAGCAAGGAGCATTCCAAAATGAAATTAAGGAAACATTTCACTGACAGAAACATTTCACCTAAATGTTCGTTAACTGATGAATGGATAAACAAAATGTGACCTATACATACAATGGAATAGCATCGAAAACAACAAAAATACTTATAAATAAATTGAACAAAAGAAGTGCAAGATTTGAACACTGAAAATTATGAAACACTGCTGAGAGAAATGGACTATAAATAAGTGAAGATATGTTCCATGTTCATGGATTGAAGACTCAATGTTGTTAAGATGCAATTCTCCCTACACTGATGTATAGATTCAATGTAAGCCTTATCAAAACCCGAGCAGGCATTTTAATAGAAATTAACAAATTTGCCCTAAAATTTATATGGAACTGCGAAGACCCAGAATAAGCAAAACAATTTTGATAAACTGGAGGGCTTAGACTATCCAATTTTAAAACTTTAACTGGTATAAAAATAGGCAAATTGAATGGAACAAAATTAAGAGCCTAGAAATAAATTTTCATTTATGTTCAACTGATTTTCAACAAATAAATCAAGGCAATCCAATGTGGGGAAATAGTCCTTTCAATAAAAGGTACTGGAACAATTGACATACATATGCAAAATTATGTTTTTAGACCCTTGCACCATATCCAAAAATTAACTCAAAATGGATTATAGACCTACATATAAGCATTAAAGCTTTAAAACTTTAGGCAGGGGTCCTCAAACTACGGCCCGCGGGCCACATGCGGCCCCCGAGGACATTTATCTGGCCCGCCTGGTGCCACTGCCTGTCCTGCTTAGCAGCCGACTCATCCCGGGCCTGCAGTGCGCATAGGAATTTGTTCATAGTTTGTTTTTTTTAAACTATAGTCTGGCCCTCCAACAGTCTGAGGGACAGTGAACTGGCCCCCTGTTTAAAAAGTTTGAGGACCCCTGCTTTAGAGGAAAACACAGGAGAAAACAAGGTCTTTGTGACCTTGGGTTGGGCAAATATTTCTTAGATCTGACACTAAAAACACAATCCATAAAAGAAAACATTGATAAATGAGGCCATCAAAATTAAAAACATTTGTGATTCAAAAGATAGTATAAGAAAATGAAAAGACAAGCCACAGAATGGGAGAAAATCACATATCTGAAAAAGGATTTGTATTTAGAATATACAAATAAATCTTACAACACAATAAGACAAGCAACTCAATTAAAAATGAGCAAAAGATTTGAATAAACATTTTGCCAAATAAGGTAAATTTATGAATAAACACATACAAAGCTGTTCCACACCATTAGTCATTGGGGAAATAGAAATGAAAGCCACAGATATAGCCCACTGTGTACTAGAATGGCTATCGTCATAAGATAGGCGACAACAAGTAGTATTAACAGGGATGTGGAGCAACTGGAACCTCGATTGCTGGTGGGCATGCACAGTGGTGCAGCCACTTTGGAAAACAGTTGGACAGTTTCTTAAAAACTTAAACTTACCATATGACCCAGCAATCCCACGGCTAGAGAAATAAACACATGTTCCACAAAGCCTTGGGATTAACAATAATCCAAATGTTCATAAATAGGCAAACAAAATGTGGAATAGCCATACAACGGATACTAATCAGAAATAAACTACCGACATTCCATGACATGGATGAACCTCATGCTAAGGGAAGGAAGCCAGACACAAAGACTACATATTCTACAGTCCTTTTTCTAGGAAACATTCAGAAAAGACCAATCAATAGTTACAGAAACCAGATCTGCAATTGCCTGGGGCAGGGATGGAATCAAGGATGGACTGCAAACCAGCACAGTTACTCGTTGCGGGGATGGAAATGTTCTAAAAGTGATGAATGTGTTGATGGTAGCACAACTCCACTGAATTGTACACTCACAATGGGTGAATTTTATAGATGTAAATTACACCTCCATATCAAAGCTGTAAAAACTATAACCGGCAAGGGGGAGGGGTGCACTAACCTGACCCCCATCACCCACAGCCTGCCCTCCTGCCTTAGCACCTGTCTCCACAAACTCGCTCCTCCCCCACCCCACCCTCCTGTTCTCCCCAGAGACCCTCCAGACTCCCTGTAGTGGCTCATTTTTTAGTTCATGGCATTGCTTGGACAGGAACTGTCTTCCTCTGTCCACCCTTGGGACCCAGAGCCTCAGATCCACAGCGGTGTCCGCGAGGTCTTCTCCCTGGTTCCTCCAGGAACACTTATTTGGAGAGAAGCAAGACCACCCGTGTCTGCAGCCTCCTGTGGGCCTGGTGAGCTCTCACACAGGAACAACGAAGGTAAACTTCGTGCATCACTTAAGTGCAGAAATGGACCCTGGCACCTTCCTAAGTTAACTGAGTTACAAAATGATCCTGAAAGGTAATAGAAAGCTGTTTCTATTACCCACTTTATTAACTAGAGGCCCAGTGCACGAAATCCGTGCATGGGTAGGGTCCCTAGGGCTGGCTGACGACCAGGGCTGATTGGGGCCTTCTGGCTGCCGGCCGATGCCTTCCTTCCCTGCCTGCCGGCTGCCTGCCAGGGCCTTCCTTCGTTCCGCACCACTCCCTGGTGGTCAGCGCACGTCATAGCGAGCGAGTGAACTCCCGGTCTCTCAGTCAAGCTCCCGAGGGGACACTTTGCGTATTAGCCATACATACACACACACACACAGACATATATATAGACTAGTGGCCCGTGCACGAAATTCGTGCACATTAAAAGGGGATTAATTAGAGGAAATAATTTAATATTGCTATTTGCCCTTTCTCTATAATAGAAGTGTCAGAGATGAAAGAAAATTAGTAAAATGTATATGAAAACCTTCCTCCTGTCAGAGTCTGGGGCGCACCACAGGACCCAGAGTCAAGTCCCCGCCCACCCACATGCACCTCAAAATCGCGTGAGACCCAGACCTGGCCGGCACCCTCCCCCCGCCAATTGGGCTAGATCCAGACCCAACCAGTCCCACCCTTGTCAAGCCCTGCCAGGCAGGGGGCATAGCCTCTGGTCCCTGGCCCGGCGCCAGGACAGGGGGCGTGGCCTGAGGTCCCCCAGACCAGGGCCTGGGCATGCCTTTAGATCCTCTGTCAAGCCCCGCCAGGTGGGGGACACGGCCTGAGGTCCCTTGTCAAGCCCCGCTGGGTGGGGGGCATGGCCTGAGGTCCCCTGTCAAGCCCAGCCAGGCAGGGGGGGTGCAGCCTCAGGTCCCCTGTCAAGCCCCGCCAGGCGGGGGGCGCAGCCTGAGGTCCCCTGGCCTGGCGCTGGGGAGCAGCCTGAGGTCCCCTAGCCCAGCACCAGGACAGGAAGTGCACCTTGAGGTCCCCTGTCAAGCCCTGCTGGATGGGGGGGGGGGGGAGGGGGCGTGGCCTGAGGTCCCCTGTCAAGCCCTGCAGGGCGGGGGAGGGCGTAGCCTCAGGTCCCTACTGATTGCTTGTTAAGGCTCCTTATGGGAACTTGGCCTCAGCTGTGGGTGCAGCCATCTTTGTGATGAAGTGATGGTCAATTAGCATATTCCCTCTTTATTAGATAGGATTATTAGATAGGATGATCCTCAAAATGTACTCTGGTCTGCCATCCTCTGATCTGGCCCAACCAAGCCCTACCCTGTGTCTGAGAAAGCTGGGGGTGTAGGGGCGGCTGGCAGGTCAGGGGCTCCAGTCACCTGCAACAGCCCTGTGGAACAGTACCTGGTACTCCACACCAACTTCCCAACAGCCGAGGCAGAGAGCTCCTGCTTTGGAGTCCTGTCCTGTTTGTGGCCTCAAGTCCCAGCAGAGCCCTATCCGTTGCCCTTCAAGCCACAGCCCTGCTCCAGGCCCAGAAGGGATCGATTTGCTCAGCACCCAACAGGCAGGTAAACTATATTCGACACAGACCCTCCCTCAGTCCAGACCCTGGTGGGGTGGTGGGGAGATGGGGAGGCCCTGAAGAGAGAAGTTCCAGCTCCGCCATCAGGAGCTCACCTGGAGTCACCACCAGCAGGAGGGAACCTCACCAACCTCACCCTCCTCACACCTCACACCTCACCCTCCTCACAAGTGCCCAGGCTCAACCAGGCAGCAGCAGGGCCTGCCTGGGGCAAGGACTGTGCCAACACCACTGGATGGGTCTCCAGGTCATGGACCCTGCAAGCGGTCTACCTGGGGCGAGATGTCTTCCTTTCCAGGCACCAGGCTTGGCCCAGCAGCTCAAATGCCTTCCCGGTATTTGTTGCAGGCACCCCATCCACTGCTTTATGCACCACAGGCTTGCCTCGTTTTATTGCGCTTCACAGGTGTTGCATTTCTTTTATGAATCAAGAAGATAAGACCCTCCACCAGCAAAAAGATTTTGACTCACTTTATTGCAACACTCACCTCATTGTGGTGGTCTGGAACCAAACCCGCAGTCCCTCTGAGGTATGCCTGTTCTCAAAAGTCAAACTCCCAAACCACCTGGAGGCACGCAGAGAATTGCAATCTCGGAGGCGGGAGCTGCTGGACTCCAGCAATGCCTCTACAGCTGTGCCCTAACATATCGGCATATTAAACTACCAAGGACAGTTAAGCTTTCAAAGGGAGAAGATCAAAGTGCTGTCATCTTTTAATTTAATCCTTTTGTTGCATCCGTGGTCTTAAGAGGGATGAGAGAGATCAAAATAAAAATGGAAACAAACTATATCTTTGTGGCTGTTGTGTTTTAGCCTTTTTCCCCCTTCAATTTGGGCCACAAAATAGGTCAGCTCCATTACTGATCAGCCTTCCCACAAATATTTAAAACAAATTGAATTGCACACCCAATACCCATCACAATTACACCAGGCACAATAACTAAATTAGCAATTCAACAAAATAATTGGAAATGCGATTCTCTCTATTCCACCAGTCTCCCTCGAGGGTTCAGCCGATCTATGGGGGAAAACTCAGCTTTCCTAATTCTGCAGCTAATTAGAGACACACTTGTAAATGAAGTTGTTTGTCTTAAAGTTGAAATTCTCTTATGGGGGTGGGGAGAGGGAAGGAGAGGCGAGAAAGCCCTTCCGCTCTGGAGCGAGTGTATGAACAGGTACAGAGCGCACACACACACCTGGGTTCTAATTGGCAACCATATCTGCAATTAATAAAGCATCACTATTTACCATCACTTATCTGGTAATGAGCGACTTCAGAAGAGCCTGGCTGACGTCCTCGCAGGGAGGCGGGCCTTCTAGCGCCCCTTGAGACAGGCCGTCTGGGCTGCGCGGTGCTGTTGGCGGGGCTGAGGGGCGGGCGGGACGACAGGAGGGCCGTGACGGAGCCCAGGAGGTGTCAGCGGGCTAGCTCCCGCGTGGGCCTCCCAGTTTGGGCGGGGAGAAGCAAAGGCTTATTTTAAAAGAAAACCGATGGGAGGCGCCCATGCCTAACAGACTACTCCCCGCTTCCCCCCGCCCTCGGTGGACAGCAGCCAGTGACCCCTTCCCCAGCCAGAGGTGGCTCTCGGCCCCAGCCCCCTGCTCGGGCCACTCGGGGGGAAGCAATCTTGAGGTTTCAATTAGTCTGTCCTTGGCCTCTTTTTGTTCCTCTAGGAAGGGAAATCTCGGCTTAATTATATAACTGAGAACTAGGGCTCACGTTCGTCCCCTCTTACCCTCCTTCGCCGAGATCAGGATGTGACCTTAAAAAGCTAACTCTCCGCAGGGCTCCCGCGGAAGGCTTGAGGCGCCCGTCGGTGGTGGTGGTTGCGGGGGCGGGGGGGGGGGGGGGGCCCTGCCGCCGGCACACACCTGGGCGCACTCGGGCCGGGAACAAAAGCCTGGCCTTACTGGCGAGGTCAGCGGATGAAATGGAGGCCCCAGGGCGTGGGGCAGCCTCCTTTCCCAAGATCCCCCAGGACATCACAGCGCCCAGGTGGGGGTGATTGGCCCAGGAGCCTGCTGAAAGGCCGATAAGTAAACTCAAAAGCACCTGCTCCTTCCTGCTTATCTCCTCTAACAATATAAACGCGGAGTTAATCACGCTTAGTGTGTTCCGTATTAGCCTTACATTTAGCTCTTAAAATCCAGCGCAGTGTGCTACAACTTTAAAGGACACAGGAGTCAAACTGGAAAATCATTTTATGGCACCAGGAAGTCAGTTCCCAGGCTGATCCACCAGGAGTGAGACCCAGGCAGGAAACACTGGATCCTCACACCCTCCTGCTCCCCAGGTCCCTCTCCCAGCTACCTCTCCGGTCTAGGGCGGGTTTCCTCCAGGGCCTGGACACATACCTGGAGTGTGAAGACGCTGTGCCCTCAGCCCTGGGCCAAGCTGGAGCTCCCCACGTCCCGTCTGTTGATCATTTTCCTCATTTTTATTTTGGCGTTTAGTTTTACTTGAGAAAGGTTTGGAAATAGGCCTGAGTATCCAATACAGAGGCCACCGGCCACGTTGCAAAGCTCCAAAGATGCAAGGTATGATGGGGTGATGGCACAGCGATAGGAGTCTAGTCCCAGCACCCCAGGAAGCTCTATTGGGCAGCTCTGGCCTAGACACTCTGGACACTCCTAGCATGGGAGGCTTCCCCTGGGCTCCCAGGGACCCACGGGAGAGCGGGAGGCAGCGGGCCTCCAGGATGACAGAGTCCCTCACGTTCAGAGCTGCCCTCTCACGGAGAGGCAGACACCACAGAGCAGCAGGCTGACTGCTTCCCGCTGCATGTCAGCCACACCTGCATATGGATGCACCTGGCAGTCCCGGAGGCTGGGCTCGCAGAGGCCAACTTTGGAGCCCAGGAGCACCTGGCCAGGCTGACCTCTCACCTTGGGGAACCAGAACCTTGGGAAATGGATCCCAAGCCCAAAAAGGATTCAGAGCCTGGGCTTCAAGGAAGACCAGCAGGATTAATATAGGCACCTCTACTGGGTGCAATGGGTTCGATCAGATCCAAACTAGAGAATGCAGAACTCTACAGAAGAGAACAGAGATGACTCCCCCCTCCCCTCGACTGTGTGACCTGCCAATATAGTCCTTTGCTAAGCCTCCACCAGGGCCTGGCACACAGTAGGAGATCAGTATCTGAATGGATATGAAAAAACATTCTGGCACCTGTGCTAAACCCAAATCTACCATGCTGCCTTTACTTAGAAGCAGCAGCTTTAGATTAGGAAGGTCCTCAGAAGCCAACTTAGTTGGCCCTCATACTACAGTGAGGACCCTGAAGCCAAAGGTCAAAAGACTTCAAGGTCACATCCTAGTGTTAGAGAGTGGGAATTTTTTGAGCATGCTTACTACTACCATTCCAGAGAGGCCATGGACTATGCCCCAGATAGAGTTGTCAGTGCTGACACCAGGCCAGGCCTTGAGATACGGTCTCATGACCCCTTGCCAGCACGTAGGCCTTCTTTCATAGAACACTGTCAGCTTTCTGAAGAACAGGATGACCCTGTGAATAACATAGTCAATGGCATGACGTTGCTTGGGAAAAACTGTTTTGTCTTGGGTTGCTTGCTCTGCAAAAAAACAGGATGTGGTTAATGTGCTTAAAAGCAGTCCTGCACAAAGGGTTGGGGCTGCTCTCTGGACTCCCTGCGTGGAGAAAGGCAGAGCAGTCGCCAGCTGGCCGGCCGGCCGGCTAATAAAGGCTCCCTAAATTTTAATTTGGTCTGGACTCCAGTCGTCGTTCACTCGCGTTCGCTCCACAACACTAGCAATTTTTATTTATAGTCCAGGTTTCTCCCCACTACATCTTTCATTCATATCTGTTTGTCCTGGATTCAAAACATCACATATGCCCATTCCAAAACCAGCTATGTGCCCCCCACCCCAAATCTCTATTGAAATTGGGTAACATGCCCCCTAAATAAGTACAGTCCCCACCTACCTAGGGGAGGGCAGACCAGAGAGGAGGAAGCAGCCAGCCCCATGTGACTTGATGGGCAGCCTGCCCGCCCAGAGCAGACTGAGCTCATTTCCAATTGAGTCATAAAGGGGAAGATGGGGTGGGAGGAGGGCGGGCAGGAATCTTTGTGTTACTGTCATTGTCTGTTGGGGACCTTATATTCTTTTTCTACCCTATCAGTGATGTGGGATTGCTTTTTTGTTTTTTTAACGTTCTTTTGAAGTTTCTTTTCTGGGAATTCAGTGTCCTTGACCTCAACAAATGAACTGAGAACCCTCAACCAGGGGAAATAAACCAAACAAACCTCTCAGGAATATAAATGCTGCCGGGGCAATGACCCTTACTGGCAGACCCCACACCATGGGCAAGAAAGGCAGGGTAAAGGAAATCTATAGATAAACAAGAAAAACAGAAGTTAGACCAGGCAGACTCACTGCAGCTTCGCCATCCCTCTCCTCTGCAGACCAGGGCAGGTAATGACTCATCAACGAGTGGTGGGAGGAATGGATGCATGCACAGCAACTGGGCAATATGGATCCCCTGCACTTAAGAAGAATTAGTTAATGATCTTACCAAATTACTGGCAATTACCTTTGAAGTGTTATGAAGACAGAGAAAGTAAAAAAAGATGGAAAGAAAATAAGGTAGATAACATTGAAAAAAAGAATGACTAAGGCAAGCTTAATTTATTCAGCACAGTTGCCCCCAATACAGACACATACATACATTTAAAAAGTAAAAACAAACTCAAGTGCAGAAAATAAGGTTCATTCGCTTTAGACAAGGCTCGCTGCTTGTACCTGTCTTTGCTAAATGCAAGTGCACAGGGTGATCATCGGTGTCAGCAGCAGGGCAGCCGCCTGGCAGGGAACCCCTGCACCTCTGCACCCGCAGCCTCGGGCTCCTCCAGGACCCTCTAGCTCTACGGTCTGTAGTTTTGCTGAGGCATGTGGCTGCCTTGTTTGTGAATCTAGCCCAGGCAGACAAGGATCTTGGCATCAACACACTCCACATAGGGAGTGACTGCTATGTCCTGGGAAACAGTCCCAAGGTTTATGACGAATGTCACATTTGGATTCATTCCGAGCCCTCAGACTCGGCTCCTTTGGGATGAAGCGGTGAAGAGGCAGTCATCTCGGAGAGGTCTTAGCAATGCACGTGGAGACCAGGAAACTCAACGTCCACGAAGAACCTACTTTTCTCAACTGGAGACGGATGCAGCGTCTGTTGCTGGACGGGCTGGAGGTGGCCTGCCCTGGTGCCCTGCTGGCTTCCAGGGTTTCCCTACGATGCTCAATAAGCGGTTTTGGATGTGACTCTGGAGAGAATGGCTACACACCCAAAACAGTATAGAGCAGCTGCAGGAAGGCACACCCACACAAGGCAAGGACACCCACCTGAAAGATCCCCAGGAGCATGAGAGCCAGAGGGGAGAGTGGATCTAGCAGCCAGAAAAAAAGATGGGGTGGCGGGGGAGGAAGAGATGGTGTCGCTTTTTATTTATCCACCATCTTTCATGGGAGCATCCAAAGCACATTACAGGCAGGAGCTCTTTAATCCTCCCAGAGGATGCTGCTGATTTGAAGGGTTCCCTGGGGAGTAAGAAATAAACCCCAGGATCAGACTCCAGAGCCAATCTCCACTCTGCCTCTCAGCCCCGCCTAAAGCAAGTGAGACATGAACAAGCCCCCGTGATGTGTTCCGAGGGCCTTCAAAATACTCAGATTCTTTCACTTGGTTCCCTTTACTTCTAAAAATACATGCCAAGAAAAATAATTTTAAAAGACAATAAACAAGCTTTTTGCTCAAATATTTCCCTGTAACATTATTCATAATAGCAAATAATAATTTACATGCTCAACAACAGGGGATTTGGTTAAGCACTGATGATAAATACCCCAAATGGAATTACTAGTTAGCAATGAAAATACTTGTGCTATCTGCAAAAATGTGAAAGTAATCTTTTACTGTACTCTTAATATTAAAATGCAGAATATACTGTGTACCACTGGTTCTCAATTGGTGGTGTGTGTGTTAGGTAGAGGGGGAGATGGTGCATGGCTGCGTGGGTGTTTTGTTTTTAAAGGGTAAGTACATTTTGAACTGTCCAAAAGTAAAAACCAAGTCTCCCACCCGCACTGCTCAGGGGAGACGGGTTCCCTGGTGCGATGGCACCTGCACAGGGAAGAGGCTGGGAGGCACTAAGTGTCAGTAACGAGAAGTGGGTGTGTCTGGGTAGTGGATTATAGCCCAGTCTTATTTTTATTAGTTCCTTCTACTTCTCTATAATTATTTTTTAAATATATTTTTATTGATTTCAGAGAGGAAGGGAGAGGGAGAGAAACATCAATGATGAGAGAATCATTGATCGGCTATCCAACTGCACGGCTCACACTGGGGATTGAGCCCACAACCCAGGTACGTGCCCTGACTGGGTGGGAATAGAACCAGAACCTCCTGGTTCATAGGTCCACAGTCAACCATCGAGCCACACTGGCCAGGCTTCTATAATTAATTTTTAACATAAAATCAATGAGGACAAGCAACCAGCCTTCTCTTTTCTATCCTGAAGGGAGAGGCTCAGTCTCGAGTACGAACCTGGGCTGGGTGGGCACTGCCTATGTCCACTGTGGCCAGCTTGCCACCTCCCTGTACTGGGAGGACTTCAAGGTCTGTGGTGTCTGAGTGTCGTGCGTGAAGTAGTCAGGTGGGCAAAAAGAAAATAAGCAAACTCCGCACAAAAGGGAGGAAAGCTTCAGTCAACACTGAGAAAGGGCTCTGGATTGAAACTCCTGATAACAGTTCTCAACTCATTTAAAAATCAGCATTAGCTACCAAAATGTAAAGTATTAGTTTTATTAAAATGCAAATCAATCAACTAATCTGTCTTTCTAGTAACAGTTGAATTGCAGTATCCGTGTCAATTAAAATAGTTTCCAATTTATTCTTGGCTGGAAGGAGGGTGGTCTTCTGAATTTTAAAATGCAAGCCTCCCTTTACTGAAAATGCTGTCCGCTCTCATTTCTCCTGATTTTAATTCATTTTAATTAAACAGGTTGGACTCCAAATATTTTGAAGTACCTGTTTAAATCTTTTTCTTCACCAAATAAAGAGTGATGATGACGAAGGTTCTATCTTTTTAGGAAACGTGGGTTATAGCATGAAGCTCACTGACGTTCAATATGAGGAGCCACTTCCTGGCTGTTCCCACGTGAATCCTCAGGCTAGATCATTTTGAAGAGAGTAGTTGTGGGGGAACTCTCCTATTTCTGCTGACTGATCTCCTGGGTAACTGGAGACACACTGAAAATTAAACATTTCCCTGATAGTCAAGCCCAAGAGGTAACTACTGAGACAAGAAAAACAAATCACCACGTTCCAGGGTCCAATTAATGTGAGATGGAAAAACCCTCCTCCCGCCACGTGCCCCATCCTGAGCTCAGCAGACACCGAAGCTCACAAGAAATGGAAGTGAATTACATTCAGGACCGACTGCACTGGGGCCAGCCTTTGGGCACACAGTCCCCAGACACTAAGTCCATGATACGTGGGATTCAGGGACACAGAAATCTGTCACTTGGTTTTGACATTTTAAAACCACATGAAAATCCGACTTTAAAAACAATGACTAGTTATTGATGACAACTGCACTCAGTGGCCTGGATGCAACATTTCTCCTCTAATTCCGTAGCTTTAAATAAAGATTTGGGCAAGGCACGGAGGAGATGGTCACTGTTGTCCGCTGGTCGGCACACATTACTTATGCAAGATAATCTTCATTGCATATTGACCACAGCAGGCCAATAAATCCCCCTTATGGGGATTTAATTTCCAGCTTGTGACCTCTGGATGAAAAACAAGTGAATCATTTCCTCCTGCTAGATTTACACCAGAGCAGATCTCAATAAAGTGATTTAGGAATGGTGAGAATGGAAAAGGACGCTGGCAGAATCTTTATGGGTGGAAAAGAAAGAACAAGTCAGAGATTTGTATTCAGCAACAAATCGGCAAATACTCCCAAGTGACAAAGTCTCCAGGGCATAACTCAGAGGTTTTGGGAGTTCCCTGCTCCTCAGAGCCACAATCAATTGCTAAACATTGTCCACCCAGAAAGCAGCATCCCCCAAACGATTCCTTCTGTGAAGCTCTATGTGGGAAGAGGCACTGACTTGCTAGAGCTCTAAATCAGACCTCACTCCGTGCTGCTCCAGAAACCACATGCCAGTAACAACGCTCTTTATTTGTGGTGGCTCAAGGACATGGGGGAAGGGCGCTTTGCACACGGAAATGCCAGAGACAAAGACAGGTGATTCCAGGCGTCCTGGGACTTCGTTGGGCGTATGTTCTGAACAGCACACCTTCCCAGGAAGTCCATGACTCACTCAACCCCATAGGCCAGCGGGTTCCTCCACTTGGGGCTGGATGAGCAGCCAACCTGGCCAAGGCGCCGCCGGGTTGGAGGCCACCCTCAAGGCCTTGCAGCAAGAGAGCTGGGTGCTGTCAATCCCTGTGGCCTCCATCAGGAGGGTTGAGTTGGCCAAAAAGAGATCGATATAACTCTGTCCTAGAAGACAAACAAAACAAATTAGTTAACACATTGGTTAACTTTCCAAGGTTAAAAAAAGAACTAAGAAGCTGGGAAATACCCCAATCCGTTTGTTCAATTGAAACCACAGCCTTGTAATTAAAAATGCATCCCACAGCTCTTATTCACAAATACAAAGAGAGGGAGAAACTAGAAGCCAATCGAATAGTGAGATATGTAAACGGTCCAGTGTGGCTGCATACCCCGTCTCCAGGGAATGAGTTTCCTGTAAGTTTGCCCTTTACAGACAGGCTCTTCAAGTAAGAAAACAAGATTGAATATTTTAATAGGATGTATGAGACTGCCACGCAATGAGGAGGATTCAATCAGACATGAGATGTAGGGATATAATTTAGTTTTCATACATTTTCTTCGACTTGGCAGTACTTGAAAAACAATGAAAATGACCCAGCAACAAGATTCCAATTACTGTCACATGTGCAGCCATTCACTAGGACGAAGGTGCTTCCCACTCCCCTGTCCCCTTTCCCTGTTCTCAATCTAATAAATAATTCCAATGCCTAATTTATTATTTCTAAAATTGGGGTTTGACGTTAGGAGAGCCACAAAATGCCAAGGTCCTGAATCCTTGGAAATAAAGTAAACGATGTCTAACCTCTGTTTCAAATACAACATACACACAACTATTCGGCCATCCATGTGTCAAGGCCTGGAAAGTCTCAAAAAGACAAGGACCTCTCCTATCTTTATGGCAGAAACTCCAGAACACTTTCCCCTGTGGGCAGAGAGAGAGGAACCACGAAGGTCAAATCCACTACGGAGGTGGCCTATGGAGGACATGACGAACGGAGGCAAGTGATGCACGGCCACTAACTCTCAGGGAAGGGGGATGGGTTGGCACGGGCTAAGGCTCCAGCCAGGGAGTAAACAGCCCCAGAAGAAAGCTGTACCTGCTCTGTTCTATACTTCCAAGATCTAACCCCAAATGTAGCCTGTCCTTCTTGTTAAGAAAACAGGCTTTTAAAAGTGCTTTTATTATCTGACAGTCATCATCAGCAAATCTGACCTTCAAACTAAAGCAAACAAACAAAAACCCCCCACAAAACCAGCATCCTTAAACAGCTTTCTTGGTTCAGCAAGATTTTAACATAAAAACTTATTTGTCCATTTTTTAAGTTATCCCATTATAGTTGTGGTAGGAATAGAGGTCTATAATTAGAAAATCCAGCAATAAAAATAGCATATTAAAGCTTTTTAAAAAGAAAAAAATCTTTAAAAAGAAACCACAGAAGCTGAGAATGTCAACTAACCTTATGGTTCTGGGCACTACCAGGGCAGACCTGGAAAGTCGGGCCAGAGAACAGTTGCTCTCCAATCCCAGTGCAGGAAATCGGGGCAAGAATTTGCTGCTACCCTCACCCTGAACACTGGACCAGCCCAGGCCTCCAGACAAAGGAGGCAGGTTCACTCTGAGCTCCATCATCTCTTTTGTTTCTGCCTCCCCTAGCCAGCCCCAGACACCAGCCTAGGAAGTGGAAGGCAGCTTCATGCTAAATGCAAATCTGAGGCAGCAGCCTCACTTCCAGTTGCTTCCAAATCACCAGCTCCATCGCAGAAGCGACAGCAAGACCCTGCCCTAGCTGCCCTCATCACGCGATGGCCTGCCTGTCTGCCAGTAAGTACATGTCTCTCTTGCAATTTCACAAAAAATCTAGTGGCACGGAAGGGAGAGCCTCCATGACAAATAGGAAAGTGTGAGTTTAAGGCTGCAGCATCGGACGAGAGGGAAATGCAGAGGCCCATGCTATTCAACCTTCGCAATAGTACCCTCCCCATCTCGCCGGAGCCTGCCACATCCGACCCATCATTACCACCAGCAAATGCTTCCACTCAGCTCCACGGCAACAGAGAAGCACCTGGGCTGGGGCAGCAGTTACCATCCCAGCATGGTTCGAGAGGCAGGCAGAGAATGCAATGCTGAAACCCATGTTTTGATCGAACATTGGTTCACACTTAGGTGGGCAAAGCTGACACAGATGAAGCTGTTCATGGCAAAGCAACTTGGAAAGTGGAGTGCTCTGGGTTCTTAAAATCTTTTTACGGAGAGAAGGAGAATATGAACAAGGGGTTATTCCAATCTAAAACTCCCCAAGGAATTACAACTCCATGTCTTCCTCCCCACCAATAGGGACCGTTTGTGCCTTCAAAGCATCTCAAGCTCCCTGTTCCTACAGGCTCCACCATTTCAGGCCTCACCATCTCTGACCAGGAACATGTGACAGCTTCTACCCGACCTCTCTGCTCCCTCCTCCTCGTCCCCTCTGCATTTCCCCCCCCCCCCCCCAGCCCTGGCTCCCGCCCCAGGTCTAGGAGCACCACCAGGGTGAAGATCCAGCCCTCCTTTTCCCTGTAGCCTTGCACAGGCTATGCGTGGCTGGCCTCCCACCTTCGGACCCCGACCAGTAAGGGTGGGGCCTCAGGCCCTGGTCCACCAGCTTTTCTACACCCCAACAGAATTTGACAAAACCCCTCATACATTTTCAAGTTTACATATAAATGTTTTCTATAAATTTAATAACCACAAAGGATACAATTATCAGAATACTGTGAACACTAATTTTTAAAATAAAACTCACATCCCTTTTGTAATACACCCAATGGAATCTATATGCCATATTGATTTGCTACCCATCACCACTCATTTAAATAACACATAAACAAACTCTTTAACTTGGAAATGTTACAGCATTTTTCTTTTTAAATGTGTATTTCCATTTGACTTTTCCCTAGAGATTTTGGTCCTAATATAATTGTTCTATGCTTGAAAGTCTTTTATTGATCACCCTATCATATTTCTTGGCCACAAAAATATGTAAATTGAAACATTTTTTGAAATTTAAAAAGTTGAAATAAAAATATCCTAATTTCTTGCGACTGTAAGGTTCTAATTAACTTTTAAAATTTATTTTTGGATTGTGTTATCATTACAATTATTATTAGGATATATTTGTATATACAATAACAATATAAAAAAGTGTATCATACTTTTGGTAGAAACTTAATGTACATAAATAAGTAAAACATTAGTGGAAATGCATCTCTTGATGACACAGAAGAGGCTTCCCCTCTGTTCATGTCTCCATGACTGAGATTTATCTATTGCTGGAAGGAGTGGGTTCAGCATCGACCCTGTTCCTGTTTGTAGTTTTGTAGATGTAAGTACTGAGAGACCCTGTCACATTAACAAGTAGGCAGGAATGGGAGGATTTTGTTAGAGCAACATCACTCATTTATTTTAATTCTTTCTGAATTATATGCCCCCCCAAGAAATCGTATAGTGATCTGCCACCAAAAGTCTGTTTTAATGGTCTACCAGCTGACAACTCAATCAACTTCTCCTGCAGTTTTGTTAAAAATAAAGGCCCTGCAGGGACTTGTTACCTAGCTCTTAGTCACTGCCATTCTCAATCCCTGCACCTATAGTCTGAGCTGTCCCTTTTGTGTGGTGCCCACTGCAAGGCAATGTCCCAGGTCACAGCAAGGAGGGGCTTGAGGTGGGCTGGAGCCAGGTGGGCAGAGGACAGCTGGGCCAGGCCCGAGTGCACATCTGGATTGCTGGACACTCTGTGTCTACTTTCCCTGGGGAAGTCTCTGCACACCCCAGGATGAAGACTGACATGTGGGTGCACTGAGCTCTGCCCCCAAACCCAGACAGGTGCTCGTCTGCTGCCACTGCGTAGGGAAAGGTAGAAGCATCTGAAAAGAAACAGGACGTGTCCATACCCGCTGCCCCATCCCAAGGAAAACAAAGCTAGAAATAAAAGTAGGTTCCAAAAAGTCACCATGCGACCGAGGCCGGGCTGCCTTCTGCTGCAAGGATATGTCCCCTGCAGCATCCCCACTGACCAGGATTTAGCCACAAGCTCAGCTATCAATCCTCAGGTTAACCTCGTCTTCACCTGATTCTTTGGGCAACTGTAGTTTAATACTGGAGGTTCCCTTAACGCTATGCATGATGTTGTTTGTTTGTTTTTAAAATACTTAATTCCTGCTCTCTCCCACATTAAGAATCAAGAGTTGAATCACTGAGCTGAAATGCCTTCCCCCTTTGTAACCCTTTCCCCATAGTCTTGGCCTCAATGGCCAGTGGGAATGTCCACTGTAGAAAATGTATTAATGTTGGTCTCATGCAGGAGAATAACCTACAGAGTAATTAACAGGACTTGGACCTGAGGTAGAAGGTCGATAGCAGGGGCTCTTCCTTGAATTAAAATTTAACTTACCCTTTATTGCAACCTACAAAAGCAAGTAATGAGCACTAACATTTTTATTTCTTTTAAACTGTCATTTAGGCTATAGAGGGGATAATTACCTATCTCTAGTGTAGTAAGGTTTTATAACCCTTAGTAAGGCATTTTCTAATTTAATATTTTTACTATATTATCATAAAACCTGTTTCTGGGGGGAAAAATGATCATGGATTAGCAGCCATTTTCCATAAAGACAGTGAGTGTGTGTGTGTGTGTGTGTGTGTGTGTGTGTGTGTGTTGGGATTCAGTTTATTTACATGTGATTCTCCTGAAAAGATTTAAAGTATGCACAGTCTATTTGGCTGTGAAACGCGACCACTTTAGTGCAGGTGAGGTTGAAACTGTCCTGAATGACGATGGTGTACGTGTGGAATGCAGCCCCGTACGTGTGCACCCAATGTTCCCTTCAGCTCCACAGTCCCTCCTCACCGACTGCAACACGGACCAGCGTCTTCCATGCTGTTACCTAGGCAAACAGTGTAGAGCATACTGAACCTGCAGAGGATCTGTGTGGGGCTTGGATTTGCTAGGTCAGTAGCTTGCAGCATCTGGGATTCTGAGGGAAATGGACCGCTATACCCCAGAATGTTATACTCCCCTGACGCTGGCCAGAAACCCCCACACCTCCGAGATATCCCCAAGCTGCACCCGTCCATCCCAGTGCCCAAAGGCAGGTGGACGGCGGAGGGAAAGCAGCAATGCCACTGCTCCCTAAAGAAACCTGTACAACTCCCAAAAGTACCTCATATTCTCCGAGCAAGTATTATGCGCAGGAGTTCTAAACAGTCTTCCCAATGTGCCAGAGGAGACGATGTCACCGCTTTCCTGCTTAAAATTATACACATAATGTGCCCTTATTATTTTGAAATTGTTCATTTGTTACTTCAATGGGGTGAGAAGGTAGTCTCCCTACATGTACAAGACACATCCCAGAATGCATCCTGGTGCCCCCCTCCTTCCTAATACTCCCCGCTCTGCACACTCAGGATCCTGTGCTGTACACAAAAGTGGTGCAGTGTTTGTTCCTGCTTAACGTAATCCCTTGGACATACATTCCAGAATCAAAGGATGAGGAAACACACAAAGGGAGAGGGAGACGAAGGGCTCCAATCCCAGCACTGCTCACGTCTAGAGGAATGCCGACACAATCTGGATCCTCCTGAGGCAGTAGGAACATAAACACATGACCGGCGCAGTTGCTGATGGCAGATGTGCTCTTAAAAATTACTGGTGACGTTACAATGTGTGCCTTTTTATACATGTTGTGTTTTGAAAACGGTTACTTATTAATGCTGTGGAAGCTTATAAATGTGCATCAGATGTGCATGGTCTCTGACCTAAGAGAATAACACAAAGATATAATAAATTCATAAATCACATCTGGATGCCTGTTTGACTTTGTAAGACTTCTGGAGGATTGCAGAGGTGTGATGAGTGCCCGTTTCTCTGATCCAGGGCTGTGGATGGCAGTGCTGAGTTGGGAAGGTAAGCGTAGCCAGCAAGTCTGTCTAGGACAAACCATACCATGCAGAGAGACACATGAGCAATCTACCTTATGCTGACCCCGATTCGGCCGTTTGGTGACCAGGCCCTGTCCCTCTAGAGCCAGGAGAGGAACAAGGCTGACTGCTCTTCCTTGTGGCAGCGTTTCAACTTTTGATGTCTTCCCCTAACTAAATCTGTTCTTTTCCAGGTAAAAAGGAAGAGTTCACTCCATTCCTGCTATGACAAAGTTGGAGTTCTCTTGCTATCCTAACCAAACTCCTCTCAGCCCTCCAGTTTGCCAAAGAACGGGCGGCAAGGCCCCCATACCCTCTGTGCCAGTCCTGACACACCTGGGGCAGCCTAGTTAGCGCAGAGCAGGGCTCTGCGGCCTCCTGTGTTCTCAGCACACCCTCCTCCTGCCTTCACAGAGCTTCCACTCTCTTCTGATCTGCTTACCAATATGCCCAACATTGCAAACATCAACAGAAAAGATACTGGCCAATTACCATGGGCATATGCTAATGCCACCAAATGAAGGGATACTCCCAACCCTGACATCCCAACCACCCGACAAAATCTTTCACTTAATCTTTCCTTCCTCTGCTTCCTCTGACCAGACCCATTCTCCTGTGTCAGTTACTCTACAGATGAGAGGGAGGTGTTTGAGAAATGTTTCTATGACCTAAAGAGGGAAATACATAGACCCAAGCGGCAAGCAACTGCCCAGTGCTCCTTGGGGGCACATGGCAGAGGGTAAAGCTATGCAGTCGCAGGAATGGAAGCAGGACACACTGGAATCTGTCTCTCAAGAAGACTGGGCTGTTAGAAAGGTGGTCCAAGAGAACAGAAGACTGAGCTCTTACAGGGAAGGTAGTGTCATCTAGTCAGAATGACATGCACACACTATGAGTGTAGACAACTTAGAATCCTAGTGCAGCGGAAAGGTCCGCTCTTAGCTCTCCCTCTCTCCTCCCAACCTAGCCCAGCAACAAAAGGTGGAGCACAGGCTTCTTTCTTTGAAATCTCATAACAATTTCATACCAAAAAAACACACACAAAGAAACAAAGAAATGAGGGGAAAAGAAAAGAAAGCAACCTTTTCTTACCTAGGGCTTATTTCTTAACAGGATCAAGCTAGCAAAGTAGCAGTGACTCAGAGAACACGCATCTGTCACTAATTATCTAAATCCGGATACAAGGCAAATCTCCAGACACTGGCTGAAGCTCCACAATAGCCAAACCGCAACTTCCCGAATCTGCCACAAGGTGGCAGCACACAACGCACTTCTGATCGGACCAGGCAACCAGCGAGACTCCCAGCAAACTGCGCCCATAAATTACCTAGTGTCTGCTGTCATTACCATCCTCCCAATGCTTGACGGAGACTCTAGGTCTGTTCCAATTCTCTCTTTTGGTCGGGTCAGAACTAGGTCCTTCAAACCTCTGCAAATGCTTTTAGCCCCACAGCTTTAAATTACCAATGGTGACGTGTGGCCTCTGGCCTGTCTCCTAAAGATCAGACAGATCGAAGATTTATAAATGTTCAAAGAAGCAGGTTCAGGCCCCAAACAAAGGAACTGAAAGGCTGGGGAAAAGAAGGAGAGGGAAGAGGAGTAGAAGGTGAGGAGGGAAGGAGAGGTAAATTGGTAAGGTTTTCTCCTCACTTATGCTCCCTCCTGATTCCCAAGTCACTTCACAAATTCACTCCACTGAACAAAGGAAGAGAAATACTTGAAACTTTCATCATCCCTACCAATAGCTTCAAGACTCTGAAATTCTTTTAAAGAAAAATAGTTTGCCTTGGTATCGGATATGCAAAAACCTGGGGGTGAGGTGGGGAGCGGGGGGGAGTGCTCTTTAGACAAAGGGGACATCCCTCCTTCCCCGTACATTAATATTCCACATTCCTGGGATGATTTCCACTTTCACAGTTTGACTGTTTTATAACAGATCTGATGCGAGAGAAGACAAATGGCCTCGCAAAGGAAAGACGACAAATCATCTCACTGCTTTTAGCAGGGTTTTCTCTTTACTTTATTTTTATTCTGTGGCTGAGCTGCAGAGCTCTCTGTCTTGCTGGAGATGTTTAATATTAACGTCAAGCCGCTGCGAACCTGGCAATAGAGTTGGCCGGTGTTGTGTTTACGGTTTTGTGACTGCTGGCTTCAGGAAGATGAAGCTCCTTGTTCAAACAGCAGCCCCTCTAACAGCTCCTGCTAAAAGCGATGCGGGGGCTGGGGGGATATGCTTCACTGCTTGGATGTGAATCACTTCCTCCACCTCATGGAGGTGAGACTGACACTGGAGTTACATTTGTATCCCTATCAAGGCTGTTGCCCGGCAAGGCAGGGCCTGGGGTAGAGCGGGGGTGGGGAGGAGGCAGCAGATGCCACATCTCTCAGCTCAGTGTAACTTCTACTTTTAGAGGATCAAAATACATGGAAATTAGTGAGGGTATTTACTGTCAACCCGCAGGGTTCCAGAAAGGCCTTCTACTACTTCTGGTAATAAGTTATTTTACTAAAAAACCCAGCACCGACTCAAACATAAAAGGAGCAAGTACCCGGCAAACGCCCACAGGCAGTGACTGCAATGCCATGACCCTTCACAGTGAGCACTTCTAACTGCTCACCAGCCCATGTCCCACCTTCTTCTCCCTAAGGTGCAGGGGTATTGGGTTCTCTTGGTCTCCTCCTTCTTTGTCTTTTTTACCTTCTCCTAGGTTCTCTTCTCATCCTTCCCTTCTCTCCTGACACCCTCCCCTGGAGTCTCACCCACACTCCCAGCTCTAACATCTGTGTGTGGAGCAGGAGGCCCAGAGCCAGAGCTCTGCCTCCTCACCTAGACACTGAATCCTGCCCCCTGGCCCTGCAAGGCTAGCCTGTCACCTAAACTATAGTTTCTGTTCATAATGGCAGCAAATAATTTGTTATTCATGTCTTACAATTAAATGTTTAATGACAGGAAGCTATAAACAGAGTTACAGGTATCAATACCACATTTTTTGATTAAAAAATAAAATACACCCAGAGATAGGCTCTTGTTTAGACAATTTATATTAATTGATAAAATGCAAATTGATGCCCTTCATCTGTCAATCTTTGTGATTTTTAACAGTACTATTTAAAGAACATCCCCCTCTCCTCTGTAAATCAGAGAACAATTTGGGAAAAGGGAAATTTGTCCCAGACACCTGCTAGGTAAACTTTCCCAGGACTTGGCCATCCCAACCCTTCTCCCCCTACTTCACCAACTCATCACTGAAGTCAGCAATTGGATGACCTCGGCGGTTATGTGACTGGCTTTTAAAAGCCTGACTGCTCAGTGCAAAATGAACAGTTTGCATTTCTGCCCCTGAAAGCTGGCGAGTCTACGTTGCCGCAGAGCTGTGCCTCCCCTGCAGGATGAGAGGTGGGCGAGGAGGCAGAATGCTGCCAAGTGCATGTAGGAGAAAATGTGTATTGATTCCTTCTTTCTTATAAAGGAGCACAAAGCACTGAAGAACAATTGCTCGTCTTTGCAGCGTTTCACATTCCACATGAGACAAAAGGCCCAACCCCCACCAGCCTCTGCGAAGCTGAAAGGGGAGCCAGGCGAGCCGCACCACGGAGCGGGGTCTCCTGGGTGTCAGTGGCCACCACGCTGTCCAGCTCCACTGCTGGGACTCCAAACACCCTGGGCCAGACACCTCCCCTGCCTCTGATCAAGTAATTTCCCTCTCTGGGCTGATGTTTCCTCATTTATATTAGAGAAGAAAGTGCCTTCAGTCTTATTTACTTTTAAGTGGAGATGCCCAGAGGGTAAAAGAGTTCATGTTTATAAAGTGTTCTGTTCCCCAGAGGGAGACAATGGGTAGAATACAAGGTGTGGTTATGGCTCATTCAAGACCTCATTTCCAGGTTGGTTATAATAGCTTCTGTTACAAATGCTGGCTTCCCAGCACCTTGAACTCAAAGTACAAAGAGGCAATGTCCTTTATCTAAATATCCTTGTTTTGGTTTGACACTTAATACCAACACTAAAAATAACAAAAGGTAACCAGGGACTATTAAGCCTTGTTAATGCACAGAGAGAATCCATTCCAGAGCTGTTTTCTTCTTAAACTAAACACATCCTGAAAGCAGTCCAAAAACCAGACCTAAAGCTTTAATTGTTCATCATGGAGGCTGGTCTGTGTTCAACATGTTTCCATAGTAACCAACAGTTTGGAGGAGGAGCACCATAAACCAAACCCAGGACAGACATCAGAGCCAAGACGGGCAGGAGAAACCCTATGGTATAATATAAAGTTTATAGTGTACACTCTTAGTGAGGGAAATACAAGCATGTTCATGAAAGATCTTTTCCCAGGGTTCATGCTAAGTAAACATGACCTCAAAAACTCTCTAGGTAAAGGGTTGGGAATGTGGAGTCCCAAATCTGGACTCGTTTCCGAGGCTTTTCCGAGGTGGCATGAGTGAAGACCACGTGGAGCTTGGCCCTCAAGCAGTGCAATATTCCAGCGTGAAGACAGCCCGCAGGTGATTAAGGCGCGCCTATGAAGTCATAGGTAAATGCTATATACGTACGTGTGGTCATGCACAAAGTGCTGAGGGAGGGAGCAGAGGGAATGTATCACAGGAGCTAGGTGATTTGCAGAAATTTCAATAAATGGCAAGAAGCCGGTGTTCATCCATCTTATAGGACCTTTTGCAAAAATAATCTTACCAACACATTGTAAATAGCCTTCTAAGCTGAAAACATTAAAAGACTTTTCAGCCCGGCCAGCATGTCTCAGTGGTTGAGCTTCAACCTATGAACCAGGAGATCACGGTTCAACTCCCGGTCAGGGCACATGCCCAGGTTGTGCACTTGATCTCCAGTGTGGGGCCTGCAGGAGACAGCTGATGAATGATTCTCTCTCATTATTGATGTCTCTTTCTCTCTCTCTCCCTTTCCCTTCCTCTCTGAAATCAATAAAAATGTATACTTTTTAAAAATAGGGGTTCAAGGAAGAAAGAGCACCCCCCCCCCAGTGGGGGGCAGGGAATCCTAAAAGCCTCCCTGGAAAGGCTGGTGTTGGTCAAGCACTTGAACATTGCAACAGGAGAGACTGAGTGGAATGGGGTTAGGGGGTGCTCCAGGTTAAGTGAGCAGAATTAAGAGACACAAGTGGGAGGAGTATGGAGAGCGTCCTGGGATTGCACAAAGGGCATGCAACCAAAACAGGAGATGAAGAGAGGAAGGTAGCAAGGAGACATTTCACTGCAGGCCTTGAGTGGCAGGTTCAAGACTATGTCCTTTATTCTACGACAATGAAGACTACTAACTTGCTTTAAGTGATGTTTAGGAAAGTTTAATGTGGCAATGATACATAGAACTGGTTAGATCAGGCTGGTGGTCAAGAAGCTGTTAGCGCAACAGTCTATGTGGAAAGTAAAAAAAAAAAAATCCATAAGCATATATTGCGTTTATTGTAGGGGGGGAATATATTGTTTCTAAGAAAAATAGGTAATAGGTGCCTAAGTATGGCAGAGGTAGAACAATAAGAGCAAAGTGACTGAATATACTGGATCAGGTGTCAGAGCTAACTTCAAGGGTTAGGGTCTTTGTAATCAGAAGAATGGTATGATGGTAAGAGCAGGTCTGGAAATTCAGGGATTCACACTAAAATGTGAATGACTTCATAGGCAAAAACTTCCTATATAGAAAGCATCTCTATTAGCAAAGGAAAAGGAAAATCATTTTAGTCCAAACAAGTTCTTTGTTTTGTTTCTTTTTCCCAAACAAGTTTTTAGTTGAGAGAGGTTCTGTGTATATGTACCATGGATGGGAAGAAGCAGTGTCCCTTGGCACATCATTCCCAAATATGTCTATAAGCTTGCTGACTTTCTAGACACAGCGTAGGGGTTCGGAGCCATACTCCTAGGTGCATAAATGATACCAGTTCCACTACTTACTTGCTGTTTAACTTAGGAAAGTTACTTATTTGCTCTATGCCTCAGTATTTTTATCATAAAATGCAAATAATGTCAAACACTTTAGTGGTTTCTTATAAGTATTTAATCCAAGTGTATGTGAAGGGCTTAGTGCAGTGTCTGGCATACAGTAAATGCTCAATAAGTGGAATATGATATTATTCAATGTCATGTCATTGCCCATCAGAAACAGGGTGGCAGACTTAGGGTGGATAAATCAGAGTGAAGGATGAAGGCACTTAAAAACAGAAATGGTCTACATATCTTAGCAATCTAATGCTGGCTCAGTGATCATTGCGGGAAATGTATTAAGGTGTATAAATGCCCAATCTAAACTAACAGAAAAGATATCTGGCTCCTGCCTACCCACAATATAATATCTATATGATATTATAAGTAGAATAAAATAATAATAAAATACAAAAACTTAAAAACAATAAGTCCTTAGGAGAAACATTTATACTTACTTTAAAGAATGTGAAATACTCCTTGGGGAATAAAAAGGATTCATAATCCTCTGAAGAAGTGATGGGCATGTGACTGCAGGAATGAAAACTACCGTCAAGAAGCCCCGTTTTGAGGAAAGATTGATCTGTTCAGCATTTACAATTTCTTTCTAGAAGATGTACTTTTATCACCCTACATCCTGTTTGGAACCAAGGCTTCAATCTGAGAATGCAAATTCTTTAGAACTGTGTAAGACTGAACAAGCAGCATCAGGAAAAATAGAGGAAACAATAGTGGTGTTTTTCTTTTCAACCCAGGTTTAGAACTCTGGCCCAAGCGACGAGCTTGAACTTGAGAATATTTTCTTTGTCCTTTCTGATGTTATGAGGAGGAAGGTCCGTGCCTCCTATTTCTGTGCTGGACACCGTCTTTAATGATGATGTATGGGGTCCCTTCCCCTCAGCACTGCTGGGGGCTCAAACACGTGCCACCACCCTCCAGAGCATCAACACGGGAATTATAAACTGTGTCAATCCGAGTTAATGCAAAGCTGTAATCCTCTTTATGAGCATAAAGATCAAATCACTGCCATGAGTTATGTTCATTCTGTAATCTGATAAGGAAGAGAGGGAACCTCTAATAAAAGAGTGATGGGAGCCTTTAATGACGCTGTGGAAGGCAGCACCAGAGAAAATATTGCTCTCGTTCACACCGATTAGATCAATGTTGCATATTCGCCTGGACTTGTTTCACCTGTCAGAACAACCTGTGTCTTTCTAGGAGATAAAAGGCTTCAGAGAAAACATCTGTATCTTAACTGTTCTTGCTTGCAAGTTTTTAAACAACGAAAAGTACTCTGTGGAGAATATTTCTGGGGTTATTAGCTGTTATGTTTTCAAATGCTGGGCAAACTGCCCCATGATTCAGTGCCTATTTCTATTACATAAAGGGATAAAGTTAGCAACAGGGGAATCACAAATGGTCTAAGTAACCTCTGGGTTACCAAGTAGGGGGAAAAGAACATATTCAGTAGAGTGGTAGACTATCCCCAACATTTAGGGTACAGACCCACACACAAAAGTGGCAAACCAAAGATAAATCGCATGAACAAACCCTCAAGAACAGTGTGGCAGTGATATTGACGAAGCACTTTACAAGGCTGGATCACATTTGTGCATTTCTTTTCTATAAAACTCCAGATGTAGAACGATAATGTATTTGGTGCTTAGTAGTTATCATTAAAGCATCCTCTCTGGGTTCCTTTTTTAAATGCCAGTAGCTTTATAAAAGGAGTGGAAAAAGTGTTTTTTATTTGGGGGGAGAATATAAGAGGCATGGAAATTCTTGCTATTCCTATGGAGAATTTCTTTAAGGAATGAAGTACCTATAAAATGTTAATATTGCTATCGTCTTTGTAATAAGAAAAAAAAGCTTCTTAGGAAAATACAATAATCTACACCTCTAAGGGTCCATACCAGAAACAGGACCCTGTTGAAGTAGCAGCTACGCAAGGCAAACACATATTTTCCTTTGCGTACATCAAGCTGACTGTTCCCACTTAGACCTGTTCCACGCTGACAGCAAAACTCACCATGCCAGCAGAGCAAGCAGTTCGCACGGTTCCCTTTCCCTGAGGCCGTGGCCACTTTTGACCTATCTCTGAGGTCTTACTCAGAGTGTGCTTCTCCTACTTGCCACACTAACATTTTACTATCTGATTTCTATCAACACAACAAATGAGGAAGAATTACAAGTCTGCCTCAGAGAGGCTTTCAAAAACAGGTGATTTTTTCCACAACCTCCAAATTCTTCATTTTGTTAAAATTATAATAAGAGATCATCTGAATTTTACTTCATACTCCCTCTGGTCTGATAGACCCAGGGGGTTCACGTCATGTAAAGTAAGCTGCTTCTGAAATGTCCTTGGTAAGCTTCGGGTCCCTCAATAGTCAGAGAAGTGAACAGCACTCGTGTACATCCTGCAAGTGACATTCTGGCCTGTTCTTGGTGGTAACAATGTGCTTAGGAGAATTCTCTACCAACGAGACAGCAAGCCTCTTCCCCTCCTTAGCCCACTGATAACTGTCTCTACAATATCTCGTGATATTTTGGCCTCTTAGTAAAATGAGTCTGAAGGACAAACAGTAGCTGCTCTGGGAGCTGAGCTGTCCCATGCCAAGGGTACCCAAGAGTTTAGCAAAGCCAGTGATCATTTTTAGGCTCACGGTAATATCTTTCTTCACATGCAAACATGTAGTACGTGGGCAAAGTGGGATTTCTTTTTTCTCTCAATACTGAGAATGCGCATCAGATCTGCAAGAGAAGCCAACTACCCAGCTCTTAATGGAGTAAAGATCTACTGGCCCAGGAATTATATGAGACTTTAACTAACAAAGGAGACCTGAAGGCACATAAAGGCATTTAAAGCAGTATCCATAGTTTATCTAGAAAGAAAAGCCCCAAAGGGAAATTGGTAACACAGGGAGGGGTGCAAACTATACTCATTTAACTCTGTTTTTAAAAAAAAGACTGATCTAGAAATGAATGAAGAAAAAACAAAAACAGCCATACATAGGCATTCACTTGCAAAGCATTAAGAGAAAATAAGAGGTCACAAAGTTCTGAGTATAAACATATTCAGAACTATCCACAAGCTGTTTAATACTCAAAGCATTGAACAAAGCAAACAAAAAATTAATAATCACTGTGCTCACCTAAACTTGCAGTTCTATTACTTCACAGACAAGGGGGAGGAGGGAAACCTGGTAAAATTTAGTAGCAAACTAAATATATGCAGATAAAAGGGTTAAATGTAGTTTGAGGTATAAAGCTGGCAAAACCCACATATGCCACATTATAACCAATCAGTTCAGTTGGTAAAGATTTATGTTTAAAAATGTCTACCACAGCATTATTTACAACAATTATAATTAAAAACAATTTACATGCCCAATAATTAGTGAATGGCTAAATAAATAATATTTGAAAGTGTACATAGTCATTACAAATTTTTGAATGATTTTAATGGTATAATGCTCACAGTACTTAAAGAAAAAATTCATAGTAGTAGAATATAATTTTAATTATGTAAAAAAGAAAAACAAGAACATACAAAAAGCAAATTAACTCAAAAGACTAAAAGAAAATATTCTGAAATGTTAAAAGTGGTTATCTCCTGTGTATGTATACACACACTTCCTAGTTCTGAATGTTCAAAGAGCCCACTGACAATGAGCACCCCTAGCACCCAGATTTTGGTTTCTAAATACCACAATCAACTGAAAAGAATCAGGGCTCCTTGGAGAAAGACTGATTCCAGAGCTAGGACAGGGAAAGTATAAGATGAGCCTAGAATAACTTTGTTGTGCCAGATGGTAAGGAAGTGCTCAAAGAATAGCTGGGAACATCTCAAAAGGACATAAGCCAGCTTGAAGGGGCTTCATTAATATGGGACAATTTAAAAATCAAAATAAACAATGACACTAACAGATTATAATTCACTAAATAAAACAGGAAAGCTGATCCATACTAATATAAATGAATGGTAGAGAAATAAGTAATCTTACAAAAATACTACATTATAATAGATTAGAGGCCCAGTGCATGAAATTCATGTATTGGGGGTGGGGAGGGGAGTCCCCTCAGCCTGGCCTGTGCCCTCTCGCAGTCCGGGACCCCTCAGAGGATGTCCATCTGCCGGCTTAGGGGGATCGGGCCTAAGCCAGCAGGTAGACATCCCTCTCGCAATCCGGGATCCCTCGCTCCTTACTGCCCGCCTGCTTGCTCCTTACTGCTTGGCTCACTGCTCCTTAGTGCTCCCGCCACCGCCGCTGCACTAACTAGCTTCTAGCTGAGCAGCGCTCCCCCTGTGGGAGTGCACTGACCACCAGGGGGCAGCTCCTGCGTTAAGCGTCTGCCCCCTGGTGGTCAGTGCGCACCATAGCGGCAGGTCGTTCCACCATAACAGTTGCTTAGGCTTTTATTATATAGACTAGTAGCCTGGTGCATGAAATTCGTACGGGGTGGGGGTGGGGGTGTCCCTCAGCCTGGCCTGCACCCTCTCCAATCTGGGATCCCTCTCGCAATCTGGGACCACTGACTCCTAACTGCTCACCTGCCTGCCTGCCTGATCGCCCCTAACCACTCTGACTGCCGGCCTGCTCACCCCCAACTGCCCTCCCCTCCTGTCCTGATCGCCCCTGACCACCTCTGCCTTGGCCCCGCCACCATGGCTTTGTCTGGAGGTCGTCTGGAAGGTCTCTCAGAAGGTCTCCTGGTCTAATTAGCAATATTACCCTTTTATTAGTATAGATAGAAGCCCGGTGCATGGGTGGGGGCTGCCCTGAAGGGGATCCTGGATCAGGGTAGGGGTCTCTTAGGGGGGCGTGGCCGGCCTGGGCAAGGGGCTGATGGCCATTTGCAGGCCGGCCACGCCTCCATCGGGGCGGGGGGGAAGTCCCCACTGGGGGGTGTGGCCGGCCTGGGCGAGGGGCTGAGAGCCATTTGGGGGTGGTTTGCAGGCCGGCCAAGCCCTTGGCTTTGTCCAGAAGGACATCTGGAAGGTCTCCCGGTCTAATTAGCATATTACTCTTTCATTAGTATAGATTGCCAGCTAATAAATATAGAAGGAATTATTTTTAAAATGGTTATCCCTGAATTCTAATATTATGAGTATACATTTCTATTTTGTGTCAGCTTTATAAAATGAGCACGTACTTCTTTTATAAAAATACTTTAAAAAAAACAATCCTTAGCAGCAGCCTGAACACGCATAACATAATGCACATCTCTATAGCCATTTTTAAAAGGACAGCATATGCACAAAACCCCTGAACATAAATCAAGTGCATGTGCTGTCCTGACCTGTCTGTCCTAGACAAGAGCTCAGGTGCACTGAGCAGGTGGCTAAAGTTAAAAACAAAACAAAACAGCAAAATCAAACAAAAATCCACCAGAGGTAACAATGAGATGTATGGAAATTTTGTTTTGGTTTTACAGTAATTATGCAAGTGACAAGGACCCTTGCTATGATGCCAATGACAAATGGTTAACTGATAAGAAGAAATGGAGAGGGTGACGGGCTGTAGAACAGGTCAATATCAGGCTGTCATGAAGCCATTTGAGACACATAATTAATCTATTACTTACCTGGCGTCATCATTCATTGTGGTATGGTCAATAGGTGCCATGAAGCTCAGTAGCTTGCTAAGGACATGAAACCTAAATAAAGCAGGAAACAGGCAGCAACATTAGTAACTATTAAACTAGAAAAGGAAGCACATTCTATGAGCTAACAAACTCCACAAGATTGGGCTCCAGAGTTGAGTAGAGAACACAGACAGGCATGTAACACTCACAATTACAGAACCCTTTTCCCTCAATGCTATAGGAGAAAAGTCTGGTAACAGCACATTGTAAATGACAGTTCAACACAGATCCATTTATATCTCAGCCCCCCCCAAAAGTAGATACACTGTATCCTTAGCAATATACTAAACGTTACTCCCTTAAACATTACTCCAGATAGTTATACAAATTATTTTAGGTTTGTTCACATATTTCTGTGGGGTAAATTGTGAGATGTGAAACTGCTGGTGAATTGAAAGCCATACATATTTAAAATTAAAAACTGAGTCAAAATGCCCTCCCAAAGGTTATGTCAATATGTAAGAGTAGCCCTAGCTGGTTTGGCTCAGTGGATAGAGCATCAGCCTGCAAACTGAACGGATCCAGGTTCATCAGCCTGCAAACTGACCGGTCCCAAGGGCACATGCCTGGGTTGTGGGGTTGATCCTCAGTAGTGGACATGCAGGAGGAAGCCAATCAATGATTCTCGTTCATCACTGATGTTTCTATCTCTCTTTCCCTCTCCCTTCCTCTCTGAAATCAATAAAAATATATATATGCAAGAGTATAACTTTAGGGTGTCCCAAAAAAAATGTATACACACACTTTGAATAATTATAAAAGCAGTATTTACTAAAATACATTTCATTTTCAAAATTGGGCTATCAGCTGTTAAAGATTGTACATATTTTCTGGAGGATACCTGTATTTACCTAACCTTTTTATATAAGTAAAAAACATAAATACTGTTAATAGATATATTTTAATATCTTAGGTTTCACCAAATTTGGTGTCCATCTAAAAATGAATACTATTGTTGGCGTGTCCAAAGACAGTAATTCACTTTCTGGACAAAGACTATGAACTATACTCCATAGCTGTGTTGTCTAATTCAGTAGCCAATGGCCACCTGTGGCTACTGAGCATTTGAAGTGTGGCTTATCTGAACTGAGATGTGCTATAAATCTAAGATACACCTGTTTCTTTTTAGTTTTACAATGTGGCTGCGAGAACATTTAAAATTACATATGTAATACATAATGTGTGTGTGCGTGTGTGTGTGTGTGTTATACACACACACATATGTATATATTTTAATCCTCACCCGAGGATATTTTTCTATTGATTTCTAGAGAAAGTGGGAGAGAGAGGGAAAGACAGAGAAATATCGATGTGAAAGAAACACATCGATTGGTTGCCTTCTGCACACCTCCCCCCTCACCAGGGTGCAGGCCAGCAAGGAGTTTGCAACCGAGGTAAGTGCCCTTGATTGGAATTGAACCAGAGCCTTCGGTCCCTAGGCTGACACTCTATATCCACTGAGCCAAACTGGCTAGGGCTGTAATACATATTTTTATTGGATGGCACTGCTCTGTGGAATACCTTTATACTGTAATACAATATAGTAACTATTAACTGCATGATGAAAGACAAGCTTTAAGAAGTAATCAGATTAAAGACATTTAGTAATGTGTGCTTAAAGCAATGCATTTCATCTAATCTTAGTACTGCTGAGGATGAATGCATGTTTTAGTATTAAAACACCTTTTACCAACCATACTAAGAAAAGATAAATGTAATTTTGTGCAGAAGAATAGAGACACAGTAGACATCTCATTATTAAAGACCTGAAAATTTAATTCATTTACATTACAGATCCTGATTAAATCAGTCAAATCCACTTACATATACTGCTATGTAAAATACTGATGATAATCAATAGTTATAATTATTTCTAAAAATCAAAATATTCTTTTTTTTTTTTTAAATCCTCACCCAAGGAGATGCTTAGAGAGAGGAAGGGGGGAGGGAGAGAGAGACATCAATGTGAGAGAAACACTGTGTGCCTTCCATATGCTCCTCAACCAGGGATCAAACCCTCAACCCAGGTATGTGCCCTGAGTGGGAATCAAATATGCAACCTTTTGGTGCACAGGACAATGCTCAACCAACTGAGCCACTCCGGCCAGGCCAAAATATTCTTCTTTTTTTGTAAATTATTTTCCAGTATCCAACCAGGAAGGTGCCATGCCCAGTCTGACCAGGCTGATGCCACTGACCTGCTATCATTTCAACTAATATTTCTACAAGGTAATGTTCATTGTTGTTACGACATTTCTGGAAATCTTATCTTTCCAACCCTATCACAAACAAAGTGCAAAACTTGCTCAATTATAGAACCTAGTATCAGTTATGATAACTAGTTGAGGTCTAATTTAAGGAAGTATTCATAATATTCTCATCTAGCCTGGGCCACTTGGTTTAATCTTTCAGGGCAGAATGCTAATGTAGCCCAGCTGTCATTCTGGCGCCTGCTGTGGCCACTTGGTCCTGCCAGAGAAACAATTCAACATCCAGAGGTTATATGCATGGGCTCTGGAATCAGACCAATTAGCTCAAATCCCTGTTTGATACGAACTAGCTCTGTAATGCTGGGTAAGTTGTTTTCTTTGACCACTTTACATGAATTAGCTAATTTAATCTGCACAACAACCTATGAGATGTGACTTTTACTTCATTCCTCATAGAAGAGGAAATTGCAGCTCAGAGATATAAAGTTACGTGCCCCAGGTCTCAAGGGCAGTCAGTGGAAGAGTCAGATTTCAAACCTAGACAGTTTAGCATCACAGCCTGTGCTTTTTCTATCTCTGCAGGGCCCAACAGTGAGAGTTTCATAAATGTTAGTTATCACTATTGCTATTAATAAAGATCATTCTCTGATTCTGACCACATCCCTCATGTTTATGGTCGAGAGCCAGGTGAATACAGATGACAAAACAGAAAAACCAAAACACATGACCACATTCATTACTTTTCTTTTTACTTTTTATTTTGCAATAATTTTAGACTTACAGAAAAGCTGCAAACATATAGTAGAGATTCATATTTAATTTCACCCAACTTCCTGTAATGTTAATAATTTACCTAAACATAGTGTAATTGTCAAAATCAGGAAATTAACACTGGTATAATACTATCAACTAAATTATACACCTTATTCAAATTTCACCAGTGTTCACTCCAATGTCCTTTCTCTTTTCTAGGATCCAAGCTAGGACCCCACATTGCACCTGGATTTCTCAAGGTTGTGTTAAATTCAGCACATTAAAAAACTGAATCTACTTCCTCCCTCAAAGACAAAAAATCGATTTCTTCTTGCAGCTTCCCTCTGAAAACTCTTGAGAGTCAACTCTAACCTTCTCACTTTCCTTTATCTCCTTTCATCTTTCTAAAATGCAACTGAAATGTGATAACATCCCTCTGCCTAAAGTCCTAAATGACGCAGTATAGTCTACAGAGTCAAGTTCAAGTTTCTTCAACTGGCTATGATCTAGCACTCACTACTCATACAGCTTCATTTCCTACTCCACATTCACTTTAAGTCTCTCCAAAAACAAATTAATTGCAGTTCCCCAAATGGCCATGTATACTCTCAAGACACATTTTTGCAAACATTATTCTTTTTGGCATTTCACTGGCTAACTGTTCCTAGACTGCTCAGTGTGAAGTGTGGATGCTGCACCTTACAGAAAGTCTCCCTGAGCAGTCTGAGTTCACCCAGAGTGAGTCAGGTAATCCCTGTACCAGGATGGTCTCTACCATAGCACTTCCCATACACCATCACTTATTGGCTAATTGTCTGCCATGTCTCCAGACTACATGCCCCTCGAGGGTAGAATGGGTCTTACCCAGCTCCTAACATGGCTCCTAGAACTTCAGAAGAAACCCTTCTTATCTTTTAAAAAACTCCTTATCTTTTTATGTTTAGTCCTGTTTAAGCAGAATGTCTATCTACTGCTTGCCTGTTGTCAGATAAGATGTCAAATGCCTCTGGACTTATGGAGATTTATAATTTCAATCACTATCAAAATGCTACAAACACAGAAATATATTAGTAACACGTACCTCTGATGAACAGTTTAATGAGGTTTAATAAATATAAGCAGTTGCTATTAAAACAAAATCCTTTTTCTAAAAATTTAACCTAATAAATAACTCTGATAAATTCATTTTTTAAAATATATTTCTTTTATTTTTAATTGATTTCAGAGAAGAAGGGAGAGGTAGAGAGAGATAGAAACATCAATGATGAGAGAGAATCACTGATTGGCTGCCTCCTGCACGCCCCCCACATGGGACTGAGCCCGCAACCTGGGCATGTGCCCTTGGCTGGAATCGAACCCAGGACCCTTCAGTCCGCAGGCCAAACCAGCTAGGGTGATAAATTCATTCTGATTTGGAAAACAACAGACCCGTAGTTCTCCTGAGGTGTTTGCCATGCTTACTTCTCCAACACTCATCCAGGTTTCTTAATCTGTGTTATGTTTAGACTCACTGCCATTTCTCATTACCTGATGAGCATGTTCATTTTATTGTCATAATCATCCAAAAACATTTTCTGGCTGACTAATGTCTATAAGGCACTATAGCAGATAATAAGGATGGAATTGTCTTAAAGAATAAAGCAGCATAATTCTTGCTCTCAAGAGGCACACAACTGTAGCTACTTGTCCCAATAGTTTTAAAATTTGTAACAATAAAATATGTAGAAAAGGCATTATTTTCCTCAATTCTTTTGAAGAGCATATATTTGCAACAGGAATGCCAACAGATACACACAAGAGAAACAAAAGAAACTAACACTGTCAAATGCTTACTATGTACCAGGCATTTATACATTATTTTAATCCTCTAACCAAATCTTGTTGTTGTTTTTTGCTTTAGTTTAAATAGGTTTCCTTTATTTGCAACCTAAAAAATTTTAACTAATTTGGACATGGCCTTTATATTTAAGCTCATAGTGCAATGGGGAAAACAGATCCGCCCACAAACTAGGCATTTAATACACTGTATAAGATATTATGAGACAACAGAGAGGAAAATAAGGAAATAACTGATGGAGTTGGGGAAGGCTTACAACCAAAGTAATGTCAAATCAAATCTTTAAAGTAGGGATCATTATCTCCACTTAATAAGTGAGAAAGTGAGGCCCAGAGAATAAAGAACAAGCAAAATTATATAGCCAGACAGAGCCAGGATTTGAACCCAAGTCTTCTAATTTGAAATCTTGGGCTCCTCCCTCTAGAAAACATGTATTGCCTCATACAGCTATAATTTTTAAAGCACAATACTGGAGAAAAATCTGATCTCAAAATTAAAGAATAAGCTTGGCCAATTATAAAGTACTATTAGTAACTTTCTTTTTCAAGTCCGTACAGAGGTGGCGTGTATAGAAGAGACATGTACAAAAGAGGCATGCATGTGAACCAGCAAGTAAATGAACACTAGAGCAGGAGACAGGCCCGGTCTTGGAGTAATAATAGCAATAATAATGGTGGTAATAATGGCAACAAATATTTATACTATGTACCTGGCCCTGTTCTAAGAGTAGCACATATACTTACTCTCTTAATCCTCCCAGCAATCCTACAATCCAGTACTACTATCACCCCCATTTTACAGATGAAGGCACTAGCACAGAGAGTTTAATGGTTTTGTCCAAAGTAACTACTAGTCAATGTCAAAGCTGGGATTTAAATTCTGGCAGTTTGGCTCTCGAGTACATACTCTTAACCATTACTCTAAAAACGAACCTGGGGAACTATGAAGATTTGGAAATTTCAACACGTGAAAAAAGGTAATTTCTGCAAAGTTATCGAAAAATAAGCATTTCCTGAGAAGTTCTGTTAAACACTCAAACAGGTTCATTAAAGTAGTTGTGAAATCTGCTTCTCTGAAGGTATTTAAAAATGAGATAGATCCACATTTGTCCAAAGGGAATTTAATGACAGGCAGGCTCTAATAAGGATGTGGGATTAGCCACCTGCCTAAAACTGTCCTAACACAATGAGTTTAAGAATTTTTTTCAACGTGCACCTGAATTACAAGTAGTTTCTTTGTCACGGAAGCTTTGTGTGAATGATATAATGTAATACATATAGTTAAAGGAATCTAAATCTAAAAGCATAGATTTAAAACACTCCTATTCTCATTCCTTTTTTTCTCTCTGCATATTTGTAAGACACCTTAAAGAAATCACAGGGTTGAGAGTTTTCCTATAGTCAGAAATTTCTTGGCTTTCTCATAAAAATTATATTTCTTATCTCATTTAAGCACGTTGTTAACATTCTCTGGAATCTTTAGTTATAACTTTTTAGCATAGTGTGTACATGTAAAGCATCATGAAATGAACCAATATAATCCTATTCTAAATAAGACTCCAAAACCATAAATTTTATAGCATTCTACAGAAATCACTTTTTAAAACTAAGACATTTCAACTATCTTGCCTTGTTTACTTATTTCTCCTTCAGAGAAATGCAGATATTACATAACCTATCCATTTACAAGAGTAGAACAAAAAAACCATAAGACCATTATTTCCATTTTAGAGTAAGGAAACTGGGTCAGAAAAAAGTCTCAAATATTTCAGTTATTTTTCTGATCCTTAAAAACAGAATCACCAGAAGAAATAATAAAATGACATAATAGGCAAAAATGCAAGAGAAGAGAGATATTAACATAATATGTTCAAATTTTTTCTGAAAAGTAACTCACCGAAGTTTCCGTCCTTTGCTGGCTTTCCTATCTACTTTCTTGTGGATTTTGCTTCGTAACTTCTGGATTGCAAGCCACTGCCTGGGAAATTCACAAGCAATGTTATGCATCATCACTAACAGAAATAGTTATACGTATTGACAAATTGGAATTTTTCCCACTAACAACCCTGCAGAAAGAAATCATCAACCTACATGAAGTTCCTCAAGATAGTCTGGGGCCAAAGTGACTAATCAATTGAAGAGGATTTGTGCAATGGTAAAAAAACAAATGGCAGCTGGGAAATTCTACAGCAAATTTGGTTAACAATGCTCCTTAGTATTTGGAGCTGCTGTGACAAGCACTAAATAAATCTACCAGTCTATAGAAAAACCCATCAAATTGAGTACAGCTGCTTGGGTTTGCTTTTAATGTTTTAGCTGTGCAGCAAGTTCTATTACTAATATTGCAAAAATCCTGGTGTGGTTTAAACACATGAATTCTTTAAATCTAATTTTGCCTTTGTTAATACCCAACTGCTTTTTCTTGTGCTTTCCAATTTTTGCTAATTTTTAAAATAATTATCCACTACTGATACCAGTTTTACAGTAACTTTACTATTTTTTATTTAATTTGTGATATTTCAGAATATGTTGCTAAAAGGTAAGGGTTCTCCTCCCCTCTCCCCAGTATAAGCTCAATACCACAGTCACACCTAAAAAAAGTTAACAATAATTCCTTACTATCAAATATTCAGTCAGTCTTCAAATTTTCCAGATTGTCTCAATTTTAGTTTGTTTGAGTCAGGATCCAAACAAGATTTACATTTTCTACAATCATTTTTGATGAAAAGGAATTAATTTTTCAAATAAAAGATACTGGGCTAAAAAACTTCATAAATTGCTCATATGAACAAATGGGGAAAAACCAAGAAGGAGAAACAGTAGCAGCTCGTCATCTTACCTGATTTATACAATGAAAATTCAACATCAGGGGAAAAAAAAAACTAGGGAAATCCAATTACTGTAATCTTAATATAATCTTAATTACCATAATCTATTTTATTGTAAAGTGAGATAAATGTACAATATAATCACCACTTAAATACAATTTATGCTATCACATTAAATTTATAGTGAACAGCTCTCTATAACATTCCAAGGAGACACAAAATACCAACAACATCCTATCCTAAAATTCAAATAATGTTTTACTCAAAATTATTTCATCAACACAAATTTTTCTTTGCATTCTCCAAATGTTTCTCTGCACAGAATCTACTCTGGCACTTGCAGCTTTTGTTTCCTTTCAGGCTTTTGCAAATTATGGCTCATGGCTATTTAAATGTACACTATTCATTAGGTAGCACTCTAAATGCCCTTTTTATTTTCCAACCACAGGATGAAGCATACACACAAGAGCCTTCCTTCACTACTTTGCATTCTCCCCTGACATCTGGGTAATGCTGCCACGTTCCATTTCTAATTGTGCTGAAGCTTTTACTGAGGGGTGGAGGTCTAAATTAGGGCAGACTCTAACAAAGCAGATTCAACTACCAGCAAGGAACCTGTTGTACGCAGTGCCACATCTGACAGCTGAGAGCACACATTTTGGGTTTCTTTTTATCCACTGGTCAGAGATTGATACAGATACAGTCACAATCCAAATCAGAGAGCATAGAGCATAAGAAGGATTTTGAAAAACAAACCCTAGAACAAATACATATTTATAATCTCTTATTCAAACTGCACATAAGGGAATGCAGGGTAAACAATTAGGGTTTCCATCACTTTGTCTTTCTAGCTCTTATAATCTTACTCAACTTTTATAATCATAGGGCCAATCATTACCTTGGAGGCAGAATTAAAGGAAATCAAAGGGAGAAACTATTATGTAGGCTGCTTGCATAAATAGAAAGCCATATCTAAATTACCTTCCCATGGCCACCTGATCATTGGGATCCAATGAGCTGGTCTTCCGTTCTATGAGTTCTCGAAGGAGCTAGAGGGAAAAATAAAGCAACTGGTTTATTTATTATCTCCTAGCACCAACTAACTTTAAAAGGGCACCGTAGGAGTTTTGAATGGCATAGCAACATCTCTAAAACTACAATCAATAAGGGACAACCCAATGGCAAGAGCATGACTGAATTCCATTAACCCTTTCATATTTATATATCCTTAAAAAGGTGGCTAGAGCAATAGCTGAGAACAGAGAAGTCCATTTGGAAGACTTATTGTACTGCAGTTCATTTCAAATGGATCAATGAATCAGCAACATCCCCTTCATTGTTTTTATGATTAGTTTTGTCCACCTCATCGATATCAATGGAGAATCTTTAAAAGGTCAGGTGGGAAGGGCTATGTGGCAAAAAGGAAGATGCATCAGCTTCTCACCAATAGGATCATGGTACATAGTTAACTTCTGACCTATAATCTCCAGCAGTCAGGAAGGTCTTCCTCAGGCAAAAAGCCTTTATTATATATAATTAAAGGTGTGGACTTCATTCTCTTGCTTTCCATAGCTAGTACTCTACCCTGCTAACTATTAAGTGATTTAACCATATATGACACCAACACATTCACAGCCACAATAATTTTAAGAGGGAACCTAAAGAAAGACATATGTGTGCTTTACAAATACAACATAGAAAACCGGTCTCTCATCCTATACAATTAACTTCATAGGAACTCTATCCTACTCTTCTACTCTCCTCTTAATCCTGGGTAGTCCACTGCATGCAATCAGAGTCTACATCTGTATCTTTTATACAGGCCTGACCATTTGCACTGGGTCTTAAAGTCCTAGGTAAAGAGAAGCAATGGATTTAAAAGGTAAACATTAAAGGAGGAGAATTTTAAATTACAATAATAAAAATGCATATCATCTCTCCTATACAAGTGCTATAAGTATGCAGGGGAATGGGAACAGAGATTAAAATTCCAAAAATATTCTATGAGAAATCTAAGGGGAGACACCAAAATAAACTAGTTCCTGCTAATCATCTGTCAATAATACTGGTTTGACTATAAAACTTGTTTCTTCACAATAATAAGTAATTGCTTCATAGAGGCATGGCAGCAATATAGATATTTCACCAAGTTAAATAACTGAAGTCTGTGGGAGGATAGAGGAGGAGGAATAAATTCCTATGAAAGTAGTTCATGCTCTCAATTTCATTTGTGTAAGTAGTCACTGGAAGAAATAAAACAAATTTATAAAAATATTAATTTCCAAAAGGGAAAAGGATATCTCAATTGCAATTAAAGAACTGCTTGTGATGTTTTTTCATTTGCTTATTTTAGACACTAATACTATAGCAATTACGTTTAAAATGCGGGGACCAGAGGCCACTGGTTTATTATCACTAGAAAACAGCAAGCTATTTCTCTACCCTGTTTATCTGATTGATTCCCAACACCTTTCTGGCAGCCAATCTATCAGTTTATCTCTCCTACTTCATCACAGTCACTTCTGGCAGCTAAATACAAGATCCAAATCCAGTGTTACACAGACATACGACATAGTAAACCTCTCTAACACTGCTACTCTGTAAACAGCTGCCCTTAAGGCTAAGCAAAAATGGGCTTCTGGTCCCTAGTCAATATGTTGTCAAAAGCAAGGTTGGGAGGGAGAAGAGGGAGAGGTTAGTAATAAAAAAATAAAAATAAAATTTTTTAGGTAAAGAAGAAGAAGAAGAAGAAGAGAAAGAAAAAAATAAAATATAATGGAATGACCGCATCTCACTGCCCTTACCTTGTTCCAGTCACATAAGAAATTACAACCGTTCCTGGTTTTCCTAATCAGCTCTGATCCCTTGAGACTGGGGCTGTCATGGCCACTGGGAGCAAGTGCTCATGGAAGGCTGCCCCAGCACAAAAGGGGTGATCCTCTGGAAGAAAGCCCCATATGTCCTTCCCAGAGGCTGAAAACAGGAGCCGCACAACTGCAGTGGATCCATTACACTTGCAGTGGCCTCTGCAATCCAAACACCAGGATGGTGCAGTGTTTACTTTCCAGCACTCTGGGTACTTTACATATGCTGGTTTGCATTTTCACTACCCAAGTGCCTTGCATGGCTATTCTTAGTCATTCGTGATTAGGAAGATGGTTTTCTTGGTCTATCTGGCTGTCTTGTTTATTCAATCCAATATTTCAAAAGATCCTGTTGTGTGTACGGTAGTAATAAAAAAGTAGCAAGAAAATACAAGTAAACTATTCCCATGGCTATTACTATTTCCCACAGCTATTACTATCACTGGGTTTAAATTTAATTAGGAAAACTGCTTTCAGAAAAGTTGCAGGAAAAAAATGAAGCTTTAGGGATATTACTGAAGAATTCAATTTTGCTCTCAGTTCAATTTTTATAAGCTGAACTTTATGAACAAACTTTCCCATTAAAATTCATGTTTTGGTTACAGTTATTGGGGCTTTTAATTTTGACAATGATGACACAATATTTGTAATTTTCTATGTGACTCAGGAAATGGAGCGATGTGTGAAATATTTTTGTTCTAGCTTGTTATAATTCCTCCAGAGAGTCAACTCAGAAAAGCTGGATTGTTTCTCAAGTTCTAGGGGAAAATCATAGAGTTAGGTTTCCAGGTCAGCCCACAGAAGCCTATTTAACCCATAACAACATACATGAGGAATAGCATTGCTAGTATTATGCAGCATCTAATCAGCATTTATAATACTTTCCCTAGAAAAATGTATGCCAGAATCAGTTAAAAATGGCAGCTTGAACACATTAGTTTATTTCTTCTCCCTTCTCAAGCCTCTAAAAGACAGTAGAGGAATAAAATAAATGTATTAACCCACAAGAAAGAAGAGAAAGGGAGAGCTAATGAGAGCAGATTTTCATAAATTTTTCAAAGACAGTCAGGAGGTGGAGGAGTAAAAGGAAGTTATCACTCAAGTACCCAGAGGGAATAAGGTGGGGGTGGAGCTAATTAGGCTGACAGAAGCCTAGGGAGGACGAGCTCTTGGAGTGGCAGTTACCACGCAAGGTGGAGAAGGGGAGGGGGCAGAACTACTGGGCCCTCTCCATTTACCCCCTCACCACTTCCTCTCACTGGAAAGGGGTGGGAGGTGGGGGGGAGGGGGCGCGGTAAGGAAGTTTTATTCTCTGGAAAAATTGAGCCACAGAAGCTCCAGACAGAGAAATAGAAGGCACTGAAGGCTGGGATGAGGCATAAGGGAAAGGCACTGTGCTCCTCTCTGGGCCCTTCGGCTTCCTTCCCATATCCTGGGCACAGAATGTTAGCACCCACATATTAAACCATCTAGGCAGCAGAGCAGAGGAGGAGTCTTTTCTGGAGAGACTGCAGGGCTGATCCATGTTCTCCCTTCCCAGAAAATAATATGTCCAAGTTCTGACATTTGAGAATATTCCAACCAAAAGAGGTGAGTTCACAGCACAATTATAAAGGAGCCAAAAAGCTATGATCAGTTTTCAGAGGTATTTTTGAATGCCTTCCTCTTAAATATGAAGAGACAGTTAAGGATCATCAGCATCTGAAGAAAGCCTCAGACATAGACCAAAACAAACAGGGAAAAAAAGGGACTCAAAAAAGCAATTGGGGGGTGGGGGGTGGGGGGGTGGGAAGAAAGGAGGGAGGGGAAAAAATACACTTCCATAAGAACACGATGCTGAGAAAAAAAGTAAAACAAGAAATTAAACACAAACAGAAAAAATTTAATTTCAACAGAATGACTGGAAGATAAATATACAAAAATCTTTCAGATACAAAACCAAGAGGTGAAAAGATAATATCCCCTTGCTTATTTGTGAGAAAAAAAAAATCTGGAAGACAATCCAGAATGTCAAATATCTGACTAACAAAGGCTGGGAGAACATTATTTAAGAAATAATGAAAATTTCCCAAAATTGAAGGACAGGAATGAACCTACAAAGATCTAGTACAATGAATGAAAAAAGATTTTCCCAAGACACATCATCGTGAAATGTGGAACACAAGAAGCGAAGAGAAGATCCTAAATGACTAGAGAAAAACAGGTCACATATTAAAGAGGGTGACCACATGTCCCAGTTTACCCCAGGTTTATGCTGCTATCTTAGTATTCTTTCAAGGCAAGCACCTCAAGTGTCCCAGTTTTGACAATAAATTATATAGTCATTTAAGGAATGAAAATCTAAATGGGATTAGACATCTCAATAGCAACAGCAGACACCAGAGGACAGCTGAGCAATGCCTTCAAAATTCTAAGGAAAATGACTTTCAACCTCAAATTCCATACACAGCCAAAGTGTTAAACAAGTATGAGAGTTACATAAGACATTTTCACACATGCAGGGCCTCAACAATTTACTTTCCACATACTCATTTCACAGGAAGTTGTGCTTCAGTAAAATGAGAGCATACAGCAAGAAAGAAAAAGAATGAGATGTTCAGAAACAGGTCTAACTCAGGAAAGAAGCTAAGGGCAAGACCATAGATGACAGTGGCCCAGGGAGCAGCCATTCCAGAAGGAACAGAGTCCAGGGAACTCTGGAGGAAGGTCTCCGGGGAAAAGACAGAAGTTAATAGGTTATTTTATATACTTGAGACATTTTGAGTAAGTGGGGGGAAAATACCAAGAGATAAACAGGAAACAAAGCAGATTGTTTTAAAACAGTATTAAAACTGGTAGTATTAGCTCTAGAAAACAAATTTGTGAGGAAATGTAGTAACAGTCTATTACTTGTGAACATTTATTTAGTCATAACAGTGCAACACTCGTTTTCACAAAACTCTTGACAATGTACATGGAGAATGCAGAACTGAAGTGTGGAGGGAGGGCATATAGGAGAGCTAGGGCCTCACTACCAAAAATCAAGAAATGATTTGATAAATGACTAAAATTGACATATCAACAGTAGTATATATTATTTTTAAATATGCAAGTAATTAGGAAAATAAATAAAAGTATGGGAAGTTTTTACCCTCTAGGACTTCTTAGCACCCTACTATTATAACATTTCTTAGGAAATGGAGAAGCCAAGAAGAATGTGTCAGTATTAATTCAGCAATGCCCAGAGAAAAGATATAGATGTTTCTGAAAAATCTTCCCAGGCTGCAAATTCACACAGAGAAATTTTACAATTCCTACAAGGGGGAAAAAGAGCAGGAGGACTGAGAAAATACAGATTAAAACCCTTAGAATATTTTTCTGTTTTCTAAACATGACAATATACTAGAAATAATACTGATGAACATTTATTTTTATTTGCTGCAGATAATACAAATAATTGTTAACAGCTCTGAGATATAATTCACTTACAATCCATCCATTAAAAATGTATATAGTGTATTTTAGTAAATTCATAGTTATGCAATCATCACCACATTTCATTTTTTACATTTTCATCCCTACCCCATATCTATTAGCTGTCATCCCCAGGACACCCCAGCCGTATATTCTCATAGCCTTAAGCAACCACTAATCTTTCTGTCTTTATGATATGCCCATTCTGGACATCTATCTATACTATCTAATAAAAGAGTAATATGCAAATTAACCATCACTCTGCTACACCCACAAGCCACACCCACCAGCCACTCAGGAGCGAATATGCAAATAAACCCAACCAAGATGGCTACGGCCACAGAGAGCAGGAGGGAGGCTTGGGTTTCCCCGGTGAAGGAGGAAGCCAAGCTTTCCACCTGCCCTTGCCGGCCTAGGCCTCCACTCAAGGCTATGAAGTTTCAATGATAGAAGATACATAAACCCAAACATAAATGGTGGCAGCCATGGAGCTGGAAAGAGCAGGAGGCTAGGGTTGCCAGTGCCGATGGAGGAAGCCAAGCTTTCTGCACACCCTGGCAGGCCCAGGCCTCTGCTTAAGGCTACAAAGTTTCAATTATAGAAGATACATAAAACCCAGTAGAAATGGCTGCCGCCACGGAGCAAGCAGAAGGCTTGGCTCCGCTCCAGGCTACAAAGGTTCAATTGTAGAAGATAAATAAACCCCAGATACCAGGGCCTCTGCTTGGGTCACTGGGAGGGCGTGGCCGGCCTGCAAACCACCACAGGCTCCTCGCCCAGGCCACCCCACGCCCCAAGGGAACCCCCACCCTGATCCGGGACACCCTTCAGGGCAAACCAGCTGGCCCGCACCCGTGCACCAGGCCTCTATCCTATCTAATGAAAGAGTAATGTGCAGATTGACCATCACTCCAATACACAAGATGGCTGCCCCCATGTGGTCAAAGATCCTGCCCCCGTGTGGACACAAGATGGCCGCCACAAGAAGGCCAGCAGGGGAGGGCAGTTGGGGGCAATCAAGCCTGCAGGGGAGGGCAGTTAGGGGTGACCAAGCCGGCAGAGGAGGGAAGTTGGGGGCGACCAGGCCTGCAGGGAAAGGCAGTTGGGAGGGACCCAGGCCTGCAGGGGAGGGCATTTAGGGGAAAATGGACTGGCAGGGGAGCAGTTAGGCATCAATCAGGCTGGCAGGGGAGTGTTTAGGGCAGCTGTGGGCAAACTACGGCCCGCGGGCCAGATCCTGCTGTTCTATCCGGTTCTCTTGCTCTCCCCTCCGCTCCTTTACTTTGAATTTATATTAGTTCACACAAACACTCCATCCATGCTTTTGTTCCGGCCCTCCGGTCCAGTTTAAGAACCCACTGTGGCCCTCAAGTCAAAAAGTTTGCCCACCCCTGGTTTAGGGGGTGATCAGGCTGACAGGCAGAAGTGGTTAGGGGCAATCAGGAAGGCAGGCAGGTGAGCAGTTGGGAGCCAGCAGTCCTGGATTGTGAGAGGGATGTCCGACTGCCCGTTTAAGGGCAGTCGGACATCCCTTGAAAGGTCCCAGATTAGAGAGGGTGCAGGCTGGGCTGAGGGACACCTCCCCCCCGTGCACGAATTTTGTGCACCGGGTCTCTAGTATATATATAAAACCCTAATATGCAAATAGACCTAATGGCGGAACAACGAACAACCGGTCACTATGACGGGTGCTGACCACCAGGGGGCGCGTGTGGACCATGGCGGGCGTTGGCCGCAGCGGGATGGTGGAGCAGGTGAGCAGGGGTGCCAGACCAAGGCCAGTCGCTGTGATCAGGGTGAGCCTGTAGTGGTTACTGGAAATTCTTTGCTTCCGCGCCATGTGGTCCCACCCGGCGCTTGCACCTGCTGCCGGCACTGGCCCCACTTGCACCCACAGCCAGCGTTGGAGCCGCCACTCGCACCTGCTGCCAGCACCCGGCACCAGTCCTGATCCGCTGTCAGTGGGTGCAAGTGGTGGCTACCGGCCCTGATCATCCCTGAGGGCTTCTCCACCTCCCCCTGCTCCTGAGGTGTGATTGGGACAGCAGCTGCCGCTCACACCCACTAGTGGTGCCAGCCCCACTTGCACCCGCTGCTGGCACAGGCCCCAATCGCTCCACGCCATCAGCGGGTGCGAGCGGGGCCGGCGCCGTCAGCACGTGGGAGCAGCAGTGGCGGGAGTGGGGCTGCCGGCTAACAGGGGACCAGGGGCTGTGGTGGGAGGGGCCAGGCAGGGGCATAGAGGATGGGTGGAGACCTGCCCCTGTGCCCACTGCAGCCTCGCAGCCCACAATTCCTTTCAAGGTGCACAAATTTGTGTACTGGGCCCCTAGTTTCATATAAATGGGATCATACAATATATGGCCTTTTATGACTGACTTCTTTCATTAACATGTTTTAAAGGTTCATCCATATTGTGGCATGTGTCAGCACTTCATTCCTTTTTATGGCTGAATAATATTCCATTGTATGGATACACCATATTTTCTTTAACCATTCATCCATTGAAGGACATTTTAGTTGTTTCCGTTTTGTGACCATTATGAATAACTAGAGGCCCGGTGCACAAAATTCGTGCATGGGTAGGGTCCCTAGGCCTGGTTGGCGATCAGGGCCAATTGGGGCCTTCCAGCTGCCGGCCGGGGCCTCCCTTCCCCGGCTGCTGGCTGCCGGCTGGGGACTTCCTTTGTTCCATGCTTCCCCCTGGTGGTCAGCACACGTCATAGTGAGAGACTGAACTCCCGGTCTCCTGATCGAACTCCCAAGGGGACAATTTGCATACTAGGCTTTTATATATAGAGATGCTGCTATAAACAATCATTACAAATTTTTGTGCAAATATATGCTTTCATTTCTCTATACCTACAATGAAATTGCTACGTCATACAGTTACTCTATGTTTAAAATTTTAAGGAACTGCCTGTTTTCCAAAGTAGCTGCATGACTTAGCGTTCCCAGCAATGTTTGAGAGGTCCAATTTTTCTATATCCTTGCCAGCGCTTGTTATTATTTTACTTTTTGATGATAGCCATCCTAGTGAGTGTAAAGTATTATCGCATCTTTCTATGGTTTTGATTTGCATTTCCCTGATGGCTAATGAGGTTGAGTATCTTCCTGTGCTTATTGGCCATTTGTATATCTTCTTTGAAGAAATGTCTATTCAGATGCTTTGCCCATTCTTTAATTAATTTTAGGTTGTCTTTTTATTGTTGAGTTATAAGAGTACTTTATATATTCTAGATATCAGTCCCTTATCAACTCCCATTTTGTGGGTTGTCTTTCCACTTTCTTGATGGCATTATCTGCAGTAGAAAAGTTTTTAATTTTGATGTAGTCCAATTTTTTTCATGTCATTTGTGATTCTGGTGTCCTATCTAAGACACTGCTGCCTAACCAAGGTTATAAAGATCTACTCCTAAGTTTTCTTCTAAGCATTTTATAGTTCTTATATATGAATCTATAATCCATTTTGAGTTAACTTCTGTGCATGGTGTGAGGTAGGGGTCCAATCTCATTCTTTTGCATGTGGCTATCCAATTGCACCATTTGCTGAAAAACTATTCTTTGAATTGTTTTGGCACTCTTGTATAAAACCCAAATAATTTTTATTTTTATTATTTTTAAAAAAATATATTTTATTGATTTTTTAAAGAGAGGAAGGGAGAGGGATATAGAGTCAGAAACATCGATGGGAGAGAAACATCAATCAGCTGCCTCCTGCACACCTCCTACTGGGGATGTGCCCGCAACCAAGGTACATGCCCTTGACCAGAATCGAACCTGGGACCTTTCAGTCCTCAGGCCAACGCTCTATCCACTGAGCCAAACCAGTTAGGGCAAAAACCCAAATAATTTTTAAAGCATTTGTTTTTATGGCCACATATTCCCTGGCTTTCTGAATTTGTGACCCATAATTATTGATTCATACCTCTCAGGCTTCCCTGGCTCATAGCCACAGATGCATGAGATGGAGAAAAGCTTGAGGCAACCCTCGATTTAACTTACGTAGCCTTGCTGAGTCAGGATTTCTCAAACTCTCTCCCCAATACATAGAGAGCATATGAAAGAAGTAAAGTCAAAGCCTCTTACATGTGTTTCTGTCCCTCTGTCATTGAAATATAACAAAAAGCAGACTCACAAGGCCTGGATTTACTCTTCCCTCAGCTTCCTCTCTAGTTCCCATAAGAATTCTTAGTGAAAATATATCTATTTCTGCTCTGCCTTCTACTTTATCACCATTTTTTTTGTTCTCAGCTCTCCAATCTTTCAAATTATCCCCAAAAGGAGTCATATGCAATTTCTATATACTATATTTGAAGTGTACAAAAAATAAATCCACATATACTATAATTTCAAATCGCTGGGAAGGAATGACTGTACATGCCTATAGTATAAAATTGCCACAAAATGATCCACTCCTCGTGGGTAACTTTTTTCTGTTTCCTTTCTACATTGCCTATTCATTCCTCAACCAACTCTATACTGTCATAATATTTCTACCTCCATTATTATACTGAAACAACGTATGTCAAGAATTCCAGATATCCATATCTAATGGACATCTGTCTTTACTCATCTTATCAGACTTCTTGAAGCAGCAAGTGACGCTAGACATTCTCACCTTCCTAAAACATTTTTCTTAGAATCTTTGAGGCACCTCCTTTGCTTTACTCCACATTCAAACTTTAAATGCTAACATTCCTCAAGAGTCAGTTCCAAGCTTTTTTTCTTCTCACTCTATATGCTTTCCCCAAGTTTCATTCTATTCTCAAGGCTTCAATAACCTAAGAGTTATCCCTGGAATTCCTTTTCCTTATGCTCAATATCTAATCTATCTCCAAGTCTTATATATATATGATCCACTAATTCAGGAATCTGTCCATTTTTCTCTATCTCCAATGCCTATATAGGCTATTATTTTCTTTTAAAAAATATTTTTATTGATTTTAGAGAGAAAGGGAGAGGGAGAGAGAAATATCAATGATGACAGAGAATCATTGATTGGCTGCCTCCTGCACACCCCCCACTGGGGATCAAGCCCACAACCTGGGTATGTGCCCTAATTGGGAATCGAACCGTGATCTCCTGGTTCATAGGTCGACACTCAACCACTGAGCCGCGCCGGCCGGTCAGGCTTTATTTTCTTCATTTATTCCATAAATACTTATTAAGCACACTAGGAAAATAATGAAGAATAAAACAGACATGATTTCACCTGCATTAGTATAATTTCCTTAGTAAAATGTACTCTTTCCCCTCCTCCATTTTGCTCTCCTCATTATAGTCAGAGTAATATTTTAAAATGTAAATATGCCAGAAGATAAAATTCTTATTACAGCCTAAAAGCCCAACATAGTCTGGCCCTTTATCTACCTCTCCAGCCTAGCCTTCCACCTCCACACTCCAATCCCACCAGTGTTTGCTCTATACCTGAAATGCTCCCAGGCTCACTCCCACCACAGAGTCCTTTTGTATACACGCACTACATGGAACATGCATCCTTAACCATTTACCTGCTTATATCCTACTCCTTCTCTACTCATTCGTTAAATTTCAGCTTAATCATCTCTTCCTCAGGGAAACCTTTCTTATATGCAGCCCTCAACACACAAACACACTATGTTTTTGGGTTGTGAGCTCAATCCCTGGTGTGATGTGTGCAGGAGTTAGCCAATAGACGATTCTCTCTCATCATTGATGTTTCTGTCTCTCTCTCCCTCTCCCTGCCTCTCTGAAATCAATAAAAAATGTAATAAAATATACACACGGGGGGGGGATTTTTTCTGGGGAAAAAAGATAAAATATTTACTTTATTACACACACACACACACACACACACACACACACACACACACACACACATATTCCTTGTCACTGTTTTTAAACAAAAGGATTACATTGTATAATACCCTGATTCTAATCCAGAGTACAACTATCCACCTAAACAACTGAGGGACCTACTTGTTTTTATCATTACCATTTTCAGCAATTCCTCCTCCCAAACAATATTCTCCTTCTAAAGGATCTTGCATAGGACTTAGAGAATGGGTGGTTTGTTTTAAGTGGGTGAGAATTACCTTTTTTTATTTAACTATCTCAAGAGTACCTGAATTTAAAAAACAAAAACAGCCCTGGCCAGGTGGCTCAGTTGGAGCATAGTGTAGTCCATACACCAAAAGGTTGTGGGTTTGATCTCCATTTGGTGCACGTATGGGACGCAACTGATCAATGTTTCTCTCTCACATCAATGTTTTTCTCTCTCTCTCTCCCTGCAAAATCAATAAAACCATATCCTTGGGTGAGGATTGAAAAACAAAAAACTGCCCAGCCTGCGTGACTCAGTGGATAGAGCGTCAGCCTGTGGAATAAAGGGTCCCAAGTTCGATTCCAGTCAAGGGCACATGCCTGGGTTGCAGGCTCAATACCCAGTGTGAGGCATGCAGGTGGCAGCCAATCAATGATTCTCTCTCTTCACTGATGTTTCTCTCTCTCTCTCTCTCTCTCTCTCTCTCCCTTCCCCTTCCTCTCTGAAATCAATAAAAATATATTTAAAAAAAAAAAACACAAAAGAGCCCTAACCAGTTTGGCTCAGTAGATAGAGCCTCGGCCTGTGGACTGAAGGGTCCCGGGTTCGATTCCGGTCAAGGGCATGTACCTTGGTCGCGGGCACATCCCCAGTAGGGGATGTGCAGGAGGCAGCTGATCGATGTTTCTCTCTCATCAATGTTTCTAACTCTCTCTCCCTCTCCCTTCCTCTCTGTAAAAAATCAATAAAATATATTTAAAAAAGCCCTAACTGGTTTGGCTCAGTGGATAGAGCGTCGGCCTGCGGACTGAAAGGTCCCAGGTTCGATTCTGGTCAAGGGCATGTACCTTGGTTGCGAGCACATCCCCGGTAGGGGGTGTGCAGAAGGCAGCTGATCGATGTTTCTCTCTCATCGATGTTTCTAACTCTCTATCCCTCTCCCTTCCTCTCTGTAAAAAATCAATAAAATATATTTAAATATATATATATATATATATATATTTTAAAAAAAAACACAAAAGAAAAAAAACACAATTTAATGCAACTGAATGAAAAGATATTAAAACATTTCTCATTCTTTTATTTTTAAAATAATGTAGATCTATCCTCCCTCTTGAGTCTCATTTCCCAAAGGAAGAAGTTGGTTCGTTTTTGCTTTCTGTGGTATCTCTGAGTTGGTTCTTTTACTGCAAGAAAGGTGTCTTGACATTTTTGTAATATAAAGATCTGCATCAATTTCAATATAGTGTTTTCTATTTAAATATATTTTATCTATAAAATAGGTTTGTCAAATCACAGTCACAGGTTTCCATCTCCCATTTCCTAAGATCTAATGCTTCTAGATAGGAGCTTTCAATTGCATGTGTATGTGTGCTGCACAGTTCAATATAACTGTGAATATCTACCAATGAGTCAGAATAACGCCGTGGTTTTGGAGTCTGACATATCTGGGTTTTAAATTCCAGCTATGCCCCCTAGTAGCTGTGTGATTTGGGACAAGTTATTGCACTTCTGAGACTCAGTATACTCATCTATAAAGTAGCAATAATTGTACCTCATAAAGTTGATTTGGGATTTTAAACAATGATAAAAGTAAAGCATTTAACAAAAATGTAAGTATTTGATAAATAGAAATATTTTCAGCACCAGATAACAATACTTGTAATTCCAAAATCCCATTTAGGACAAAAAAAAACCACCACAAAACAACAAAAAACAAAATTCAACACCTTCCTTAGCTAAATCTCTACAGCTGCTAACAATGAACAAGCACAATAATTCTATTTTTCCTTTCTACTGATTTTCAATAGATTAAAAATAAGATGTGAAATAAAGGAAAAGCAGAATGGAAAAAAAATACAGAAATAGTAAGTCAATACTTCAAAAATATGCTATTATTTGCAGGACTTTTCCAAATTAGACCATGATAAATTGGAGCAAAAGTGATCTTTCCCATTATCAACTTCTATTTGAACAACTAATGTCTATTCCCTTTCCATGACTTGCTACTACCTCCTTCATACTCTGATCACAAGTTCCCTCCACCCAGAGGCCCTCCCTCTCAATCTCATCCTATCTAAAATCCTATCTATCCTTCTTTGAAGACCTAGATCAAATACCATTTCCTCCTCCCTGCAACATTCTCTAATTTTGCCAAACTGTTATTAATTTCTCCCTCTTCTGAATTCTTCAATATCCCTTCACCAAGCCTTCTGGTTGTTTATGTTTATGTCATCTCTTTTGCTTGGCTGTAAACTTCTTGGGGGCAGGGTATAGTCTGACCCAAATTCTTACCCCCATAGTACTCTGCATACTACCTTGCACACAGTGATTAGTCAACAGTATTTCTAAAATGAAAGGGGTAGCAAGCAGTCTTTTAGATCTTGTGATCAAGGATGAAAAGCATCCAACTCCTGCAATGGCAAATACAATAATTACAAGAAAAATTATATAGGGAAAAATGGAGGGAAATCGAGATGTGAGAATAAAATCCAAATGTATCTTAATACTGGTTACAAATAACCCACCTTTGGTTACTAAAGTAAGAAAATGTATAGCTAGAGGCTACCATTGAAAAAGTCAGGCTAACTGCCTCACTGCCCTTGGTCTTTAAGGATTTGATTAGTTTTTCCAGTGTCTGATTCAGCCCCCGCCCCAACCCCGGAAGCTAGAGCTAAGGCGTGTGGTTTGGAAAGGATGATAAATAAATTCATTCACTGAATAAAAAAGTAACACTGTTTTCTCAGCACAAGTTCTAAAATATTTCAAAGGCTATAATATTTCACTAGGCTTGGCCATTTGGGTTAAAATTTATTAGTAAAAACAGGAAACTTTCTCATCAGACCCCATATATTCCATTAGGCATGACACAGAATGTCTCCCAAGGTCTAATTATTAACTAGAAGTGTAGGTAAATCACTATCAGTATTAGGATCTGATGTTTAAAGATAGAATAAGAAAAAAAAAAGAGTAAGAATTGGGCAATGCAAATGCTAAGAAATTTCTTATTACCAATTTGCTTCTTGTTTCTTTTTCCTACAACTAAAATGAATTTTACAAAGACTAAGTGGCTGCATTAAGCCATTCTTTCCAATCCATACCAAAAGTAAGAATATACAGAAAGTACTACTTTTTAGAATTTCCAACAGCTCCCATTTCTAGTATTCTGTCCCCTTGTCACCAGACAAATGTCCTGGTGTGTATCTTTTTTCTTCTTCTATCTAAAACAAAAGTGGGGAGAGGGGTTACATATTCTTTGGGACACCAGCTCAAACAAAGACTATTTCTGGGCATTCTTTGGCAATGTTTCTTTTAATGGCACCATACAATACATCATTTGTATTAAAAGAATAAAGAAGAAGTCATTCAGAACTAGAGACAATTTAAGTAAAAAGGATTCACAAGAAAGAAACCAAAAGGGTAGTACTAACTTATATTATGTAATTATGTCCCTTTGAGGACTAAAAGCCCAGCTGAAACAAACCTCAACCTGTCTTTCTAGCATTCAGACTCCAATAATTCTTCAGTCCCACCAGGATCAATAATGCATTGATCCTGCTACCTTTTCAGCATCCCTGCTCCTTTCCTCATGTGCTCATTTCCCTCCTTACTCAGGTGGATGCAAACTCAGTTCATCAGGATAATCACTCCTGGTATACATCCTTAACTCCCTTGCTGCATGCAGTCCCTTTGTCAGACAGATCCACAATCCCTTGGGGATCCATGTCTTAGAATTCAGAATTTTTAGGATACACAAATAAATGCCCCAGCAGAGCCTGGGGCAGTGTCCCAAAGTTAAACACATTAATATTTCTATAGCAGAATACTTGACTAAGTGGGATAAATAAAAACTTGTTTTATTTATGACCACTCAGATCAGATATTGACCACTCAGATCAGATATTGCCACCACAATGGTTTGCCAAACTAAAACAAACAAAAAACAGAGTTTTTAGAACTTTTTAAATTTCAGAATTGCACATAAGGATTATGTACCTGTACTTCCTTGGCAAAACCCCAACCATCTTAAATCTCAGAACCTGCATCCACACAACTGAACTGGCTAAAAAAGCCAAGATCATGTGAACTGGTCTCACTTTAAATTCATTAGCACTACCTTTTGTGGGTAAGTGCTACCTGACAATTTCACTACAGTTCCTTATCCACTCATTCTCCCACCCTCTCAAGTGACTTTGCCACACACTCTCTTCTCTCAAATTTTGCCACTTCTCACTCTTAGCCTCTTAAATTCGTAAAATAAAGTAAAATAAAATAAAAACACTCAGATTCAGATGAGAACTTCCATATGCTCCCATCCCTTATCTATTTGCAATTTTACCCATATACTCTGCCTTCCCTCCAATATCTCTGGATAAACTGTCCGTCAGTCCACCCCCTTTCTACTTGTGTACTCACTAGCAATTCTCACCTCTTTCCTGAGACATCCATTTCTCCCTCTCTACTCCATTTCCATCAGCATATAAACAGCATGCAAAATACATCTTCTATCTTAAAACAAAACCAAAAAACTCTCCCGATCCTCCTCTTGCCCTTGATCTTCCTCTTGCCCTTCCGTCTGCTGCCCCATTTTCTCTACTCCCTTTATAGCAAATCTCATCGAGAGCTGCTGATACAGTCTCCAATTTCCTTCCATTCTTTTTTTTAAAACCCATTCCATTAATCTACCAAAACAGTTTTTGTCCAGGTCACCAATGACTTCTATGTTACTAAAATGAATGGTCAATTCTCAGTACTTATATTATATGATCTGTCCGCAACATTTAACATAGTAGGTCACTCTCTTCTTTAAACAAAAACACAACTTTATTTAAATATCATTCACATACCATGCAATTCACCTATTTAAATCACATGATTCAATGTTCTATATATTCAGAGTTGTGTAACCATCACTACAATCAATTTTAGAATATTCTCATCACTCCCAAAAGAAACCCATTACCCATTAGCTGTTGCCCTCCATATCACCCACAACATCCCCAGCCCTAAGCAACCACTAATCAACTTCTTGTCTCTATAAATGTATCTATTCTGGACATTTCATATAAATGGAATCATATAACATGTGGTCTTTTGTCAATAGCTTCTTAACTTAACATAATGTTTCCAAGGTTTATCCATGTTGTAGCAAGTATGAGTACTTTATTTCTCTTTATGGCTAAACTAGAGGACTGGTACACGAGTTCGGGCAAGGGTGGGGTCCCTTGGGGTGGCTTGCGGAGATCGGGCCCCAGCTCATGTCCCCAGCCTTGCAGCTCTGCAGCCATGCCTGGCACCCTGCCTTGGCCTGGCGCTGCCCCCTCACCTGCTCCACCATCCCACCTGCGGGGCAATTGATTGGGGCCAGGCCCCTCCTCCCCCCACTCGGCTCCCTCAGTGCCTGGGAGCTGGGCGGCAGCCCTGACCCTGCCGCTGGTTGTTGCCCACAGGGCAATCGGCGGGGCAATTGGGCCCCGCTCGTACCTGCCTTGGCCTGGTGCTGCCCACTCACCTGCTCCACCATCCCACCACAGTCCCGCTCACATTGGGGCCAGCAGCACCACCTCCACTACTGCCCACTGCCAGCACCACGTTGCTGACACCGGCCATGTTCTACCCCACCCCCTGGTGGTCAGCGCACGTCATAGCGAGCAGTCGAATGACCGCCCAAGGGGACAATTTGCATATTAGGCTTTTATTATATAGGACTAGAGGCCCGGTGCACGAAATTCGTGCACGGGGGAGGGGGTGTCCCTCAGCCCATCCTGCACCCTCTCCAATCTGGGACCCCTCGAGGGATGTCCGACTGCCCGTTTAAGCCCGATCCCGGTGGGACATCCCTATCACAATCCAGGACTGCTGGCTCCCAACTGCTCGCCTGCCTGCCTTCCTGATTGTCCCTAACTGCTTCTGCCTGCCAGCCTGATCACCCCCTAACCACTCCCCTGCCAGCCTGATTGATGCCTAACTGCTCCCCTGCCAGCCTGTTTGCCCCTAACTGCCCTCCCCTGCAGGCCTGGTTACCCCCTAACTGCCCTCCTCTGCAGGCCTGGTCACCCCTAACTGCCCTGTCCTGCAGGCAGTGGTCGGCAAACTCAATAGTCAACAGAGCCAAATATCAACAGTACAATGATTGAAATTTGAGAGCCAAATTTTTTAAACTTAAACTTCTTCTAACGCCACTTCTTCAAAACAGACTCGCCCAGGCTGTGGTATTTTGTGGAAGAGCCACACTTTGCCGACCACTGCTCTTGGGTATACACCTAAGAGTGGAATTGCTGAGTCAGATGGTAATCTAAGTTTAATGTTTGAGGAACTGCCAAACTGTTTTCCACAGAGGCTGTACCAAATTAACATTCCCACTATCAAGTAAGAGGGTTTCCAATTCTCCATATCCTCCCCAACACTTGTTAAAATTTATTTTTGATCATAGCTGTCCTAGTGGTGTAAAGTGGTATTCATTGTGATTTTGATTTGCATTTTCCTAAAGACTAATGATATTGAGCAGCTTTTCCTGCACTTACTGATCCTTTAAATATATTTTTGGAGAAATGTTTATTCAGATTCTTTGTGTTTTTTTTTGTTTTTTTACTATCTGTCTTTTATTATTGAGTTGTAAGAGTTCTATATATATTCTAAATACCAGTCCCTTCTCAGATATATGATTTGCAAATATTTTCTTCCATTTTATGGGTCTTTTCACTTTCCTAATGATCACTTTACAGAATAAAAGTTTATTTCAATGAAGCCCAAATTTATCTGCTGTGTGTATGCTTTTTGTCACTGTGCTTTTGTTGTAACATCTAAGAAGCCACTGCCTACCCCAAGGTCATAAAGATTTACTCCTATTTTTTCTTCTCAAAGTTTTATAGTTTTAGCTCTTATATTTAGGTATATGATCCATTACGAGTTAATTTTTGTGTACGTATAAGGGAGGGCTCTAATTTCATTCTTTTGCATGTGGATATCAAGGTGGCTTAGCACTATTTGTTGAAAAGACTGTTCTTTCCTCCACTGAATTGTTTTGGCACCCCTGTCGAAAATCAATTGACCATAAAAATAAGGGTTTATTTCTGGAGTCTCAATTGTATTCCATTGATCTATATGCCTAACTTTATACCAGAACAATATCTTGATTATTAGGCGCTTTGTAGTAAGTTTTGAAATTAAGAAGTATGCATCCTCCAACTCTGTTCTTTTCAAGATTGTTTTGATTATTCTGAGTCTCTTGCATTTCCAAATGAATTTTAGGACTGATCAGTTAAGTCAATTTCTACAAAAAGGCAGCTTGGATTTTGATAGAGATGTGTTGAATCTAGTGGTCTCCCATCTCAGTCACACTTGAAACCAAAAAGTCTTACAGAGGTTCCTTCAGGAACCTAGCCTCAGGGACACCAGCCTCCTTGATTTTCCTAAAGCATGCTAGCCTCTGCTGTGCCTCAGAGCCTTTATACTTACCATCCCCTTTAACCCCACACTATTGCCCCAGACACCTGCATGCCTTTGTTGTTCACTGCCTTTAAGTCTCTGTTCAAATATCACCTTATCCCCTGAACATCCTATGTAAAAACAGTAACCATCCCATCTTTACTCTCATACTCCCTTCATCTATACTCAGTTTTATCATTTTCTTTTAATATATTTTTATTGATTTCAGAGAGAAAGGAGAGAGCGAGAGAGAAATAGAAACATCAATAATGAGAGAGAATCATCAATCGGCCACCTCCTGCACGCCCCCATTTGGGGATCAGGCCCACATTGGGGATCGGGCCCACAACCCGGGCATGTGCCCTTGACTGGAATCAAACCTGGGACCCTTCAGTCCGAAGGCCGATGCTCTATCCACTGAGCCAAACCAACTAGGCCCAGTTTTATCTTTTTTCTACTGCAGTGTCACAATGTATTCCCCAATTTCACCCTATTTCTAAGCTAGATAAAGCTCATGAGGACATGACTTTGCTTTGTTCTAGCCCCTAACACAGCTCCAATAGAAACTTCTATGATGATGGAAATATTCTATATTTGCACCGTTTAACACAGGAGCCACTACTTGCACATGTGGCTACTAAGCACTTGAAATATGGCTAGTATAACTGACTCAAGAGCTGAAATTTTAATTTTATTCTATTTTAATTAAATTTAAATAGCTACATGTGGCTAGTGGCTACTGCATTAAACAGCTTAGAATAGTAGTCACTCAATAAACACATAGTAGGTACGCAAATATTTGTTGAATGAATTAATGGAAGGAAGAAAGAAATCTGAAGGCTTTTCTTCTCCTTTAGCATAAAAAATTTCAGAAATATACAAAAAGCAGGCCATAGCAAATGAACCCTCAAATACTGGAAGTCTTTTCTAACCTGAAATAAGTTTCAGTGGATATCTCAATCTGGCTTCTACCAGTGACTATATTCTTGAAAAATAGAGAATTTATATTAACCCAACTTTATATCTAATAGCATCTCTTAGGGGCCATTACAGGTTATGAAAAAATGACTTTAGGAATTAGATCAGGTGTATGTTGAGGGAAATACCAGTATGCTAATAAATGTATGAAGCATATTTGTGATAGTACACTAGAGAACTGCATGTATGTTTTTATATCAAGGACCTGATTGCTCTCTTTCACCACTTATCTTCTCCACTTAAATTTTAATAAAGCCATACTCTTAAAGAGGAGCTATATGACTACACAAAATTGCAGAGAACCTTACTCTTGTTAGATGACACAAATTCCTTGGGTATTGATTTTGTCTTATTAGTCTTTGTAAGCCTAGCATCTGGTATAATAAATGTTAATTGAATGAATTTCATAATTGCACAAAAGTGATACATGTGACTTGTCAGAGTGCAAATGGATACACTGGATCTCTAATTTCCTAAACAGATATTAATCTGAAAAGGAAACTCTCATGTGGATTTTTATACATGTCAGGTCAAAAGGCAGCAAAAATCAAACTGGGAGCAAGAACACCTGGGCTTTAATGTCCTAACTCACTAAGTGGAGTGATCCTACACTAGTCATTTATCTTCTCTAGGCTGGTTTGTAAAAAGACAAACTGTCTTTTAGTTTGGACTTGATGGTCTTCAAGGATGCTATCTAACTTTAACGCAGTTATGTTCTATTCTTCATTCACAATACATATCCCTTTATAAAAATGCTTATAAACGTCCCCTTTCTATGCTAAAACTTGTCCCTATAACTTACTTTATTTTTTAAAAAAATATATTTTATTGACTTTTTACAGAGAGGAAGGGAGAGGGATAGAGAGTTAGAAACATCGATGAGAGAGAAACATCGATCAGCTGCCTTCTGCACACTCCCCACTGGGGATGTGCCCGCAACCAAGGTACATGCCCTTGACCGGAATCGAACCCGGGACCCTTCAGTCCGCAGGCCGACGCTCTATCCACTGAGCCAAACCGGTTAGGGCCCTATAACTTACTTTAAAGAAGCTATACATTGACCATGATTTAATAAGAAGACACCATGACTACTTTAGTGAACTGGTAGTGTTCCCATTTCTTGAGGAGTGCCAAATTCTAAAATGCTGCTGGAATCCTGTGTTTAATTTACAGCCAGCCAGCTGACATTGTGCTTATTAGCATAGAAAAGACAATTTTGGCCATATGTTTGTCTAGTAAACTCCCATGACCATTTGTGCTTGAAATGTTTCTTCAATAGTTCTAAGCCAATTCTTATCTTTTCCCCAGCTGGCTCCTAAAGTGTACTGTTTTAGTCTCTGTTCTGAAGTTTTACCTTTGTTAAATGAAGTAGTAGTACTGAAATCATGCTCTGATGTTTATTAAAGCAAGGAAACTGAAAGAAATGAGGGCCATTCATGTGTACCTTCCCTTCATGCTGCTTTCATGAAATTTCGGTCGGACCTTGCCTTTAAAATGTGACTTTTGGCCTCTTGTCTGTGCATCCTGCACAACAGTGAGCCCACACTAGCAAACAAATGCCAATACTGATGTCGTATTTGGGGCTAAACAATTGACAGACAGACAATGGCAGCACAGAAAGCAGAATGTATCTCAAAATTTGTACACATGGTTGCAAAATAATCTTGTAATTATTAAAACTGGGATTTACTTGGACATTAGTATTTGTTTTGTTTTTTAACACCTTTATTATACCTCAAGAAACTTGATTGATTCTCTGCTATATCTTTAACCAGAATTGCAATTTTCTAATTTATGTACTTCACTTGAATGTCTTCTCTAAAATTGCCATAAAGGCCTATGTGTAATAAGTTTTGCCAAACTTTTAAGAAACACATTTCAAATAATAGCAACATTTTAAAGTGAAACTTAAAATGAAATACTATTCTGAACACAAGTATTTGTTTTCCAACAACTAATTAAAAGGAGCAGGTTCAGATAAAACTGAAAACATATTATTAACCATCAACTGAGCCACTGGCAAGATACATGCCAAAAGTAAGAATGTCCCATTGTATTAGCATTAACCAGAGAAATGGCTTCAGACATCTCTTATTCACACTAAGATCTAAATGCATACAATTAAAGCCACCAACCACATCAACTGTCCATATTAATCACTCACCAACTTAATTAAGGTAAACCATCTTCTCAGAAAGCTTACCTCTTATCTATTTCTTAACATTATCAACTTTTAATAGTTCACCAAATCAGTAATTACTTCTTTATGGTATTATCAAATGTCCTGGATACAAAAATCCAATGTGTGGCAAGGTCAGTTATAAACATGTCCTGATGGCAAATAAAGGGAGAAATTTAACCCAGCAAAGTGGTCATCAAAAGCGCAAAATCTATTATGCCTTTCTCCAGACACTCCTGGTTAAATTCAAAGTGACAGGACAAACCAGATCAAAACTAAACAAAGCTAGAAGCAACATACAAAACCCTAATGAACCCTTAGAAATCCAGGTATCGATCTATCAATATCTAAGCTCAATTAGGTCTTTCAGAACAAAATACCTCATGAGGTGACAAGAAACTAGTTTGAAGTCTTGGCTCTGAGAAGAATAAAACCAGTCACTTTTCATAGGTTATAGCTAAATACAGTCATTTCTCAATATGGAAATCTTGTGAGGATTAAATAAAGATGTAGGCCAAGTACCTATCTAATTAGTCCAGGAGCTGGCACACAACTAGTGTTCAGTAAACATTAGCCCTTCCTCAATTCTTTAAGAACTCAAATCAGGCTGATCAAGTCAAAGATCAACCGATGGCTTAAAAAATAAAATAAAGAAAAACCTTAAATGGTCATCTAGACAACACATCTTTTAAAAAGTTAATGTTAAAAAGTAGCAAATAGCCCTAGCCGGTTTAGCTCAGTGGATAGAGCGTCAGCCTGCGGACTCAAGGGTCCCGGGTTCGATTCCAGTCAAGGGCACATGCCTGGGTTGTGGGCTCCATCCCCAGTGTGGGGCATGCAGGAGGCAGCCAATCAATGATTCTCTCTCAGCACTGATGTTTCTATCTCCCTATCCCTCTCTCTTCCTCTCTGAAATCAATAAAAATGTATTTAAAAAAAAAAGTAGCAAATAAGATCATGAAAATGAAAAATAGATGTTGAAAATCTTTCTGAATGGCTCATCGTTCACGGCCATTTACAACCTTCACGTTTTGTGAAATCGTCTTCTGGGATGAGCTCTGACAAGAAAATAGGCCAAATGCAAACTAACTCCACTTGAGAGTAACAGCACTGCTTGTAGCAGGTGAACAGTTTCCCTGATAAAAGCTTCACCACCGGGTATACTTCAAGCAGTCAGGTTCCCAAACAAACCAATAACACGACTATAAAGCTAATTTTTTTCATTAAAATTGTTAAGAAATAAGAGTTCAATAAATCATTTACCTTTTAAGGAAAAGACATTACTTTCTAACACATAATATTTCTTCCAGGTCTAAGGAAATGAAGCTTATTTATTCACACATTGAAAAGTAATACTATAGCCCTAACAGGTTTGGCTCAGTGGATAGAGCATCGACCGGCAGACTGAAGGGTCACAGGTTCGATTCCGGTCAAGGGCATGTACTTTGGTTGCGGGCACATCCCAAGTAGGGGGTGTGCGGGAGGCAGCTGATCCATGTTTCTAACTCTCTATCCCTCTCCCTTCCTCTCTTTAAAAAAATCAATAAAATACATTTTTTTAAAAAAAGGAAAGTAGCCCTAGCCAGTTTGGCTCAGTGGATAGAGCATTGGCCTGCAGACTGAAGGGTCCCAGGTTCAATTCCGGCCAAGGGCACATGCCAGGGTTGCAGGCGCGATCCCCAGTGGAGGGCGTGCAGGAGGCAGCTGGTCAATGATTCTCTCTCATCATTGATGTTTCTATCTCTCTCTCCCTCTCCCTTCCTCTCTGAAATAAAGAAATATATATTTAAAAAATACATATATCAAAAAAAAAAAAAAGAAAAGTAATACTATAGTGAAGTCTTTTTATGACTTGAGGATGAAATATTTAAGAAATAAAGGTATGGAAAGAACAGGACTTGGTCCAAGAAGTCTTGAATCAAGTACTAGAGTTGCCATTTACTGTATAACTTTATATGAAGTTACTTAACTTTTCAGGGAATCAGTTTCTTATAAGGTTCTTTTCACCTCAAAAATGATATAATTGAAATGCTGATACTCTTCAGATATATATGTTTGTACCTTTACTAAGTAACACAGACATATTTTAAGGCTGTAGTAACTTAAGACCCATTATGAAACAAAGAGAGTGAGTGTGTGTGTTTTGGGTGTTCTGACCCAAAACATTGTTCTCAGTAGTTAGGGCATTTACAAGTCTCGGGACACCTGAATTAACCAAATAAGCCTTTAAACCCCTACAATGAAACATTAAAATTCAATGTGGCTATAATCTCTTCCTTACAAAACATGGACACAAAGAGTCTGGCTTCAAGTATGGTTTAAAAAAAACAACAAAAAGGTGAAATGTATTATATTCACCACCCAGCTTTTCCATATGACCACAAAAAAAACCCACGCAAATGAAAACTCACAAGCCCATTGTAATACATTGTACCCCTTCTGAATGCAACACTTAGCTCAGGCTTACTACCCTGACAAATAAAGGAAAGCACTTTATGAAGCCAATTTAATTGGGAGGTGACAGAAAACATACAGCCATTTTCTTTAGCCTTATCATCGAATTGGCTTCAGCTCCAATCTCTGGCAAATCCCACTCAACAGAAGAAATTAACCAGGTCAGCAGAACAGGTGCTACGTTGTGTCTGTCAAGGGCCTGGCATCACCACAATTACTTGTACACAATGAAGCAGTAATCTTTACAGATCATCTCTCCCAAGAAGCATATTGGGGAGGGGGAGGAAAACTGATGGGAGGAGGGGGAAAGTGGGAAGGAGAGGAATAGGAGGCAAAAAGAAAAGGCAAGAAAAGAAAATGAATGTGCAGCTGCCTTGAGGCTCAGCAGATGTCGGGATGTGATGTACGAGGCTAGGATAAGCTGTCGTAGCCTGCTGCCAAACAGTGGTAAGTGATTAAAGCCTGCACAGTTCTAAGCACCATATTTAGAATCTGCGGGGTTTCAAGACTTGCACCCATTCCTTGCTGTGCTGCCAGATGTTGGCAACCGGTCCAGTTCCTACTGACTGTGCATGGATGGCAGCAGTTGGTACAGCAGCAAAGCAATCTGGAATGCTTCCGGAGATACTGTACATTAACAAGTGTCACCCATCATTCACCTTTACAGAAGGCTGAAACAACTCCAATTTGCTGCCACTTCCCTCTTGGGAAACAGCCAAGATAAAGTTGCGCCTGGCAGTCCCATTTGTTTCACTCAGGTGTTTCAGCTGCCTTGCTGACCTCTATTAGTTTAAGTTTTAATTTAGATTAACCCCAGCACCCCAATTAACCAGCAAGGGGAAAAGCTAAGATGTGACTAGTCATAACTCTAAAATCAGAATTTACTGAAGTTAAAATTATTAAATGGGATGAAGGGCCAATCAAGTAATGCTATTTCTTTTTAAACAGAACTCCAGGCCAAAAAATAATTTTTTTAAATCTTTCAGGCTAGGGATTGCCAGTAGAAGCAATTCTTTCCATAATTTCAGTTTATTTTATTAAGGCTATTTTTTATATACTCTCCATTGAATAATGTACACTTCAATTAATGAAGACTGAAACATTTTTGATTGTCTCCCATGATCTCATACAATATACACCATTAATATCTTATATCAGGTATTTCCTTTGACATTCTAGAACAAAATAGAGTTCCCTACTCTTCTGACAAATGGATATAATGAGAAGAAAAGGAAAAAGGAATCAGGACCTCTGACTAGGAACACTTGAGGCTCCACCAATCCTCTTTCCCCTCATTATTTTTAAGACTCACTATGGTAATAATTTTATTGAACAACACAGAGTGAATAGAAAGATTAAGAGAAAGTTTCTTTCTCTTTTTAGGACAAAACCAGAGGTATCTGCAATAAAGAATCACTTGTTCTACTGGGTTCACAGTGCAATTTTCCTACGTTCCTTCCTTTATATTCCATGTACACAATACAGTCATCATGGTTAAACCTTCAACAAGCAATTGCAAAATCTTTGCAAAAGTTAAAACACTAAAAATTTAGCAGAGAAAAAAAATTATCTTGATAAATAATGATTCAACAAAAACTGATATATCACTGCTGAGCAACCTCCTCAATTCTGTGGAGCTAGAAAGGATACATCCTAAAGCACATTACATTAAGAAATATGACTTATCAAGAGACCCAGGATTATAGGAAATTATCTTAGTTCTTTAGAATAATTCAAATGTTTAGTCTAGCTCAACATTCACTAACATCATTAAAAAGAGCAGCATGCTAAGAGGTATGATGTCAGGGAAAGAATTGGGAGATGTTTGTGAAGAGATATTGAGAATGAAACCACATTTCAACTCCTACCAATTCTTCCTGTCTGCAAAGCACCACAATCTATATATCTATATATATATATAAAAGCCTAAGCGACCGTTATGACCAAAGACTGAACTGACTGAAATGACCGGTTGACCAGTCGCTATGACGCGCACTGACCACCAAGGGGCAGATGCTCAACACAGGAGCTGCCCCCTGATGGTCAGTATGCTCCCACAGCCAACCTCCCGTGGCTGGCCAACCTCCCGCAGTCCCTCCCCCTGTCTCTCGCCCCCAGCTGGCAGGCCCCAATCAGCCTGGCCCCGATCGGGACTGGGTGAGACGGCCCCGATTGGCCAGGCCTAGGGACTCCACCTGTGCACAAAATCATGCACCAAGCCTCTAGTATTATTATAATCAACAGTAGCAATCTCAATCCATACTTAACTGATTTGAACAGGCACAAAAATAAATTAAAGACAAGAGACTTAATAAGTAAGAGAACCAGAAGTGCAATTAAAGAATTCTGGGATTCCAGCCCTTTAGCTCCATATTCTGATATAACAGTAAATAGAGGCCCGATGCACGAAAATTCGTGCAAGAATAGGCCTTCCTTCCCCTGGCTGCCAGCACTGGCTTCCCTCCGGCACCAGGGACCCGGGCTTCCCTCCGGCCCCAGCTTCATCTGGAAGGATGTCTGATCTAATTAGCATATTACCCTTTTATTATTATAGAATTATAGATAGGACAAAAACCAAGTAACTAACAAAAAATCCTCCATTAACATTATCAAAATCAGTTAAGAATAGACCTGATTCAAAGTTGAAACTGTTTTACAGGTAATTCACTACCTGCGACAACTAACAAAGTAGCTGTAGCTATTTTCATTTTAAAAAGAAAAATATAAGACAAAAGAAAAGCAACAGATCCAGAACTACACAGTAAGTTAATTCTGAACACAGAAGTTTTAACTCCCTGTGTGACTCTATCCCCAAACCTTTTGGTCAGAGAAGTCAATCAGCTGTTTTAAAATGCTAAAACCTGATTTGTACAAAAGAAAAGAGTGTAAAAATCATACCTGGTGGTAAAAATCATCATCATCAAAGATTTCTTCATCCAAGTCCTTTAGGTGGGCATTGGCAGGAGCCTGAGGAAGGATCTCCTATATCAGTAAGAAGAAAAAGTGAATACCATTAGGTTATCAAAGTATTGTAGTACTATAAACATTCAAAACACTGTTTTCCTTAAGATATAAAGAGCTCTTAAAATTAAAGAACAAAAACAATCCAATTGAAAAATGGGCAGAAAACATAAACAGGAACTTGACAGAACCCCAAATAGTAAAAAAATCATTTGAAAATATGTTTAACTTCATTCTAATTATATATATATATATGTGTGTGTGTGTATATATATATATATATATATATATATATATATATATATGCAAATTTAAATGAAAAGACACCATTTTTCACCTCTAAAACTGGCAACACTCAGACTGGAAAACACAGCTGGTGGGATTGGAAATTACAGCCTTTTTTGGAGGCAATTCGGCAGTATTCATAGGGGTTTAAAATGCATATTCTCTTTGATTTAATATTTCCAACTCGAGAAATCTATCCATATGTTCACACAAATACAAAAATATAAATGCTCAGGAATGTTTACTATAGCACTGTTTTAAAACTGGAGATAACAAAAATATCCACTGTTCGAATAAATTATAGTACACATCCATACAATAGAATACTCTAGCCATTAGGAAAAATAAGATAAATCTCTATGTAATGATACGGAAAAATATCTGGGATATATTAAATTTAAAAAATTGTAAGATTTTATAAATACTTTATAACATTTTATGTATTTATATACACATACATATCGATATAATTTAGTTTAAAAGAAAAGGCAACCACATTTTATATACATATATTTATGTATGTTGCTATGTACATATCTTTCTGTGTCAGCAGAGAAATATACATATGAATGGAAAATAACCCAAAAGCATGTTACAACTATGAACATTGGTTAAATCTGAGGAGTAAAATTTTCAGACTAGGGGGAATTTTACTTTTCATTTAAAATTCTTCTGAACTTAAGAAAGTATTAAATATATATTTCTACTATAAATAAAAGAGTTTCCTTTCAACAAAAGAATCTAACTATTCCAATTTTGGATCCTTTTCTGGAGTATCTAAACATCCAACATAAAGCCTAAAGAACACACTTGCTTCAATACTGACATTTCTAAAGAAATTGCTTTAAAAATGAATTTTAAAGTTTGGATTACAAATGCTTCCATTACCAGACTCATATCAACTTCAAAATTAAGACTACACACAAGTTAAGAATAGCTCTAGCCGAAACCGGTTTGGCTCAGTGGATGGAGCGTCGGCCTACGGACTGAAGGGTCCCGGGTTCGATTCCGGTCAAGGGCACGTACATTGGTTGCGGGCACATCCCCAGCAGGAGGTGTGCAGGAGGCAGCTGATCGATGTTTCTCTCTCATCGATGTTTCTAGCTCTCTATCCCTCTCCCTTCCTCTCTGTAAAATATCAATAAAATATATTAAAAAAAAAAGAATAGCTCCATATTTTAAAACCATTTTTTAAAAAACACATTTCTTTAACAATCTAGTCATGTTTTTCCCACTTGCTTTTATTAATTTTTCATATCAAGAGTAATACCTACAAGGAGGTGATCAGATTTTTCAGTTAATTAGCCTCACAGAAACTGCTCCCCCATAATCATCCTGCATGCATCACAGAGTTCTTACCGGTTGCCCTGGCAAACTCTCCGGGACAGGCTGCGCTGCTGGCTCAGGTTTGCCAAGAACTTGGTAAATAGAACGCTTGGTCTGTGTCCTTCGAAGTAATCTTTCTTTGTCCATTAGAATATGATCAATCTGAGTCAAGATTGAGCGTTCAAAGGCACCAAAACCCTGCAACAACATTAACCAGTGTCAGATAATGCAGAAAGTCTGTGCTGAAGGCAGCTACATTGGTTTCTCTATCTTTCTTGTCAGCAGAGAAATAGACAACCCTTCTTTCAAGAGAGACTTTCTGTTAAAGACTGAGTTTGTGAATGGCTGTAATTGTTCTCAGAAAAAAAAAAAAAAAGTGGTTAATAGATTATATTACTTTCCTACACCCAGAGTTTAACTTCTGCTCCTTTAATAATAATTGTTTAACATCAACTTCTTTATTTGTATTTCCAACACTTGAACACTTATAAGGCCACAATTTCTAGAATAAAATATTCTTTCTAATAAAGTTAAAATCACAAGTCTGAATGGTATAAGCCCCAATGGTAGGAATTCAGTAAATTTTTTTCTACAGAATGACTGATTACCACAGTGACATCATCCATACAAACGAGCTGTAGATCCAATTTCTTAGAACTGCTTCAGGTTGCCACAGCATGTTACTCTCTCTCTCTCTCTCTCTCTCTCTCTCTCTCTCACACACACACACACACACACACACACACACACACACACACACACACACTTGCCTTCCCCAGTTTTCCAGAAGCCAGTTTGGTTTTATCATGCCACTTCTGAAGTGTGCGGTTCCTGTAAACTGTGAAGTCAGCAAAACGCTTTGCCATAAAGCCAGGATAGTCATCCATCTCCAGCTTCCTCTTTGGTGGGGCCCTTTTCTGCTTCTTCTTCTCTCCTACCAGCTCTTCATCTTCACTTGAAATCTCCTCCTCACTAGAAAACCAGGAAGAATAATGAGTCCAATATAAATAAAAATTCCCCACATAAAAAGCTAGACTTGCATGAAGTTGAGAGTATTTAGGCCTTCCCTATTTTGTCTACACGTTAAATAGAACCACAGATGTGAGGATGGATTTTATTTTGTTTGAAAAGAATGTTCATGAGGTCAATCAAAACCTCATTTAACTTTTCAAATAAATATAACTGGTTTTGCCGAAACCGGTTTGGCTCAGTGGATAGAGCGTCGGCCTGCGGACTGAAGGGTCCCAGGTTCGATTCCGGTCAAGGGCATGTACCTTGGTTGCGGGCACATCCCCAGTGGGGGGTGTGCAGGAGGCAGCTGATCGATGTTTCTCTCTCATCGATGTTTCTAGCTCTCTATCCCTCTCCCTTCCTCTCTGTAAAAAATCAATAAAATATATTTTTTAAAAAAACAATAAAATATATTAAAAAATATATATATATATATAACTGGTTTCAAAATATTTCTTAAAAGGTAAGCAAATCATAAAATTACATGAGATTGCAAAAACATTATTAGAAATGCATATGAACCAAGCCTATACTAGTTACAAGAGGGTCTTTAAAAGTTAAAACATATAATCATACTTTTATGACCTTAATCACCAAATCAATAAAACAAATGCCTCCCTATAACCAATTGTTCAGGACAACTGAATAATATTAGTTAAGCCAGATGAAGAGAAGATGAATGTGAAGAAAACTCAAAGGGGTAGGCAACAGAACCAGCATTAAGCCCCAATATTATGCGCAACTGCCATGAGAAAGTAATACAACCTCCAATTATATAGCCAATTGCATTCACTGGATTACAGACCCGAACACACAGTAGGTACTCAATAAATGTGAGTTTACTACTTATCCCTCCAATTCCATAGAAAAGAATGAAGCAAAGGATAAACAAAAGGGAAAGCAGTAAGCAGGTACCATACACAGCAGGCTCAAACAAAGGGGTAGGGAGATGCTTCACTGAATGTGATAATTTCAGTAAAGAAAGGGGTTTATTCTACTGTTTCTTGAAATTTTCCACCCTTCAAAATAACTGCTTCTTCCCTCAGTGAAAAGAAGATGGTTGTGACCAGAGATTCCATGGTATGGGCACAAAGTGCTTCATAAACATTAATTAAGCACTGACATTAAAATACACTTTCATCTACTAATTTCAATAGCTCTAAAGAGAAGGCAAGTCTTTTGCTGAAGTCACAAAGAGAATAAGGCACAACTAAGTATAAAAATTCAAAACTTAATTCCCAATTTTGTGCTATCCTGGTAAATATAAGTGGCTCTATTTTACTAACATTTAAGTCTGGTATCTGCATGGAAAGGATTTAGCTTTCTTTTTCATAAATGATGGGACACTATTCAGATGAAAAGAAAACAAGCAACTCCACAGCTGCATTCCTCCTACCTTTCTGCTTTGGGCTTCGTCCCATCTACTAGGTACCTAGTGTCAGGGTACTGGAAGAGCAGCTCTTCCTGAAGACCTACCAATGACCTCAACAATGCTTTAAGTGCCTTGTGACCTGGGAAATAAAGCACAGAGAAGGAACAATTATCATGGCTCCTGAGCAGTTCTGGCTCAGGGTAAGAGTGCAGGCAGGCACAGGGTATGCAGGGACTAAGAACAACAACCTGAAGAGGAAGGCATTGTATTATTTCCTTTTACGAATTCTGTTTTTCAAAAATATGTTCTTACCTGGCTCTCCTCATAGCCAACAGGATGCATTTGTAAAAAAGTTCATCAGGATTCAGTATATAGTCTACGGCTAAGCACTTTCAGAATAAAAACTCTGAGAATTGAACTCTTACCTTCTTTATCAGCCTAGTCCTACTAAAGAGGCTAATGACACTGGTCATCACTATTTATGTGTTGATAGCACTCAGACATCTCTCCCAAGCTCAAACTTTCACATTTCCAGCAACTCCAAGAAAATCTTCACATGGATGCCCATCACTCCTTCATATATACCATTTCAGAAATAGAACCTTTTTCTTCCTAATACTTCTTCCTGGTCTGATTTTTCTCTTCTCTGTTTAATGTGTTTTCATAGATCACTGACATTTTTGGTGCCCTTATTCTATACATTTAATTGATTAAAATTGTATATTTTTCACACTAATAGTTATCTCTGGCCACGCTTCTATCGCTCCTTCCCTTTTCCCCTTAAATAACTGCAGTCTTCTCACAAGTAACCTTACTTTCATTTAGCAATCCCTACATTCATTTTTTATTTACAATCCACAGCTTAAGTGATTTTTATAAGTCTTGTTCTATCATTTCTGCTTCTACCCGGCCCAGCATGAATGATACTATTTACATCCCAACTTGTTTCATCAATGGTACACCAACACCCGAGTTAAACAAGCTAACCTTGTGAGACAGCCTTCTCAGATTGGTCAGAAGGAAATCAATAACCCAATAGCTACGTTGTATCCCTTCAAATACTCTGCATATAGGACTACATAAATACTTCTTTGTTTAAAATAAGACCCTTGATCACAGCTTTTCTAAATTCTGTATTCTAGTCCTTTTATAATCAGTGTATATCCGTACCACTTGGGAACATCTGCAGTACATAATATTACCCGAACAATCCAAAATGCCTTGTGTTCCAAACCAAAATTCCAAATCTATTGCTCTGCCTCTTAAAAAACAACAAAACAAAATTTTCACCAAATATGAAGACAACTTATACTCATGAAGAAGAAAAAAGTAATACAGCATTATTCTTCGTACTTTCGGCTTTCAAGAAATGGATTAAGTATAAACAAGATGATAACACAGGCCAGAAGGAAAAATAGAACAAAGATGTAACAATTTTAAAGCCTAAAATCAGTCAGTATAAATGTGCTAAGTGTATAAGTAGAGCAACACAAATTATGTAAATATATATGGGAAATTTTAAAAGGAATGAGTAGAACAAAGAATACAAATGATAATTACAAATATTAGGTTACCACAAATGGTAATCTGTGAAAAGACCCAAGAATTGATAAGAGATATCCCAAGTAGCTAAGTTTCTAAAGTATATATTGTAGCAAGAACATTAAGAAAATAGAAAAGACACTTATACTTGGAAGGAAGCCCATTAAAATGGAGAATTGTCATCTCATCCAAATTCTATGTATTAACCACTATTTTATAACTTCTTTTCTAGAAATGTCTGTATCTTAAGAGACAGGGCCCATGTTTTCCAAAGTGAAACCACAAATCAATTTTACATTTGCACACCAGTTTCTAAAATTCCCAAGACTCAACTTTGAAAATATTATGCTAAGTGAAATAAGCCAGTGGCAGAAGAGCATATACTGTATGATTCCACTTACATGAGGTACCTAAAACAGTCACATTCATAGAAAGTAGAATGGTGCTTGCCAGGGGTTGAAGGGAAGGGGGAATGGGGACTTATTGTTTAATAGATACAGTTTCAATTTGAGATTATGAAAAAGTTCTAGAGATGGATAATGGTGATGGTTGCATAACAATGTGAATGTACATAATGGTACTGAACTGTACACTGAAAAATGGTAAATTTTATGTCATGTATATTTTACCACAATTAAATAAACACTTTAAAAAATCCCAAGACCGGAGTATAATAAATAATTCTACCATCCTAGACAAAATAATCTACAACCCCTCAATCTTGAATTCAGTCAAAAAGAACAGGGGGGAAAAGCAATATTATTCTGCCTTTAAGAAGAAGGAAATTCTGACACATGCTACAATATGGATGAACCTTGAGGACACTAAGCTAAATGAAATAAGACAGTCACAAAACAACAAATACTATATCATTCCACTTATATAAGTTCATACAAACAGAAAATTGAAGGGTAGTTTCCAGAGGTTGGGGCAGAGGGAAATAGTGAGTTGTTTTAATGAAGTGTAAAGATTTTTAGCTTTGCAAGATGAAAAGGTTCTAGAAACTGGTTGTACAACAATGCGAATATACTTAACACTACTGAACTGTACACTTAGAAATGATTAGTAAGGTAAATTTTATTATGCATTTTTTTTTGCCACAATAAAAAATTTAAAAGAACAGAAAAGGCAAGTGCCTGTCCCTTACTTCCACTAGGTACCACGTGTCATGTTCTAAAATATGAAATGAAGAACCATGCAGGGAAGAAGCTGCAGAGCAGTCCATAATGTTTATAGCTGCTTGCCCCCAACAAGCAAGTCATAATTTGACTCTAACATGTAACATAACCAAGAATTGTGAAAACATCCCATGAAAGCCTAGTACTTTAAGGGCCACTCTCAAATAGCTATACAAGCCCTTTTATTTTGTTCAAGTCAGTTTTTAAAAATCCATTGCAGATATATTAGACAGCCTATCAATCCAACAAGAAAGCAGAGAGCCAATATCAGTAAATCAAAGTGTGCCTTTCTGTTAATACTCTCTCATATGTTCTCATTTTATACACCCCTTCACCCAGTCAGAAAGTAGCCCTGAAGTATTTAAGCTCCATTCAGGGATAGCACCACCATGCATCAAAGTGTCAAGAGACCTACCAGAGATGAAATCTGCAATTCTGTGCTTCTAACCACACCAAAAAAAAAAAAAAAAGTTTATCAAAGTCACTAGTAGTCAACACATGGACAACGGACAACTTCCTGTAAAGAGATTTAGAAGAAAGAACCCAATCCTCATTTCTTTGCAATATTTGGGCTACATTTCCTCCTAGTAAGATTTTATGTAAAACCTGAGGAGACAAGGAGCAATGCTTTATTGGACGTGGTAGGCCTCATCAAAGCCACAACTGACAAGAGTGAGGAAAGACTCTCTCTGGGAGGCTCAAATCTAACAGTGAATTCTTCCCAGACAAAACCAAAACAAACCCTCTTTATCATTCATATAGGGCTGAATTCTGTTTGTTCAACCCTATAAATTATAAAGAGAATGGAATCAACAGTTTCTAATTCACTTGTAATTTTTCACCCATTACTGTTACAGTTTTTAAAAGCAGCAAAGATGCATATACTTTCTTCTCTCTCCTTCTTGGCAAGTGGTTACCAAAAAAACAAACAACAACAACAACAAAAATAGAGACTGTCAAAGATATATGTGTATTTTGCCCTATATGGTCAATTTCCAGAAGAGAGAAAGAAGAACATATGCCTCACCGTGTTACCAAGATTCAACCTAAGCATCTAGGCACCAGCTTTAGGAATAATTTTCCAAGCAGATAATAAATAGAAAGAGTGCTTTACTAAGGGTCAGGAACCCCACATTCTAACTGACACTATCACTAACTAGTCATTTTATAGACTGAGTGGACCAATGTAATCTCTTTGAGTCTCAAGTTTCTCATCTATAAAACACAGATAAATCCTTTGCCTGTATATCACAGAAAAATAACAAATGTTTTTTATATATTAAGGTATTTTAAAAAGTTTTAATTTTATAAAGATGGAAAGAATATTACCATAAAAATCATCATTTCACATGGTGAAAATTCTTAAGCTCTGCTTGTACTGATCTACAGCACTAGGGCTGAGCTAGTACTCACAGTCCTATATTAAGTATTCATTTGCATGCTACCCATATGCAAGCATTCTATATAGAAAATGTCACCAATCTAAAAACCATTTTCACCTAACAGCTTTATTTTTCCCCCTGATTCATCTAGGCTGTCCAACAAAAACAAAATTGTAGGCAGAGAATAAGTTTGGACATGGGTGCACAGTTCATTTATTAGATTATAACCCAATACGTAAAACTTGGGTAAGGGGGTGGAGGTGGAATGGGAAGAGTGAATATATAAAGTAAAATAAAGCTTACCTTATCAGATTTTAAATATCTATACCGTTATTTTTAAAATAATATGCAAACATACAATTATTTATGTACAATAAACTGCCACATCCCTATTACCCCCAGATAAATATATTGAACTAGAATGTACATATTACAAGGGCATTTCTTTTTCCTCCTTCAAAAGTAACTCTAGAACTAGAGCTAAACTATAGGTCAAAATGACACACAATATATTGGCCTGAGAACAATACTTTTCATTCAAATCCACACAAGCCTGCCACTTGCACTAGTCATCCCCGGCAATTAATCCCCCAAGAAAGACGTTTGATTAAATCTTTTCAAGCAAATCCTTTGCTTTGCTTTTGTTAGTTCACTTCTTGTCAACATCTATTAAAATATGCCTTTAATTCTCCCACAATCTTAAAAAACACCGATTCCACTGTCTTCAACTTTAATCAACTGTATGGCCGGCATTTTTCATTTCATAATAATGTGCTGCTTGGAATTCAAGAGGCAGGCTCAGCATCAATCATCTGGTAAGAATTTTTCCACTGCAATAAATATGCAAATGAGGAGAGCCAGTCAGTCGTATTTCAGGCCCGACTTGCTAGTGTTTTAAAAAAGACACAAATTTATTAATTGCCGGTGGCCAGAGGAATCCTATTACTTTGGGCATTGATTACAAAGCTGTGTGAGTGATTATTGTGCAACTCGCGGGCTACCCAGGCATGAGGAAAAATTATTAAAGCAAGGCAGAGATTATCAACTCAGAATAACAATAAGCCTTAACATTTAGGCCCTAACTTCTTCAACAAAGAATTACGTGAAGGCTCCACTGTATCATAATTCCAAATTCTGTCAGTATTACTGTTTGGGCTGGTACTTTATTCCCCAAGCAGAATGGTGTTACCAGTAAGAAAGAGTACAGTAGGTAACAAATTCCTTAACACCAACCATATGGATGAGTTGTTACCATTTCCAATGTGTGTCCAACTAGAATTTTTATATATCCATGTATGAATACATATATACAGATGTGTGCACATACTGATTCCCAGATATAGATACATGGCTGTGTTATTATTGAGGACTGTGGTTTTAACTGGAACAGTATAAGAAGTACTGTCCCAGTGTGTTGGCTGGTTCTGTGAACCAAAAGCAGAATTTTTTTTTAATGTTACAAAATAACCACCAGGATAACATTTTCAAAGCAGAGCATGGAGACTTATATTCTAAATCATGACGGCTAAGCCAAAAGCAGACTTGGGTTTTCATACCTCTGAGGGTACCACAGTAGAAGGCATGCAATCTATGCAGAGGTCTATGGAGAAAAAGGTTTGATAGGCTAATACAGAATGCAAAGTGTTTTTGTGAGAAACATTCAGCCCAAGACATATTAAATCAAATCAGAAAGAGGACTCAGTGGGCAAAACTTATTTTTTTCTCTTAAGAGAATGATGTGGGGAGTTGGGGGAGTAAGTGGAAGTTGAAATAAGGGAGAGATGAAGAGACACATGATAAAATATATTGGGTGAGCCCCTCACAGAAAGAAACAAAAAGAAAAAATCCTTAACATTTTACATTACTGCCACACTAAGTAACATGATAGATAGTGTGCATTTGAGTTCTGTGGAGGGACATCCCACTCAAGTTGTAATTTCTGACCAGGCATGAATTTATAAGGAGGGGAAAAGAACTGCAGAATTTCTTAGGTTTCCCTGAATACTCTCTCAAACACCTTGATGAAGTGTGTCAATAAATCCTTAAAAAGCCCTATAGGACACAGCAATCTAACTGATCAATGTACTTCCTGAAATCCACTACAGTTACCTCCTTCCACTTCATAGTTCCTAGACAACCTCCATTGCTCTGGAGTACTTCCCTAACAAGGGAAATTGATTACCCCCCTTTAAAAAGAAAGAGTAACGGCTCAGAATATGAGGTACTTCAAATCCAAGTTTATTTACAAGTAATTGTTTAACTGCCTAACAGGAGTTCCCCGGGAGAGTGGGGATACTCTTTTATCTGATTAGATATTTTATATGCATATATTACTTTTATAATTTAAAATACTATTTAAAGTTAACTTTAAAGTAAGAAAACTTATTAAAAATAAAATTAGAACCACAATCCAAGTCACCCTCTCTTTCATATAAAATAGTCTGACCCCTTCACATTAAAAAGCCTTTAAAGCAGTGGTTCTCAACCTTTTTAATGCCACGACCCTTTAATACAGTTCCTCATGTTGTGGTGACCCCCAACCATAAAATTATTTTCGTTGCTACTTCATAACTGTAATTTTGCTACTGTTATGAATCGTAATGTAAATATCTGTGTTTTCCGATGGTCTTAGGCGACCCTGCTAGCGGTTCTCAACCTGTGGGTCACGACATTATGGTTGGGGGTCACCACAACATGAGGAACTGTATTAAAGGGTCGCGGCATCAGAAAGGTTGAGAACCACTGCTCTAGAGCCAAAGAGAAGCAGCATGAGGTGCAAGCACTCAGGACCGGGAGCAAGAGAGGGTTGGATTCTGCCTCTGCCTGTTGCCAGCTATGTAATTGTGGATATTTTAGTTCCAGAAAAAGGATGCCTATGTCACATGGCAGAACATCTTATTACACTATCATTTCCAAATCTAATGCTGACAAGCAAACAAACTGTGGATTTCGTATCTGCTAACTGTGATAAATATGTATCCTCCACAAGCTGACCTTTGTTAACAGAAGCAAAGTAATCGAACTGAACTTTTTCCTTATTATAATACACCAACTATAATTGTATAGGTTACTCGTAAGAGTCTCAAAACCATCTTACCAGATTGAAGAACCTAAAATTGCTACAATGTATTCTCATGAAGATTTAGTAGTTATCACGGATAAATAAGGCTCAGACAATAAAAGTTTTCCTTTTTTTTAATATTAGGAAGACTAAGCATTATTTATTTGCCAACTCAAAATGAAACACTTGGAGAGGATGCTTTCATGTAAACAAAGAACAAAAAAATACTTAAATGATTTATGCTTTAAAAGTGGTTTACCCATCTCTACACCTTACTATGAGCTCCTTGAGGCAAGGACTATAAACCTTGGTATGCTTAGTGTTGGCAAATGGTGGACTCTATGTTGCTGACTGAGTAACTGAAAAAAATGACACTGTAATATTTTTCTTGGCACATACTTTTTTGTATGTGCATTTCAAGTCATCAAAGAACTAACTGTACTAGTAAGTGCAGAATTTATGTATATAACCCTTTTAGGAAGAGGGAAACAAATACTTTGGCCATAGAACTACAGTCTAAGAAAAGACTGTACTATCACTATGAAGATAACAGTTAACACTAAGAACCTATTAAGTAGCAGGCACTAGCTCCTAAGCACTTTGTATGTATAACTCATTTAAATCCTCACAACAACCCTTTGATTAGGTACTATTATTATTATACTACCACTAGAGGCCTGGTGCATGAAATTCGTGCACAGGTAGGGTCTGTAGGCCTGGCCAGCGATCAGGGCCAATTGGGACCGGGCCTCCCTTCCCTGGCTGCCGGTCAGGGCCTTCCTTCATTCTGTGCCACCCCCTGGTGGTCAGCACACATCATAGCTAGCGATCGAACTCCCAGTGTCCCGGTCAAATTCCCGAGGGGACAATTTGGATATTAGGCTTTTATATATATAGATAGAAGATTACTGGTATACAGATGAAGGAAATGAAACACTCCTACAAGCTTTAAAAAAAAGCCTGCACATTTTTCCACTTTCTAGGTCAATGTATATGTATGAGTACAAACTACCTGGAAAACGAAGTGTAATATAATTACTAAAAAATGACAAAACTGTCCTCCCCTTACACAATTAAACACACACACACACACGCGCGCGCGTGCGCGCGCGTGCGAGGCTCTGTTACAATGTTATGTCCAGCCCTAGCCAGTTTGGTTCAGTGGACAGAACATCGGCCTGAGGAATGAAGTGTCCCAGGTTTGATTCTGGCCAAGGACACATGCCCGGGGTTGTAGGCTCAATCCCCAGTAGGGTTGTGCAGGAGGCAGCCAATCAATAATTCTCTCTCATCATTGATGTTTCTCTCTCTCTGAAATCAATAAAAATATATAGAAAAAATAAAAGATAGCAAAGTATTGCTTTTAAAGAAAGAAAAAGTAGATTTATATTCATTAACATGGGAAGATATAAAGCATAATCTCATTTATGGCTTTTAAAAAAGTTTAAATTGACATAAAGTATATGGAAAGATATATACCAAATTGCTAAATACAGTTATCTCTGAAGAGCACTATTAAGAGTAGGGAAAAAGGGGACATGTTTAATCCATGTTACATATTTCAGTATTGTTTGGGGGCAGGGGGCAGTACTATCTGAAAAAATTTTTTTACTACAAACAAATTTTATTTTTATGGTTTTTAAAAAGGCAATGAAGATTAAATAAATATATTTCAAAATACAGAGATGTCTTCTAAGGTAAATGTAATTCTTTCTGTCAACAGAAAATCAAACAAGGAGAAACATTAAAATAAAAGCAGGAAAGATTAGAGGTGGCCAGAAGATTGATTGACAAGGAGACTATCCACCCCTAAAACTAGTTTAAAATTTTCCCTGTACGATTCCCAAAAACCAATAAATGTAAGAGAAAAATTGTTTACCCTCATTAAAAACTGGGAAATATAAATTTTTAAAAATGTAAATTAAAATAAGCAGAAACCATTTTCCATCTATTAAAGTGACAAAGATGAAAAAAAATAAGATAAAATTCAGTATTGACAAGGAAAAGGGAAACTGAAATTCATATAAAGAATGTAAGAATGTGAACTAATATAGCTTTACTGGAGGGCAACTTGGCGATACAGATCAAAAGCCTAAAAATTTAGTATATCCTTCGAACACATACTAATTCCACATACAGAAATTTATTTTATGCAATAACATAATCATGGATGTGAATAAAGATTTAGTAACAATGATGTTTATTGTATTATTTATAAAAATGAAAAACTGGACACAATCCAAATGTCCAACAATAAGTAATTGGTTATGTGATGGAAAGTGTTTGCTAGCATTAAAAATAATGCTCTAAAGCCCTGGCCAGGTAGCTCAGTTGGTTAGAGCTTCATACCCATACACCAAGGTTTCAGGTTCCATCCCTGGTCAGGGCACATACAAGAATCAACCAATGAATGCATAAACAAGAGGAACAAGAAATTGATATTTCTCTCCTCCCCTTCTCTCTCTCTCTCAAATCAATTAAAAAATAATAATAATAATAATGTTGTAGAATAGTATTTAATGACATGGAAAAATATTCATGATCTCTGTTAAGCAGGAAAAAACAGATTGCAATATAGAATATAGTTCCATTTTTGTTCTAACTACACACCCACAAGGGGGAAAAAACTAGAAAGGATACACATACCCACACAACAATATATTAAAGGTACTTAACGCTGGCTGCAGGGATCAGAGAGCATAATTTCCTTACTTTTTTGCGTGGCCATTTTCTGAATTTTGTATAATGATATGTACTACATTTATAAGAAAAATAAACCTGTTTATCTATTTCTTTATCACTTAAAAAATGCCATACCTGCCTATAGCAGAGGAACTAGGTCAGGTGATCCCCCGAGGGCCCTTCTAGCTCTCTTACTGAAAAAACAGTATGCAGGAAAAATTGAAGGATGCATTTACTACTTGCACTCTAAGCTTCTGTTTTACAACAAATTCATCTCCGTAGCACTCCTGACTTCATTCCTTTAAGCTTTGACCTTTATTCCCTCACACTTTCTTGGAAAAAATAAAATAAAATAGTTAAACTATAGGTACAGTGATTGGCCAAGAGAAAACCTGTTTCTGTACTAGCTTTACATCTAATGGTGTGACCTTAACTAGTTACTAACCTGTCCAAGACTTGATTGCCTCATATGTGCAGCACACTTATTAGCACCTATTTCACAGGCCGCTGTGAGAACTAAATGAGACATTTGTGAAGAACTTAATACAGTACATGGAGAGTAGTACACAACTGACAAATGGGAGCTATTTTTATTATTTTTAGTTTATATGGGCATCTAGCATTATACTTACACAATACTTATAAGATAGACGTAAATTGATTATCCCAATTCTCAAAATATCACATTTGATGGCTTTCTATTCATGTTCTTATATCTTACTAGAGGCCTGGTGCATGAATTCATGCAGGAGTGGGGTACAGCCAGCCCACCCCAATCAGGGCCGATCAGGCTGGGCCGGCCAGGGGAAGGGGTCGTGGGCGGTTGGTGGGCCAGCCCTGCCCCCAATCGGGGTAGGGTGGCCGATCAGGGGTGGGGCTGACCAGGGAAAGGGGCTGGCCAGGGATAGGGGCTGTGGGTGGTTGGCCGGCTGGCTCCGCCCCATGGTCGAGCTCCCAGTTGAACTTCCAGTAGAGGGGACAATTTGCATATTAGCCTTTTATTATATATGCCTTAGAGGCCCAGTGCATGAAATTCGTGCACGGGGGGCGGGGGGAGGTGTCCCTCAGCCCGACCTGCACCCTCTCCAATCCAGGAGCCCTCAGGAGATGTCCTACTGGGGAGCGGGCCTAAGCCTCAATCTGGCCGCCCTCTGCAGGAGGTGACCAGGCTGATTAGGGGAAGGCGCCACCCCCATCACCCCGCTGCTGCTGCCACTGCCGGCTGCTGCAGCCGCCAAAGTGTTTTCATCAACACGGACTCCAGTCCCTTCACCACGAAAAAAATGACAACTTTCTTTAGGCATTTTCAAGATGTCTCTTTCATAGGATATGATATCTCTTCCTTCCTTCCTTCCTTCCTTCCTTCCTTCCTTCCTTCCTCCCTCCCTCCCTCCCTTCCTTCCTTCCTTTCTTTTTATCCTCAACTGAGGATATTTTCCCACTGATTTTTAGAGAGCATGGAAGAGAGAGGGAAAGACAGAAAGACACATCAATGTGAGAGGGACACTTCAATTGGTTGCCTCCTGCATGAGCCCTGAACTGGGCCCTGGCCAGGGAGGAGCCTGCAACCTAGGTACATGCCCTTGACCAGAATCAAACCTGGACCCTGCAGTCGGCAGGCTGAGGCTCTATCCACTGAGCCAAACCGACTAGGGCAGGATATGACATTTCTTAGCCCCTCCAGCAGTGGACCTTCTTTTTTTCCTCCAGGAGTGAGGTGGAAAAACCCTAGATCACCTTCTTGAATTCTTATTACCCAAGTTACCAAGAACACTGAGAGTGGCGTATGGGGAGCTTAGCCAATGAGCAGTCAGAAAAGGTGTTCCTTTGCAGCTCATGCACAGAGGCAGGACTGCTGGTATGCGCAGCTGGCAGGCCCTCTTCTCTCCAGGCCTGTGCCATCCATGGCTTGCCTCACCACGCAGGCAGTCCCCTCCCGCCCACCTGCACGCGCAGCCTCCTCCTGAGTGGTCGTGACATTACAGCGTCCTGGCTAATTTGCATATTACCTCTTTATATATATATATAGATAAAGATATAGACAGATTGATATAGATATATATATAGATAAGTCATACTGAAGACATCAGAAATACTTTATAATTACTGGAGTAGAACATTTGTCTCTGCCCTTTCCCCAACCCTCACCATAGCTGACATTTATGTAGCCTAGATTATGTACCATCTGTAAGATGTAAGAACCTTTAAAAACTATCTGAGCCCAGCTGGTGTGGCTCAGTGGTTGAGCACTGACCCATGAACCAGGAGGTCATGTTTCAATTCCCAGTCAGGGCACATACCCGGATTGCCATCTCCAGCTCCAGTAAGGGGTGTGCAGGAGGCAGCAGATCAATGATTTTCTCATCATTGATGTTTCTCTCTCTCCCTCTCCCTTCCCATCTCTGAAATCAATAAAAATATAGTAAAAAAATATTTAAAAACAAAACAAAACTGAACAGCTTCTCTATCTCTAAAAATTCCCCTTGCATAAAACAGAATGAATAGCTAGTAAGAACTTTTCTCAAAATAGTAGCAATTTGGATTTATCTAGAGGCAAATTTACTCAATTGCCCCCAGGAAAAAAATCTGGTAGATTTGAGACTAAACATTCAGCAAAACGATCAATGTTATATGAAAGGTAATTAAAATTTATCAAAGAACTCAGCTATAATCCAGTGTTGTCCAAGTACAACAAATTTTCAAAGCAAATCATCTAGGCAAACTTATGTGGGGATAGGTTATAAATAATAATTATAATAATCAAGAGAGAATTATGTCTTAAAGGTATCATGATACAGACTTTCTCTAAGATAATTCATAAGTAACATTATAGCCTTTTTTTCCCATCACACCGCCTGCTACCCCCTATCCCATCTCCTCTCCTTGTCAAACTTCCATTAAGACTTAATGGAAAAATAAATCTAGTGAGAGAAAATATATACACATTAAAATGTCTGGAATAATACACCCCATGGTGTTTTCTCTGAGGAGGTGTAGGGATTTGGAAAACTGGGAGAACTTTTACTTTCTCCTTTACATACATCTATACTATTTATGTATTTTTTATATTTTATTTATTGATTGGCTTTGAAAGAGAGAGAAAGGGATAGATAGGGGAAAGAGAAACAATGATTTGTTGTTCCACTTATTTATGCATTCATTGGTTGATTCTTGTATGTACCCTGACTGTGGATCGAATCCCCAACCTTGGCATATCAGGACGACACTCTAACCAACTGAGCTATCTGGCCAGGACTTATATATATATTAATGGAAGAGCATAAGGACAAACTAAATTTAGTCCTATAAAATCCCTAGCAAGTTTATAATTTCAGGAAAAAAATGTCTCTACACTTTTGAAAAATGCTTTGCAGCTTCACATAGTATTTTTAAAGATAGACTGGCTACTATTAGAAAAATACATTACGAGTAGATAAGCATTAGCCATGGTTAAAACTGAAAAGAAGGAACCTGATGAACCAGTGAACTGATTTCGTGTTTCCAACTGCTATTCATATTCCCTTTCTTTTTTAACTGCCTTTCATTCTTCAACTCCCTTTATTTTTAAGAATAGTTTATTGATTTTTTAGACTGGGAGAAGAGAGAAATATCCATGTGAGAACATAACATCAATCTCCTGCCTCCTGCAGGCCCCCTACTGGGGGGTCAACCCCACAACCCAGGCATGTGCCCTGTCGGGAATCGAACCAGCAACTCTTGGTGCATGGGACAACACCCAATCAGTTGAGTCACACGAGCCAGGGCTACACTCCTTTCTTACACACCAAGATGGAGACCACCTCTGGTTTAGACCAAGGATTCCATACACCAAGAAACTTGCATCTTGCACTTTTACCATGTAAATAATGCACAGATCCTGCGGGAACATGCCAAACACTAGGATTCTTAATTAATGGAGCTCTTTAATGTGCAAATCAGGAACAAATTGCAAGTTCTGACTTGCATTGATTATGAAAACAATTGAATGAGCAAGACCCTAAAAAATAACCACACACAACAGAATCCTAAGTCTTTGAAGAGACCAAAAGAATACAAAGCTCTCAAACCAGTCAAGTCTGACCAATGTCCAAAATGCAAACCTAAAACAGTGCTGCTCACTAGTACACAATGAATTAAAAAACCAGAAACAAAAAGCCAACAGTTTAATCAGAAAGCAATCACTATAAAGCATCTATTCCACCAACACTTGCATTAAGCAGAAAAACGAGTGTTTACTCCAGAAGCTCATACACACTGTTTTAAGGAAGGGAAAAAACACACTATGTCCGCACTTATATGTATATAGGTATAACAAAACAATGCTGTCTCTTTAAAAAGAAATTCATCCTATATAAATTATAGCCATAAACTTTTCCTGCAGTGCAGCCTAATTAATTCTTGTTCTATACACAAAGGGAAATGCTGGGTGACAAATGGGTGTGAGGCCAGAAAGCTGCCAGGTCTGCAAAACATTTTCTACTTCAATTTATAAGCAATTTTGCAGTAAATCATCAACCAGAACCTGGAATCTCAGGAATCTCTGAGTGTCCAAACCACATTATATCATATCACTTATCAAAGAGAGAAGGAAAAAGAGTTTAAAGACATCTCATTTTTCAGTTCTAACCCACATCAAAATCTAGAAGCTCTGTGTAATCTATTATTCTCTTCTGGGTCAGGTTTTAGTACCAAAGATATATATTTCAAGCAAAAATGACAATATAGGTTGATGCAGCCCATTCTTCCATCCCTAGAAGTACTGTATCACGTATCCATTACTATAAGAAATATTCCCAGAGTTATCTGAGAATCAGCACACAACTATTTATAGCCCCTCCCTCAATCCAAGCAAAATGTTCACAATCAAACCAAACTGCAGGGTTCAGCAGTGAGCCACTATGGAAAAACAGGTGGGATACACTCCAAGGAAATGAGGCTACTGAGGAGGAAAATAGAAACTATAAAGAAAAAAGCAGAGCTGCCCCTATATAGTCAAACCCTTCCCCTGCCCCTAACTTCTGCCAGCTCTCCATCCCTTTTCGACAGAATGTCATCTGAATGGAATTTTAAAGTACATAATTTATTTTTTTTATTGTTTAAAGTATTACATATAGTATTACATATGTCTCCTTTAAAGTACATAATTTATTAGAACTGGACTCTTTCACTGCCATAACTTTGACATTCAACAAGTTTTTGCATTTATCATGTTTGTTCCTTTTTATTGCTGAGTAATGTACCAGAATTGGTTTACCCATTTGACACTGAAGGACATTTGGGCTGTTTCCAGTTTTGGGTGATAATCAACAAAGGTGCTATAAACAAGCATGTATAAGTCTTTGTGTGGACATATATTTTCATTTCTCTATGGTAAATATCTAAGACTAGGACTGCTGGATTATCTGGCAAATACATGTTTAACTTTATAAAAAAACAAACAAACTGCTCAACTGTTTTCCAAGGTGGCTGTCCTATTTTGCATACCCACTAGTAATAGATGTAAGTTCCAGTCACTCTGCATCCTTGCTAACTTGGTATTGTCAGGTGTTTGTTTTTAGCTATTCTAATAAGTATGTAGTAGTAGCTCATTGTGAGTTTAATTTGCATTACCTCAACACTAATGATTTTGTTAAACATTTTTTCATATGCTTACTTGCCATCATATACCTTCCCTGGAAAAGTTTCTGTTCAAATATATATTTAAAAATGAATGGAGAAGCAGTGAGAGAAACAGTGATATGAAAACAAAACATCATTGGCTGCCTCCTGCACACCCCCTACCGGGAATCAAGCCCACAATCTGGGCATGTACCCTGACCAGGAATCAAACCGACAGCTTTTCGGTGCACAGGACAAAGCCCAGGCAACTGAGCAACACCAGCTAGGGCTTTCGTTCTCTTTTTAATGGGTGTTTTTTATTGTTGGGTTTTGAGAGTTCTTTATATATTCTGAACACAAGTCTTTTGTTGAATATGTGATTTGCAAACATTTTCTCTAGGCCTCTAGCTTGTCTTTTCATTCTGTGAACATATCTTTCACAGAGCAAAATTTTTATTCTGATTTAGCCCAATCATCAATTTGTTCTTTCATGGATTGTACTTTTGATGTTGTATCTAAGAACCCTTTGCCTAACAAAGTCATGAGGATTTTTTTCCCGTGTGTTCTTCACTTTATAGTTTTATGTTTTATGTCAATGATCTATTTCATGTCAATTTTTGTCTAAAGTGTGAGCTATTGATTAAAGGTCATTTTTTGCAAGGGAATGTACATTGTTCTAGCACCATTTGTTGAAAAGACTATCCTGTCTCAACTGAGCTGACTTTGCACCTATGTAAAAAGTCAATTACCCATATTTCTGAACTCTCTATTCTAGTCCACTGATTAAAGTAACTTTTAGAATAGATAAACCCACAATGAAAGGACAAAGTATGAGAGAGATGACAGCAACTCAGTTTGGTAAGCTAAAAAGCCAATTAACTAAGCAATTATGAGAATGTCTAAAATTAAAAAGACTGGCCATATCAAATGTTTATGAGGATGTGAAGCAACTGGAACTCTTACACAATGCTGGTGAGATTTTAAAATGGTAAAACCACTTTGGAAAACAGGTTGGCAGTTTCTTTAAAAATTAAACATATAAACATATATGTACTAGAGGCCCAGTGCACGAATTTGTGCATGGGTGGAGTCCAGCAGGGCCAGCCAGGGGGAGGGGCTGCAGAAGGTTGGCCAGCTGGTCCTGCCCCCTGGTTGAACTCCCGGTAGAGGGGACAATTTGCATATTAGCCTTTTATTATATAAGAAGATATGCATAGCCCATGGACACAGGCAATAGGATGGTGGAGGGTGGTGGGTAGGGGCTGAGAGTATGGGAATAAATGGGGGGGAAATGGGAGATTTGATTGCGGGTAGTGAAAACACAATACAGTGAATATATGATGTGTTGTGGAATTCTGCACCTGAAACCTGTATAATTTTGTTAATCAGTATCACCCCAATAAATTCAATAAAAAGGAAAAAAATACTCAAAGAAGAAATTGAAAATAAAGCTAAAGAAATTATCTTAGAATGTAGAACCAGAGAGAGAAGAAAAAGAGAGAACTGAAAAAAAAAAGAGAACCAGAGGAACAGTCTAACACCAAATAATAAGCCTTCCAGAAAGAGAGAAAACAGAGATAATAAAATCACTAACAAAGTAATTTCAAGAAACTTTTCCAGGACTGGAAGTTATGTTTCCAGACTGAAAAGACCCTGCCAGTACTCTGCACAATGAATGAGGACACATGTACACCAAGGGGCAGCATCATGAAACTTCAGAATTCTTCAAAGAGAAGTTTCCAACATCCAAAAATGGAGGGGGAAAAAGTAAGATCAGGAATCAAAATGGCTTTTGACTTACCAATAGCAATTTTGTAAGGTGGAAGGCAATGGAATACTATTCTATAGAATTCTATATACAAACAGAATTGTGATGAGTGTCATTACAGAATAAAGGTATTTTCAAACAAGCAAGGTCTAAAAATGTTGATCTCTCATGCACCCTTTCTCAGCAAGCCAGAAGAGAATGTGCTTTACCAACGTAAGGGGATAAGCCAAGAAAGATGCTGGAATATGGAGAAGATCCACAGAAGCAATAAGTGAAGGTAATGCCAAGCACATTAGCTGGGCACAGAAGGTGAACAGTTCAGATTGAGCAAGTCAAAAGGCTCTAAGAGAGACTTCTGTAGGAAGATAAATCAGCAGAATATCTGATGCAACTGAATATCCTGAGGGGAGATTTAGACAACCAGAGTAAAGTTTGGGCTTGAATTACTGCATAGAAAACAAAATAAATAAAAATGGAACAATTATTAACTCTAGAAAACAAAATGGAGTGTGGGAAAGGAAAAATAATCATAATATATATATTACTCAGCTCAGCTGTGAACAGTGTTTACATAGACATAATATTGTAAACACTGACTATTGATCTAACCAAATTACAATATAACCATGAAGACAAGGAGGTGTGTATGAGTGTAGTAGGAGAGCTAAATCCTCATTTTCATAATGAAGAGTCAATAGATAATGCCTAGAACAGAAAAATCAAGTAAAAACAAAACATGTTAACTAGAGATATAAAGATAAATCCTATGGATTCCCAAAAAAACAGAATTAAAAATTTAATTTTTGCTTCGGGAGAGTAGGTTATGGCAAGGGGGTGATGTGTACAGCCAGCAGAATCTGGTTTTCATAACAAGCTTTGTTAAACTATTTGACTCTTCAAATTATATACATGTATAACTTGGGTGAAAATTTAAAAGGGAAACTGTCCAAGGTAAACAGAAAAGCTGGTGGAGATAGGAACAATTTTAGGAACTAAAGTGAAAACAAAACCAAAAAAAGCTTTAAATGTACATAATATACTCCAAGCATATTAATTATATTGAAAAGGAACATTCAGAAAGCAAAAGAGGTTAAAAATATAATTTAAAAAAAAAAAAAAGAAAAGAACTAGCTTGGCCAGTGTGGCACAGTGGTTGAGCGTCAACCTATGAATCAGGAGGTCACAAGTTCGATTCCTGGTCAGGGCATGTGTAGGGGTTGTGGGCTTGAGCCCCAGTAGGAGGGGTGCAAGAAGCCAATCAATGATTCTCTCTCATCATTGATGTTTCTATCTCTCTCTCCCTTTCCCTCCCTCTCTTACATTAATAAAAATATATTTTTTTAAAACTGCTCATTAAGATCACAGATGACCACCACGCTGCAAAACTAAATGTTCAATTCTCAATCCTCATTTACCTACCCTGTCAGGCACATTCTTATCTTTCATACCAGAGAATAAATAGAGACATAAAACAAAGTATCTACAATTACAGGAGTAAAACAGAAATAGAATGAGACTAAATATAAGACAAAGAACTCTTGTCTTCCAGAATGCTTCTGTACTGTTTATCATATTCAAGTATAATTTTCATAAAATGATTTAAGAATAGGTTTTAAGACATAAATAAAAATAGAGTAAGCATTTTATGCAGTGGTTAGGCTCTGAAATCTAAAGTGTGAGAATAAAGCAAAAATCAAGTTCTAACAAAACTACTTTAAAAATCCCTAAAATTGCCCATAAAGTTTAGCACCACGCTGTCTCTCCACAAGTTCAACATATTCAGTTCCTCCCCTCAAACACTAGTACACGCAGCTACTTCATTGATTAAACGAATAATTGTGTTTAGGACCATTATACAAAGACTGCATGCTGTCACTTTGGTGTGTTTTTTTTTTTAATTTTCATATTATAACTTTAAACACTAGATTCATACACAGTGTGTCTGATGAGAGGTATTCAGGAACAGAAAATAATTGATCCAGCTGCCTTCTCATGCTTACTCCAGGGCACTCACTCACTCACTCAATAAAATGGCAGGCAGAATTGCTGGTACTATTTAAGCTATTGCTCTCTCCCTCTTTTTCTTTTGGCCAGGAATATAGTGAAAGGTTAATTAAATGTCCATACAAAGTTCCCAATATTCGGTGTACAACTTCATCGTGAATAACAGAGTGATTCTACCTGGAACTCCTACTACTAGCCAGGGTTGCTGCCTTATCTAACTCATTACTATTAATGAGTTACTAATTGTTTCTGGAGCTAAAGACAACCCTAATTCCTAACAAATCCAAAACAAAACAAATTTCCATAATTTTGAAGTTTTCACAGCTCCGTCTCATGTTTTCAGGGCAGGAGGAATCACTGGGGAAGTCTGACACTCTGCTCCTGGTTGCACTACTTGGTTATTTTGGAAAAGCACTTGCTTTACTCTCTACATACTATAAGTGCCTAATTAACCAGGTTGGACAAAATAGGTAGTAGTTCAAGAGGGACCAAATGTCTTCCTACACAGAGCTCATTCGCTAATAAATAAGACAAAACATAGCATATATTTCAATGCTAAGTCAACAGGTATGATGTAAATATCAAATAGAAAGTTAACATCAAGACATGATTGTTTCATTTCCCACCTAGGAAAAAAGAAGAGATCAAAAAATAATATTCTGGGGGTGAGAGGGCAATGGGGGCATAAGGACATATATGTAATACCTTAATCAATAAAGAAAAAAATAAATTAAAAAAATAATATTCTGTGGTGGCAGGAGTGCAGGACATAACTTACAGATGGTAATTTCAATTGTTACAATTCTTCTAGGGCCAATTTCTCAACATATTCCAAAAGCCTTTTTTTAATAAAAGGTACCATACAATCCCTGTCCTAGCAACTCCATTTCCTGGGAATGCAGATCTGTGCTGTCCAATACAGTATCCACTTGCTACATGTGAGTATTGAGCACTTGAAAGGTGGTTAGTCCAAATTTTGAGATGCACTGAAAATGTAGACTACACTTTGAATTTCAAGACTTAACATGGAAAACTATACATAAAATACCTCATTTGTAACTGTATAGTGACTACATGTTAAAATTGTAATAAATTTTTGCCATGTTGGGTTAAATAAAATTTTACAAAAATTAACTTTGCCTCTGTCTTTTACCTTTATAATGTGGTTACTAGACAATTTAAAATTACACATGTGGCTTGCATTACATTTCTATTGGACAGTGCTACTTTTAGACAAACTGCACAGATATGTATGTACAAGGATGTTTATCAAAGCATGCTTTATAAAAGTGAAAAACTAGAACTTAAGCATCCATCAATATAGATTGGTTAGACAAATTGCAGTAAATCTATAAAGTGTAATATTCTGTAGCCACTGAAAATGCTGATGTACATCTAAATATACTAACATGAAATGATAAATTAAATAGAAAAAATAAGTTTACAAAATAATACTTATTTTTAAGAGTCCAATTTCATTTTAAAAAGGGGGGTGTGTGTGTAAGCACAGAAAAAGATCTGAAAGGATATTTATCAAAATAACAACTGTGATTATCTCTGGGCAGCAGGATACAGGTAAACCTTATTTTTTTCTTTATGCTTTTACTAGAAGCCCGGTGCACAAAATTCATGCACGGGTAGGGTCCCTAGGCCTGGCCGGCAATCAGGGCCAATTGGGGCCTTCCGGATGCCGGCTGGGGCCTCCCTTCCCTGGCTGCCGGCCGGGGCCTTCCTTCGTTCCGCGCCGCCCCCTGGTGGTCAGCACACATCATAGCAAGCAGTCGAACTCCCAAGGGGACACTTTGCATATTAGCCTTTTATATAGATAGATATATTTCCTGAATTTTTGAAGTAAGCATAACATAATTTTATAATTAGAACAGTAAAGCTATTTTAAAAAACGACAGCCATCATCTGAAACAAAAAGATCAATCTTATATGATCTTGGCTAAATGAAGTCCACAGTGATAGAAGTCCTTAAATCTATACAATGCTACTCTTGGAGAAGCTTGCAAGTGCCTTCATCCCAAGCAATACTTAAACCAATTCCAAGTAATTAAAAATATTTCAGGGTTCTACAGACCATTTGTGAGAACTCTGTCATGAACCCATAAAGTGTTAATTGAGAGAGAACACTGAAATAGATGTTCATGAATTAGTCACCTAAGGCAACTAAGTAATTAAAGGGAGGAGTTCCGCTGATAACATCGGTTGCCTATGGGATAGAGAACTGGAGGGGGGGTGCGGTGCAAGAATGGGAAGGAGAATTCTATGTAGTTGTTAGTATCTTTGGAATTCTGAGCCATGTGAATGTATTGCCTACTTAAAAATAAATAAAATACAAAAACAACAGAAACATTATCAAGACACTGTGGATGCCCATGACTAATTCAAAATTTTAAAAGTTATTCTTTAAGGTATCTATTAGTGTTGAGGTCAATTAAGAATTAAAGTGTTCTGCCAAAACCGGTTTGGCTCAGTGGATAGAGCGTCGGCCTGCGGACTGAAGGGTCCCGGGTTCGATTCCGGTCAAGGGCATGTACCTTGGTTGCGGGCACATCCCCAGTGGGAGGTGTGCAGGAGGCAGCTGATCGATGTCTCTCTCTCATCGATGTTTCTAGCTCTCTATCCCTCTCCCTTCCTCTCTGTAAAATATCAATAAAATATATTTAAAAAAAAAAAAAAAAAAAAAAAAAAAAAAGAATTAAAGTGTTCAGTCTATTCAAGTCAAAATAGCTGAGGGGCCAGGGGAAGGACCACAGAGAGATGAGAAGATGAGTATGAATCATATGTGGGAAGATGAGGGGGAGCAAACAAAATGTGATTTATTAATAATGGAATTTGTTTTTACACTCTTAGGCAAGCAAAAAATTCCAACACTGCCTCTATATTTATATTACATTGTACTGTGTTCTTGGATTTTTTTGCTTATGGGAAATATCAAAATGTCAACCATTGTTTCTATTAAAGGTCTTTAATGATATTGCATTTTGGACCTGTAATGAAACATGGTGCTCACTGCAGTTTGTATTGCATCTCATTAAATACATTAATAACATGCATTTCACTAAAAGGTCAACTTATTATGGCTGGAGTTTGGCTTTCCTTTAATCACTTCATTTAAAGCTATAGAGCAAACTCTGAAAAAGACAGTAGAGAGTGCCTGTTACAAAAATGTTCTCTCAATTCCCCATTCATTAAAATCAGTTATGCTTATTAAGAAATCATTGTTAATGTTTTTATGTGAAATACTGATGTTGTGATTTTTTTTTTAAATCCTTTTATTTTAGAGATACATGCTTATTTACTGATAATAGGATGTCTGGTATTTGCTTCAAAATAATCCAGAAATAAGGGGAGAGTTAGTATAAGTACAGATGAAGTAAGATTGATATTACTTAGCTGGTAACGGTATATGAGTTCATTGTACAATTCTCTCTACTTTTATGTAGATTTGATATATCCCATAATGAAAAGTTTTAAATAACTCATGCTGAGTTTTCCTTAAGTAGCTTGCACTCTTCCTTGTATATCATTGCTACCAACATAAAAGACCTTCCTCCTAATACTGGAGAACTTTTTAAAAGAAAATCAGAGGAAAAGCTAATCTCTTTAGAGAAATGGTTTTGTATACAGAAGATCCCTTAATTTTGCCAAGGTTACTTCATGGTTTACCACTATGCTGCTACTAAGATATTTTAAAAATGTCTTTGAAATTACTTCACAGTTAAAGAGTTAATTACTAACATGTAACGTCAAGGTGATTGGGGACTAAGTGCATATGTGTGTTGTTGAAGGAAGGAGATATTTGTTTAGTTTCTGAAAAGTAGACATTAGGGTACTAAAGGTACAAAGACATGCTCAGAAGTTTACTGTGGCTAACATACAGCTGGAAGTCTGCTGATTTAGAGACCATTGTTAGGACTATGAGGTAAATGACAGTGCCAAGGAGAGAATATATCAAGAAAACACTACTTGAGAACAGGATCCTAAATGCAATGAAACTGACATTGGGAGCATAAAAGAAGAGTCTGAGATGAGAAGAAATCAGAAAGGCAGGAGAACCCAAACAGCATATGTAATGTCACCAAAGTCAAAGGGAAATATTTCCAGGAAAGACTGAACGTTTCAGGGAGGCAACAGACTGGGTTTGGCAATAAGGAAATATCTGCTCACCTTTCCGTAGGCATAAGCTGAATTGTAAGTATTATCTATAATAAGAAAAGGGCAAAATGCTAATTAGACCGGATGTCCTTCCGGATGATGACCTTCCCTACAAAACCAGGGCTGTGAGGAAAGCCTGGGTCCCGGGTGCCAGAGGGAAGCCAGTGCCGGCAGCCCGGGGAAGGAAGGCCTACTCTTGCATGATTTTCGTGCATTGGGCCTCTAGTAGTCAAATAAAACACTACCCACTTTCCAGCACAAATGGTTAATTTAGATTATATAGGGAATATAAATACTAATAAAAAGTCAAAAAACACTGAAGACAGTGGGGATAGTTTGTTACAATGATGCCCATCATTCACATAGCTGAACATAGCCAAATACCTCTTTCAGCAGAAAAAGATAATACCCATCCCTAACATTTGTGGTGTGCTATGTGCCAGACACTGTGCTAAGGCTTTATATCATGTCCTTTAATCTCACAACCTTATTATCACCATTTTAGTGTGATGTTAAGTAACTTGCCCAAGGTTACAGAGATGGAATCTAAACTCACACAGTCTGACTTTAACTACTGCAAGACCAAGCAAACTGAAAAGAGATTTACTTAAAGACAGTTAAGTTCCAGTGTTTACTTGAGGTCAGCACAAATTCAGCTTATGTTCCACACCAGCTTTACTACACAGTATAAATTCTTCATTCAGGGTAAAATAGTCAAGACATTTTTCTTAAAGTCTGTTTACCAAGACAGGCAGGTATATAACATGTTATGTCATATTGTCATCAGAAGGTTGAAAACAAACAAAAATTAACTACCTGTAAGATGTGCAGAAATTCTGGTTATCAGAAAACTCCCCACTCTCCCATCTTAAAATATATGATATCAAACAAACATTCCTTTCTTCTCCTTCTTCCACCATAGCCCACCCCGTCAGATTAATAGACATCCATCAGATTAACTGGAGTTCACCAAAGAGGCAAAGAGGCAATTGGTTAAATACCAAAAAAAAAAAAAAAAAAAAAAATCAGAACTGTTGTAAAAGTTAAATATAACATTAAAACTGCTAAAGATACTAAATTATATCCAAGAATAAAAATGTGTCCATTATACATGATACTGATTCTTCAAATATCAGTATTTTAAGATGACAAAAAAAATGGAAAGGCTCAAGCAAGAAGACTATTAAGTAACAAAATGGAAAAGGCCTTTAACAAAAACATTTCAGATAGTCTAGGTCTCATTCCAAGGCAAACCAGGGATTAGGTCAAAGATAGCAGAGAAATGCTCCAAAAATCTCAAAAATTATGAAAACTGGCCATCTATCATTTATTTAAGGGAGAAAGGGGGAAAAGCTGGGAGAGGGATATAAAAGACCCACCCTCACAGTATCTGCAGGGTTTCTGAAGGATTAACCAGGACTTTCACATAGGAAATAGACTTCAAGTATGGCAGGACATACAATCTAAAGATTGGACTCTAGGAAGTAATTTCTAATTAAACCACATGTTTTCCTATGTGAAAGGTCCACAAAATCTCCTTCCCTAGAAATCCTACCTATTTTTTGGAATGGCTTAAGCTCCCTAAAGGTAGGTATTAAATCCTCCTCAGCTCCCTTCCAACCCTAATGCTATAAGATAAAAATAAGTTTTAAAGAACAAATGAAAACACTAAGCCTCAGCAGGTAAATGAGGAATAGAGATCCCAACCACAGTGCACTAGCCCCAAATCTCTCTCTACCCCAGTCTTTTGGTGCCACTGAGCACACAGGCACACAGCACACAGGAGGCAGAAAAGCTGGAGTTTTCTCTCTGCCTTGCATGTACAAGCTCTGTAATTCTCAGCAATTCGTTCTCTCTGGGCCACAGTTCTTTCATATGTAAAATGAGGGGACTGGGAACCAAAATATTTCTAAATTCCTTTTTTCTCCTAAAATTTTTGGCCTTCACAGCTCAGCAATTCTCTTCTAAAACTTTTTTCCTCCTTCTGCAGTCATCATCTTGCTTCACTCTATACAACTCAAAGGAAGATATGAGTAAGATCTTAGCATCTTCTAGAAACCTCACAATAAAAAAAACAAACAAAAACAAGGCATCTTTTAAATATGATACAACCAACTTAAATGAACTGATTTTAGTCATTCCTTCTCTCCCTTTCATTTTCTAACAGTAGATTTTCAGCAAGTGTTCTCTGAACATTAAAAGAAGTAACTGAGAAAGCCATGGAGCAGAGGGGGAGGTAAGAAAAACAGCAGAACAGACATGACTCCAGCAGCCAATCCATTTCAACCAGTTATCTTCATTTGATAAAAGAATTATATTGCTTTTTTTTTTAAGTTAAAAACTACTATTTTATACCATGTTATCATGAAAACCACGTCTTCTCTTTTTCAACTCTGTGGTGCTGCCAAGTATCCCAATAAGTATGCTTACTATTTTTTAAGGCGCTGGCAAATTCTGGGCCACCCTTGTCCTTGAAAACAGGGAAAACATCCGGTTGAGGAAGCTGATTGGTAGTCAACAGAGCTTTTTGCAGTTTGATCCTTCCTTCCAAGAGCTGGTCCCACAGTGCTGAGAAAGAAAAAATAATTCCATTCCTCAGTTATATAATCTTCCTGGGGAGGGGAGGGGGGAAAGGACAGGAAATCACACCAGTCTGTCTCTAAGCAACACAGCTTTATCACAGTTTTTCATGCCATGGAAACACTCTCTGTTATAGGAAACAAATTCAGTATCTTGGAAGCAAATATGTGCTACATGAGAGAAAATGCTAAAGCCCAAAGAGAGGAGAAAACACTCTCCTCTTCAATCTTCCACAGTTGCCGGAAGTACTAGAGCAGAACCAACTAAGCAGCTCAGTGTAGAAATGGCTGGCTAAGCATAGAGGAATGGGGCTTTAGGCTTCTAGGTAAGTGGGGCATGTCACAAACTTAATTGGAAGGACACAGGAGAGAGTGAAGAGCCAAAAACAAACAAACAAAAAAAACATCAAATGCAGACACTTTGAAAAATAAGCAAACCATGTACAAACCTATCTGGTTCTTCACAGCTCTGCCTTTCTCCACTTCCTCGGAAACTTTGACACTGGAGAAGGTCATCACCACACCATCATCTTCACTGTTCCTGTCTTCAGCCCTGTCTTCCTCACTGGCACCCTCTAAATCTTCTTCACCATCCCCTTCTTCCATGCCACTCTCCTCCTCTTCATCTTCCTCATCATCACTGCTACCAAGGTCATCCATTCCCTCAGTAAATTTTTCAAAGTCACTGATATTCTGGATACTGAAGCCTGGTGTTTTCCCAGAGCGGTTTCTGCTCCCCTTCCTCCAGGCCAGACTATTGTCCCCATCATCACCACACTCCTGTTCCTCAGCAACACTCATGGCATCCTCATCAGACTCCTCCAGACCCAGCCCCTCTGAATCGCCATCTCTAGACTCTTCCTCATCAGATATTTCCTTGTCTAAACAAGGGAGAGAAAAAGGAAAGAAAATGGATGTTACCTTGAGGCAAATACCAGGCTGTATTTTTCATTTCATCTAAAGGGCCATGGCAGTTATTTTTTTTAAGTACTAGTATTATACATTGTACTCAATCCAATAAATATTTATTACACATCTATTATCTATAAAATGCTAATGGAGAAGCAAAGATGCACAAAACATAAATCCAATCCTAACATAAAGGTTCTAGTGGGAAAGACCCATAAAATTATAATACAAAAAAGACTTAAAAGTTTTAACAAAGTTTTGATAACCCAGAGAAGAGGGAAATTTTAACTGTGGGACAAATGAATTTAAGTATACTTAAATAGAAAGAGATAGTCCTTGGTCTGGACCTTGAAGAATGGTCAGATTTCAATGGTGTGAGGGAATTACCAGTTTTCTCAACATTAACTATCCCAAATGCATAATTTCTATCACACAAATGTACACAATTTATTATATACCTACTAGAGGCCCGGTGCACAGATTCATGCACGGGTGGGGTCGCTCAGCCACCTGGTAGCGCTGCTGCGGAGCTCCCGCCGCTACCACAGCTGCACTCGCCAGCCGTGAGCCCAGCTTCTGGCTGAATGGCGCTCCCACTGTGGGAGTGCACTGACCACCAGGGGACAGCTCCTGCATTGAGCATCTGCCCCTGGTGGTCCGTGCACATCACAGCAACCAGTTGACCGGTCGTTCAGTCTTAACAGTCGCTTAGGCTTTTATATATATAGATATAGATTAAGCACCTATTATGAGCCAGGCATAGAAAAATGCTAAGGAATGACAAATAGAATGTGATACCTATGAAGAAGGCTTCATAGTCTGGTGGGAGTGGTAGATATGCACACCAGCAATTATGTTAATGTCATAAGGAACCACTTAACTCACCTGCAAAGGTGAGAGATGGCTTCATGTGTAGGAGGAGACATTATAATTTTACTTATTAAAGGTAAGTAACAGCTCATCATATAGAGAAAGGGGAAAGAGAAAACAGCATATGCAAAGATCCAGCACCATAAAAGTACACTAGAGTGCAAAATGGTAGGAGATATGCCTACAGAGTTGCTATCAGGAGAGTCTTACCTGTAATGGGAAGGAGTTTGAACTTGATCCTACAGTAAATGGAATGTTAATTACAGCTCCTGATTTTACTTTCCCTTAGGGTATCACCTGATTAGGGTTTTCACTGATTATCCTACCTCTTACATGGTAGAACATAAGGGTCCCATGTATAGCAAACATAATTATTAGACACAGGGACCAGTTACCAACAACTTTCTTCAATAAAATAAAGATTTTATGAAAACGTGGAGAGGCCTTCAGTACTTCTTTTAAAAACTATATATAAACTAAAGATACAGGGAAATCTGTCAAATATACAAATACAAAAACTAAATGCAAAGTTCTTTAAAGGTATGCAATTTTTCAAATTAAGAAACATTCCTACAGAGTACTAATTAAGAGTACTTTTTTCAAATTAAGAAACATTCCTACAGAGTACTAATTAAGAGTACTCTTGGAGTCGGACTGCCTTACTTAAGTCTGGGATCCTCCACTTACTACATATATGACCTTAAACAAGTTACTTAACCAATCTTTATCTGTAAAATGGGAATAAATACTATCAACCTCACAAGGCTATTGGGAAGATTAGATGAAATTATGTAAGTAATGATAATGGTGATAACATTTTTTGAAGACTTACTGTGTCCCAGATTCTTGGAATTTAATTTAAAGCATTTTCTACAGTGCCTGACACATGGTGACAACACAATAAGTACTATAATATTTGTCTCATACTGGTCTCTTTAGCAGTCTCTAGGCAAAAAATGTGAAATGAGGTTATCAGGAACTTGCAGAACTATATCAAGGACTAAATCATATATATATATATATATATATATATATATATATATCATAACCTAAATGAAAGTTTGTTTTATATTATCTGCAGATTCTCAACACAGCACCTCTGATCTCTTTAATGAAAACCAAATGGCATCCACTCAGTAATTACCATATGCAACCACTTCTTCTACTCTGCTTTAAAACTATAAGCTCACATCTTCTAACACTCCTGCAGGGAATAGGGAAGGATTATGTTATTTTTGTAATGGCAAAAGATGAGTTTCACAAATTAATGTCATAAAGTGACCCAATGTAAGACTGAAAAACTGAAGGAAAATGATCAAAATCCCTGAATAGCACACTTATCAGAGACAATGCTTTTTCAATACACAGCCTCTTCAATGTCCAATATGCACTGCCTTTTTTCTTACTCCATTTTACAGTGAACTATTAAACATAAGGAGTGTAGCAACTTAATACCTTCAGGCTTTTGATTCCTTATGAAGTGGAAATTAAGTACCTCTAAGGCCCCTTCTAAAGCTAAATCAATGATCTCTCTTAAGATCATAGGTGGGGGTACATAGACTAGTCTTGCAAAATTCATTAAAAGGGGGAGGGGGAATCTTAATCCTAAAAAATTAGGGAAGAGAAAGAGTACCATGCAAAAAACAAACAAAACCCAAAAAAAACATGCAAATATATCCACTCACCAGAAGAACCTGATAGAGGATGCTCCCATTGGTCTTCCTTCCAAGCTTTTCTAGAGGTGGTCTTGCCAGAATACCTTTTGTCTGTGTCCAAAAGGGAGGCTGATGCCAGTTTTCTAATGTTACCCACAGCCAGGAAGTCACCTTCCCCATCTTCTCCTTCCTCAAACCTGTCAATCACTCTGGCAGCAGTGGCTGTGGGTGAGGGGAAAAGTAATCAGAATCTCCAACTTTAATGGTAACCCTGTCCAACCCTTTCAATTCATACTTGAATGTCCTCTACGAAATCCCTACCAACTTCCAGGAACAGGGAACTCATTACCTCCCAAGGTAGTCCTCTACCTTATTGCTGTTCCTGGACAGAAAGCCAACTCTGTATCTACTAAGTAGTATATATTTCTATGCCTTGGATCACATAAAACTAGGGTAATTCCTCTTCCATGTATGACAGTCACTCAAACATTGTTTGTCAGCCATCATCATGTTCTGTCCTCACTCCATCCTATCCCTCGGGGAGTTTTGGGTTTTTTGTTTTGTTTTTCGCTTACCCTGGCTAAATAGCCCCAGTTCCTTCAACTGATATTCCTAAAACGCAGTCCAGCACTCACATTTATCCTTCATTATTTTCCCTTCCTCACACTCTCTGACTCAAGTCTAAAGCAGGATTACTCCCAACTAGACCTTGAACCTGAGCGTACAGCACTGAGTCTCACTCATCAGCCCCTGAGCAAGTGTCTTGAGGCCTAAAGAGACTTAAGCAGCACCATGGAAATCTTCATCCTCCAAGTAAGTTCTTAGGGACAGGCAGGGTTTAAAAAACGGAGGAGACTTCCTCCTCCTCATTTCTAACACAATTCCTGTAAGAGCATCCTGAAAGTAACTCCCAACCTGCGACTAGACTCTGGTTCCCGGCGACAGCCTGGACCCAAGGTTACCAAGCCACAGTCCGCGGGACGCTCCGCCCACCCGAGCACCGAGACTACCGTAGGCAGCATGTCAGCAGCCCAGCCGTCCTCCGGGCAACCCTCCGGGGGTCGCGGGGGCAGTTTTTCTCCACACAGGAATAAGGAGGCGGCCCTCACACGCGGCCCGGGCCCGCACGTGGCCTTGCCCCAGTCACCTCACCCTCCTCCGGGTCGGCCTCTGGATCCGCCTCGCGTGGTCGCGGGTTCAACAGCTGTTCCAGCTGCAGCGCTAGGGGTTGCGACCCCGCCATGGTCACCAGGTCTCACTCCGCTCCGGGCCGCGCACGTGAACGTGCGGCCCTAGCTCGGGACGCTCTCTCCCCGCTGGGTCCTCCCTCGGGGAGACGTCTCCGAAAGCCAGTCAGGAACCGCGCGGAGCCCAGCGCCCAGCTCCCGGCGGGCAACTTCCGGGAGGGGGCGGGGCCTCGGCATCACTACTAGAATGAAGGCGGAAGCGCCCGCGAGACTGAAGGGATTGTCGCCAGCCGGCCGCGCGCGCGCGTGCGCGTTGAGGGGCGTGTTGGGAGGCGCGGGAACGCGCACGGGTGCGTGGCTGACGCCGACGCTCAGCAGGGATTGCGATGCGAGCCGTTGTCCCTTCGAATAAAATATTCCTCAAGATTTGTCCGAGATTTGCTTGGAAATAAAGTGTAGTGTAGCCGTGACCCGTAGTGGCTGATTTGGGAAGGAGGGAGTCTAGCGTAAGCGTCTCGAGCTTCAGGTGCGCTTTCGGGCACGCACAGACTGGGACTGAAAGCAGGTCTGGCATTTCTCCATTTGGAGGGGCCGGGTTTAAGACTTTGGCCCCGCAGCAGCCAGGATTTGGGAATCCTACATCAGAGGTGTGTGTGTGTAAGTGTACGGCAGACTGCTGGCATCTTTACTAATAGGGATAATTAGAAATCGCTATGGTTGTGCATAAATAAAGATCGATTATGCAGTTTCTCCAAGTAGCCTTGTCTAAACAGGGAAAAGAGGGTGGGGAGGGGCTTACTACTCTTCACACCCATCGCTATTGATATCTCTGCTGTTCAAAGATGAGGGCATACTCAGACCCTTGGGACTGATACTCAAATACAGAAAACCTCAAATCTACCATTAGACTCAGAATATAAAGACTTAATAGGATCAATTTAATTGCATTCAGGCACATGGAAAGATACAATCCTTTAATATTCTCTTTCCTCATCAAGCATTCCCTGACTGCCCGCTATGTGGCAGGCACTGCTAGAAGAGATGCAAAGATGAGTAAGTTAGAGTCTCTCCTTGGTGATCAGCCTAGAGGGGCAGACAAACTTGTAAATAGAGGCAACAATAAGAGATGAGTGTGCTTACAGAGCCGTCTACCCTTCCAGTATCTGTTTGAAGTCACTTGTAGAGAACAGAAAACCCCTAAACAGAAACTGCCTCCAGAAAACAGACGTTAAAGATGTCCCATGTCCTTCTTGGGTACAGCCCAGCCTAATTGCATCCCACAGCTGAACTTCCTAGGGAACCCTCAGCTCCCCAGTGTTTACTGAGGAACCCAAGGGAAGTAAGAATCCCTGACGTTCACAGTCTTCATATGCCTTCAAGATCAACGAGAGACCACCACTTTAGTGTGCCTTGTCATACATATGTCCCTTCCTGCGTGGCTGCATAGGGGAAGGAGACCCGTTTTAGGATTGATCTCCCCCACAAACATGGAAGGGAATGAATGCCAGGCTAGAACTGGAGCATCCTGGACAGGGGACTCAGGCAAAAAAACAAACAAACAGCAACAACAAACACACACACACACACACAACCAAACCCTGCTTTTTACTGCCTGCAAGAAAATTCAAGCTAGAAAATAGCTTTTTAAAAAAACAAACACAACATATCCCCTGGAATTGCAGTCTGGTGCCCCTCTCAGAGCAAAAGCATGCTGCTCAGGCTGTGACAAGGGGCCATTGCCCTGGGCTTCGAAGGACGAAAATGTTTCTCTCCGCCCATATTTAGGAAATTACCTCCCACAATCCTCTTCCCTTCCTATTTTGGACACATACTGCTTAGAAATCTGCCCTAGGGGTAAAGAAAAGTGAGAAAGGGGGAGGAAGGCAAGGCAGGTCAGAGACCACCTCTAAGCTGTCATGCCAACAGGACACAGCCACTCCTGTCTCATACATCCCCGGGCCCCCAAATGTTCCCCTGCTTTCTTACCCCATACTGAGGGCAGGGTAGGGAGAGGATTCCAGGAATGGAGAAAAGAGGGAGAATTCTAAAACTTAAGATGCAACTGAGAGAAACTGAGGCATGGGGCAGGAGAGCAACCTCCCATGCTTTCTTTGTCCCGCACCCTCTAGTTTCTTGAAAAGGAGAGAGGGGTTTCCTGGTGGGGGTGGGAAGGAGACGGAGGGTGGACTAAGGGAGGACATATTTCAAACTTCATTTCCTAGAAGAAATGCAAACCTCTGACTGCTCTAGAGATGAGAACAGATGAGATAAGCAGGGGGATGGGAACAAATGGGAGCACACTCCCAAAAGAACAGTCCTCTGCAGAGAAGGTCAGAGGGTCTCCCTCTGCTTGCTGCCTAAGGGCTGCAAAGTGGCAGACAGATGTAGGAATACCAGAGTATGGACAAGGGTGCCATTAGATACCACCCTGCCCCCCTGTCCCAATCAACGGCCTATCACATGACCAAGAGTTTGGGGACACCAGGTTCTTAACTGCCTCTCTTTTCTTTTCTGATACTATCCATCTCCAGGTCCCAGACCCTGCCAATGCCTGTCCTGGCTTTCCATGAACAGTCCTCCCCAACCTTGTCTCCCCTTAAAGTAGCCCCCCAGATTCCCACAGCCTCCCCCAGCCTGGAGAAGTTGGGTGGGTGAGTTTCACCTCTCTCCCCCAGGGCAGATGGCGACTCCACTGCTGGCACCCGGAGGGCAGGTGGCAAAAGGCACAAGCGGTGGCAGCTTTAAGATGGCTGCAGGGAGAAACCAGGCTGCCAGAGAGGAAACTGCCCTCTGAGGCGGGAGGGGACTGCCTCGGTGCTCCCCTCTGCCTGGCTGGCCCTGTCTTTCTCTGGGAGCTCCTGGCCCCACCGGAGTGGGGATGGTGAGGTGCTTTTCTGCACCTTAGCGCTAGAGGTGGGCAGCGAGGGTCTGATGGGAAGCACAGTTCCTGACATTTCTAGATTTCCTCTTCTCAGGCAGCTCCAAAATTGACTGCTAAGCTTTGCCACCTGTTCAGGTATTCGCTAGGGTTCAGGGGACAGCACCAAGGCGGAAAGACTGAGCTGCTGCCTCGGAGCGCCCAACTCTGAAACGATTCTTATCAAGCACCCGATTCCACAATAAAGCTGCTAAATAATTCAGTAGGCTTGATAGGAAAATGCAGCTTCCCAATGAGGTGCAGTTAAACGAACGTCTTTAAAGGGGGTGGCTATAATAAATAAGTTGGCTATGATTTAACACAAATAAACGCTAAATGGGGGGAAAACAAACCCACCCAGTGATTGCATACAAAGCAGATAAAGAAATGTACTGTGTGCAGAGGCTAAGGGTTTCAGAAGTCTCTCCTGTATTTTATAAATTTGGATTTCTACAAGGACACCATCAGATTCCTCCCTGATAGTCCTCCCCATTCGATAAGCCATCATATGGGTGCAGTGAAATATTGCTTATTTTAAAGCCTTCTTGTCAGGATACAGTTAGTTGTGTCTTAACAAAATATGGAAACAACACCAGAAATCACATGCCATTTAATGTAAAACCTTGATTTTAAAAACGGGGTGGGGGGAGTAAATAACCCAGTGTGAAATCTAGGTGACATGGAAAAGAAATCCTGGAACTCTAATAGGGTTTGATATTAACACACACACATGTATTTCATAGTAGATAAAATATTTAAATTCCTCCCACACTTAATGAAGGCTTGGAAGGGACTGAACTACTTTTCAGAACTAATGGGAAACTGCCAGTTGACATTTGATTTCTATATTGGTTATTTTTATTCATCTCTCAAAGAAATGTAATATGTATCTGTACCAGCAAAACAATTTTCCTTCTGGGGAACTTCAAATGTAACAAATACTATAAAACAACTGTTTCATATCATTTCTGTGAAAGGGATTAAAGTATTTCACTTTTAGCTGTACTGTACATTCGTTTTACATTATCTTTCAAACCACCAAATTAGAAAACAGGATTATCTATGGGAAATGAATTGAAACTGAAAAAGACCACCTCTAACTATATATTTGCAGCTTACATTCACAAGTCCAGTCTTGTTTGTGTGTGTGGGGGGAGGTGAGGAGGGGGGAGAATACATGTGATCTCATGCCTAATCACAGACTAGGGTCATTCATTTTGAGCCATGGATTTTATTTCTATTTCAAATTCTGTATTAACTTATCAGCAAATATCTCTTCAACTGTACCAGTTAAATCCACAGAATGCAAATCTGTAGTTAATAACAGCAGGAAGCCATGGAGAAAAGCTTGGCTGGCATTAGGAATGGGGTTCAACCACAGCCAAGGTGAAAACAGATAACTCAGTCCTGCCTCACTTCTAAGGGGTCATTGGGCTCCCCATCCTGCCTCCCTTCCAGATCTTACAACATCAAATAACACACCGATTATCTAAACATCAGATTTTCTATTTTTATTAAAAACTCACAAATTTATTCAACATGTTTTCTTTCATACAGTGAATGGTCTAATATGCACTGGAGGTCACACAAGCTTAGGTTTATCAGAACAATAAAAGACATATGAGAAATTTAATATATAAAGAAAAAAGTAGCAGCTGCTGACTGCATATTTGACCATAAAATTTAAATATTTTGGACTTTTATCTTAAAGACACAAAAATAAAACCTGTGTGGGTCTATATAAGTCATATTAACAATTCCATGAATGTTCAACAGGACTAAAAATTAGCAAAGATGTTTCTTTCTTAAACCTTGTAACACTTTTTTTTTAACACTTTCTCAGGTTGTGGTGCCAGGCACCTTTACAGTATTTGTGCTATAATTATTCTATTTGGCAAGTGTCTGAATATCGTGTTTTCTTTTTGCCTTGTGTAAACAACACCTTTTTACATACTAGCACAGTGAGCTGTGAGCCCTGCAAATCTGTCAGAACATCTACAGGAAAAGAAAAGGAACAATTTTGGTTGACTGCTCAAAACTTTTTGTTTTTGAACAAGAGGTTTCAAAACAGGATGTATTAGTAAAACACTGAACTCCTGAATTTAACATTATACGTAAACAGTTGACTGTTTTTAGTTCGTCTTTTTAAAAACTCTGTGTGTGTGTGTGTGTGTGTGTGTGTGTGTGTGTGTGTGACTGAAAGTAGAATACTTTTCTTGTACAGATGATGTTCAAGTCATTTTACTGAGAGGTCTGGCTGGAGACCATCCTATCCAGTGTGTCTGTGTGTATAGGTGTGTAGAGCTTTGTGAAGGTAGAAGAGTTGATAGTGAGGGCTTTACATTTAGAATTTTGCAATTTTGGCAAAAACAAAAAACAAAAAAACCCAGAGAGACAAAATATATATATATATATATATATATAGTCCCACCTGATGCACAGCAGGTCGACGTTTCTGAAGCTATAATAGTTTGTTGTCGCTGTTTGCTGAACTGAGACCAACACTATTGGGTTTCCCACAGCCAGAACCCTCTTGGCTGGCCTGGGAGCGCCCAAGGACGGCTCACCTCCGAAGCCCGGCTGTGGGCGCTGCCTCCCTCCTGGCGTCACCACTGAGCTGTGCGCCCGGCGGCCGCCCTGGTCATTCCTGTGCCGCCCACCGGCCAGACTTGGCACGCCCGCGGTGTCTGTCCACGGAGTCGGGTCCAGGTGGGAGGTGAGGAGAGGTCTGTGTTTCCCTTCGGAAGCCCAGTCCTGCACCTGGCCAGCCAGCTCGCGGATCCCAGTCCTACCTCCAGGCAGATTTAAATCCTATTTCATGTTTCCCTTTCCCATCCAGTCTTCCCCAGACGGAAAATGGTCCCCGAGGCTGGAGGAAGGTGGTGGTGGGGGGTGTGACTTGATTTTTATGATTTTTTTTCTATTTTTCTTAAATAAAAGTTCATTTCTGTACAACCACGAACTCCGCGGACCGTGCGAGACCCCGCTACCACACGGCCGCCTCGTTCATTTCGGGAGGGTGAGACAGGTGGTTCCCATAGCTCGCCCCGCCGTTGACAGACAGCGACGAGAAGGGCGGGCTTGGCCCGAAGACCTCGGCCGACATTGAGTGCAGAGGCCCGGGCAGGCTGGGCTCGGGACTGGGTGAGTCCCCAGGGGGATGCGCCAGGATGTCGGTGAACCGCTGCGCCTCGCTCGACGGGTGGTGGCCGGGCAGCGGGTGCTCCAAGCCGCCCAGGGGCGTCCCGGACGGCCCGGACGATGGCACGAAAGGTAGGTCCACTGGTGTCTGAGCCTGCGAGGACGGGGGACCTTGCGGGAAGAAGTCGTAGTTGCCTCCGGGCCCGTAGTACTCGCTCTGGTAATCTGCGGAGCAGCGGGGAGGAGGATGTCAGGGCGGGGTGGGATCAAGGGCAGGGAGGCACCCTAGCCAGCCGGCTGGGGGCTCCCTTCCAGGCTGGGAGCTGGGAGGAGGCTGGTGCACACACACGAGCTGCTCGCTAACTGCCCACCCGCCTCATTCAGGGTCAGGGATTCGGCCTTCGGTGTTACTACCTCCCCCATAATTTAGTTCCCAGCCTCCCCCCTCGCCCCTTTTATCTGCAGAACGAGAGAAGCGCCTGCGGCGCTGCCACCCGCTTCCAACGAAGCCAACCCCGGCCTGGCCGAGCCCTGCACGGGGCAGCGCACCCACCTCCGTAGAAGGAGAAGGGCCCGTTGGGGAGGAGCTCGCCCGGCTCCAGGCGGTCCACGAGTGGCCGCATTCGGCGCGGACTGCGAAAGAAGGCGTGGCGCCGGGCGCCCAGCGCGCTCAGCTGCTTCATCCTGCGTTCCTTGGAGCGTCGGTTCTGGAACCAGACCTGAAGCATACACGCCACGGGGTGAAGCCACAAAACCCCACTCCCCATTTCACCCACTCCCCATTTCAGGTTCGCCGCCGGGCCGGCCCCTCACCCTCCACAGCCTAGCTCTCAGAGCTCCGTGTGTGTATGCGCGTGTTGTGTATGGTGTTGGGGGTGGGGTCCTCTGAGTAGGGCAGCGCTGGAGCGGCCCCTGAGCCAACGGGGAACAGGATTCCCGCCTGGAGGACCTGGGCAAGCTGCCCTGCCCAACGTGAGGCAGTTGGAGTTGTTTCTAACAGTCACAATGTCATAGTTACAGCTTCTCGGGGGCTATGCACACATAGATACTCAACCTCCCCAAGCAGTGTCAGACACAATTTCCCTCCATGGTCCCTGGCAGCTCCCTCCCCCACAGGATAGCAGACAGAGAACTAAACAGCTTCCTGTTGACACTCAGTCTCGCAACGATAGTGACACCAAAACACACAATATCCTTTTCACACCCACACACAATCTTCCAGCGCCAAAGATACTTATCCACAGCAGCGCACTCAAAGTGACACAGACATGCAGCCTACCATTCACGTGTGTGGACTTTGGCACAACCTCCCAAGCGCTGCAGGGCCTCCCTCCGAGGCAGCTTGCATGCGTGTGCACACTCAGCCTCCCAGGCGCATCCACCCACACCTTGGAAGAGCAGCCAGGCACATGGACAAGACAACCAAACTTGGGCCAGAGACTCCACCCGAAGCACATGCAGTCTCAGGTCCTTACAACACCAGCACAGCTGCCCAGATGGCCACCTCCCCTCCCCATCCTACTTGGGACCATGAGGGAGGGCTGACTCCCAGAAGACTGACCACCTCACCTTCTAACCAGGATGTCCCACCTCTCTCCGGAGGGAAAGTCTCTGCTCTGGGACTTGTCTAACTAGGGCAAGAGACCCACAAAGTTGGGGCTAGGGATGCAGAGGGAGATCTCCTTGTGCAGAAGTCAGAGGAATCATTAAGTTCCACATGCACAGTGACCTCTGGGCTCCTTCGGAACAGGGGTAGGTGGTGCAGAAAAAAAAGCGCCCCAACTCTTACTGGGTGTCCCACAATGTCCCTTCCTCCAACCTCCTGCGGAGCTCCCTTTCCCTCCCCCCTCCGCCACCACTCTCACCAGGAAGAGGAGGAGACCTAGGGGTTTCCAGTCGTTCTAAACATTGGGCAGAACTTCTAATGTCCAAAGGGGTAAGGGTGTGGTGTGTCTGGGCTTCTCCTCACCCCAAGGCCAGCCTCTCCGCGAACTTGCTCAGCTCCTGCAAGCTGCCCTGGAGGAGTCCAGTGGGTCTGGGGGAACTGAGTGGACCCTGACCTGAATGACACGCATGTTGAGGCCCGTCTCCTGAGCCAGCTGCTCCCGGATATGGCGCGTGGGCTTTGGCGTCGCGGCAAAGGCAGCCTTCAGCGTCTCCAGCTGCTTGGCTTTAATGGTGGTGCGTGGCCCCCGCCGCTTGGCGCCCAGGTTCTGGTCATCATTCTCATTGCTGCCCCCTTCCTTGTCCGATACGTTGGCGCTCTCCGAGTCCTTGGCGTCGTCCTGCGACGGGTCTTGGGAGTCCGGAGACAAACTGGGGTCACTGCCCGTGGTGGCTGGAGAGAAGGAAGGGACAGGTGTGAGCAGCGGCCTTGGCCGACCTTCCTCTCCCAGAACCTTCCCGCCCCGGTGAGCGGGCAATAGGGGCCTCACCCGAGTGGAGGCTGTTCTCTTTGGCGACACTGCTGTTGCTTAGGTAATCCTCTTTGCAGACGAACTTGTTCTCGTCGATGATGTAGAGCTCCTCGCCGGTGGAGAGCTGCTTGTTACACATCATGCAGGTGAAGCAGTTCAGGTGAAACACTTTGCTCCGCGCTCTCCGCACCAGGTCGCTAGGGGAGATGCCCTGCGCGCAGCCCGCGCATTTTGTACCGAAACACCTGCAAGGGGGAACGGGGGAAGGGGCAGAGAACACAGAGGCAGGGGAAAAGACAGGGAGAAATAAATAAGCAGAAAATGGAGGAAGGCGAAAAGGAAGGGGAAATGAAGAAAGGGAGAGAGAAAGAGAGCGAGCGAGCAAAAAAGTAAGAAAGGCAGAATGCAGATCAAGTAGGCAGGAAGAGAGCGCGGGCACCAGGAAAAGTCGGGGCGGAGATACATTTGGTTAGCGTGAGAGAGCGCGGCGCCCAAACTGCCCCCACTCCTAGCCTCACGCCCAATGTTGTCCCCGAGGAAAAAAGCGCTGCCCGAGAGAGAAGGCGGCAAGGCGGAGAAGGGAAGGGGGAGAGGCACTTATTTTCCGATTAGATTCAGAAAACAGTCAAATTCTAATTAGAGCGCCTTATAAACGCCTCCCCAGCGCCGCTTTTCTCTTCTCGCGCCCTTTCTCCTTCACCGCCAAAGGACCCGCGCACTGGCGGGGGGCGGGTGGAGGGGTTGGCGAGGTCCAGTCCCGCTGCAGGTGAACAAACAGCCTGGGAGAGCCCAGACGGCCGCAGCTGGACCGCCGCCACGTTCAAGCCCAAAGACAGGCAGGTTGGCGCAAGAGAGAGCCGAGGCTTGGCTTTAGACACCGGGACGCGCTTTGCGGGAGGGCCAGGCCTCTGGGGCCCCCTGGCACGGTTCGCAGCTCCCCGGCTGGGTTCCAGCCAGCACCAGGGAAAAAGGGTATGGCCTGCCGAGGCTCAGAGGTTCAGCCTGGGCTTCTCCTGGCAATACTGTACCTGCCTGCACAGCGCTTTGCCCCACAGTCTCCTTTAACCAGAGCCTCGCGTCCTGGGGTGACATTGGGGACAGGTGGCTTTGAACTCCCACTCCCCCCCTCCCAGTTTGATCTGTCACGACAGACTCCGAAGAAAAGAGAGACTAAGCCCAGTAAACGGAGATTTCAAGCACCGCGCCGGAAATTACAAATCGCGTTTGCTCCAGTTCTCTGTTGACTTGTGTGTTTGTGTGGATTTGGTGACCGAAATAGTGAATTTAAGAGAATACAATTAAAACGCTAAATGGAGGGGTGTCGGGAGAACTCGTGGCTTTTCCCCGAGGTTTCCGCAAGGAGGTGGCGGGGTGATGGGCAGTGCTTGGGAGAGCTCAGAGTGGATTCCCCGCCCCAGAGCCAAAGTCCGCGTAGGGCGGAGGCCAAACCTCCCGCCATCCCCAGGCAGCGGGGGGAAGCAGGAGGAAAGATCTTCTTGGAGGCTGCAGCCTCTGGGCATTTCACAGTGACGGAGAGGCAGTTTGCCTAGGCCAGCGCTGGGAGGCTAGTTGGAGTTTAGGGAACGCCCGGGAAGTGTAGGATAGGGGGGCGATTTCCTGCCGCTGCCTAGGCAAGCGGCTGTGACACCCCATGCAAAAAGCTCCGCGGTTCCCGCCAAGACCTCTTGGAGACCTTTAGCCGCGGCACGGAGCTAGACGGGGCTTCAAAGCTCAGCCTGGAGGGCAAGCAACCCAGGAGGCCGGGAGAACGCAGCTGCTGGAGAGCTCCGCGCACTGGGAAAGAGAGCAGCCAGGGCTACAACGCCTGAGGCCGCGCTGTCTTCCTCCAAGCTTGGAGGGGCTTCTGGGCCGAGGCGGGCTCAGACCCTTTTTTCCTAGGCACGTGCAGCTAAGCCGCGACCCACAATTTCCAGGATGCAAGCAGGGACGCGTCCTGGGAGCCCAGCGCGCCAGCTGGCCAAGAGGCGGGCGCCTGCGGGACTTGGCTGCCCTCTCAAAAGGCAGTCCCTAACGCAACCACGCTGACCTCTGATCCGTGGCTGGCCCCGAAGGGCCCGCGGGAAGAAGGGAGCGGTAGAGGCCCGCGAGGGAAGTACTCACCGGAAGAAGTCGTTCTTGCAGTAGAGCTTGCCTTCCCGGGAGAAGCACTTCTCGGTCAGGTTGCATTTACATTCACAGCACTGGACGCACTTGACGTGCCAGGCCCTGTCCAGCACGTTCAAGAGGAAGCGGTCCAGGATGGGCCTTTTGCAGCCGGCACAGTGCACCATGGTCTTTGGTTTAGTCGGGTGAGGCCCGGAGAGAGAAGAGCAGGTAGAGCAGAGGGGTTGACTCTCGAATACGACCGCAATGAGCTCCCCAACCCTTCCAAAGAGAGGAGACACACACGGCGGTGCAAACCAAAATCCGCACCAAGAAATCAAGAGGGAGAAACGAGGCAAACTGGGCGCCTCGGTGGTGTGCAGCCCGGGCGTCCCAAGGCCCCAGGGAACAGCAGCGCCACCACAGCTCCTGGGGTGAGGAAAAGAGTCTCCGGCGGGTGCGAAAGCGACTCTTCTGCCCAGAACCCGCGGAGGAGTGAAGGTCACCGAGACGGTGAGGGTAACGGAATTAAATAAATAAAACGGGGACGCTGAAGGAAGAGGACGACGCGACGAGCTATTTGCAGGGAAAGCGCCGCCGAGTTCTCACGGGCTTGAGGTAGAGCTGTCAGAAGTCAAAGTGCATCTGCTTTTGTCGGAGTATGAGGGCGGGTTGTATGTGTGCCCGGCTGCCTGCCACCGGGATTTCCCCTCGTCTTTTTATAAAAGAAAAGAACAAAATGAGTAGAGAAGCTTTGGATCCTAAACTGCAGGCATCGCACAGCGGGGTCGGGACGTGCTGGGCGCCCAGGGTGGGCCGGGGGAGGGGGCGGGGGCAGACCGAAGGAGGAGGAGAGGAGGGGAGGGCGGGAGGAAGATCTCGTAGTTGACTGTTGTTGCTTAGGTTTCTCCCCTTTTGGAGAAGTGTTTGTGTCAATCGAGAAAGGAGGGGGACAACTCCGGGAGGACGCAGCCGGGCGCGCTCGCTAGCTTCCCACCGCCCCAGCCCCGTCACCTCGGCCCAGGGCCTGCCTGGCGGCCTCCGCGTTCTCGGGACCGCCCTCCCAGCGCCTGGACTCCGTCGGGAGGTGATTCGGGCTGGCTCCTCACCGCGCCTGGCGGTGCATCGTGGCTCCAGTCACAATTCGCGGCCGTCTGGGCGCGCAGCCCCGCATCGCTGGCCCACGCTCCGGCTGCAGGCGTCCAACCCCGCAGTCGCTCGACTTTTTCTTTTTCTTGTCCCCTCTTTTTTCGTTGTGGTGGCAAATCTGGGTTTCCTTTCTAGCCTCTTTCTTTCCTATTTTTTTTTTTTCTTTTGCAGCGGGAGGAGTCGGGAAGAGGGGGAGTAGCTTAGAGCGCTTTTTAAAACGTCCTGGTGCAGCGGCTACAGTTCTGCGCGGCCGGAACAGCTCGGCACCGGCCGCCGCTGTCGTCGCCCGGGCCGCGGTTCGTTGCTGGCTCTCCCTGGACAAGCGTCCCTCTGTCCCTGGTCTCCTGGCTCAGTCCGCCGCCCCGGCGCGTCTCTCCCCAGCTCCGGCGGCTCGGTCACTGCTCCTGGCTGTTGGTTGAGCTCTAGAAGCCCCCTCGCCTTAATGCAGCGCCCGCCGACGTCACCGCGGCCTGCGACCAATCAGCAGCTCGCGGTCCCTCTGTAAACCATTCTGCATCCCCAGGCCGGAGAGAGTGCGGGGGAGACCGCGTTTAGAGGATCAGTGGCGGCCTCATCGGCGGCTCGGCGCGGTGAGCGCGGCGGGCTGCAAGGTGCCCCGGCCCCCTCCTGCTCCGGTAAGGCCTCGGTTTCGGTGGGAACGCGGGAGTAGGTCAGGCGGAACAGTTCTGCTGGAGGGTGGACGTATTCCAAGATCAAACCTGGTTGAAGACAGGAGTGCAACTGGGTCTGGGAGCCCCGGCGGCCCTAAGTTAATTCATTGAGTGCTGGCTTCCCCCCCCCCCCCTTTCTTCTTGCAATCTTGGCCTAGGAGTTTGGCCCGAGCACCTTGCGCGTCTTTGGGGGAGTGGTGAAGGGAGGGCCCTTGGCAGCAGAATTTCCCTCCTCCGGTCCTTCCTCCTGTCCCCCCTCCCCCAATCCATCCAAAGTCCACAGGGTCCCGGTCGCTGGGAGATCTAGGTGTCTGTTTCCCGCGGCGCGGTCTTGTAAAGTTGATTCCGGCGGTTTCCTGATGGGGGCGGGGGAGACCGGAGGCGCGGCGCCCGGGAGGGGACAGGAGTGGGTGGGGAAACGCCTTGGGTGAAGAGTTGCAACCCGGACAAGTTGTTGTGAGAAAACTGTGATCCGGAGACACCTTTTACACATAAAAACAAGCGACGAGGCGGGAAACCGCAGGGCTACAGGGGCGTGTGGGGGTGGGGGTGGGGGTGTCGGTGGGAAGGCAGCCGTGGATTGGGGTGTGCAGCGCACGGGCAGGGTAAGCCTAGCTACCCGCCCTCCCCTTTTCCAGGCCTCGGGCTGGCCTCAACTTTCCCAGACATCCGCCGACAGTGCACACCCTCCGGTGTTCACTCTCAGGGAGCCCCAATACCTCACCAATTCCCGCTCAGAGTATAAACTCGAGACCACTGTCCACGGGGGCGGATTATCGCGGACATGGGGGTCGCTTCGGGGTCCTGAAAGCCTTAGCCTCGAAGAGTCAGTCTGGCTCCCTGGCCCACACCAGTCAAATACCAAATTCCGTTTCCACGCACCGTTTCTATGCAGTAACTGGGATTTCTCCCCAAGTGAAATTTGAAGGCGACAAAGCTAGGCAGTCCTGCTGTTTTGCTCCCCGTTTTGTTTTTTGTTTTTCTTCCGGAGAAGGGGTCCTAGGGAAGAGTATCCGGCCCTAGCGTGGGAGAAAGTAAGGACAGGCAGTCAGCCCGGTCCAGCCGGTATTTGGGGACTAGCCTTTCTACCCCACTCGCGGTGCAGGGTCAGACATCCCACACTAGGTCCGGGGCTCACGAGGAGGAAATGAGCCCTGAACCCCACCTGCACTGAGCCTGCGGGGGGGGGGGGGGCAGGGAATCTAGCCCTTTGCAAACAGAATACCCTCTTCCGGCGAACCGGCAAACTGCTGCAGCGAATGTGGTTTGAGCCTCAGTGGGATTGGGATTTTAGAGTTCTATCAACGCCCCTTGTCTGCCTCCACGTCTCCGCCCGCACCACCCACAACCCCGGGGCCTGCGGACTGCCCCCGCCTTGCCGCCAGCCACCTTTTCGTCGGAAGCCCAGCCCCGCCGCGCACCTCTGGCGCTCCGCCCACACTGACCTCTAGGTGCGCAGCCCCTAACGCCTTCGCCGCACCCCCTTCACACACACACACACACACCTGTAAGGGTTCGGGCTCCTTACTGCGGGGAGGGCGGTGTTGAAGTTGGTTATCTCGGGCTGAGAGCGTGACCGGGGATGGGAGGCCGTTTTCCAACCCAGCCAGCGGGCTTCGGAGGCTTAGACGTGGCTTTGTGCTCCCCCTGCGGACCGACACTTCAAGAGGAACACGCCGACCCGTACCCGGTACTCCAGGACCCAGGAGACACTAGAGAGGCGCGGCGCGGGATCCTCGCCGCCTCCTGCGGGGCCCGAGGCGCCTCCCCAGCCCGCTGTGCAGGGTTGGTCGCGGGGAGGGGCTGGTCCAGTCCCGCGGTCCCCACGCTCCTCCCTCCCCCAGCTGTCTGGGTTCTCGCCGCTAGCTCCCAGGACCCAACCGCCCCTTTCTGGGATCTATAGCGGACCTGGTCCCAGCGGCTCGCCACCGCCCCCACCCCAGCTGGGCTTCTTCTTATGCAAAGCAGACGGGCCACGGGGGTTGGGGAGGGCGGTCGGCGGGGGACCTGTGAGGTGACAGCTGGACCCGGCTGCGGGCCCCTCCTGAACCCCACACCCGCCGCCGCTTCCGTTCGGGTGGGCAGGAGGAGGTTGCTGCACCCATCTGGGGGTTCAGGGAACCCTCCCTGTGGGGGGACCAGCGTGGCAGAGGAGCGGAGGGTGAGGACAGGATGCGGGCTCTGGGACAGTGGCCTCTGCTTGTCTGTGTCCAGATGGCTAGTAAACAGGGCCGCGGGAACCAACCCAAGCGTCTACCAGGAGGTCAGGGCGCGCCACTCCAGGCGCGCCTCCTGGCTCTGGATTCTAGGTTTAAAGTCCAGATTTAACGCCTCCAGGGGGACAGCACACCAGATTGATGTTTTCTTCGTTTCCACTGAGTTTTTATTTTAAAATGTAATTGGGCACAGAGACATGGAGAGGAAACTGACCGAGCTTTAATTCTCCGAAGCCGCTCAGCTCAGCATTTAAACCAACGGCTGCTCTGCGAAGAGCAACAACCTTCCCTCTACGCACACCCACACCTACCCAGGTCCCGTAAACTCTGGACTGGGCGCCCCAGACACTCTTGGGGAGGGCCCAGAAGCCGGTTTTCACAGGATGGGCTTTTCTTCTGAGCAAAGCGCCCGGAGGGTCAGCCCAGGAGGGATCCAGGGCAACGGGACGGTCTGCGTTCTGCCAGCCCTCCCGACCGCTCTGCGATTTGGGGGGGGGGAAGGAAGGGGCCTGAACAAACCCTATCCTACACCCCCTTTCTCACCGCTGCCTTCTTAGTTCCGAGCCTCACTTCGCTTCCCTCCCCCCACGTTCTCGAGTGGCTCCTGAGGCCCAGGACCCGAGTCTGCTCCGCTGTTAATCTCCCAAGAGCGGCCACCGTCGATGCCTGCGTCCCTCCTCGCCCTCAGCGCTCCTATCCAGCCACGACCCCCTGGAACGGGCGGCGAGGCCCGGGGCCAGGAAGAGGGAGGAGGAGAGAGCCCTGGACGCTGCCCATCCCGGAGGCCACGCCAACTGCACGGACCGGTGAGGACGCCCGGATGCCACGCAGGAAACTGGCCCGAGCCTCTCGCATCGGATCCGACGCTCCCCATCCCTCCTTTTCCTCTCTCAGCTGCTCCTGCCTCAGGTTGCCTTCATCGTACTCCATCACGCCGTCCTGGAAATGACCTACTGTGTGCAGCACTTTCTAGGTCCCCTGGCCCACACAGTGAGAGCGGGGTCGGTATCACCTCCTCCCCCGCCCCCAGGAAGAAACCCAAGTTAGGCGGTTTGCTCGAGATGCGTCAGTCGGGGCGTGACGGAAGGAGAGAAGTTTGGGGGGCTTGTCACCTTGCCCCACTACGTACTTGGCCTCGGCTAGGTTTTCCCAAGCGAAGGCTTGGGGGAGGTGTGGGGGGGGGTACCCAGAGGCCAGGAAAGGGCAGCATCCGGCGGGGTTTCACAGTGAGCGCTCGGCTGCGTAAACCAGCCCGGCTTCCCACGAGGCTGGCGAGCTCCTGGGCGCGGAGAGCGGAGCGAGGTCGAGCGAGCGCGGCGATCTCTGATGCGAGTCAGCGCTGCGGAGCCGACCCGGGCGGCTGTCTCCGAAGGGAGGGGCTGGAGGAGGCAGGAGCGAGGGGAGAGGCCTGGGGAAAGAGAATGAGGGCGGAAAACCGGAGAAAAGAGAGGAATGCGGAAGAGTAAGCCGCGATAAAAGGCGTGCTGAGGAAATGCATGGAGGAGTGGAGGGAAAGAAAGGGGAAAGACACTCAGCAACAACAACCAAAATTTTTTTTTTAAAAAAGGCGGCGGGGACAGGCGCCGAGCCCATGCCCATCACCCTACAGGCGGCGAGGGGCGGCCTGCGGGACTCGGGGACTAGGGGGACTCGGCGGGGGTGTGACAGGCGCGCTCTTAGGCGGGAGAAGAGGAGGCGGTGTGTTCGGTGGGAGACTCAGCGCCCGTGGAAAAGCGTGTGAGCGGCTCTGGGCAGGAATCCAACAAATAAATAAAACGTCTAAGACGGCGTGACAACAATGTGTATTTGGGTGCGTGCCCGTGTTCCCCTGTCTGAACACACACACCCCGTAAGGAAGACAAACGGGGCTCGTGCCTCCGAGTAATTAATCCTCCCACTAATTGACTCTCTCCCCTTACCTAATGGCGGTGGTCATTGCCGAGATCTGGAGAGATATCAAGTGGAAAGAGACCCCCAAAGCTAACTACCTTTGGGAATGGGATTGAATTCTTCCTGGACTTGGCTGCTCTAAGCCCCCCTCCCCTCTTTTGAGGGGGGTGGGCAGAGTTCAATAGATGGTGCTGCTTCACCAGCCCCTCCATGTTTGCATTAATAAAAATCTCCTCCGATTAGGGGTGACCAGGAGCCCTCCACACACACAGAGGCCCTTCATCAATCTCAGAGGCTGAGAGCCACCCACTGCCCCTCTGCTGGACATTTCCTACCTCCGGGGCAACACCAAATCTCCCCCTCCCCTAGGGCTCCCCACCCCTCCCCCTCCCCTACGGATCCCCGACCCCCAGCCCAGACCCTGCTCCCCTTCTTTCAGTCACTGTTTTCCCAGGACCTGAGGTGTGTCCTGCAGCCCTGGCTGGGAGTGGGGGAGGTTTTGAATGGTAGATAGAGGGCTGCGAGAGGGATGAGGTCAGGGCAAGGATGGGAAGAGTCTTCTGGGACAAACCCACCCAAACAGGAGTGGAGAGACAGGGAAGCACAGTGAAGAGGATGCACACCTGGCAAGGGTGAGGCCCCCGGGGACAGGAGAGAAAAGAGGTCACACATGTGCTGTGGGGGAGGGCAGGAAGGTGACCATGTTTCTGTGATTGTGTGACTTAGGGAGACAGTTCTCTCTGTGTGACCCTGGGGAGGGGCTCCTCTTATTCCCCCCACAGCACTCTCAGTTTTCAGGACGGGAACAAGAGGCAGGAGAATGTTGGACTTGGCGGGAAGGGGCCCAAGGCCTGCGGGCTGTCTATGATGCAGTTTTGAGGCTTTGGGTTTGGGAGGTGAATTTTAACTTTCACCCCTTGGAGATGGCAGGTTTGCCCTGTTGGCCTCCTCAGAGACTAAAGAAGTAATTGTTGAGGTCCATAAGCCAGCCAGCCTAGAGGGAGAGAGGAAGGAGAGGGAAAGGGCAGCTCCCCAGGAAAAAAAAAAAAAAAAAAAATCCACCCCCCACCCCACTAAACACATTCTTAATTGTCCCTTGGGAACATTTATATATTTGACCAAAGCAAATCCCTGAGCATTAACAGCAAAATTCGTCATAGGGGCTGGCAGTCCAGAGAGAGTTGGGGTCTAGAGAAGGGGGAGGTGGGGAGATGGCGGGCATGCGTGAGAAGGTGAGAAACTTGGCTCTTCTCTCCCTGTCTGTCATGCTTTAGAAAGAAAGTGAGCAGGAGGAATAAAGTTCCAGAGGATAGAAAGAGAAGGGCATATAAAAGGCAAATCCAAACCAGAAAGGAAAGAACGTGAAGAAGAAAAAAAAGGCGGGGAAGGGGGAAAGAGAGGATAATAAAAAAGGGTGAAGGCGGCCCCAGGAGGCTGGGCCTTGTCCCAAACCATCCGTCTTCATTGTCTCTGTGTGTGCAAAGGCAACTCCGGCATAAGGAAAAGCCACTATTGGAGCCGCGGCTTTATTTTATATCCTATACATCAGGAGGGAGGCAAAGCTTTATTTTCGCCAAGAGACAGATATTTTATTTCTCTCTTACGGTTTTATGTGTGAGAGATGTCAGGTTGCCACAATGGATGGCTAATGCATAGGCAAGAGGAAGCCGTGTTGGCATGCTGTGTGTCATGGGGTCTTGGGGAGGGGGTGAGTGGGTCTGGGATTTAGGGCTGATGGGACACTCTGGGGGATTTCTGCTAAAACATCTCTCTTCATAAATCCAGAAGCATGGTCAGCTCAACAGGGAGAAGAAGGAGTTTTAGAGGGAAAAGAGTTGGGCTTAGTAATAAACGAACACACAAAGGAACCGCTTACCTTCCAACAGGCTCGGGCAACCGGGGCAAGGCGGCCCTGTGGAAATGCAGAGACCCGTGTCCAAATACACACTCACCATTCACAGGGAAGTATTTGTTCTACAGAATACAATGTCATTTAACTTCCTATCCCCGTTTTATAATTTTCCGCCTTCCCCTTCCCCATCAGAAATCTTTTTTCACCTCCTCCTAGCCTTGGGGTGGGGGGAAGAGCTATTAATTTGCAAATCATCTGATCTGTGAAAGGATCAAGATGCCTGTTTTTCACCGTTAAATCCAATGTCTTGAGCGGACACACACATGCACACATGAGCCCATCATGCTGTGAATCCTGATGGGGGTTAGGTGCCAGATTTGAATCCAAGAAAAGTATGCTTTCTCCTTCAGGGCCTGTGCCCAAATTAAGCCTTAGATCTCAAACTACATAATGCTCATATTTTTAAACCTGGAGAGAAGGGGGAGATGAGGTGACAAAGAGACAGAGAGAGGGAGGCGAGGGAAGTGTGTTAATTAACATGTTCCATTTAGGACTTAGACTAGTATCCCCTACTCCCAACCTCCCACCTGCCAAATAATTTCTTACAAGAATTACCTTTATTCGTTCTAATGTCCTATTTTTAATTTTTTGATTTCTTGGCTTATATCTCCACTGTGGAGCAAAAAGATGACCATGCTCTTTCCCTCTTTTCGGAGTATCAGAGGCGACACAGAGTCTCTAGACAATAGGGACCTGGCCACACTGTCCTTAGCTGTGGCCTTTGGAGAAGACATTTACCCTTCCTGGGCCTCAGTTTCCCCCTGTGTAACACATGGGGATGGGTCTAAATAGTTGCTTAGTTCCCTTCCAGCTCCAAACTCCTCTGACCGAAGGAGATAATGTGTGAAAACACTTTGTGAACGCTAAAGCTGGACGAATGGGGGATTATTATTACGATTCTAATCAATCCTCTTTTCTCCACATGGATCTTGGCTGTTTAGCGCCAGCAAACAGGCTAAAGAGGGCCAAAAGCGAGAAAGCTTAGCGGAGATGGAAAAGCTCCGTGGCGTGGACATAAAAAAACCCTGCATCTCCAGAAACATTCTGTCTCTGTGTGGCCCCCAGGCCTAGTGGGAAGGGGTGGGGAAGAGGAGGAGGCCCAACGTGGTCTGATGCATTTCAGTCTACATGGAGGCACAAAGTGCATTTCTTCCAAAGCATCACTTGTCTCCAAGTGACTGACAGAGGAACCTGATGTGAAGGAGATTTGCAATTGTGTGTGTTTTTTTTTTCCAGAAAGAGGAAAAAAACAAGGTGTAGCTGATTAGTAAGTTAATTATTTCAGTACCCCAAGGGTTCCAGTACGGTGGTAAGTTGTCCAGTCCTGGTGTAATTTCACAGTCCGTGCATTTCCCTGTGAGCACCTGGGGTGCCGGGTCTGTCTATCTCCATCCACCTGCCTTATGTCTTCCTGACACACCTGGGGAGATGAGTAGGGGCTGGGGTGATAGATAGTACAGTGTATGTATTTGGCCTAGGCTGCGGGGGGCGGGGTGGGGCGTGGGCAGACAGAGAACAGAATGGAGAAAGCCTCTACCTCTACTGAGTGTTAATTATCTGCCCTTTCTTCTTTTAAAAAATAAATATTAATGAGGCGGGTTATCGGAAAGTGGAGCTGTTGTGAGGTTATTTCCCAGACTTAGCACAGACAGAAACTGGGTTTGAGTGGCCTTCTGGCCTCTCACCTCCTCCTAGCCCCGGCTGGCTCTCCAATGCTCTATTTGCTTTCCCAACTCTGGCCACCACTTGGTCGGCTGTGACCTCCTCCAATCTGATTTCAAGATCTGATTTCCCCTTGGGGCAGAGGAGGGAGGATTGTGTGGTCAAACGGACACCTCCCTCAGAGAGATAAGTTGGGGATGTGAACATTAGCCTCAGAATTAGCAGCTTTTGCTGCTCTCTGCTCTTGTGGCTGGTAGGGCTGGCTCCCTGCTGCTCTTCCTGAGGTGGACAAGGGAGGGCTCGGCAGTTTACTTAAGAGTGGTCCCATCTGCTCGGCCTGGCCTTTCATAAGGGGAGGGATTTATGCAGTGTCCTTGTGCACAGACCTGGGATTTGCCTGAAAACCTTGGGCCTCTGAGAATATTACCGAACGCTAAAATGTTCAGCCACGGAGATGATTCATGATTTATCTGCAAGGACAGGGTGCGTGTGTGTGTGTGTGTGTAAGTGTGTGTGTGTGTGTGTGTGTGTGTGTGTGTGTGTGTTGGGAAGAGGCACATTGATGGGTACTTGTGACCGTTCTTACTTCTAATCCAAACATTAGGAATTTTTTTTTCTACATTCACGCAGGAGACAGTGCATGGCACCAAGCTCTGGAGAGCCAACGACCTGACTGGAGCACCATGAAGACGATGCCATGCTTTTTGGTGCAGGTTGGCTGGTATCCCTGCTGTTGGAGAGGGGCCAGGGGCTGTCTGGAAAGATGACTCTGATGACTGCAGAACCTATAAAAATTGCAGGTGGCAAAGGATTTGGGGAGTGGGGTGGATCCAATCAATGTTCCAATTCTACTTGGCCATCTTTAGTCTTTATGTCTCAGCAGAGAGAAGTTAGAGAAAATTAGAATTCAGGAAGGCAGGTGTAGGGAGTCCCCTGTTTCATGCCCAAAGGAAGCCTAGTGGTGACAAAACACACCCTAGGGAGCTGGGCTTTGAGGTTCCATGTGCAATTTCAGCCCTGGTTCCTGCGAGATTAAGAAGCCTTTTCCAAGTTTTGGAAAGGCCTACACGTGTCATTTATTTATAATCTTTGGGAATAAATACAACCTCTCCCACTGCCCAGTGGCTGGAAGGGGAGCATTTTCAGCCGGTATGACCCTCATTTGTGGTTCTACAATTTTCTTGCTCGTGCTCCAGTCTGCACTGTCGATGAAGACCCCAGCTTCCCAGCTCCTGAGTTTTTCTTTTCTCTCAGGCCGTGCATTATGTAGCCCACATGCTAGGTTGTTGGCCAGCACACATTTTGAAAGGTGAGATGGCAGACCTCTAACTATGTGTAAGGCCGTCCTCATTTGGGCTCAAGAAAGGATACAGTTTGCCCTTAAAAAAAGAGAAGCAGGGAATCATTTCTATGAATCTTTTAATGAAGGATTTACTACTAATTTCATCGCACTTTTTACTCATTCTGAATGAATAACTTTGTCAGTCAACCCAAGGGTCTGCAGAACCTATAAAAATGCTTCCTTTGGTCTCCTTCATTTAACACATGCTGGGGCTTGGGCCTGCCTCTGACAGACTGGGGAGGAGTAGAAACATTCCAGAGACCAGGTCTTAGAATGTTATCTCTTCTCCCACCCCAAATCCTCACCCTCCATTTATCTCTCAAATACAAATGCAGGGACCTCCTAGGGAAGTGTGAAGGGATGGATTTTAATCAGGTTTGGGGAAGGAAGGGGGATGCATTGAGCCCAAAGAAAGATGGGGACAGTGGAATTTTTTAACACTCCTCTGTTAACACTTCTCATGTGTTGTATATTATATCTCACAAAGTATGCATTTGTTCCAGTAATCTACAGTGTATATGTGGCGTTTGCCAAATGCTGCTTGGTCAAAACAGTGTTAAATAAAATTGTAAGAAATGCTACCAGGGCCTTGCATGGGTTATTTAATTCTATCAATGATAAACAATGTTAATGTGTAGCATCTCAGTTGGCACAATAATCATGTTTCATTTGTATATGCTGAGATATAGTTAAGCATGAATGATACAGTTTTCCAACACATATATTTCCCAATGATTACTTAGGAGAAATGTGATGGGAATAGCAGAAACCTCTTCTCTCTCCACATTTACTTGCACCCTGCACACACAGACTGCCAGTCACACACATTCGCATGGCTGGCCAGCCCCATATGTATCGTCCTACATATGTCTCCACTGGTAAATGTAAAGTATAGATTCTGTAAAGGTTGATCTAACTTTTTGCACCTGTACATAATTACAGACACACGTACCAGCATTCTAGAAACTTTGGTACATTTATACCTATTTCTCACACACCCACACTGCCTCATAGACGATGCCAACATGAACATGCATACCATCCCACATGTGGCTATCTATGTGCACACATGTAAGTGCTCTCACTGCAGATGTGAGAGTGCCCATATGCAAGAGGACCGTCTGCACAGGCTCCTATGTCAGTGTGCGTCTAGGTGCATGTGCACTTTTGCACGCACACACTCCTGCACCCCTGCTCTGGGCTTCCACTGACGCCCACGGGCCAAGGTGCAGCAGCTGCCCAGTTACTCTCGGAGGTCCCAGGGCTGTCGGACAATATCTGAATTGGGTGTTTGACCTCTATGAGTCCCCGGGCATTCAGGATGGGAGGCCAGGAGGAGCAGGGTCAAGATGCCAGCCTGCCTGGCCTCTGATGAAAACAATATGAAAATGTGGGGGTGGGAGGAGGGGTTTGGGTAGCTGGTCTCTGCAGATAAAGATGCTTCCAAAAGAGGATCAATCTTTTTTTGCTCATTTAACAAATGAGTCAGGGTACCTTCTCTGGTCCTGGTTCTGCTGCCCGTTAGCCTAGGTAAACTGCTCTCTCAACCTCAGTTTCTACCTCTGGAAAGTGAAGTACTGGCCCGGACTGGTGGTTCTCAGCCCTGGCTGCTCAGTAAGATCATCTGGGGTGCTTTTAAAAAGCACAGGCACCTGGCTCCATCCCAGACCAACTAGATCAGAATCTCTGGAGGTGGGTGCCCAGCATTTTATTTATTTATTTTTTTATAAAAGCTCCCCAGCGGATTCTATACATATTCAACCAACATTGAAACCTACTGGCCTAGATGTTCCCAAGGCCCTTCTAGCCCTTAAACTCTATGTCACGGAGGACCTTTTATATATAAAGCATTGTGCTGGGCACCAGGGCACTCTGTTGAAAGTTCTAAATTCACTCATGAGATCATAAAAAGTCAATGAAATTATTCTGTTAGTTTAGGAAGAGGATAATTTTTGAACAAACTATATTTGTTCTGGAAAAACTCGTGCCTGCATTTCCAGCTATCTCTATTCCCTTCCATCTTTGTTCCAATCTTCCAGCTCCCTGATTCCCACTCACCGAACATTCATTATAATGCCATATATGCAAATGCTCTAAGCTGGTACCTGATCAATGTGGTAGAAACCTTGCTACCTGCACATATTTCCTGGCTAGCTCCTCACCCAATCTGCCGGTAGCACAATATTTTTAGTTGGGTAAATGATAAGGCACAGGCCCCGGGGGGGTTCCTCCTTCCCTCACCCCTGAGACAGAGAATGCTGGCCCCCAGGCCTGTGCCCCAATTCTGGGGGCTGGTATGGTGGCTGACAAAAGCCTTGAGCTGCGTGTCCTAGAAAGCTGCTCTCAGACTTGGCCTCTGGGAATTGTGTTAATATTCTCCAACAACCGTTCCCCAGGCCGAGCCAGTCCTCCTTGAAAACACATCTGCTCTCAGCTGCACCTGCCAGAGGAGGCTGAGCCCAGGTGAGACATGGTACCCACTTGGCAAGAGGAAGGCAGAGCTGAGCCAACATGGGCTGCTGACCACGTGGGCCCCTTTCTCCCACTGAGGATGAAGAGAGGTGGGGGAGGGGCTATGCCCTTCACTTGGGGTGGCGGGGAGGAAGAGTGTTCATTCTGGATGGAAGGTCTCCACTTCTCACTCACTAAGGGGGATGCTCAGGGCCTCCCAGGGAAACACAGAACAGAGTCCGGTTCTCTCTTTCCCGCTCTCTCTAGCTCGGCTGGCTGATTTTCTCCTGAGGGCAGTTGGACTAGTTTTCTTTAAGAAAAGTTGTCCTAAGGTGGCTACCGTTAAGCCACCATCCAAGAGGGCAGTGGAGGTAATGATGAGGCCTGAGACCTCCAGGTTTCTCGGCTCTAACCCTCTCATCCACTCATGCTCACTGTTTCTTCACTTGCCTCTTTATCCCCCTCCCTGCCCCCGCACTTTCATTTTGTCTCCTTCTCCCCTGATGACATGCCAGGCACATACGACAGAAAAGTTTGCTGATCGCTGGGCTGTGCCCAGTCCCCTTCCCCCTCTCTCCTCACTTCCCTGCAGAGGGGCTGGCTTGGTGCTGGGGAGGGAGCTCTAGACACAGCACAGGATCCTCAGAGTCTAAATCTAGACCCAGAGCCCAGCTTCCCAGGCCTGCTGCCCCTTCCCAGGGCCCACCTCCCCTTGGGCCTGGGGAGCATCACACCCCAGGATGTGATGGATTCTCCAGGCACCTTCAAAGGGCTCTGCATTTGTTTGCAGTGCGGACCTTGAATCCTTCTCTGGTCATAAACGTTGTTTATTTTGACTAGGACCTACTGAAAGGGGATTGGGGGTTAAGGAGGGCAAAGAGAGGATTCCTCTGGAAGATCATAAAACCATTAGCAGGGCAGGGCTTTACGGGGTCACAGGATCATAGAATTTTCTGACTGAAAGGAACACAGGCCATTAGGAAGGTCACAGATGACCACTTTGTCAGCTAAAGGCTCCTAGGGGCCACACGGGGCTGGGGTGGGGGGCTTTCGGGCCTCTTTCTAGAAAGTGGACACAAGGTGTGGGGGCATGACCCCACAATAACCTTACACCAGGCAGGGAGGCCAATAGTTGCCGAACATGATGGATTTGCCCTCCCAGTGGGACGAACCAGTTGTTTGAATGTGCAGTGGAGACTCTTGTTCTGGGGAATGGGCACAGCTCTGGGTAAAGGAAATAAAATCACCTCTAATGCTGCCTCCACCATGATTTTAAGCAGCTAGTATGTAAGGTGCTATGCTTGATGCCCTTCCAGCATTTTCAAAACAATTCTGAAAGAGATGTTATCTTCGCCGAAACCGGTTTGGCTCAGTGGATAGAGCATCGGCCTGCGGACTGAAGGGTCCCGGGTTCGATTCCGGTCGGGGGCATGTACCCTGGTTGCGGGCACATCTCCAGTGGGAGGTGTGCAGGAGGCAGCTGATCGATGTCTCTCTCTCATCAATGTTTCTAGCTCTCTATCCCTCTCCCTTCCTCTCTGTAAAAAATCAATAAAATATATTAAAAAAAAAAAAGAGATGTTATCTTCGTTTTGCAGAGAAGACAAACTGCACTCAGAGAGGGGAGGTGGTTTGCCCAAGGTCACACAGCAAGGTGAGTGGTAAGGCTGGGACTAGACCTTAAGACTTTAAAGTCTTTAAATCTAATCTCCTTCCCACTTCTCCATCTGCTATGGTCTGGTCCCCTGCAGCCGGAGAGATTGAATGGGCTCCCTCTCTCTGAAGCTCACATTGGGGCTGAGGAAAGTTCAGCAGCAAATCTTCCACTAAGGGAGAATTGTAGAGTCTTGGGCTCCTTCCCGTCCCTGGCATAGACCTGGCTTGCTCTGCAGAGAACATGCTCCTGTAAATCCAGCCACAGTCAGGAAACCAACTTGGTTGCCCGTTCCTTGCTGTGCGACTCACAGCAAGTCACTTCACCTCTCTGAACTACAATTTCTGGATCCATCTTCAGACCTGAGGTCTCGGTGGAAGGTGAGGTTAGTGGAGGTGGTGGCATGCTGATCCCTTTTGAGTCCCTCTTTGGTGTCATCGCTTTGGGGGTGGAGGGAGAGGAGACTTTGTTTTGCCCACAAGGCTGACTCAGATCACACACACAAAAAACACCTCAGAAGCAGGCAAGGCAAGGCTCACTAAGATCCCTGCTGAGAACACGGAGGCTGAGAGCCAGGGCAGAGGCTGGGCTGTGAAGAGGCAGTTTAAGCAGCGAGTTCTTCCCTGATCCCCTGACCGAGTAATCCAGTTGCTCAGAGAATGGAAAATCCCCTTCTCCTCCCCAACCCCCTGCCCCACAAAGGCCTCCTAATAGGCCTGCCAGCTTTGGGCACTTACCTGCCCAGACATCACATTGGGAGCAGGTTGCCTGGGGTCCCCGTCCTCGTGGGAGATGGGGAAGGCTGGGAGGGGCCAGGAGTCCAGGATTTGGGGTGTGTGTGTGTCTGCTGCTCTCTGGCCTTCCCAAGGATCAGGGACACTAATGAGCCTCTGTTCTGAGGGAAACTTCAGGAAACGGGGCACAGGACTGGAGGGAGCGGGGCAGGAAGGATGGGTCCCAGGGAAGAGATGTCTTGGGTGGGGCTTATATTAAACAGCCCCGTTATTTCAGCCGCCATGCTCCTCTCATTTTTATTTGAAGATGGCTCCCTCCCCAGCACCTTCGCCTCCCACCTCTTACACTTTCACTCATCCATCCACTGAGCTGCTGACAGCTGCCCTGCGGGTGAACTCCTGATCCTCAGGCCAGAGCATGCCCCCTCTAGCCCCCAGCCCCACACACATACTCCCTCAAAACTGTGCCACCGCCCTAGCTGGTTTGGCTCAGTGGATAGAGCATCAGCCTGCGGACTGAAGGGTCCTGGGTTCGATTCCAGCAAAGGGCACATGCCTGGGTTGCAGGCTCAATCCCCAGTAGGGAATGTGCAGGAGGCAGCCGATCAATGATTCTCTCTCATCATTGATGTTTCTATCTCCCTCTCCCTCTCCCTTCCTCTCTGAAATCAATAAAGAAATATATTTTTAAAAAATAACAACAAAACCCAAAAAACTGTGCCACCTCCGTTCCCCTGAATCAAACTGATTTCTGAATACCGATGTTATGCCAGGCCCTTTGGCTACATTATTCTCAATAAATCTTCATGCATATGCTGTTTCGTGGACATTCTATGTCCTTCTGTACAGAGAAGTAAACGAAGGCCCAGCGAGGTTAAGTAGCATGCCCAAAGTCACAGAGCTGGGACTTTGAGGTGGGATTTGCTCAGAGCCCATGCTGAATCCCTTATGCCATGCTCTCTCTCGGGTGATGATAGCTTAATGGTCTCTACCATCACCCCATTCTCCACCCACCCCCATATTCCAGGGATTAGATCTGAGGCACCACCTGCCCCATGCTGTCCAGGATTGATGTTGTCACTGAGAACCCAGCTAAGTGGAACCCTTTGACCATGTCCTGCTGACTTCCACCAAAGACCCCACAAGGACAAGGGTAAGACCCCCTGCGACTCTGAGTGATTTATCTGGCGAAATTGTTGTTTTATGGGATGGGCCAAAGAGGTGTCAGGAAGCTAGTTTGCTGTAAATCTCCTCTCTCTGCTCCCTTTCCCTCTGTGTGTCCCCTCCTGGGATTTATGGTGGAAAATGTTCAGAGCTAGGGACTTGGGGCTTGGGTTCAGGCTTGGGGTGGGAAGGCAAAGGACAATCTATCTTCCTCCTCTGAGATCTGCTAAACATGTGTGTGCGTGTATGTGCATGCACCATCCATGCTCCATCACAAGTCGACAAAATCTGTATGAAGACCTCCGAGGCACTCAAGTGGCTCTGCAGACAGAGCACATTGCCTGCACCAGAGGTATGTTATGGGGGCCAACCCACTGGCGGTGCCCCACGTGAACCTCCCTTACTGGCGGGCCTTTCTCTGTGCTGAGCCCTTTCCCCATCACAGGGCTCCTTACACAGGTCTGGTGGCCCCCATTACTGGTCCCTCCATTGCAGGGGAATTTTCCCCAAAGAGTCTCTGGCACCTAGAGGACATGTCTTGGGCACCCCACACTGCCCGCAGTCCCAAGCCCAGGGTGCAGGCCCTTGGGGAGCACTCAGTGAATCTGGCTGAATGAATCCAGGAGAGAAGAGAAGACGTCACTGTCTGAGTGAACATCAGGTCACTCACCCACCCCGTCCCCTCCCGGCTCCTCTCCTGGCTGCCCGAACCAGGCTGCACTGTGTCTCCGGTTAAATATATGGAATTATCTATTACAATACTTCAATATTTATTACATTGATTTCGCTTTAAATGCTTTGTAAATCATAGCAAAAAATAATGGCCTTCCAACAGAGAGTCATATACCGTAATCAACTGGAAGAAAGTCGGCATTGTAATTTAAAATAAAAAAAAATCCTTATGTGAGTCTCTCGTTTAAATTAAGAGACAGGACGTGATTCAAATAATAAGACCCAAGTGAGGCTGGTTTTTCTTGGCAAATTAGTAGAGGTTTTAACTGGAACTGAAAAGGTGTTAAGGTGGAACAGTGACCTTATTAGACCTTAATTATTTTCTGTTGTTACATTCCTGGAGCTGAGGTTTTTTCCAAAGTGGCCACGTTAAGCCTCATCGCAGGAACTTTGACTTTTAGAGAGATATCACTTCTCAAGAGGCATTAGTGGGATAAAAAGCAGACATTTCACTTGAGTTCCTTTTCTCCACCCCGGAGTTTCTAGGGCTCCCAGAACTCCTGGTTCGGAGGCAACGTCCTTGTCCTTGAAAGATGAGAATTCCCCCCACTGTGCCCCTGGCTTTTGACACTCAGCCTTCTCAATGGCAGCCTCCTCCCTCTGGCTATCCTCTGTGGACTGGTGAAGCCAGCACCCATCAGGCCAAGAGAGAGGAGGGGGAGTGTGCGTGTGTTTGTGCGTGTGCCTGTGTGTGTGTGTGTGTGTGCGCGCGCACGCGTGTGTGTGCACGTGCGCGCATTGTTTGTGGGGACACACAAGTAGCACTTTCCTCATCTTTCACTGTAACCTTCCTGCTCTACCTTCCATGTTCAAGTTTGGCTGATTATTGGTCCCAATGCTAGCCCGACCCTGCCCAAGATGCTCACGGCACTTAGAGATGAAAACGGAGCCAATGCCATTCTTTCTGAATGGAAATAATGCGAGTACATGGCCTAGCCCTGTGCCGAGTATGTGGTGGGTATCCAATAGTGGTGATTTTATTTTTGCTGGAAGGAAAGTAGCCAGAAAGGGGTCTTTTCCACTTGCTTCCAGATTCCCCCCAACATGTCCTACTGGCCCTGGGGTGGGTGCAGTGGTGGGAAAGAAATACTGAGCCCAGGAAGGCCCAGTGCATGTCCCTCCAGGAAGATAACCCAGCTGAGCAATGTTTATTAAACACTGTCAGCTCCATTCCTCCCACTGGCCTTCCAAATCGACTTTGAATTTGACCAGAGTGAGGGAGACCTTTTTCTGAGGTCTGGTATCTTGGGGACCAGGGCTGGTGGTTCATCCTTCCTGACGGAGGTCTGTATGGGAGTGGAGATGATGTAAAAGCCTTGGGAAATGGCTGGGGGTTGGGGTGGGAGCCATTAGGCCATCACAGGTGGGAGGGATCCCCAAAGAAAGAGGGAAATCAAGGCTATTTTTGATTGCCCATCAACCATGTAGTTGCCCCCAGATATTGGTGCATATGCCGCAGTACATTCTTCAGAGGATATTAAAAATCCTAGAATACCAGGTCTGAAAGGGGCTTTACAAAGGGGATGCTCAGGAAATCTGAAATAATCAAATACCCTGCTGAGGACCCACGGGGACAGAGTTGAGAGGGTGAGGGAGGGGACAGAAGCTGCAGGTGCTGTGGTCTCTGGCCTGGGTAAGGTCGGCCCAGCTGAAGAGTCCTGGCACCTGGATACACAAAGGTGCACCTTGGGCCAGGCTCGCCCCCTCACTGGTGGGCCAGCCCCTGCTCCTGGCCAGAGGGATGACCTATCTGGATCCCATTCACACAGAAAGGCCATGGATCAAGGAGGATGTGCCCAGAGAAGCTGGAGGTCTGGGCTCCAGTCTTAGCAGCGACATGAGCCAGGAGCACTTCCTCTTTCTGAGCCATTCCTCCCTGCCTCACTTAGGTAACACAGCGTGGGGGTTATTGGCTTGCAGGGAGGCTGGTCATGCACTGGCGTTATAAACAGTGAAGTGCAGTGCAGGGCTTTATAAACAGTGAAGTGCAGCGCAGGTGTGGGGGCTTGTGTACAGCTGGCTTGTAGAGATCCAGGTGTGGAGATGACTTAATCAGACTTTTATTTATGGGCTCAGATTGAGTTTTGTCTCCTTTTCTCCTACCTTCCTTGTAGCTTAACTCAAAATTCTGCCCTGCCAAGGGATGGGATGAGGAAGGAAGCTTAATCCTCCCAATAACAGGACTATAGGATGGGTAGGAAGGTATTACTATACCCATGTTACAGATAAGTACACTGAGGCCCAGTCGATAAAATACCCTGTTCCCATCCCCAGCTGCTGAGAGGCAGAGCTGGGATATGAACCCAAGTCTGATTCTAGATACACCACAATCCCACTGGGAGGTAAAGACAGTGGAATGTGAGCTCCATGGGCACAGGGGCCTGTAGAGGATTGTTTGCTGCTGTTTCCCTAGCCTCTGGAATAGTGCCTGGCACATAGTGACCAGCAAATATTTAAAAAATAATGAGAATCAACTTAAATGGAAGGTGTGGTATAGCAAAAGTGAATTAAGAATGAACAACCTGGAGAAACCAAGATGGCGGCATAGGTAAACACCTAAACTGCTGCCTCACACAACAATTTCAAAACTACAACTAAAAGACAAAATGGACATCATCCAGAACCACAGGAAGGCTGGCTGGGTGGAAATTCTACAACTAGAAGGAAAGATAAAAGCATACTGAGAATCAGAGGAGCTGCAGAAGGCAGAGGTACAGAGGCGCGTGTGCGGAGAGGGCTGGCAACTGAGTAAGCGGATGGCTTTCTCAATCGGGAGGGAGACAAAAGCTCCCGACTGCGCTGAACTCCAGTTCCGGGCAAGACTCTGGGGACCCAGACTCATACGGGGAGAAACTGGACTGTCTGGCAGCGGGCAGAACTCGAGGGCGGCTTTCTCTCAGAGGTGCTTGCAGGGTTACCAATGGACACTGAGACCCAGGGGCCTCTTAGGGCAGGGCTGACGTTTGCTCCGCCCTGAGACTCCACCCCATCCAAGCTGAGCACAGAGGCTTTTGCATATGAATGGCCTGATCCTTTGAATTCTAAACTTACCTAACAAACTGCAGCTGAGTCAGTGAGACCCAGAACATCCAAAAGAAGGCCCAAGGCCCCACAGCAGCTTGCATTGCTTCACAGCTGGGCCTCATCTGGGCACCTCCAAAACCCAAACAAAGAAGAGGAACCTGCAGATCTCTCCATAGCTCCTGCTGGGTGGCCTCAGGCACAGGCTAAATTAGCACCTCCTTGGAGATCCAAGAGCCAGTGTACCCAGGGGTCAGAGTGGGACCATCCAGATTACTACTCCTCAGATCCATAAGGGACACATTCAGGGGGCAGACTCAGTGAGCACCAAAGCCCCACTGAAGCAAGTTTTGTCTCATAAGTGTGTCTCCAACACAGAAGTTCTCCCATCGTAGACACAGCTCATCCTCACAGCCAATTGGCCTGGAGGTCAATTCCTCCCAGTGATACCAACAACAATCAAGGCTTAACTACAACAAGACTGTGCTCACAGCCCACAAAGGGGTGCACCAAGAGTGTCCACCTCAGGTAACTGGGGAGGCTGAGCCACTGGGCCCTATAGGAAACCTAGCACACAAAGCCACTCTGTCAACTCAGGGTAGTAGCCAAAATGCGGAGACAAAGAAACAGGTCACAAATGAAAGAAATGGAGGAAAGCAAATGACTGGATATAGAGTTCAAAACCACGGTTATAAGGTTTTTCAAGAATTTTCTAGAAAAGGCCAATAAATTTAGCGAGACCCTCAAGGAGATGAAAAAGGACCAACTAGAAATTAAGCATACACTGACTGAAATAAAAAATAATATACAGAGATCCAACAGCAGACTAGAGGATCGCAAGAATCAAGTCAAAGATTTGAAATACAAAGAAGCAAAAAATACCCAACCGGAAAAGCAAAAAGAAAAAAGAATCCAAAAATATGAAGATAGTGTAAGGAGCCTCTGGGACAACTTCAAGTGTACCAACATCCGAATTAATGGGTGCCAGAAGAAGAGAGAGAGCAAGATACTGAAAACCTATTTGAAGAAATAATGACTGAAAACTTCCCCCACTTGGTGAAAGAAATAGACTTACAAGTCCAGGAAGCACAGAGAACCCCAAACAAAAGGAATCCAAAGAGGACCACACCAAGACACATCATAATTAAAATGCCAAGAGCAAAAGACAAAGAGAGAATATTAAAAGCAGCAGGAGAAAAACAGTTAGTTACCTACAAGGGAGCACCCATACGATTGTCAGCTTATTTCTCAACAGAAACTATGCAGGCCAGATGGGAGTGGCAAGAAATATTCAAAGTGATGAATAGCAAGAACCTACAACCAAGATTACTGTACCCAGCAAAGCTATCATTCAGAATTGAAGGTCAGATAAAGAGCTTCACAGATAAGAAAAAGCTAAAGGAGTTCATCACCGCTAAACCAGTATTACATGAAATGCTGAAAGGTATTCTTTAAGAAGAGGAAGAAGAAGAAAAAGGTAAAGATAAAAATTATAAACAACAAATACATATCTATCAACAAGTGAATCTAAAAACCAAGTGAATAAAAAATCTGATGAACAGAATAAACTGGTGAATATGATAGAATCAGGGGCATAGAAAGGGAGTGGACTGACAATTCTCGGGGGGAAATGGGTGTGGGAGGTGCGGGAAGAGACTGGACTAAAATTGTACACCTATGGATGAGAACAGTGGAGGGGGGTAAGGGCAGAGGAGGTGGTGGGAACCGGGTGGAGGGGAGCTATGGGGGGAAAAAAGAGGAACAATTGTAATAATCTGAACAATAAAGATTTATTTTTTTTAAAAAAAGAATGAACAACCTATTGGGGCCTATAGCTTACATCACAGTTTCAGGGAAGGTTCTGTGTGGGTAGAGAATTTGGGGTAGCATTTCATTATTCATGGTAGCCCCTTCTGGCTGTTTTTATAGCTAGTTACCGCCATGATGGAAGTTTGGGCCTCAGGTAGTAGTTAAGTGGAAAGGAAACAAAATTAGGAAACGACAATATTAACAGTAAAGTAAAATCTCCGTAGACATACAAAGATTATATTAAAATGATGTCATAGAGGCAAATACTATCTTGCTCTTTGGTAGAGCCCTTGGGAAGACCTTATGGAGCAGAGAACACTGTGTGTTTTCCTAATCAATGCATCCTGTAATGTTACATCCAAAGACATTGGTCCTTGATGCAAAGGAACCAACTTTTCATTCAGCCAATTTTTACCAAGCACCTACTATACACCATGTACTGGGGTAGGCCCTGGCAGGTACAGAGATGCCCAAGGGATGGCCCATGGCCCTCAGGAGCATAGTCAAGGTCTCGGGAGGCCAGAATTGTCCAGCAGCTTGCTTGACCCAGCTTGGCTCTTCCTTTTCTCCAACTCGGTTCATAGAGACTCAGGATCTTGCTATAGGAGGTCAGCCCAAGGGTGTCTCTCTCTCGCTCTCACCCTCGCTTCCCACCCTCCATCCCTAGTTCCCTGGCTGACAGAAAAGGTACTAGAGGGAATCTGAGAGATTCTGTGCTGTTTGTTTTGGGTTCAATGGAATCTCATTTACACGTGTTAATTGCAACTAATTGGCACTAATTGGATGAACAGGAAACCCTCTGGGAGCACTCATACCTTTAATTTGTAGTAAATATCATTAATTAACATATGCTAATTAGAACCAATTAACATTGATTAAGGGTTTCCAGCTACTTGGAAAGTACAACTGTGTCCTCCTCCCTTGGTTGCCTGAAGTCAGCACAAAATATGATACGAGGAGTCTGGGCAGGGAGAGGACCACCCTGCTGGCTGCATCTCCCTGATGAGGGCATTGTGGCCAGCAGCCCTCACTGAGCTGGGTGCCTGGAGGGCCATGTCCTTCCCCAGGCCAGAGGGGTCTGCAGGGGAGGGGCTACATGGTTAGTGCTTCTCAGGGAATGGGAGGGAACATACAATGGGAGGTTCTGGATGTTGGGATGTTCTCCCCTTAGCCTGGCTCCCAGGGTGGGTTGAAAGAGCCCTAGAGACCAGCCTGGCAGGGAGACCAAGCAATGTTTGGACTGAAAAGGTGCAGATGATGCAGGTGAGACACCCATCCACGAGTCCTGCTTGGTGCGCGCGTGTACACACACACACACACACACACACACAGGCACATCTCCATCTGACACGGAAGTATGAATGGGATATCTTCTAGGTCTGACAGGCGCATAGATGGTGGGACCACCTCTGTCAGACATCTCTTTTGCCCATCTTGGGATGTTTTCTTAACTCAAAATTGGGATGCTATTCAAACTAACCAGGGCGTTGGTGTCAGATTAAAAAAAAAAAAATCATTTGCCTGAGAACCAGAAGGCTTTTAGGTCTATGTTCAGTTCTGATACTAACTAGCTATGGGACTCTTGGGATTCATTGAAAAATACATAAATTGTTCTATTTGAGTACTTTTAGGAAAGAAATAAATGTTTGGTACAGACGCCCCACTGCCACCCCCAGGATTGTCCTTTCTGTGAGAGGCTCCCAAGGCCCTGCCTTCCCTTCTCTGCAACAGTCGCGTCATTGTTTCATGTCCAATGTCCATCTTCAACGAGCTCTCAGTTCCTTCAAAGCAGAGTTCAAGTCTGGCCTGTTCACTGTGGCACTCTTTGAGCACGAAAAAAGCTGCTATTGAGTTAAGTAGTGTGTAGGGTGAAAAAAAAAGTGTTGAATGAATGAACACATAAAACAGAACCATCTGTAATTTTAACTACCACAGAGAAAATAGCATTTGGTGTGTGTGTGTGTGTGTGTGTGTGTGTACTTACATATAAATAAAATATGTTATATATAACATAAATATCCCAAAAGGCTTAGTGCAGTTTTTGCTTTAATAACTTCAAAAGTGTAAGTGCTACAAACTTTAAAAACCAAAGAAATTATTTAAAACTTGATACAGATTTATTATACACTTAGTCAGTTTTGTGAATTTTGACTAATTTTAATTTCCTGTTTCAGTCCCTCTGAATGAAGGCGGCAAAGAGTGACTCAAAAATTAAAACTAAAATTTTATTCCTAAAAATGCACAAGACCGAATGTGTATTTCTGCCAGCACTGAGAACTGTTTTTCTCTTTCCACCATTGGGCCAGTGAACCCTGCACTATGTAACTCTCCAGGCCTCTCAGGTGGGAGGAAGTGGGTGATTCTGTAACCCAAGGAAAGGTGTATTTTCCAGGTCACCTGAGAAAAAATAGCTTTATAGCTCCCAGATCTGAGCTACTGGCTCTGATGGAAAGAGGTGTGGGCCCAGGTGGGACAGAACCTGGCAGAAACTTCGCCTCCAAGGCGATCTCTGTGGTAGATTCTTACCCAACTCAGAGCAACAGGGCTGCCCTGGAGGGGTTTAAGGTTCAGGCCAATGCCAATTGCAGGGTTGGAAAGATACCCAGTGAGGAGCTTGACCCCACTGGGGAAAGAGGATTTAAAGCCCCTGCTGTGGGACAGGCCCTCTTCTAAATGTGTTACATGCATTCATTCACTCACTCCTCCCACAACCCAATGATGTAGGCACTATTATTATCCCCATTACACAGATGAGAAATCTAAGGCTCAGAGAGGTCAATTAATGTGCCCTAGCTCACACAGCCAAGTGGCAGGGCTACAAGTGGAATTTCAGTTTAGCTGCTATGTGCTGTCCCCTCCCTTCCACCCACATTTTTGGTACCTATAGAATGGCTCTAGGAAGCTGTGGCTCCGGGGTGGAATCCCCAAGGCAGGGAGCTCCTGGCCCTGCCCAGGTCTCCACAGCATGGCTGAGTGAACCCCGATTCCCAGCTCCCTCCCCATGGAAATCTGAGGTCTGAGGGAGAGCTGCTGGCGAGGTTCACAGCAGCTTAATTACTAAAGTGATTTTAATTTGTTTTTGTTAATTGAAATCTCATTAAGTTGGTAATTTACTCCAACACAGCTCAGGAGTCCACAATTCTGCGGGTGAGGAGGCTAGAGGGGACTCGCCTTAATCTGGGGATTGTGCCGCTTTATGCTGTGGCCTTTGTGGTGGGTGCGCACATGTGCTCCTGTGGAAGGGCCCTCCCTCCTGGCCGGGCACCCTTTCTCCTTCTTGGCCTACACTCCCCTGCTCCAGGGCCCTGGACCCCACCTGCCTGCACTGTTTCCTGGAACGTGAATTTTGAATAAGGAAAAAGTGAACCCAAGCCATCTCTCTGTAGAGCGTGTATGTATTCAGGTGTGTGGCATGTGGTGCAATGGCCTGAACCCTAATGTTAAGTGGAAGACACTGTTCGGTATTTGCCCATCTTTGTGCCAAGCAGTGCTCTAGGCACAAACTGGAGATGCTGGGGGAACAAATGACACTTTTTAGGGGAGGTCCTTTCTGAACCCTGGGCTTTGTTAGTTCACCTGCGAAATGTCCCGAGTCCTCTTTCATCACTGGCATCTCACGCACCATAAGCCAATCCTTGCCACTGTCATCCTTCTTGTCGACTCTAAGAAGGCAGGGGCCACTCGGCATCTTCATGGCCATGGCCCTGGCTTAGCATGAGGTTTCTCCACTGGGTGTGGGGTGGGCAGTCCTTTATGGAATGGGACTGCTCTGGGCATTGCAAGTCTCCTAGTGTTCCTGGGTGCCCTGCCTATTCAGTACCGGTAGCATCCTCCCAAATAATCATGACAACCCAAACATGCCCTCCACATGCTTCCAAGCTCCCTGAGCGGGGCGGGGACTGGAAACCCGTGGATGTGCCCACACACTGCCTGGCATGTAGCAGGAGCTCCATGAGCATTTGTTGGCTGACTGAGAGAGTGTATGAACTGTGTCTCTGACCTGGTCCGTGTTTCTCTGCGATGTGTGTGCACGTGTGACGTTGAAATGTGTGTGCTGCTCTTCCGGCCTGTGTACCCCTGGGTGTTCCGGGCCCAGTGGAGGATTCTGGGCCCTGTCACAGGCCAGGCCTCAGGTCTCCGGGGCTCTGTCTGCACCGGGCATGTTCTCTCTCCTTTCGTGGCCTCATTCCCTGGCTGGCTCTTGAAGGCCCTCGCCACCCAGCTGCCTCCTCCTTTGCCCCTGACTACAGCCACTTGGTAGTTTTCCAGGCCTGACATTTCGAACATGCAATGCCATATGTATTGCCACTCTCAGGTAATTATCACGTAAAATTAAGCTAGTCTTGTACATGAAACCAGCAATTAGCCAGGGATTGAAGGTCAGGGAGATCTCGTTTATAGAGTCGCTAACAAAATGTTAAGTGGAAGTGTGTGTCAGATGGGCCAGGAGGCTGGATTAGCCGGGGTCGCAGCGGTGGGACTGGAGAGCCATGGAGACTCCTGGGCTCGGCAGCACCGGGCACAGCAGGAGGAGCTGGGGATTTATGGCTCACACGTTCCTCTTCCAGCTCTCAATCTGGGGCACAGCTTTGAAGGAAGGTTGCTAAGTCTGCTAAATCCTAGTGCACACCGATGCTCCGTCCCCATTCATCCGGAAGCCGGGGAGATCCTGCCTAAAAGCCTGTATGTCAATGCCACCTCCTGCCTGGCTGCCCACCACGCCAGCATTTTACACTGGAGCCTTTCAGATCTGCTTTGCGTATCTAAAGACAGGATGAGCTGTACTCAGAAACTTTGCAAATACCATTTCCTTTGCTTGAAACACCTTCTCCTTTCTCCCAACTCTCTTATTATCAGCCTGGAAATTTCCTATTTCCCTTCCCAAAAACTCAGTCTTCACTTCTCCAAGGCCTTCCCCCCACCCACAACTTTATTCTGGGAGTTACTTCACTTTTGTACCATGAGCAGGTTTCCACTATTACACTTACGCTCCATGGCAATTTATTGGTGACTTGTCTGCCCCCCACTACTGGACTGTGAATTATTCATCTCTTCCTGGCAACATGGAGCTTCTCAATAAATGTATGTGGGATGAATATAGAAATTATTCCCTTCTGCTCTTTGTTCTTTTACCTATCCTTCATGGCCCGGCTCAGATGTCACCTCTGCTTTTCTGGATCCCCTACCCTGGTAGAATTAATCATACCTTCTGTATTCCTGTAGCACTCTATACACATTTTTATTACAGCACTTACCAAATTGCCTCATATTTCATTATAGGTCTACCCAGGGCTACCACAACTCCAGAGAGCACCATTCACACTGAGCCAGGCAACATAGAGGTGGTGCTTGTACTTGCCCACTGGGCAGTGACCTTTTGCAGAGCAAAGACCCTGAGACTTTGCAAATAGCCTGCATATTATATGCTCTCCTTGGCCACATGTATTTAATTATTGAACAGGAACCAATAGTTCAGTGGAGCAAGCTCTACATTTGGATTCTGGGGACCTGGATTCCAGTTCTGGCTCTGCCACTAGATTGCTGTGCAGCCTTAAGTGAATCAGCCTCTCTGGTTCTATCCTTTTAAATCAGGTCACATGTATCAAAGTGCCTGGTAGGTGCTCAATGCATGTTAGGCCCCCCACCCCCCGCTTTTGTCATCTGCAAAATGAGGAATTTTAAGATTCCGCGTGGTCTTCTAGAATTATAGGCTCTCACGATTAGAAGAAGTTTTGAAAGGCATCTAGCCTAACCCCTGGTTTCTCCAATAAGTCGTCATGTAGTTCTGGTTTGTACATCTCTAATGACAAGAAGCTCACTTCCTCGAAAAGTAGGCCATTCTATTTTCAGACAGCTCTGCCTTAAAAAGAGCCTGATTATCTGACAGCTTCCCAGAGCTTCCACCCCAGGCCCTGGTTTTGCACAGACAATAATCATAGACAACGATCTGCTCCAGGCTCAGAGACACAGTTCTGTCCCCATCCCTTATGTGACTTGATTCACCATCTTGATTATCCTCCGTCCCCCGCCCCTCCTGGAACTTGCTCCTCTTTGTCCAAAGACCTCTTGAGATGAGGCATCAGAACAGGGTAGGACTATCACCTTCCTTTGCCTAGAACTTGTGTCTCTATCAAGAGCCCAGGTTGGAACCCAAGATCATGTTCTTATGACCTATATCTCCTCCAACCCTAGCAAGCATGTCACTATGAGAGGCAAACCTGGGAAGGAGCAGAATTCTTCTTCAATTTTATTTTTATGTTTTAAAAAGTCTGTATTTTAGAAAAAAAACACATAAACGAAGTTCAAATACAAATGACAAGCTAGGGAAAGATTATTTGTAATTCATATCACAGGCAAAGGGCTAATTTCCTTAAGAGATAAAGAGAATCCACAAATCAACATGAAAAGGATCCATGACCTAATAGAAGTATGAGCAAAGGATAGCAGATAATTGACAGAAAAGGACCTGAATAGTGTTCTTAAATATATGAAACCATGTTTAACCCCATTCATCATAAGAGAAATGCAAATTAAACCTACAGTTCTTTTTCATTTGTCACAAGGGCAAAGATAAAAAAGTCTGATAATGTTTTGTTGGTAAAGGGTAAGGAACAGACACTCTCCTACCTTGTGAGGGTAAATTGGTACAACCTCTCTAGGGATAAATGTGGCTTTATCTACTAACATTTTAAAATGCACATGCACTTTGATTCAATGATCCACCTCTAGGGATGTGTCCTACAAATCTACTCAGATACATCAGAAAATACGCTCAGTGGGGGCAAGGACTTTTGCCCATTTGTTCACTGTTTTATCTTTGGTACCTGGATTGCTGTCCAGTACATAGTAGGTGCTCAATAAATGTCTGTTAATGAATGAATGAATGAATGAATGAATGAATGAATAAGTGGATGGATGAATATGTAAAATGACATATTATTCATCACAAAATTTTTGGTAAGAGCCAAAGACCAGAAATAATGTAAGTCTCCAACTACAATGAAATAATATACTGCTATTAAAAATATGAAGGCAGCTCTCCATGTACTGATGTATAAGGATTTCTGAGAGATATTACTAGATGAGAAAAGCAAGGTGTAGAAGAGTGTGTGTAATAAAAATGCAGCTGGATAGAGAATAAAAACGGCGGCAGAGTAGGGGGATACTGCACGGACATGCTCCCAGGAACAAGCTGGAATTACAACTGAAATAGGGAAAGGCTTCCTGAATAATCAACGGAAAACTCACAGGAGAGAACCCGATACCCAAGGACTGAAGGTGGAGACCACATAGAGACTGGTGGGAGGGGTAGAGGTGAGAAAGGGCGGGCAGGGCACCCACAGATGGCAACTGACATCCCAGAGAGATATCTCAGCTGTGTGTGTATGTGGGGGGTGGGGAGATGCCACTGAGAACTCTGGGATCTAATCCTGAAGCTGGGCTCCCCAGTAGAGAGCACCAAACTGAAGAGGTTACCCACATAACATCTAGCTGTGAAAAGCAGTGGGGTGCTGTCTGCCAGGGAGTGGCAGCTGAAAGTTCGGGCACCCTCTTAAAGGGCCAATGCACAAAAATTCCCTGTGGAGCCACCCACCTTGTGCTCTGGCAGAGGGAGGGTGAAGTGGACTGGAGCTGTGAGAGCAGAACCCAGGACTGGGGACTCAGGGGATAGATCTCAGAAGGCAGACGCCCTAAGTTTCCTGGGCTGAGTCATTCCCTCACACAGCTGAGGACATCTTTCCCACACAGACATCTGCCTTGCCTGGGGGGGAAGACAGTTGACACAACCTATTGGAAAACACCTTGCCCTGAAGCCACTTAAGAGATTAAAAGTAACAATTAGCCTCCAGGCAGAAGCAACTGCCCCACCCTGTTGAAAAAACTCTCACCACACCTGAGAATGATTGCCTGGGGGCAATTCAAGTCAGAATCCTATTAGTCTGTAGACAGAGGTGGTCTCTGGATCCAGTTAGTCAGAAACAACCTTTAACACTGTCCTGCACTAAAGATCAAGAGGTGAGGATCTACTTAAAACATAGTCACAAACCCAAACAACCAAAATGAGGAAACAAAGAAACAATCCTCAAATGAAAGAACTAGAGAATTCTCCAGAAAAAGAGATAAATGAAGCAGAGATAAGAAATTTATCTGAAACAGAGTTCAGAGTAATGGTGGTAAAAATGCTCAACAGTATGAAAAAAGATATAGTAACTATGAAAAAATAATAGTCTGAGATAAAAAATGACATAACACAAATAAAAAACACATTAGAAGGAATACACAGCAGATTAGGGGAAGCTGAGGATTGAATAAGTAAATTAGAAGACAGAGTTGAAAATATCACTCAATTAGAGAACCAAAAAGGAAAAAAACAATTAAACAACAGGAGGACAACTTAAGGGAGCTGAGGGACAATGTGAAACATAACAATATTAGAATAGCATGTGTGCCAGAAGAGCGAGAGAGGAATAGAGAAGGTGTTTGAAGAAATCATGGTAGAAAACTTCCCTAACCTGGTAAAGGAAAAAGTCATACAAGTTCAGGAGAAACAGAGAACCCCAAATAATAAGAACCCAAACAGACGCACACCGAGACACATCATAATTTAAATGCCAAAAATTAAAGAGACAAAGAGAGAATCTTAAAGAGAGCAAGAGAAAAGAAAACTGTTACCTACCAAGGAGTTCCCATAAGGCTGACACCTGATTTCTCATCAGAAACTCTACAGGCCAGAAGGGAATGGCATGAAGTACTCGAGGTAATGGCAAGCAAGGATCTGAGACCAAGATTACTATATCCAGCAAAACTATCATTCAAAATAGACGGTCAAATAAAGAGCTTCCCAGACAAAAAAAAAAAAAAAAGGCAAAATGAGTTCATCATCACCAAGCCAGCATTATAAAAAATGCTAAAGGGATTGCTGTAAGAGATTGCTGAGAAGAAAAAACAGAGAGAGAAACCTAGCCATACAGAATTAAAATGGCTATAAATAAGTACCTCTCAATAATAACCCTAAATGTAAATGAAGTAAATGCTCCAATCAAAAGGTGTAGGGTAGCTGAATGGATACAAAAACATGACCCAGCTATATGCTGTCTACAAGAGACCTACCTCAAAACAAAAGACACACACAGGATGAAAGTGAAGGGATGGAAAAAATATTTCCATGCAAATGGAAAAGAAGAAAAAGCTGGAGTAGCAATACTCATATCCGGACAAAATAGACTTTAAAATGAAGGCCATCACAAGAGACAACAAAGGTCACTACATAATACTAAAGGGATCGATCCAACAAGAGGATATAACCCTGGTAAACATTTATGCACCCAATATAGGATCAGGGCAAGGTGTTTTCCAATAGGTTGTGTCAACTGTCTTCCCCCCAGGCAAGGCAGATGTCTAAATATATAAAAAAACTTATAGATGACTTTAACTGAGAGATTGACAACAATACAGTCATAGTAGGGGACTTTAACACCCCTCTGACTTACCTGGACAGATCTTCCAGACAAAAATTTAACAAAGAAACAGAGACTCTAAAGGACACACTAGATCAAATGGATTTAATAGACATTTATAGAACATTTCACCCAACGCAGCAGAATATACATTCTTCTCAAGTGCACATGTATCATTCACAAAGATAGACCACATGTTAGGACACAAAGCAAGTCTCTACAAGTTCAAGAAGATTGAAATCATATCAAGCATGCCGAAACCGGGTTGGCTCAGTGGATAGAGCGTCGGCCTGTGGACTGAAGGGTCCCAGGTTCGATTCTGGTCAAGGTGGCACGTACCTTGGTTGCGGGCACATCCCCAGTAGGAGGTGTGCAGGAGGCATCGATGTTTCTCTCTCATCGATGTTTCTAACTCTCTATCCCTCTCCCTTCCTCTCTGTAAAAAAATCAATAAAATATATTAAAAAAAATCATATCAAGCATTTTCTCAGATCACAATGGAATGAAGTTAGAAATCAACTACAGTAAAAACACCCCAAAACATTCAAATACATGGAGACTAAATAGCATGTTATTAAACAATGAATGTGTTACCAGCAAAATCAGGAAAGAAACCAAAAACTTCCTGGAAACAAATGAAAATAAACACACAACAACCCAAAATCTCTGGGACACAGCAAAAGCAGTCCTGAGAGGGAAGTTCATAGCACTACAAACATATCTCAAAAAACCCCACAAAAATCAGCAATAAACTATTTAACCCTACAACTTAAAGAACTAGAAAGAGAACAACGAGAAAAGCCCAGAGTAAGTAGAAGGAAGGAAATAATAAAGATTAGAACAGAAATAAATAACATAGAGACTAAAACTACAAAAAAAAAAAAAATCAATGAATCCAAGAGATGGTTCTTTGAAAGGATTAACAAAATTAATAAACCATTAGCCAGACTCATCAAGAAACAAAGAGAGAGGACCCAAATAAATAAAATCAGAAACGAAAGTGGAGAAGTAACCACTGACACCACAGAAATACAAAGGATTGTAAGAAAATACTATGAACATCTATATGCTAACAAGCTGGACAACGTGGATGAAATAGACAAATTCCTAGAAAAATGCAATCTCCCAAAACTGAATCAGGAAGAATCAAAAAACCTGAAGAGGCCAATAACAACCGATGAAATATAGCAGTAATCAAAAAACTCCCACCAAACAAAAGCCCAGGTCCAGACGGCTTCACAGGGAAGTTTTTCCAAACATTCAAAGAAGAACTAACACCTATACTCCTCAAACTATTTCAGAAAATTCAAGAGGAAGGAACACTTCCAAACTTTTTTTATGAAGACAGCATTATCCTAATTCCAAAACCAGATAAAGACACTGATGAACATAGATGCTAAAATCCTCAACAAAATATTAGCAAATTGCATCCAGCAATATATTAAAAAGACCATACACCATGATCAAGTGGGATTTATTCTAGGGATGCAAGGCTGGTACAATATTTGTAAATCAATAAACGTGATACATCACATAAAAAAATTGAAAGACAAAAATCACATGATCATATCAATAGATGCAGAAAAAGCATTTGACAAAATCCAACACCCATTTTTGATAAAAACTCTCACCAAAGTTGGAATAGAGGGAGCATATCTCAACATGACAAACCTACAGCCAACATCATACTCAATGGGCAAAAACTAAAACCATTTCCCCAGAGAACAAGAACAAGACAGGGATGCCCACTCTTACCACTCCTGTTCGACAGAGTACTGGAAGTGCTAGCCATAAGCAATCAAACAAGAAAAAGAAATAAAAGGCATCCAAGTTGGAAAAGAAGAAGTAGAATTGTCATTATTTGCAGATGACATATTATTGTACAAAGAAAACCCCAAAGAGTCCATCAAAAAACTACTAGACTTAATAAATGAATTCGGCAATGTAGCAGGATATAAAATTAACACCCAGAAATTTATGGCTTTTTTTATACACCAATAATGAACTCACAGAAAGATAAACTAAAAAAAAAAAAATCCCATTTACTATTGCACCCCCCAAAAAACTAAGATACCTAGGAATAAACTTATCTAAGGAGGTAAAAGACATATACACGGAAAACTACAGGACATTGAAAAAAGAGATAGAGGAAGACATAAACAAATGGAAGAATATACCATGTTAATGGATTAGTAGAATCAAGATCATTAAAATGTCTATACTACCCAAAGCAATCTATAGATTCAATGCAATCCCCATTAAGATACCAACAGAGTATTTCACAGACCTAGAACAAACTCTCCAAAAATTCGTATGGAATAAAAAAAGACCCTGAATAGCCACAGCAATCCTGAGAAAGAAGGACAAAGTTGGAGGAATCACAATACCAGATATCAAGCTATATTACAAAGCTACTGTTCTAAAAACTGCCTGGTATTGGCATAAGAACAGACATATAGACCAATGGAACCAAACAGAGAACCCAGAAATCGACCCAAGCCACTATACTCAATTAATATTTGACAAAGGAGGCAAGAGCATACAATGGAGTCAAGACAGTCTTTTCAATAAACGGTGTTGGGAATATTGGACAGATACATGCAAAAAAATGAAACTAGACCACCAGCTTACACCATAAACAAAAATAAATTAAAAATGGATAAAGGACTTAAACGTAAGATGGGAAACCATAAAAATCTTAGAAGAATCCATAGGCAGAAAAATAGCAGACATATGTCATGGCAATATCTTTACCAATACAGCTCCTAGAGCAATGGAAACTAAAGAGAAAATAAAGAAATGGGACGACATCAAAATAAAAAGCTTCTGCACACACACACAAAAAAACCATCAACAAAACAACAAGAAAGCTCACTGCATGGGAGAACATATTTGCCAATGTTATCTCCAATAAGGGTTTAATCTCCAAAATTTACAGGGAACTCATACTACTTAACAAAAGGAAGATAAACAATCCAATCAAAAAATGGGCAAAGGACCTAAATAGACACTTTTTGAAAGAAGACATAAAGAAGGCCAAGAGACATGAAAACATGCTCAAAGTCATTAATCATCTGAGAGAGGCAAATCAAAATGACAATGAGGTACCATCTCACACCTATCAGAATGGCTATCATCAACAAATCAACAAACGACAAGTGCTGGTGAGGATGCAGAGAAAAAGGAACCCTCATGCACTGTTGGTGGGAATGCAGACTGGTGCAACCACTGTGGAAAACAATATGGAGTTTCCTCAAAAAATTAAAAATGGAACTCCCATTTGACCCAGTGATCCCACTTCTAGGAATATATCCCAAGAAATCAGAAACACCAATCAGAAAGGATATATGTACCCCTATGTTCACAGCAGCACAATTTACCATAGCTAAGATTTGGAAACAGCCTAAGTGCCCATCAGCAGATGAGTGGATTAGAAAACTGTGGTACATTTACACAATGGAAGACTACGCTGCAGTAAAAAAGAAGGAAGTTTTACCATTTGCAACAGCATAGGTGGACCTGGAGAGCATAATGCTAAGTAAAATAAGCCAGTCAGAGAAAGATAAATATCATATGATCTCACTCATTTGTGGAATATAATGAACAACATAAACTGATGAACAAAAATAGAGCCTGAGGGGGGAAAATATCCTAGATATAATAGAAGCAATCCTGTTATTTGCAGATTTTTAATATTTCCTACAACTTTTGTGGTATCATACTATGTTAATACAGTTTTGGTAATATTATTGTACTTAAAATCCTTTTATTCTTGAAATATTAATGTTTATTGCATATAATATTTTTATATGTAAGATCATTTTTCTTGAACAATAGATGTTTATTGCATGTAACATTATCATATTTAAGATCGTTTTTCTTGAAATATTAAGGTTTACTGCATGTAACATTATTATGTTTAAAATCATTTTTTTGACATAAAAAACCTGAAAACTGTGGAAGGAAGCTCCCAACATGGGCACTGGATTTCTCTCTGGGCAGAGGAACAGGGGGCCTGGAGGAAGGAGTGGGGGTGGCTTTACTTTTCAGTGTATTCTCTGGGATTCCTCTTGAATTTTAGGTCACATGAATGTACCGGCAGTCCTCGGGTTACATCGGACTCGACTTACGTCGTTTCTCAATTACAGTATTTATAAAAAAAAAGTTGTCATTTCGACGTATGTACATACATGCTTTATGTTTTTTATTATTTATTTACCACAAGTAAAGGTCAGGCATTGTTATCTTTCTTTTAAAATTTTTTTACTATTTCACTTCATTACTGCTGTGTACGTGCTCCATGTGAGTGACGTAGGTGCTTATGGAGGTGGGTTCCGACTTATGGCGAAAATCGAGTTACGTCGCACTGTAGGAACGGATCTCTGATGTAACCTGAGGACTGCCTGCATTACCTATTTCAAAAAACAGGCACAATTCAAAATTTAAAAAGACCTGGGATCAGGAATGAACCCTATCTTTTGGGCCTGTGCATTTGTGAACACATGTATTACACCTTCCTAAGAATGTACACATGTGCATATGTACATGCATGTACATTTCCAAATTACTTTGCTCACAAACGTGGATTAGTCTTCCTAAATGAAACAGCTCCTGAGGCCTTCCCCTGCTCAACATTCTTTGATGGCTCCCTCCCTATTGTCTGTACGGTCCGAATTCCCTGTCCTGGTCTTGGACCCAAACCCACCTCCCACCATTCCTTCCACAGAGCCTCTGCTGCAGAAAAATGGAGCTATTTGCTCTCTCCAGACCCACCTGCCATTACCCACCTGCACCTTGGACGGTGTGCCTTGGGAAATCAAGATCCCCTTCTCCACTGACACACTAGGTCATCCCCACTCTTCAAGACCCACCTCACACCTCTTTCCCAGGGAGGCTTCTTCCATGTCTCATGCTGGCAGTGCTCTCTCACTTTATATCTGCATCTCTCTTACAGCATTTAGGTTTCTTTTAACATTATGTTAAAGCTTTCTCCCTCACTGAAAACTGTTCTCATAAGCTACCTGAAGGAAGACAGAGTTCAAGTTTGATTCCTGTTTGCATTGTCCTTAGAGCCCAATAAAATGCCAGGCACGTAGTAGGAATTCGGGAAACGCCAAAGGAAAGGATATGCCTAAGACTCAGCGGTGGGTGATCAGTCTGTCTGGTCTTTGTATCGCCTGAACCAGTGGTCGGCAAACTCATTAGTCAACAGAGCCAAATATCAACAGTACAACGATTGGAATTTCTTTTGAGAGCCAAATTTTTTAAACTTAAACTTCTTCTAACGCCACGTCTTCAAAATAGACTTGCCCAGGCCGTGGTATTTTGTAGAAGAGCCACACTCAAGGGGCCAAAGAGCCGCATGTGGCTCGCGAGCCGCAGTTTGCCGACCACTGGCCTGAACCATCATTATCATCTTCATCATCACTGGGAAAAAGGCTTTTGCATACTGTAGAGGGCTCAGCAGGAGCCACTGCAGCCCATCCACGCCCACCAGCCTGGCCGAAGAGGGGCCCAGACGTGACCAGACGGTGAGGCAGCCGCATTCCAGACGGATGAGGCACGCCTGGGAAGTCACATGTCTGGCTCAACCCACCTGCAGGCACTCAAGCCTTACAGACCCTCAGGCTGACCTGGGGTCCAGATCCTTACACTCCCTGTGTAACTGCACGACGTGCTGTCTCAGGGTCCTCACCTATAACATGGGACCAGGGAGATCTGCCTCATGTGTGGCTGTGCGGACTGGAGAGAATGTTTGGGAGGTGCCTTGCCGAGGGCCTGGCATCTGGCAGGTTCTCAGGGGCTGATTACCCTGGAATCTGGGGCTGCCAAGCTGCGGACATGCAGGAAACCACATCAGCCCGAGCTAAACCTAGAAAGGTAAACGTATTGCCAAAAACCCCATATGCCAAGCAGTACTTTATTGCAAAGCCAAACAGATTTTTTTGGCTTCACTATTGTTTGGGATTATCTTGCCACAGTTAATGCTCTGTTGGTGAGAACACTCGAGACCTACCCAGAGTGTGGTATGTCTGGTGGATACGTGTGTGAACGAGGTATGCACATACATTCACATGCATGTGGGCTCCCCAATGGTCATGCATGTGAGTGTTCATGCATCCACATATGTGGATATGGCCATTCAGGCAACAGTGCTGGCATGGGGACCTGGGTAGACTGGAACAAGCTACCTGAAGGAATAAAGGTTGGTTAAAGAAATGCTGAGAAAAGATGAGGCAAAAAGGAAGAAGAAATTTATAGACTAAACATGTGGGGTGAGGGGATGAAAGACAGTAGAGTGTGCGGGTTAAGAGCATGAACTTTGGACCTTTCTTGGGTTTGAACCCTTGTCAATTCCTAGCTTGTGATCTTGGGCAGGTCACTCAACCTCTCTCTGCCTCAGTTTCTCATCTGTAAAATGGGATCACAATAATAGCACCCGCTGATTGGGGCTGGTGTGAGGATTAAATGAGATAATACATGTAAGGTGTTTAATGGGGCCTGATCCAAAGGAAGTCCTTGCTTAAAACATGGTGGTGGAGGGAGTAGCTCCCATCAGGCCTGTTTCCTGGTCTTCTTTACTCCTCTCCGGATGTCACCTTCCAGCTTCTTTCCCTCCCTCTTCCCTCTCACATCATGGGCCCCCAACCCCCCACACATCTTTAGCCTTTGCCAGAGCCAGGCTGGGCGCAGGCAGTGCATGCCATTGGCAGGGAAAGAGAGCCAAAGGGAGCAGGAGGAGGTGGAGACACTGGCTCTGAAATGTTGCTTCTCCCCCACCCCTTTCCCCAGCCATGCTCCCAGAGGCGGGAGGTTGGGGGTGGGGGCAGTGGGAGGGCTCCAACGAACAGACAATCCCAGCCATTCCCTGGTGGGCCGGGGGTCAGGCCCCCTCCCCGCTCCATCTGCCTCTGCCACAGCCTGTGCCATCCGGCTTGCCAGCCCAGCCCAGCCCAGCAGGCTGGGATCCCAGGCCGTGCCAGCCCCGGCCCGGCTAGGGGTGGGAGTGGGCTGCAGTCTGGGGGTCTGCCGCTTTGTTTTATTCGTCCATATCTCCTCTTTGCTTTCGGAGCCCTGGTCTTTCCCAGCCCTGAGGCTCTGACTCCATCCTGTGCCAGCCTCTGGCTGTCTCGTCCATCCCTGCATCTCTGTCACCACCTGCCCGGCGTCTCCTGCCAGCTCTGGGCTCAGGGAGCATCAGGCCCAGTCAGCCTCAGCTCCTGCACACTTCCTCCCCGACCCTGGCTGAAGGCTGGCAGCCCCAGCACGTGGAGGGGCTGACTGTCTGCTTGGCTGCCCTGGGCGCAGGGTCTTCCACCCTGTCCTCTAACCCTCCTTCCCCTCCTCCCCTCTCCCTAGTGACTAGAGTCCTCTTCCCACCCCTCTGCCTCCTCCCTGCACAGGACAGCTTGCTGCCCTCCAGGCCTTGGCTGGAGGCTCACAATGAAACTGCCTCCCCCCACAGATCAGGAGGTGGAGAATCACCATGGCAACCAAGAAAGCCTCTCCTCCCTCTCTTACCCTTCCTCTCCTGGCTTTACCAAAGGGGCTAGAGGTCTGATGAGGAGTCAGAGCTCTCGGGGATACAGGATGGAGAATGACAGGGGGACAGGGTAGCTGGTGGGACATTTGTTAGAGACACGGGCTATGGGAGATGGCCGACTGTGGGACTCTTGAGGAACAGGGTCCAAGTGTGTGACTAGTATGGTCTCAGCCACCAGTTGAATCCCCAAATATGGCTGTGATTCATCGGGGCAGCTTGTTAAATACAGAGCGTCAGGCACCATCCTAGCCCTACTGAAGCCTAATCGTCAGAGTTGGGCCCTAGGAACCCATATTTTAAAGATTGTCCCAGGTGATTCCGGCACATACCAAGGTTGAAGACCCGCCAGTACACAGAAGGCTGGAATATAACACACCCGTGTTTAACTCCTAGCTTGGTCACCCAAAGTCCGGTGACAAATCTTGTCATCTTTTCAAGGCTCAGTTTTCACTTCTGTAAAATGGGATAGTAGTACCAGCTCTGTAGGGTGTTGTGAGAATCGGCCTTCGCGGATAAAGCCCCTTACACAGAGCTTGCCCTCCTCTGCCTCCTGCTCTAGGCTTTGCCATCTCCAGGGGGCCGGGCAGGGTCTGTGGGGGAGCGGGACGCCCCTCCCCGCTGGGGCCTGCCACGGCCTGGGCCTTCTTTGCCATTATGTGTTACAAGACACTGAATTCTCCACACCAGAGCAACATGAAATCATTAAGGCAAAACAATAAATAAAGGCCTAGAAGTTATTACAGAGCTGACAGCGCACAACGCTGCCCTGCAAAGCAAATATGAATTATTTCAGAACATTTTAAAATGAAAAATCCTCTCTTCTTCCTGCCCGGCCCTGTAATCCATTAACTCCTCTGCTCACCCCCTTCACGCGGGTAGAGAGTGGCCAGGCCGAGGCAGGGTCCCGAGCAGGGCTTCCTGTGCCCTGGGCGGACCTGCTCTTCCTGCTGAGTCAGGCTGGAAGCCAGCCTGCTGCGTCTTCGGCCTGGACACTTTCTGGTTCTCTAAAGGCATCTCCTCATTCCTTGTCTCCACCTGGAATCAGTCCACAAGCATCACCGTGAACCTCTCCGACCCCTAACACTGTTCGCATTGTTCACAGTTTACAGAGAACCCCACAGCTCCTGGAAGATGGGCTATCTTCTTCCCACTTTAGAGATGGGCACACAGGTTTAGAAGGATTCAGAGACAGGTTCTGGGTCTGGTGAATGGCAGAGTGGGGACTCGATCCGGGTCTTCTCGCTCTAGGTTTAAAGGAGATGACATGAGGCAATGTATGCAGAGCACCTGCTCTGGCATACTCTAACACAGCGGTCACCAACCTTCCAGACCCCAGGGACCACCGGCTGGGGACCGCTGCTCTAAAAGCTATTGTTATTGTTGCTGATATAGTTATTTTTCCTAAGTACGCTTTCTTTCTGACACCCTAGTTACCCAGCATTACGATGGCACTGCTGTGGCTACCTGCCGTTCTGACTGTTGAGCATCCTCCCCCCGTTCTGCAGGTAACAGCACCCTTCCTTCGGAGCACTGCGCTCTCCTTTCCATGTCACTTGACGAGCTGTCATCCCTGTCCCAGGGCCTCTCCTGGTCTCCGGTGTGGACATGAGATCCAGACTTGCTCAATCCTGGTGTCCAGCCTTCTGACCACTGGCTCAGACCAGAGCTAGCAGCAGCAGAATATCTCGCTGAGTTTTATATACCGACTCAGAGAAGGCAAGTTTCCCCCCTCACTCCCTTTCCAGCAACATTGGCCATGCCCCATGCCTTCCCACCCATCTCCCCGACCCAACAAGGAAGAAGCCATCAGGAGGAGATGAGAGTGTGGCCAGCACACAGAGAGAGGGGGAGGGGAGAGATGTGGCAACACCCAGGCAGCCTACCTGCCCTTCCAGTCACACAGGTCAATGGTCTGCCCTTTCGGATAAACTAGGTTAAGCTGGGTTTCAGTCACTAGCTCTGATGGGTACAGTTGCTGGGTATGGACTCAGACATGTCCTTTAGCAGTCAGTGTACCCACAGAGTAAGTTCCAACCCAGGAAAGTGAGTGTGGTTTCATCACCTCCTAATCCTTCCTGGGGTACAGGAGGCTGAATGTGTCCGGGACCAGGAGGTCAAGCCTAGGGGTTTAATCCACTGACTTGCCCTCTGGGTGATCTGGAGTAAGCCCTGCTTCTCTGGGCCTCAGCTTCCTCGTTTGTGAAATGAAGGTTAACACTATATTATCTCAAAGGAGTCTTGTGCGGCTAATGTTCTAGAATTAACTTTGTATGCCAATGTGTGCTAGGTGTGGGTCATGGGGCCTTCACTCTCCCACCCCACCAATTTCTTCACTTCCAACCTCCCACAATTCTCCCATCAGTATCCACCCCCCTGTACTCTCCACACTTCTGCAGTTCTTTTTCACTTGTAGCTCCTTGAACAATCAAACATACATACATACATACATACATACATACATACATACATGTTTATCCACCCCCCATCCTATCCAACCAACGAGCTCCTAAAATGTGTCAGGCACTGTCCCAGATGCTGTAGGTACCACATAGTCCTTGCCCTCATGGAGAAACTGGTGAATACAAGTGTGTTGAGAGTTAGGAAAGGGGAGGCACAGGATGCGACAGCAGCATCTGGAGCAAGCTGTAGCTTTCTCTAAGGAAGGGATAGTTCTTTAAGGCAAGCCTTGAAGGCTGAATAGGGAATAGCCAAGGAAAAGAAGGGAAGAACATTTCAGGCAAGTGGAACAGCATCGCGAGTGTGGAAAGGAACAATAAGGAAAAGTGCACAGTCAGCAAAAGGGAGAGGAAGGTGTGCAATGTGTGCCCAGAGGTGTCAGCAGGAGGCAGGCAATGATAATGATCCCTTTGTACTCAGTCCACTTGGAAAACTATTCAACGTTAAAAACCCTGCTGAGGTATCACCTCCTCTGGAAAGTGCCCTCCCTGATCCTAGAGTTAATTGCTCTTTCCTCCATCTATGACGTATACTCCTGTAATTGCACCTGTTCTCCTGCCCTATAATGACCTCTTTCCATATTTGTCTCACCTCTTATTTTATTTTTTTTATTTCAGAGAAGGGAGAGGCAGAGAGAGACAGAAATATCAGTGATGAGAGAGAATCATTGATTGGCTGCCTCCTGCACTCCCTCTATTGGGAGTCGAATCCACCACCCGGGCATGTGCCCTTGACCGGAATCGAACCCGGGAACCTTAGGTCCACAGGCTGACACTCTATCCAATGAGCTAAACCGGCTAGGGCCATATTTGCCTCACCTCTTAGAATGTACGTTCCTTTAGGGCACGAAGCTGTTTATAGTTGCAGTGCCTGGCACACATAGTTATTCAATAAATGCTTTTAGACTGAATTGAATCACGCGGTGTGTAGGTAACCATGAGATAACTATGTTCGTGTTTAAGGAAGGGTGGGAAGAGCAATAGGCATGTATGTGGGTATCTCTGTGTTTGGATTTAAATTCAACAACATTTCCAGAGGGCTGTTTGGAGTCAGTGGACTGTGACAAGCTGCTGACCATTTTCTCAACACTGAGAAAACTCGCTCGGTTGGGCGGTGCGAATCTAGCTGGGCCCGAGGCTGAGCGGCTGCCTCCCTGTTCTCTCCTCTCTCTTTGCTTTCCTGCCACTCTCTACATAGCCCCTGTGGGGGCCCTCAACTCTTGAGGGCTCCGTGAGGAGGTGGACTGAGGCAGAGACCCCCACCTGGGTGCCCACTGGCCACTGACCAAGCTTTCTTGGTGAAGAGACTGATCAATGGGGACCCCAGGCCAAGGAATATTTAAAAATGAAAATGATGAGTTAGAGTTCGCTTGAGGGGAGGGTCCGTTGGGATGGGATGGGGCAGGAGAGAGAATGGAGTGGTGTACTCGGAAGGGGCGGTGGGGACGAGAGGGGCCGAGTGCTGTTGAGGGCTTTGGAGAGACCATTAGGTTGCATCACAGACGTAAGGCCAGGGAGGGAGAGGTCGGGGAGGGTTCTGAATGCCAGGCTGACTTGGGACTCTGTCTTAGGGATGCATGGTTTTCACACATGAAGTCCTTTGTCCTGTTTGGAAGTCCAGTAGGACAAGCAGATAAATGGTTGGACTGAGGCCATTTGGAAGTCCAGAGTCCTGCTTCTCAAGCCCCCTGCACTCCGGGTCCACGGAAATCACGGAGTGACACGGAGTAGGTTTTCAAAGCGTTCTCTGTGGGGAATGAATCAGAGCAGGACTAGGAGGCCTGAGTGAGGAGCGTGCGGGGAGGGCTCCATGGACTAGGACGCAGCTTCCTCCAGGAAGCCTGCCTTGTTCCCCTCTATATGCTGGATCGGCTGCTCCTCCTTTGTGCCCCACTGCCCTGGGCTAGCCTCGCTTGTAGCAAGAATCCCTGAGGGATGAGGACACATGTAATACCTTAATCAATAAAGAAATTAAAAAAATAAAAAGAATCCCTGAGGACTGTCATTGTCTGCTCATTTCTCTCTCTCCTCTGCTAGGCGTTGAGTTTGAGGGTGGAGATCTCATTGCCAGATCCTCACACAGTAGGCTCTGCATGATGCAGAGTAGGTGCTTAATAAATGCTGGTACATGAATGAGTTTTACTCCAGCATGGCTGTAGGGGCACATCAAATGACAGTGTGTGCTCTGGACAGATGAGAGGTGAAATGAACATCTGAAGAAGGGTTACTGAGTGCGACAGAGGCCCAGCAGAGAGGTTGGGGGCAGAACCCAGCACTGGGGTTTCCGGGCTGGGATGGCATACTTGCTATGGGTACTGTACAGTCTGCCCACCACTTCACATGCCCACTGTGCGTGTGTGTGTGCGTGTGTGTGCGTGTGTGTGTGCGTGTGTGTGTGCGTGTGTGTGAAAACATACACACATGGCAGCAGTAAGTTTGATGTGCACATGTGTCTTTGTCTATTCACGTATGGGTGTGACACCTTTGCGTGCACAGCTGTGTATGTGGAACGTGTACAGGCATGTTTTTGTATCTGTGAGTGTATATGTGCTTGCACAGACGTGAGCTTGCCCACCGGGCTGGGTGGGGCCGGGTGTGTTCTGTCACTGCACCCTGATTAGCTTTCCCTTGGAGGCATTTAGGTGACGATTTACAGCCGCACCTGACCCTGGCCTCTCTGCCCTGTCCCGTGTGCGCCGCTGGGGCTGCCCCCTGGCCCCTGCCCGCCCCTGCCCCCTGGCCACATAACTGTGATTTATGGCTGGCCTGTGGGGAGCGGCCCCTCCCCACCGTCCAACTCTCCGCAGCTCCCACACCAGATGGGCTGCCTGCTGCTCCCGGGAGCAGCTCCGCCAGGGAGGACGAGGCAAGAGGACCGCCTCCAGGCCCACACAGACCCTCCCTCACTCACTGCTCTCCCCCTCTCAGACAGGACCTGTCACCCTGTCCTGGGCTTGTTCGTGGTGCTGGGATTGTGAACTGAGATGGGAGGTCAGAGTCTGTGACACAGAACAGAAACCGTCGCGAGTCCTCCATTCATCTCCACCCCAGACACAGATAGACAGACAGATGGACAGACACACACAGATAAAGATACCGATAGGTCCTCCTACAAGGATGCTTATAGGATGCATCTGACAGACACATGTGGGTGCGCGCCCGCGCACACACACACATGCACACACGCGCAGTGAGTGTTCGTGGGGATCTGCATATGTGTGGGGGCTGGGAAGGGAGCCAGGCCCCCTGTAGCCAAGCCAAGCCTTCCCACTCCTGCTGTGTCCCTGCCTCTCTTCTCCCGTGTCTACACTCCCTGATGCCAAAGGGTATCTTCTCCAGCTCCTGCCAATCCATTATGAAGGTCTACTCAACCAGCAAGGGCATTTTTGGGGGTGCCCTGGGGTGGGCCCCTGGGGGCTGGGGCCCCACCTTCTACTCCCAGGATGGCATTGCCGGGGGCGCAGGGGGCAGTAGGGAGACCCTGGGCTATGTCAGGCTGAAGGTGAGAGCTGGAAACAAAAAGATTGGAGTAAATTATTATTCCCCCCATGGCTTTCCCAAGGAAAGTGGAAGCAGCAGCCTGAGGCCCGTTTTCCTATTTGATGGGGAATCAGATAAATGGCAGGCAGCTTGCTCTGATAAGGCCTTGCTCTGGGCACAACCTCTCTCTCTGAAACCCTCTTACTATGCATAGAGGAAGGCTATCTGTGCAGCTGCACCTTGACACAAATATATCTGCACCCGAGATGAAGCAATTCCCCCAGAAATTACAGCAGGGGGATTGCATCTGAGGGGGGGGGGCCCTGGGGAGGCGTGGGGGCTGCGAGGGAGGGAGGGGGGAAGAGAGAGAGGCCTGGGCAGGCAGGGAGGAGAAGAGGGAGGTGGGAGGTGGCTGGAGGCTGGGAGTGGGGAGGAGAGGTCAAGAGGACTGTGCCAGGGAGGGGCTCAGAAGCATCTCTGTATAAAATTTGTACATTTTTTCCCTTCCAAGTAGCTTTCATGGAAATATTATTTTCCTCCTGCATCATCTTTTTAATAAGTTAACCCGCACCCCCACAACCTGCACCCTGCCCCTGCCCTTTCCACATTCTCTTCTGCCGATAGAATTAAAAATAAAATATGTGGACAATACAATAGGCTTTACAATTAGTTGCTTCCACAGAAGAGTCCCAGCTGACTTAAAATTTCTCTTTTCAAAGGGAGAGTGAGGTGGTAATGTGATTTAAATAAACAACTGTATAAATAAATATTTTTGAAAAGATGGAGAGCACAGAGTTCTGATTGTTTGGGCATTTGAAACACTTTTCCAACTTGTCATATGACTGTGTGTGTGTGTGTGTGTGTGTGTGTGTTTGTGTATGCGCATGCATGCTTGTATGTGTGCAAAAATGTGCGTGAATATGCCTGTGTGTTGTCTGGGTGTGTTCTCATATGTGTAATTTTTTTTATTGTTAATTTTCACCTGTGGATATTTTTTTCCCACTGATTTTCTTTTTTTAGAGAGAGTGAAGGGAGGAAGAGAGAAGAGAGAGAAACATCAATGTAAGAGAAGACACCTTGGTTGGTTGCCTCCTGCACATGCCCCAACTGGGGGCAGGGATCGAACCTGCAACCTAGGTATGTGCCCTTGACCTAGAATTGAACCTGTAACCCTTTGGTGCGTGGGCTGACACTCTAACCACTTAGCAACACTATCCACAGATGTCAACTATGTAACCCTTATGCACACAGACACACACACACTCTGCTCTTTTTATCTAGCCTGACGACACACCATCCTCTCCCTCTGTCCCCCACCAGCAGTGTCTGCCCATTTCTGTGAGCTGTATCTCTCACCTCCCTCCTTCTTGGTCTGAAGAAGTGGCGCCTCTCAGGAGGTCTCCAGGAAGAGAAGCATAAGTGAGAGACATCCCATTAGGCACAAGGGTCCCCATCTCATACCAGACACCCCCTCTCCTCGCTCCTCCAAGGCTGGGCAAAGGTGCCTGAGGGCGCTGGGAGCAGACACAGGCTGGGCAAAGGTGCCTGAGGGCGCTGGGAGCAGACACAGGCAGGACAAATACAGCAGAATGTCAGCAGGGTCATGTGGGATGGGGGTCCTGTTTCCAGAGCTTTGGGTCCTAGGGGCACAGGGTGGACTTATGGGGGTGGGATGGGCCACAGGAGGCACTGCATGGGCAGGGAGGGTGTGAGAGGAGGAAGTGAAGTGTGAGTGCATGCGTCGATGTTCCCCTCCCTCCCCAAACTGGCACCTGCCTTGGGTCTGACTGTTGAGCAGCTGCAAGACACAAGAGTCAGCCGACAGATGCTATGGCCCAGCCTTTGTCTGAGAGAGAAATCACACCCCCCTCTTAAGCCCCTATGGCAGCTAAGGCTGGGAGGTTTATCCCTGTCATTCTCCGGCTCCATCTCTAACCCTAGAAAGCAGCAGAAGCCTTCATCCTGCTCCCCCCCCCCACCCCCGCAACTCCTGGGAACTGTAAAGGTGATGGGGAAGATGCAGGAAAGTGAAGGTGTGGGGGACAGATCTTTCAATCCCTTTGCCCAAAGTTTATGATAAAATCCTAGAACATACCTATATCGGGGTGGTAGTGTTGGCGGGGGTGGGGACTCTGTCATGTCAACTTCATGCAGCTGAAAAAGGGCTAAGCTGGCAGCCAGGAAATCATGCTTCTAGATCTCTATCTGCCACATCTCTGTGGCCAATTAGTTCATCTCCTGGTCTCACTGTTCTCGTCTGTAAAACAGGGGAGGAGCAATCCTTCAAATGATAGATATAATGTTAAATAACATAGATAACTGGGTGTTTTTTTTTTTAAGACATCTATCAGGCTGATGAGGCAAGAACTGACTGGTTGTGACTACCCCACCCACTACTGGTTTGGGATGAGCCTGGAGGAGCCCAAGGCCTGGTTTCCCTGCAGAAAATAATCCCTGGAAAACATCTCGCCTCTTCTGGGCAGGTGGAATTATCTATCTGGATGCACTTACAAAGCTGGCTCTGGAGACAGGCTAGAGAATAGGAGCCCTCCAAGGGAGCCAGGCTGGGCCACGTCACAGGTAGAACAGGTCCCCCACCCCAAAGTTTTCTGCAGTGAAAGACTTAGCCAGGGAGTCAAAAGGGCCAGGGAGTCTGGGAACTGTCCTATTAGAGCAAATACAAGAAGGAAAGCCACCGAGGGAAGCCTGCAGCGCATAGATAGGTACCCTATTGTTCTCCATGTTGGCGAGATGAGGTCTTCATTGGGATATGAACCCCCATCCACTCCTATTGTGGGACTTTGGCCATCATTGGTCTCACATTGGGACACTGGCTGTCACACCCATCGTTGCAAATCATTAACTGCTATTGATCCTGATATTGGGGCATTGATTCCCCTTAACCAGCTCTGAATTGGGGCATTGATCCCGACATGGGACACTGATTACCTCAACAGAATCTTCACTGGGTTATTGATTCCTACATTGGATGTTGACTCCCTTTCCCATCCAACTCTGGATTGAGACATTGATCCCACATTGGGAAGTTGATTTATTCTTCTCATTCCGTATCTGGACATTATCCACTACTCAACCCAGAAGAGAGACACTGGTTTTTATTTTAGGGCTCTGGTTCCATTCATTCCATCCATCATCTGTTTGCTACATCTACCGTGTGTCACTCTTTTATGCTAGTGGTTGGGATTTCTGCTTTTCTTTCTCTTCCTACCATTAGTCCCCATGTGAAGACCCCTTCAGGCTTCACAGTTGAACGTTGACCCATCATCCTGAACCCATCACCCCATTCTTCCTCCTCCAATGACTTTAACTAAGCTCTATAGCCATCAGTCAAATGAAGAAAGCCGAAGGAAGTCAGGGGCCATTCACAGCACATTGGAAAGAGCATATTCTCTGGAGTCATGAGTTTTAAATCCTGGACTTCACCAAGTACCAGGCTCAGTTTCTTCATCTTTCAAGTGGGGATAAGGATACCTATTTTTTAGGCTTTCTCTGCAGACTAATGGAGGGAATGTACATGAGAGAACTGAATGGGACATGGAGCACAGAGAGCGCAGTACTTAAAGCAAGGCTTTCCCTCCCCCGTCCTCTTTGCCTGCCCCACTCCCAGCCCGGAAAGATGGCTCTTAAGTTGACACATCCATTGTCCCCCTCACATACTGCTGGTGGGGCTCAGACCCTTCTGGTCCTTCATGAAGTAGGTCCCTCACAAAATTCCAGATCTAGCTTTCATTTTTAAAAATCCATATTATATCGATAGCGAAGATGAGAGAAACTTTTCCACCTCAAGCCTGCATGTAATTACATATTTTGGCCACGTGCTGGGCCAGGGATAAATCTGTATGGTAATGCAGACCAGGGGCTTATGATGTAGGCACACATGCTAATTTTAAACCACAAAATCGCGGCTGTTTTTCATTTTCATTTCCGACAACACTGGCAGAGATTAGGTCCTATTAAGCACCATGGGGCCTGTCCTTCCCCCGCCACCCGCGGGGCTCCTTGTGGCTTTTGTGGGCTTGTAGGGCCTGGCAGAGGCAGACACAGCCTTCCTAATTGCAGGGCAAAGCTCTGCTGGGAGAAGGTGTCCAAGTGGGCATACGGGAGCAAGGCCCCTCTCCGCCTAGGGAGGGAACACTCAGAGCCCACCGTGCCCACAGGGATTGAAATCCCAAGTCGGTGCCTCTCCTCGTGGGAAAGAAAAGTCGGATGCTCTCCCCAAAGCCCAGGGCTGTCTTCAGGACCCTGAAGAGCAAGGGCTCAGATCACTGACCTTTAGCCCAGCCCCATCTTTTAAAAAAAATGTCTATTTATTTATTTTATTGACTTGAGAGAGAGGAAGGGAGAGGGAGAGAGAAACATCGATCAGTTGCCTCCAGCACACGTCCTGACCAGAGACTGAACCTGGGCATGTGCCCTGACTAGGAATCAAACTGGCGGCCTTTCGGTGAATGGGATGACACTCCAAGCAACTGAGCCACACCGGCCAGCCAGCCCCGTACTGATGTGTGACCTTGTGCAAGTCACTTCTCTTGCCATCTGTCAAGCCCTAGAGAGTGCAAATGAGGTGACCTGGACTCTTCCTTCCAGTTCTGATGTTTCGCATTGGAGTTTCCTGTTCCCGCGAAAGGGAAACGGAGCAGGGGTGACAGCAGCCAACATGGGCTACGCATGGACCATGCGTTAACCGGCCAACTTTCATTACCTCATTTAATCTTCCCCTTGACTCCCTGACGTAACAGAATGTTAAACAGCAAATCCTATATTCATCCGTCACTGGCTGGATGATCCATTTTCTCATCTGTACGATGGGCGTGTAATTGATAACAACGTATTTTTGAGATCAAACGAATTGCCACAAAGTATACGAGGCACTTAGAGCCGGGCACATGGCCAGCATCATACATGTGCTGGGTGCTATTACCATTTTACAGATAAGGAAGTGAAGGCTCGGAGAAGTTCAGGTAGTTCACTCAAAGCCACACTGTTGGACCCAGAGCTGGAACCCAGGTCCCTGCTAGCTCCTCAGGAGATGCTTTGTCTCATTCACCTCTTCCCCACCCACAAGCAGGGGCAGATTCTCTGCCTCCCGCCTGTCCCCATTCCTGGGCACCGGGCAAAATGGCAGCAGAGAGATGCTGAGATCAGCAAAAGGGCTCCTGAACGGGGCTCTGGCTACCCCACCCCCCCACCACCCTTGACTCCCAGCAGCCTTGGGTACAAGGGAGCCAGCCCAGGCTCAGCCTGACAACACTGGGTCTGGCAGACCCTCTGCTTGTCTGAGGAGAGAGGAGGGCAGGGAGGGGCTGAGGAGGAGGAGCTGGCCCAGCCCCCTTCCATTCTCCCTCCATCTGCACCCAGAAGCGGCCAAGCGTGGCACTGGGCCACCCCTCCCACGCCCACCCCCTCGGCATCTCCCCTCCTGGGCCAGGGCTGCCCTATCTCTCGGGGAAACCTGGTCTGTGCTCAATTTCATGCCACTTAATTCCCAAGTCTGCCCGTGAAAATGGCAACAAATCGGCCCCAACTGCCCAAATGTCCTGTCCCATCTCGGATGTCTCTCCCGCAGCCCCCTCCTCCTCTGACAGCCCCTCTCCCATCAGATGAGAGGGAGTGTCAGTCCATGGGGCAGTGAGCTGAGAGGCCTCACTGCTGACTCACACTCATTGTGGCTCCCCTCCCTGCCCCCCAAGCCCCTTCTTCATTCGGGCCAAACCCCCAGTGTGGGCCACAGGTCAACCCAGAGGTGACCCACTCCATACTCCCTCAAGTGCATGGTCAATGCTGGGCTCTGTTTCACTTTGAATGTTGATATTACTGCATGATTATTCTCTCACTTGTTTATTTTCTAAGAACAATTTAGTATATTTTTTGAATAGGTGACATTCACATGATTCGAATTTCAAAAAATATATAAGGCAGGGTAAGTGGTTCCCTCCTCTCCCTGTATCAGTCCCTCAGGTTTCCCTACCCGCCCCCACCCCCAGTTCCCATGCCAAGAAAATGAACACCCCCAGATTCTTGGGCATCCTTCCAGAGATCTGTTGTGCAAACATAAGCAAATACATGTCGCCTTTCCCACCTTTCCCACAATTGGTGGTGCGCTGTACACGCCAGACTGCACCTCACCATTCCCATTCACTGTGTCTCAGTGCCCAGTCTGCTTTCCACCCTTCCTCTCCATGCAGGGCAATTTGAAACTCTCCTCTCCCTCCACCTGCCCGCCATAAAGGTATTGAAGCCATACAGACCAGAATTCAATCTTACCTGTGTCAACTACTCTCTGAGTTGTTCACTTTCCTCTCCAAATCAGTAAAATGGAAATATTAATGTATACCCACCTCAAAGACTACTAAGGGTTGTTGGGTAATAGAGAAGAAAATGGATGCGAAGTGCCAGGAGGTGAGGCCCATTCCTTTCCCCTTTCTCTCCATCCTCCCATTAGAGGAATGCCTACTTGTGCTTCAAGCCCTGGATCGATGCCACCCTCTTCGGGGGCCCCCTTCTAAGGAATGAAGCCTCCTCTTTGCATCCATGGGTTTTGGATCTACCTCGAGGAAATGTATAACTGTGCTGTGGTGTAGCCACCTACACTCATCTTCCCCCCCACCCCACAAGGCTGTGACTTGAGGGCTTCTGATGAGCAGGGACCAAAATATTAAGGTGTAAATATTTACAGCCTTTTTGTTCCCCTCACCTGAGCTGATCAGGGGGAGAGGGACAGAGGCAGAGTTGAAGCCGCTTCCCACCCAAGAAAAAGCATGAAGTTATCAATGGCAAAAGCTGGATCAGAATAGAATCCGTCCAGTTGCCGAGTGGTGGAGGCAAGACAGAGTAGAGCTGGGGTTTTAGGAGCGACAAAGGAGAAAGGAAAAAGGGTGTGAGAGCCTGGTAACTTACAAGACTTTGGGGAAAGACAGGACTGAAGAGTATTTTGCTACCTGTTGTGTGACGTGATTTTCTTTCCCACTTTGCCACTTGTCCAAGAGAGTTTGGTAAAGGCTTGTTGCCTATCAGTGCTTTTGGAGGCTCTTAAGTTCCTTTTGGGTGTGATCTAGGGTAAGACTGCCCTGTACACCCTGGGCCTGGCTGAACAGAAGTGTAGAATGATATAAAGAAGGGCAGGTGGAGGGAGAGGAGCGGGGGGCGTATTTCCCAAGGAGCCCCCAGATTTTGAAGAACCACCTTCCTAACCATTATTCCCCCTAATTTGCCTTAAGATTTATAATTGGTGCAACTACTAAGGACATATCAGGTACACTCCCTCCCAGTGGTTGTGGCACAGACAGGAGGGGATGGGTATTGGGTGTGATTCTCCACCAGCCTCTTTCTTTTTAAAAAATATATATTTTATTGATTTTTTTACAGAGAGGAAGGGAGAGGGATAGAGAGTTAGAAACATTGATGAGAGAGAAACATCGATCAGCTGCCTCCTGCACACTCCCCACCGGGTATGTGCCCGCAACCAAGGCACATGCCCTTGACCGGAATCGAACCTGGGACCCTTGATTCCGCAGGCCGACGTTCTATCTATCCACTGAGCCAAACCAGTTAGGGCCACCAGCCTCTTTCTTTCTCTCCCTCTCAAGAAAGCTATCAGGAAGCAGGTGAGCTAGATACTTCTAGATACATATTACCTTATTTTCTTCCTCCCAGCCATCTTGTGAAATGGCCTTAACTGCCTTATTTTAATATCAATTTCCAATTGTTTATTGTTAGTGTGTAGAAGTACAATTGATTTTTATATACTGACCTTGTATCCTTCAACTTTACTAAACTTACTAGTTCTAGTACCTTTTTTTTTTTTTTTTTTTTTGCTGAGAGTTGATTCCTTAGGGTTTTCTGTGAAGATGATCATGTCAGTGAATAAAGATGGTTTTTCTTTTTCTTTTATTTCTTCTTCTTGTCTTATTGCACTGGCCAGGATCTCCAGTACAGTAAACTGAGTCAGAGATGTCCAGTAACACACTCAAAGGCCCCTAGCTAGTCAGCGGCAGTGCCCAAATTGGAACCCCGATCTGCCTGGCTCCAAAGCCTGTGCCCTTCCTACTGCTCCGAGCTTTGTGAACAGTGAAGCGCTGCACAACATGTGGAGTTACAATACTCTTCTCTGTCTCCCAGTCCCCGCACCCCAGCTCCAGATACATAGCAGCTGCTTGTTGAAAACTTGTTTGATTGGAAGTGGTGAGGCGCAAGGCAGAGAGCAACATGGGGTGATATGGGGGTGCACAGTGCGGTTGGGAATGGCGGGATTTCCATTCCATTCCGGAGGCTCACTTTCAGAGAAATGGTCCTTCGGATGGACAGAGAGTATGCTTCTTGTAGACAAATGAGGGATTCTGTCTAGAAGATGGTGTGGGGAGACAACTGGCTCTTTAAGAAGAACGGGTGGTGAGTGAAAATGAAGACTGTAGAGACAGACTTCCTAGGCCTTGAAACCCACTTCCGCCACCTACCAGCCACGTGTCCTTGGGCAAGGTGCTTAGCCTCCCTGGGCTTTAGTCTTCTCAGGGGCAAAACAGGGATAATTGCTTTTCTGCCTTATAAACCCTTGTGAGGGCTACACAAGGTAACACACAGTAGGTTCCCCAGGCTAAGTGCGGTACAAGGGTGAGCAACTATTACCGGTACTGAGTCACAGGTCTGTTCCGGGGGACCTCCTGGAGCCACCTTCCTCTTGGAAAACACACACACCCTGCTTCTAACTCCCACCCTTGTCTACAAAGAGAGCTGTGCCGTAGGTGGCCAAGTGACTTGACCTCTCTGAGCCTGTTTTTTTTTTGTTGTTTTTTTTTTAGCTATTAACTGGGAGAATGAGCCCTATCTCACACTGTGAAGAGAACCAGCTAAGGCATGGTAAAGCACTGTAAGCCTTTGGTAATGGCAAGAATAATGACAACTTCAAAGTGCCTCCTCTCTGCGAGGCAACTGGGAGGGCTTAGTCGGCGTGTATTCACTTATCCTGGCAACACCCCTGTGAGGCAGGCTGGGACCTACACAAGGAAACCAAGCCCCAGAGGTCAAATGACATAAGGGCCTTCAGCCAGGATTGAACCCAGGTAGGCCCATCCTCAAAGTCTGGATCTTGATTATTTTGCACGGTTCTCCTTCTGGGATCAAGGGGCCCGAGCCACAGCATCTGGGTACAGGTGCCCCCTCCCCCAGGCAGCCCCTCCCAGACCCTCCCCTGGGTGAGGGCTGCCCTTCAGTCACTCGCTCGCTCGCTCGCTTGTCCAGCCAAATGCGGGCGGGTGGCTTTGGTGCAGGAGGCAGATGGGACCTTCACAAAAGCCCCCGCACCTCTCCAAGCTGGTCCCCCCCACACGCCTGATTACCCCCCAATACCCAAGTTACCATTGATACAGTGGTGCCGGGTGATTCAATTAGTGCAGCCGGCATGAAGGCAACAGCACAAAGAGCTGGGGTAGTTAGAAACTCATTTTCTTTTGATTATTATAGCATCTCACACGTGGAAGCAGAAAATTATAGGCTCATGTGTCTTTGCTTAATATCCTCTGGGGCCAGATTTGTCGTCATGTTGAAGTTAGCTGTCAGAATTGACAAAATCATGTGGAGTTGATGGATTTACAGTGCCTGGGCCCAGCCAAGCTGGAGAGGCACAGACCCACACAAATGCAGATAGAGAGACATGCACACAGACACTCAGAGACACACACAGACACTCACACATGGACACACCCCAGACACAAAGGTACACACACACCCCTCACTTTCCAGATGCTAATAAACAGACACTTTCACAGTGAAGCATGTGCAGAGATACACACTCCCCGCACACTTAAACATGCCCATTCAGACCCACACAGCGATGCGTACACACTCAAGGGCGCGCACACACACACACTGCACACACTGATATACCCCCCCCACACATATACATACCCCACCTACTGCTATCCACTCACCCAGACTCACATAGGATATACATCCCCCACACACCGATACACCTCACCTAGACATCCCCTAGATATTCACACCCTCCCACACATGATACATGCTACTTAGACATACACATATACTTACGCTCATGTACGCTGATGCACACACACACAGATACACACAGATACACGTACACACATGCTGATTCACTCCAGTCAGATACAGTCTCCACACTAATACACACTCACCTGGACACACACTCAGATCTTCACATACCCACGTTGATATACACCCATGTGGACACACACAAAAACTCACACCCACAGTGCTCACACATAACCCCATTCAAACACACACACACACACACACACACACACACGCACACTGCACTATATAATCTCATTCAGACACACATGATTCACACACACATACCCAGGCCCATACACACACATGAGACACGGAGATGGTGGGCACACACAGGGCAGGAGACACAGAAAACAGGCACTGGCACAAAGTCAGAGTGATGCACTTACACAGGTGCCCAGACAAGGACCTGACCACACATGGGCAGAGAGACAACACAGAGTCACAGACCCGTGAAACAGGGAAAAATATTCACAGGGTCGCACGAGCATGAAGGTGGCAGGCAGCTCCCAGCTTCTCCCCACTCACCCCCTGCAGACCCCTTTCCTTCTTTTCTTCCCATTTCTCTCCTCACACTCATCCTTGCTTGCCCTGGTTGGGTGCAGGAGGTCCTAGGGGGTGATATGGAAATAGCAACATAGATAGGGTGAAGACTGAGGCAACCTCCACTCCTGGGTGCCCGGTACATCTCAGCTGTCAGAGTGACTGGTGGCCAAAGGAGTGCTGGGGCATTGGCAGGAAGGAGAGGTTGCTGGGACACAAAGGGGGAGGGAACTGGGAAGCGATTTAACCTCCACGTCACAGAGAAGGAGACTGAGGCACAGAGAAGGTAAGTTCTTCCCCGATGATGCACCGGGAGCTTTCATAACAGCTAGCAAAAGCAGCACAGGCTGGTGAGTGAGTGGACCAGGGGCTGATTTCAGCCCCACTCGGCCCCTCCTGCAGAGCGCAACCTTGCTCAGCAGCCATGAACACAGGACGGTTCTCTGGCAAATTCCTGGGTGAGGAAAGGAAGGCTGTCTGGGCTGGAAGGTTCTGTAGAGACAGCTCAGGCCCTCTGCCTCTCTTTACAGAGGGGAACTCAAGGGCAGAGCTCCCCCAACAGATAATGGGGCACTTGCGACAGTAGAGGTGCTGGAGGCCGCACCCCAACTTTCCTGGGGGAGGGCAGAGGAGACCTGCCCTGATGGGCTCCTGGGGTGGAGGGTCCAGTCCCAGCATCCAGATTGTGGGCAGGAGGAGCCAGTGGTCACTTGGCCAAGGAGGGTGGGAGTGAAGAGTCACAAATTCTAGAATCTTCAAGCCTTGGCTCAGTCAGCCTCCATGCCCTCTCGGGGAGAAAATCTATCCTGTCTGAACTCCATGCCACCCAGGTGTACCTGGGCTCCTCTCCTTCCCTCAGCAACCCTAGAAGTTGGTCTTATCATCCCATTTGGCCAAGTATGACACTCGGAAGGTAAATGACTTACCTAAGGTCACAGAGCTAACAAGAGACAGAATCTGAACCCAGGGCTGCCTGACTTCCAATCAATCCCCTGCTCACTCCCCTCCAGCAAGTTCAGGAGTAGAAGGAAGGGAGGGACTTCCTTAGGGCCCAGAGCCCCAGGGGTGGGACGCGATGGCTACAGTGGAAAGGACCTGGGCTTTGGGGGTCAGACCAAACTAGGTTTGAATCCGAAATCTACAACCTCAAAGAAGTCACCTTGCCTCTCTGAGCCTAATTTCCTATCAAATGGAAATGATAATATCTATCTGAGGGCTGGAGGGAGGGGCTACCATAAGAGATTTAATACACATCTCTTGTGTATTAAATACATAACACACACACACACACACACACACACACACACACACACATATACACTGAGTGGCCAAATTATTATGATCTGTGAACGCATAATAATCTGGCCACTCAGTGTGTGTGTGTGTGTGTGTGTGTGTGTATGTATGTATATATATATTAGAGCCCGGTGCATGAATTTGTGCATGGGTAGGGGTCCGGCCAGCCTGGCCAGGGGTAGGGGACATGGGCGGTTGGCCAGCCTGCCTGCTGGTCGAACTCTTGGTTGAGGGGACAATTTGCATATTAGCCTTTTATTATATAGGATATACACTGAGTGGCCAGATTATTATGCGTTCAGAGATCATAATAATCTGGCCACTCAGTGTGTGTGTGTGTGTGTGTGTGTGTGTGTGTGTGTGTGTGTGTGTGTATATACATATACATATACATATACATATACATATACATATACATATATATATATATATATATATATATATATTCTCTCAGGAGGGTCTCCAGGTGATTCATGCTCATCTGAAAGTTTGAGAAGCCCTGCTCTGAGCACTCTCTCCTTTGAGAGAAAAGCAAGCCGAGGTCCAGGGACTTTCAATGGACACAGCAGGATCCAGGCTCCCCTCAACCCTCTTTCCCCAGAAAAGGCCTCAGGGAGCAGACACCTCTGACCAACTTCTCTGAGTGGGATCCCTGGTCGGGGCATCCCATTCCGGGTCCTCACCTCCTCCACCTGGTCTGGTCTTGAAGCTATGCTAATCAGCGCGGGAGTCCACCTTCCATAGAATTACAATACGCGAGCCGCGCCTCATTGCAGGATAATTTTCTCATCTGCATAATCGTATTTGACTTCCTTGCGGATGTAAAAACCCCTTTACCTTGGGCGAGTTAATCTTTATTGATTGAATATCAAATTCATTCGAATGTGGGAGAGGAGGCTTTTCTTTCTCCACAGCAGAACTGCTGTCTGAAAGCCTGGCTGGGGGGGGGGGGGGGGGGGGGATGGGGGCAGTGGGGGAGGGCGGGGAGGGGGGGAGGGGGGAGGGGGACAGAGGGGGGTGCTGCCGGGTCAGCTTTGTCTCTGTCCCTGCCCGCTGCTGGAGGAGCCCTTCCCTTCCCACCCACTTTCTCTGTGCCGGCATCTTCCCAGCTTCAATACTTCTTTCTTCTTCTTCCTCTGTTTCAGCTCCATCTTTCTACCTCTGTGGTGTCCCTTAGCGTCTTGGCCTTTTGGTCCTGTGTTTTCTTTTTTCTATTTTACCTTAATTTCTTTTCCTTCTTGGTTTCTTTCTTTCCCTCCCTCCTCTTCCCTCTCCTCCTCTCCTCTTCCTCTCCCCACTTCTCTAACTCTCAGATTCTTTCTTTACCTGAAAGTATCTCTGCTATGTCCTCACCTACAACTTGGTAGAAGAAAAGAAAAATCCAGCAAGAACCTATCGCAGAAGCGCAGAAGCGGCTGAGATTCTCAGGGAGACAGAGGGAGACACAGGGGTGGAGGTGGGGAATGAGGAGGGAGGAGGGCAGGCTGCCCTGGGGCCTGCGAGGCCCTGGTTCCCAGGCCCTGGGTGAGAGGCCTGTTCTCGGGTTAGAAAATCTCAATCCTGCCCAATAAGAGAGGTTCCAGGTGTTCACAACAATCCTATGAATCAGGAGTATTTTCCCATTTTACAGATGAGGACATGAGCAACATGTCAAAGTCCCACGGGTAGTGGTGGGACCAGGATTCAAACCCAGGCAGTGCTAATCCTGCAGGCAGTCTGTGATTATCCAGGAAGAGGCTGAGGCCGTGCGCCCTGCTTCCAAGAAGCCTGGAAGCAGGAGAATGAATCACCCTGATGATTCTAGAACTTGTCATTTCTCCTCAAGCTTACGTTATCATTTCGAGTGCTTAGGAAACCAACTGGTACACAGAAAGCACCTAGTACCTGCTAGGTAGTTATCATCATCATTGTTGTTCTTCTTTAAAGACAGGCCAAGGTTCAAATTCTCTCTCAGGTGCAAGAAACCTGTGAGGCCTTAGTCTCTTTGAGGCTCAGTGGACTCATCTTATCTATAATGTGGTAATAATAATAGTATCTGCCCAGCAGGGCTACCATAAGGATTAGAGCTCTGCATACAAAACACCTAGCTCAGTGCCAGGCACATAGTAGGACCTGAAAATGTTAGCAATGACTTTCACATTATTACTGTCATGTTGCTGTTATCAATGATTCACGCACACATATACCATGCTTGATGCTTGCTATTCTCATCCTCATTTTTGTTGTATCTGAGTGCCTAGCATCTAGTAGGTGTTTGGTAAATATAAAATCAGTGAATGAATGACCTCTTGTAGAAGCTCCTTTTATACCTTCATTATAGTTCCTGACTCCCTGACTTCATTTCTCCCATGCATGTCGGCAGAGTCTGCTTTGCGTCAGGCCTAGGTAATGGGCAAGAGCTGGGTTCTCGAGTGAGCAAAATAGGGTTGTGTATCCCAGCTCTGCCACCTGCTAGCTGTGAACCTCTCTGAGTCTCAGTTCCTCCATCTGTAGAATAGGACTCTCAACAGTAGTGGGAGGTGTAGCTGAGACTGGAGCAGTGTGGGTGGGCAGTGGGATGGTGGTTGTTGGCGGGGAGGGGGGCGGGGGGGTGGTAAAGGCAGATGTTCCTTACAAGACACAGAGAAGGTGGGATCAGACTATGAGAGCCTTGACGCCAGGCTAGGTCGTTCTAACTGGGTCTTGCTCCTCGTTCCCAGACTGCTGGAAAGGGGCCCTAGTCTGAGGGCTCTGCCTGCAGACTCTTTGAGACAAAGCCAGGCTGCAAGCATCCTGCAGGGGCAAGAACACTTCTCTGGGCTCCTGTCCTAGCTCCAGCTGGAGCTGGAATGGTGGGGAAAAGGCATTTGCAATTCAGATCTGGGGCAGATGGGAGGACTTCCTTGATGGAAGCGTGGGGCATGGGTGGAGCCAGCTGCCTCACTTCTCACACACATCCTGACCTCAGACTGGCGCTTTCTGGCCACTGCCTCTCACAGCACCGCCCAGCCTCTGCCCTGTACCCGACACTGCTCTAAGTGCTTTACATAGTTAAGTGACAGTCATACGAAGGAGACACTATTATTACCCCTTCTTACAGAGAAGGGAAGCAAGGGCCATAGAGGCAAAGCAACTTGCCCAAGATCATACAGTAATCAGTGACAGAGCTGTCATTCACACCAGGTCGCCTGACCGCAGAGCCCACACTCTTACTCAGGGGTCCTCAAACTTTTTAAACAGGGGGCCAGTTCACTGTCCCTCAGACCGTTGGAGGGCCGGACTATAGTTTAAAAAAAAAACTATGAACAAATTCCTATGTACACTGCGGGCCTGGGACGAGTCGGCTGCTAAGCAGGACAGGCAGCGGCACCCGGCGGGCCGGATAAATGTCCTCGGGGGGCCACATGTGGCCCGCAGGCCGTAGTTTGAGGACACCTGCCTTACTCATGCACCACTCCACTAAACCGATCCCAACTGCAACCAGTCCACCGGGGAGGATGTTGTATGAACCATGCTCAGCACACTTTGATGAGTTTCTTCAGTGAACCACACTCGGGGGCATCTCCCACCTTCCTCACAGACCATGCAGCTCTCTGGGGCTGCAAGACCAATTTAGCAGACAGGCACAGGGCCCCAGCCCTTCCTACTCTCTGGGCCCCATCGGACCTCTGGATCATCAGAGGGGACCCTGATACAAGTGACCAGGCAGGGTGCTCACAGGGGTTCACAGGCAGGTGACCCCTGGACATGTGGTTCATCAGTCTGAGATAACCCGGCTCTGATCACCGACAGGTATGGCTCCCTCTCCCTCCCATGGAGAGGAAGCACCTTCACACATGCTCACCACCACCTCCCCCGCCCCGCCGCTTCCGCCTCCAGCCACCCTGTGATCCTGGGAGGCAGGCACTGTTGGCTCCATCTCACAGAAGAGAAGATGGCTGTTCCAACAAGGCCTTCAGTCAGTCTTTGCTCCTTGTTGGAGAAAAAGGTCCACTCTCTATCCCTTTCCATCCCTCCCCTTGCCTCAACCCCTGGGGGAGAATAACAGGTAGGGTGGTAGCTCCCCCATCTGGACAGTCATTTCCCCTCCAAGGGGCTTCCATGCTGATGAAGTCATTCATCCACATGGGAGGCAATGGTGAGGGGAGGTGACAGGAAGGAGCTGGTGATGGCTGGACAGACCCTCCATGCTGAAGCCGGGCTTTGGCCCTGACTGTCTGTGTGACCTTGTGCAATCCATATTCTCTCCACCGCCACCACCACTGCCCCACCCGTGAAGTGGGTGGCAGATTCCCTCCTGCACAGGATTAGTTTGCAATCTAATCAGCTAGCACCTGTGTAAGCCCCATGCTTAGTGAATGAATGCTCCCCCGCCTCACAAGTTCTTGGTTCCCTAGTAGAGCCTGTCCTCCTCCCTCTGTGACCTCTGACCCCTCCTCCTCCTTCTCAGCTGGGGCTATGAGTTCTATCCCCCCCACAAGGCCCAGGGGGCCCAGAGAAATTAGACCGAATCAAAGCAGAAAATGAGTTTTCATTCATCTTGGAATGATGCAAGAGGTTACAGGCAAGACAAATAGCAGCCTCCCCCCTTCCTTTATCACTGTCACCGCAATTAATAGGCTGTGGCCTTTGTTATCCAGGCCTCTGCTAAGGAGGGCGCAGGGCCCCGGGCGACTCTAATGAGGGAGAGGAAGCCGACCCTTCTCTGACCAAGTTCTGCATGCGGCCATATGCTCACCTGGCCCTTCCAACTCAGTGTCGCACAGATGAGCCGGGAGGGTGTTCAGCAGCACATGGGGCAGCCACATAGGACGCATCTCAGCTGGGGTGACCCGCCAGTCTGTGGTCTGAGGATCACTACAGCTGCCGAGTGTTTCCAAAGTGTTACAATTACGAGGCACGTGTCATTTCTGCCGATACAACAACGTGTGAGCATGGCATCTGCTCTCCGCTTTTTCTGAGAGGAAACTGGGATTCAGAGAAGTACAGCTACTTGTTTGTGGTCACACAGCTCTGGAAAAGGAGCATCCAGGATTCAAACCCAGGCCTGCTTGACCCCCAAGCTTGGGGTCCTCACTATCACATTCTACTGCCCAACAGTATGGAGGGAGCAAAGACTGGGAGGTAGGTCCCTGAAGGTCTCTGATCCCAGAGCCTTAGTAGGAAAAGAGCTGTGGAGAGCAACTGAGTCAGCAGCAGGTCCTCACCCTGACCCAGGCCTGGGGACCTCAGACCGTGGAGGGAACCTGAGGTCATTGCAGTCCTTAACCTGAACCAAGACTTCGTCATGCACCCAAAGGAAGGCCCCTTTTCAAGTGTGAGTAGATACTTTTAAGATAATTTAAAAAAGGAATTCCTTTAGAAGGTTCCTGAAAGCCTAGGATTTTTGGCTCCCTGGGTATTTGCTCCATTATTGAATACTGTATTACTTATCTATTGCTGTGGACAAATTACCCCTCCCCCCCCCCATAAGTGCCTTAAAGAATAGTAAACATTTATTATGTTTCACAGTTGCCATGGATCAGGAATTCAGGGATGGTTAGCAGTTCCAGCTTAGGGTCTCATCCATAGTCCCATGTTGGCCTGGGCTGCAGCCATCTGAAGGCTGCACTGGGGCTGGCAGATCTGCTTCAAGGGTGGCGCAGCCATGGGACTGGCACACTGGTGCTGGCTGCGGGTGGGAGGCCTCAGCCCTGTCCATGTGGAGCTCTCCAGAGGATGGCTCACTCCATGGCGGCTAGCTTCCTCGGAGCTAGTGATCCAGTAGAGCAAGGCAGAAGCCACACTGCCCTTCATGACCTGCCTGAGAGGCCATACCCCGTCTCCTCGGCCATACTCTGTGGGTCACGAGGACCACCCTGATTCGATGTGGGAGGGGACTCCACGGGGTGTGGGTAGCAGCAGGCCAGCATCACTGGGGGTCACCTTGGAGGTGGGCTACCAAAGATACTGAAATCAAAAGAGAATTTCCTAGAGGTTATAAAGGGATCCGTGAGGTTCAGAAAACAGAGGAAACGTAACCTAAAGTGTTAAAACTCAGGAGAATCTTTGCCTTGGGAGGGAGGCGGGGAGAGGAGCTGGGAAGGGCTCCAAGAGGACTTTTGGGGGAACTGGCAACGTTTTATTTCTTGATCAGGGTGCTACTCACATGAACGTATTTACTTTGTGAGAAATCACTAACTATGATGTGTGCATTTTTCTGTATGTACATGATGCTTCAACTTAAAAAATGTGAAGGGAATCCTCCTATTTGAAAAGGTTTTAGAGGAGAGAAAAACACCAGGACTCAGAGAGGGAAGGTGATTTGCTCGAGGTCCCTTTGGTGGGTCAGAGTTGGGGTCTTGGACTGGCATTCGGGCCTCCTGGGTCCTAGGGAATGACCCTTTGCAGGCACAGTAGGTGCAGAAGCAGCCACCACCAGGGGGCTGGGGCTGGGGGCTCCACAGCCCATGCTTTTGCTTCCCTTCCCCCCCAGTCCTCCCAGCAATGCTCCAGAGCTGATGAAAGCCCGTGCCAGGGTCAGAACCTGTGCTGTCTGTGCATCCAGCTCACACAGCCCCGTCCCAGCCTGCCCTCCCTGGGACCAACTGGGACACCCTCTGCCCACAGACCAACAGACTGGGTGTTCAGAGTAAGAGTGGGTCTCAGGAGAGGGCCAAGTCCTGAAGTGGGGAGGAGATAGTGTCGGGGTGCTGCTCTTTCTCTGTACACACCTCTGTCAGAACGTGTCTCTCACTCAGATGACAAAGTCCTTCTTCCTTGGCTGGACTGAGACCTTTCAGGGCTGGGATCCAGCCTTATCCAGTTCTGTGTCTCTATTCATCACCTATCCACCCACCCATCCACCCATCCATCCATCCATCCACTCATCTAGGAAACATTTACTCAGCACCTCTCTCATGCACTAGAGACACAACAACAAACAGAACAGGCAAACATCCCTGCCCTCGGGGAACTCACATTCTAGGAAGGGCAGACACAATGGGTGGCATATAGAGTATTGGGGGGGGGGGGGGGAACGGCCAAAGGAGTGTGTGAGTGTGAGTGTGTGTACATGCAATTGTGTCAGGGAAGATGTTATTGAGAAAATGACATTTGAGCAAAGACTTGAAGGAGGAGAGGGGTGAGCCTAAGGTTATCAGCAGGAAGAGTATTCCAGGCATAAGGAACAGCACGTACAAAGGCTCAGAGGCAAGGGCATGCCTGGCATGCTAAGGACTAGCAAGGGGGACAGTGAGGCCTGAGCAGGTGAACAAGGAGGAGCAGGGTCCTGCAGTGGAGATTCCGCAGCTCAGCACCTGCAGACCTGGGTTTGAACCTCAGTCCTGTTGTTCCCTAATTGGGTGGATTGAGGGCTCTTGGTCGTACAGTCAGAATAATACCACCTACCTCACAGGGCCTTTGAGGCTCAAACTCAACCATGCCTTCAGTGACATGTCCACAAAGGTTGAAAATGATAGCCCTGTTCTACTCATCTCCCCTGGAATATAAGCTTCAGGAAGGCCAGGGATTTTGTCTGTTTTGCTCACCACTAACTTCCCAGGTCCAGAAGAGTGCCCTCGACAAGGGCCCTCACAGACCATTAAACAATGACAACACACTGTGATGCTACATACCTTGAAGGGGAAATGCAGGGGGCCCAGAGCGCTCTTGGTGAGGAAGCCTACATGGACTCAGGGAATGGCAGGGAGGGCTTCCTGGAGGAAGTGACAGCTGAGACCTGCTGAGTAGGAGATAACCAAGAGTGTTCCAGGCAGAGGGAGCAGCATGTACGAAAGCCCAGAGGCTGGAGAGAGCAAATTATTTTGAAGCATTTCAATACGGCTAGAACAGAGCATTAGGAGGGATAAAGGGGCAGGGTGGTATGGGAATGTGGGGCAAGTGGGATCAGGTTGGCGGGGTGGGGGTGGGGTGTAGCTAGAAATCAGGTAAGCAGAGTACTGTGTCCTAAGAGCAATAGAAGGCCCTTGGTAGCCATCAGGTGTGTAACACAGTACCTGGCACGTAAAAGTGAGATGGAAGGGAGAGAGGGAGGAATGGAGAAGAAAGGAAGGAAATAAAATTTGAGCCAGCCTCACGCCAGTTTCAACAGCAGCTGTGGCTGGAGCATCTCCATAACCCTGTGGCTCAGCCGGACTCCTGGGACGTCCAGCCCTGTGTCCCCTATGCCAGGACCCCAAGGCCTCCTAGGACTGAGTCTGTTCTGCTTCCTCCCTCTCTGCAGACCTGGCCAGGCAGGGCGGGGAGGGACCGGCGGGCCCCAGGGTCCCGGCAGTGGACACAATGTTCTGGTTCAGTGGAAGGACCTTAAACTCCAAGACAAGGACATGGCAGTAAAGGATGATGCGGCCGAACCCCCTGGTTCCACGGCGAGCAGACCCCAGGTGTGTGATCGGGAGCAGTTAAATTTCATCATTACCCTTTCTCCGATGGTGTTTTTTATAGTCTTTTTTACTACTGGCACTAAAGGTTCTGGACTCATCCTGGCGGAGTGGAAGACATCACTCGTAGGGCTGACTGCTCCGTGATATAAAAAAATGACAAGTCCCAGCTTAATCTTTCTGATAACTGTGTTCCGAGCCCCCATCCATCTCCACCAAGGGGTTTGGGCGAAGCTGGAAGACAAGAGCATCCCAGCATTTAAGAATGAAAAATTAAGTGCCCTTTTTAAGCACAGCGTGAAGCTTCCTGGCTTGGTGCTGCTCCGGAAGAGGGGGGTCTGAGGGGGAGGGGGGGAATAGGAACAAGTCAAGCAGTGCCCTCTCCAGGTCCTGGGGTGGGAGAGGTGGTTGTAGGTCCCGCTCAGTGCCATGCATGTGAGCACGTGTGCACCAGCCTTGTGCCCATCTGGGTGGCCTGACGTGTGCTCTGAGTGTCTGTCCATCAGGGTCCGTGGGTATGTTTCTGTGTGGTGTCTGCATCAGGTGGTGCGTGTCTAACGCGGGACAGTGGACACAGCCCTGCGCTACAGATCGGTTCGATTCCCGGCCCTGCTTCGATGAACCTATGGGGGCGTTGGTAAGTCATTCCCCCTCTCTGGGCCTCAGTTTCCGCATCTGAAAAACCACTGAGTTGGGGGCCTCACTGGCCGCATGATCCTGCCCACACATCACCTTGCTGCTCTTTGCCTTGTTTTCCCATTTGTCCCGTGAGACCCTGGCTCTAGGTGACCTCCAAGCTGTTTCAGCCCTGGTATGTGAAGACCCAAATTTGGGGGCTGGCAGTGTTCCTTCAGCCCAGTAGCCTAGCGCCGGCCCAAAGCCAACTTCCAGTTGTGGCTCAGACTCTTCTGCTCGTGCCTAGGAGAGCAGCCCCCCGTTTCCTCTCCACACCCCGGAAATGGCCAAATGCAGAGGTGCCCTTTGGGAACAGGGTACAGAAGGCAAGAGCACAGGCTTGGAGCCTCTAGACCTGGCCTTCAATTCCAGCTTTATTTACCGCTTATATCTGTGACCTTCTGAGCCTCAGTTGCCTTACCTGTGAAATGGAAACAAAGGCAACAAGAGGCCTCTCCCAAGGGATCAAATAAGCATTCAGGCCCCAGCCAGCTTGGCTCAGTAAATAGAGCGTCGGCCTGCAGACCAGAGAGTCCCGGGTTCGATTCCAGTCAAGTTCATGTACCTTGATTGCAGGCTCCTCCCCAGCCCAGGGCCTGATTGGGGCACGTGCAGGAGGCAACCCATCGATGTGGTTTCTCTCACATCAATATTTCCCTGTCTTTCCCTCTCTCTTCCACTCTCCCTGAAAATCAATGGAGAAATATCCTTGGGTGAGGATCAACAACAACAACAACAAAAAGCATTCAGTATGGTTATAGGTGTCCTCTTAGCAAGGGCACCCCACTCTGAACCTTTATAACCACACAGACCCCTAAACAGAACTTTCCTGTCTGGCACTGCCTAATCTCACCTCTCCCGCCTCCCGCTCTTCCTGTGGAAGTCCAACAGAGGGGACAAATGGCCCTCTTACAGAGCTGCAAGAGACAGAGGGAGGGGAGGCTGAGCTGGGAGAGTCTGGCTGCCAAAGGAATGGTGTGTCCCGGAAGGGGCCCAACATTTGTTGTTAATAAGAGTGCCGGGGGGAGGGGGAAACCTGCGAAATGTTTCCACCTGGGCCAGGCAGATGCAGCCCCACACAATCCCTTTATCACCAGCAATGTGGTTTGGAGGACAAGATGACAGGCTGATAGGCCTCGGCTATCTGGGGCAGGCAGCGTTTATCTGGGAAGTCTCTGCAGGCCAGGGTCCCCATTGGTGTGCATGTTATCTGGGCCGGAGCAGCTGGGGACTTGGGGCCCCCACCCCCACTGGGCAGCTTTTGGAGGGGGGGCAATGAGCGTCTCTTGTGCAGCTGGGAAGATTTGTGGTTAAGAATGGACAAGGCCCGGGGCACCTGGGGCTGGGGGTGAACTTGTCCATGGGTTGTGTCACCCCCATGGCAATGGGTGTCCCTGCTGGAACCCTTGCCAGGCAGAGACCGTGATCTCATTCACCCCATGGCCAGGAGTATGAGTCCCATTTTACAGACACTGAGGCCTGGATAGGTTATGTCACTTGCCTAAAGCTGCCCAGTAAATTGCAGAGCCAGGATTTGAACTCTGATCCAAAAACACTGGCCCGGACAAATCCTATAACCTGGGCAGAGTGGACTAATTTAACATCTTGCAGATGGGGGACACTTCACATTTTCAGAGATGGCATGGATGCATTCGCTCTGTTGATCCCAAACTGGCCTGGGGGTAGGGCGCTTGAGATTTATCCTGGTTCCCATTTTACAGGTGAGGAAGCAGAGGCCCAGAGAGATACAGTCCTGTGGCCAAGGTCATTCGTGTTAGAGCATCACTGGGGCTGTGAACCCAGTCCCCTGGCTCTGCATCTGCCAGCAGCCTTGCACCTCTCTGTCCCCAAGGCCCTCTCCTCTGACCCGCTGAGGCAATTACCCTCAGCACCGCTCACGTGGACCTTAATCATTGACTGCCCTTGCAAACAGCCTTGGTCAAAAGCAATAAAGTTCTGACTTGGACAGACCAGACCTTGTGCTGCTGCCATTTGAGCACGTGGCCCACCTCCCCTGCTGACTGGAAGGGCCCGGAAAGTGGCTTTATGTTTCTGTCTTCCCTACATTGCTCACATGCTGAGGGTGTTTGGTGAGTGAACACTCGAACTTGGACCTGACGCTTTAATTAACACCGGGAAAGGAGGAACCACAGGGGACAGGGACAGCAGGAGGAGTTGGCACCTCACACTCTCTAGGACCAGCAGTGAACCCAGAATCTGCTCCACCCCCATCAGTCAACCCTGTGCATGTCCTGGTGCCGATATTCGGTGACTGGCACTGTAGCCATGACTCGGCTAAGCAGATGCGTGACTCTCCCTCTTGGCACCTCTGATCCCCACCAGCCAGTCATTGCCATGTCTCACCAGTTCTGCATCATACACCTTTCTTCCTTCCTTCCTTCCTTCCTTCCTTCCTTCCTTCCTTCCTTCCTTCCTTCCTTCCTTCCTTCCTTCCTTTCTTTCTTTCTTTCTTTCTTTTTTAAAGAGCCTGCAACCAGGCATGTACCCTTGACCGGAATCAAACCCGGGATCCCTCAGTCCACAGGCCGACACTCTATCCACTGAGCCAAACCTGCTAGGGCCGTACACACTTCTTCTAGATCAGGCCCCTGGGGCTGCCATCCTGGACTCCCATGCAGCCTCCTAACTGGCCTCCCTGCCTCCAACATGCTCTCCCGTTGCAATCAGAGTGCTCTCCTTCAAAGGCGAACCTGAGCTTGTCCCTCCTCTGCTTAAACCCTCCAGGGCCTCCGCCTCCAAAGTGAAGTTCTAATGTCTTAACTCCATTATGATCTGTCTCAGGCCCACTACTCCAGCCTTACCTTCTGCCATTTCTGGCCACAAGGAACTCTGGGTTCCTCAGGATGCCCCCCTCGCCCTGCCCTGGGCCTTTGCACACACCCATCTCTATCAGGAACACTCCTCCCTGCCCTGTTTATTTCATGGCGAGCTCCTCCTCATGCTCCAGGACTCAGTTTGGTGTTGCTTCCTCCAGGAAGCCTTCCCTGACCCCTACCAAGTTAGTGCCCATTTGTCCATGAAAGCTTTTGCACACATCCATTAGAGCCCTTAAAACATGGACTGGGAATTGCCTGTGAACTTGCCTTTTGTCTGTCCCTTCCATTAGACTCTAAGCTCCACGAAAACAAGGCCTGTGTTCCTGTTTCCTGAGGCCATTTCTCCGTGAATATTTGTGAAGGAGCAAGTACGTGATGACATCCCCTCTCTTCCTGGATACTCTCAAAGGGACTTGGGCAGAGCTCTAGGGGATAGGGAACAGAGGTCAGAGGGCATGCAGCCCACCCCAGGCGGTTCTTTTTTTACTTTGTTATTTGCCTTTTATTTTTTAAAATATGTTTTTATTGATTTCATTTTTTAAATATATTTTATTGTTTTTTTACAGAGAGGAAGGGAAAGGGATAGAGAGTTAGAAACATCAATGAGAGAGAAACATCAACCAGCTGCCTCCTGCACACTCCCTACTGGGGACGTGCCCACAACCAAGGTACGTGCCCTTGACCGGAATTGAACCTGGGACCCTTCAGTCCGCAGGCAGACGCTCTATCCACTGAGCCAAAGCAGCCAGGGCTGTTATTTGCCTTTTAATGTTTGTAATATTTTTTAAAGTATGTTTTTATTTCAGATAGAGAAAAAGAGAGATAGAAACATAGATCAGCTGCCTCCTACACCCCCTCCCTGTCTGGGGATGGAGCCTGTAACCCAGGCATGTGCCCTGACTGGAAATCGAACCAGCAACCTCCTGGTACACGGGACGACACTCAACCACTGAGCAACACTGGTTGGGCTGTTTGTGGTATTTTTGATACACAGTTTAAATCGCTAGCTTTTATTTTTAAAATGCATGTAAATATATATAGATACTATTTGAATACCACTACTAATGAAAAAAGAAATCTTGTACTTCCATCCTGGTTTGAGAATAGTTCGGTTCCACAATCTAATTTGTTCCTGTGTTGTTCCCAGTTTTGGGTATTATAACCTGGATTATTCTTAATTTTATCCTCCCCATCCATTCCTGGTACCTGTCCTGTCTGTGCACCCTCCTGCTGTCACACTGAAGCCCAGTCCCCAGAGACAGGGAGTGAGGGACAGGCTCCTGACAGGGACGGCCTCGACAGAACCCCTAAAGCCACCACGAGTCAGAGTGTGATTGCCTGAGTCCCACCGGCCTCCTGGGAAGACCTGGGCTCTGGGGCTGGCTGAGTGCTCATCAGGCCTCTCTTCTCCTCCCCCCGCCCCGCCCCCGCCGCCGCCCAGCCTCATGAGCTGCCACACTGCCCTCCCTGGCACTTGCCTGGGCCCAGACCTTCCCTCCCCTCCCCAACTGCCCAGCCCTGGCAGAGGGCGTGGGACCGTGCATCCTGGTGTGTGTATCCAGCTGCTGCTTGCCACAGCTGGCTGCATCAGGCTCTGCGGAGCCAGGGAGAACGGGCTCTGCCCTTCTCCTCCTCCCACTCCATGTAATGTCTGGGATTGGATGAGGGTGGACAGAACCTGAGGATGTTCCTGGCTGGGGACAGGACACCTTTCAGTTCTAGGCCCAGACTGATGGTGTCCCCTCTTTCCTTCCTTCTTGAATTCCTGAGTCCTGGCTTTCCTGGCTGCCTTTGTTCAGGACTCTGGGAGGTGGTACCATTCCCCCTTCTGGGGCCTCTGCATCCTCTTCTGTACAGTGGGATGTAGGTTGCTTCAGAAAGGCCTTCCCTCATGGGCAAGGGCCTTGACAGGCCAGGGAGGGTGTGTGCACTCCACTGAGCAGCCCAGGGAGTCGTGGGAAAGGCTCCTGGTGAGGGCCAGGATCGGCTCAGAGGAGACTCTGCCTGCACAGGGGAGCAGTAAGAGGCAGGAGCGCTGCAGGCAGGAGGTTGTGGGAAGAGTCTAGGGGGAGGGAAGTCCAGGGCAGGGTTAGGGTGGGGCCACCTATGGCACTGAAAATGGCACCGTCTTTGATGACCCAGTAGGGTTGGGGCCTCAGAGGGTGGGCTGGGGGTGCTGTCCAGCAACCCGTCCACACTGGGCCCCCAAACAGGACACTCACCTGGCCCACAAGCCAAGGAGCATTTACTGCATTCCTGCCCTGGGCCAGGGAAGAGGCAAGCCCTGCGTGTGGCCATCGGAGTCCAGCCTTACAACAACAGAAACTGCCACTGGGAAGAGCACTGAGTGGCTCACACACGTGGGATGCCGAGTGCCCGTCGTTTCCTGCGCTTCGAGGTGTTGACTCCTTTTTACTCGCACAACACCCCTCCTGGTCGGCACTGTTGTTGTCAGGCCCATTTTCTAGATAAGGAAAGGGAGACGCGGAGAGGGAAATTCACTTGCTCAAGAGCACACAGTTGAATCCCCAGGGAAAGACCCTGCATTTGAACTTGACCACCTGGCTCTGGAGAACTCGCTCTCCCCTCCTGCGCCATCCTGCCCCTTCACCAGGCGTCTGGGGAAAGACACCTCCGGGCGGCTGTCTCCTGAGATACCTTCTCCACACCCTGCAGACACGGGAAGCAGAGCTTGACGTGGTTAGGCAACTTGCCCCCAGAATTCAACTGGACTTAGGACTTAAAGCCATGTGAAAATGCTATACTGCCTCCTGCACCTGGGGCGCGCCCTAGCATGCATTACCTAGAGGCCAGAGTGCAGGGTATCTTCAGAAAGGGTGTCTTTCTTTGGGCAAAAGGTTCCTGAGCCAGCTGGGCCAAGGTTACCAGAAACACACAGAAATGTGTGTGTGTGTGTGTGTGTGTGTGTGTACGTGTGTACGTGTGTGTGTGTGTGTGTGTGTGTGTACGTGTGTATAAATGTGCACGTGCACAGCCTCTTATGTCATCAGACAGGCTCCCTATTTAAGGGGGGAAAGGATTAGACATAGAGCACCAGACCACAGTGGCTGAGGATGCTTCTGGACTGCCACTTCCATGGTTGGGAGGTCTCAGCCAAGAGGCTTTACCTCTCTGCCCGTTTCGTCATCTACAACATGGAGAAAACCAGCACCTGGCCGACAGGGCCCACAGCAAGGACCCAATAAGGTTTTATTTAATCCTCACAACAATTCTCTGAGACACCTTCTGTTACTGCCCATTTTCAGATGGAAAACGAAGCACAGAGAGGTTGTCGCCTGCCCAAGGTCACACAGCTGAAAAGTGGGAGAGTCAGGCTGTCTGACCCGCGTCCACAGTCTCAAGTTCTGCCTTGTTGTGAAATAACAATAGCACAGCATCGAGGACTTACTGGAGTCCAGGTATTGGGTAACCAAAGGATTATCAGAGAAATGCAACCTTTTTTCTCCAGATGAGGAAGAGACTCAGAGATGGGAAGGGACTGGCTTGGAGACTCCCAACGCCCATCCCATACTCTTCTGCCACCACACAGGGAAATCCTGGAGCCCAGCTTTATCGTCAGGAGGGGGCTGACCCCACTCTGCCCCCAGCATCCTGTGCTGGGGATAGATGCAAGCCCATCTGTCCCAGGACCCTGTGCCCAGCTCCCGTAGCCTGGCCTACCCCTCTCTAGCACCCCCATGTCCCAGCCTCTGCTGGTGCCATGTGGCGGGTGGCAGGGTGCCCACCCCCCGGGTGTGGGAGCCAGGGACCAAGAAGGGAGCAGTTGGGAGGCTGGGCTGACCCCAGGACCAGGCCAGTCCCCAGGGCTCTGTCTGAGGAGCAGCACCTCCCAACCCATGAATGGCAATAGGTTCTTCCACTGCCCTGCCAGCTGCTTTTAAAACCCCAGGAACCAGTGAGAACTTTTTACCTTGGGAATTCCCATCTCTGAGGACTCACCCCTACCGCACAGTTCACTCCAGTGAAGGAGCAGAGGCATAAAGGCTCCCAAACACCCTAACCCCGAGCACCGTCCTGCCACGGTCTGCCCAGCTCCCACCTCTGTGCCTCCTACCAGGTGCCGGTCTCTGTTCTAATCTCCTCACACCGAGTACCTCAATCTTCACACAACTCTAGAAGGCAGTTCCAATTATTATCCCCATTTCACAGACAGGGAAACTGAGCTACAAGGTTGTTAAGTGACTTGCCCAAAGTCACGCGGCTGGTAAGGTGGCTGAGCTGGGATTACAACCCACGCCATCTAAATTCTCAACCTTGATCTTGTGCGCCCTACCAAACAGGCACTATTCTCAGTTATATCAATTACTTCCTTTAATTCTCACAATGCTGTCATCTTTCTTATTCTACAGACGAGAAAACTGGAGCACAGAGAGGTTCCGCAGGTTGCCTAAGATCACACAGCGAAGGAGAAGAACTGGTGAGATTTGAACCCAGGCAGTTCTGGCTGATCACAAGGATCTTGAGGCTTGTGGGTGAAAGGGCTCCGTAAAGTGCTATAAAAATAAGTGGAGGTGCGTTTATTCTGGTCCCCCTCATCCCACTCTGCTCTCCCCTCCCCCCTTCTTCCCACTGTCCCACTCTCAGTGGTCACAGCCAGGGAAGCACGGTGCAGGGAGGAGAGAGCATCTGTGAGTCGGGCGGGCGGGCGCAAGCAGAGGCTGCACATGCTCATGACGTCTCTTCTGTGGCCAATTAAACAAATTGCAGCAAAACAACATTTTATTAGTATTTGCCCACAGCAGTCTGGGGCTGCAATAAATTTCCTCCTGGCTGCGGCACTGGAGAGGCAGGCGGAGCGGGTAGAGATCGGTGCCACTGGTGGAGGGTGTGTGGAGCAGGGTGTGGGAGAGAGGGCTGGCATGTTAAGCAGTGGATGGTGGAGGAGAAACATCAGGAATGGCCCTGGGGGCTGTGGGGTATCAGAGTGGCTGTCTTCCAAACAACTGCTCCGCTTCATCATAAACACAGTGAGTTATGAGGTGGTGCTGTGTGCTACACATCAGCAGCAGTGCCAATGAAGCAGCCTGCCTGGGCCGGGTGGGGGTGGGCATGGAAGCCCCGTGCTGGGCTGTGGGTTTCACCCATCTGCATGGCACCTGCCCTGGGTCCAGCCCTCACCATGGGATCCCTGAGTTGCTGAAATGGTCTCCTCACTGGTCCCTCTTCCTCCAAGCTCCACTCATTCATTCATCTTCCCATCCATCCACCCATCCATCTATCCAACCATCCATCCAACCATCCAAGAAGTATTTATTAAATGCCTGCTGTTTGTCAGGTTCTGGAGTGAACTGTCTATTAAGCATGTCATTCTTCTGTTTAAAAAATCTTTACTGCTTCCCTGTTGCTTTTAGGATCAATCCCCAGCACCTGGGCCTGGTGTTTAAGATGCTCAGAAGCAGGCTTCTGCTTCCCTTTGCACCTCTTCTGCGGCCTCTCCGCTCCACCTCTCTAACAACACTAGTACCAATAGCAGCTCACATTTATCGAATGTGAAGTGCCAGTGCTATGTGTAAGATGCTCTACCTATATTAACTCACAGTGTCCCCGTCACAACCCTCGGTCAGCACGGGCTAAGTTATGCTGCCCTAACAAACAATTCCTGAGCCTCAGTGACTTAAACAAGCAAGTTTACGTCTTGTTCAAGTATGTGTCCCGTGTGCATCACCAGGGACTCTGCTCATCAGAGAGGCTTAGGGACTCGGGACTGTTCTCGTAGTCATAACTCAAATGTTGTTGGGCTCTGCACTGTGCCAGAGAGGAACAAGAGAGCTCTGGAGGCCTCCCACTGACTGTCCAGGCCTGAAGATGACACTTCCGCTCCAATACCATTGGCCTGGACCAGTCACATGACCCCACCTACCACAGGGGACCAGAAAATGCACTCCTACCTGTGCCTGGGAGGGGAGACAAAGTCTTGGGCAAATAGCATTAATGACCACCACAACCATTATTAGCACCTGTTAACGGATGAGGACAAAGAGGCACAGAGAGGTTGCAAACTGCCCCAAGTTACACAGCTAGAAAGCGGAAGTGGGCTTCAAGCACAGCATTTGGGTTGCGCTCCTGTACAGCAGCCTCACAGTTTCTCATACTCAGCTTTCCTCAGCCCTGCGTGCTTTGCTCAGGCTTTGCCTCTGCTGAGAATACCCTCCCACCACCTCTTTGCCTGGCAAACTCCTACTCAACCATCAAGACCCTCCTCCATACCCCCTCTGCTTTCTAGTTCTAGGCAGAGAGAACTGTCCCAGTCTGAGCCTGCACAGCACCTGTAGGTGCCACCCCCATGGTACTGACTGCACCATCTTGAACAGTTTCTGTGTCCTGCTGAGCTCCACGGGGCCAGGACCTGCTTTGCTGTCTTTGCATCCTTGTGCTGGCATTGAACTGGCATGGGGCTGCCTGGCAGGAGTCCAGAGCAGAAAGCATTGAGGCCTAGCTGGGGACATGTAACGAGAGCTCAAACCCTCCCTGCCTCCATTCAAGAAAGTCCCTGGGCCTAGGCCCTCTCTTTCTTGAAAGCCTGGACTAAGGAGCCCAATGAGATGACAAGCCAGAGGAAGGGCTCTGGATGCTGGCCCTGGAGAGAGCAGCAGCCGCCCCAGCCCCAGAGCCTCCCTGAGGGCACAGAGGAGCCACCCGGCCCTGGGGCCCTCCTTCAGCCCTACCTCCTGTTTGGGCCCAGCTGTTGGGCTCTTCCAGTTGAGAAGACTCAGCCACAAAGGTTTTCATTTGTTTGTTACATAAACCACTTTCTCTCCTCTCCCCATCTACCTCCAGGCCCGAAGGGGCTAAATCAGATCAAACCAGTCCTTTCCTCCATCCCACAAGCATCAATTGGGTTTAGGAGCTGGAAAGCAAGGGACCCCCTAACCAGCCTTCCTCCCAGGACTGGGGCAGCTTCCATGCATAGAAGATGGGCAGAGGGCATGGAAGGCAGGTTAGGGAGGTTCCATCCAGGGCCTTTCCACAATCACTGTCCACCGTGACCACCAGGCCTCCCCCATCTCTGCTCAGCATTCTTTTTCCTCAAGGAAAATGTCCTGACTTTAAATGTTTCCTTCATTTGAGTGCCCTTCCCACTCCACTGCCGCCCTCGCCCCCAAGGCTGGCACACAGTAGGGACTCGTATTTGACAAGAGCATGAATGAAGAAAGAAATTCCATTCAAAACAGACAACAACCCTGTAATAGAAGCAGAGCCTGAGAGTCCCCATCTTCATCTCATCATGAAAAGGATCATTATTTTGCTGATATTGAGTCATTCCACCCCATATCTTAGTTTCTGAACCCCTAATGGTATCTAAATCCTGCTGGCCCCCACAGCCCTCTTGCTCTCAATATGATTGTACTGAAGTCCAAGGAAATCTGTCCTGAATTGGTCAGCCAACAATTACTGAGCACCTACTGTGTGCAGGGCATGGTGCTGAGCAGTCCAGAGACCAGGAGCCCTGTTAGTCCCCTTAGCTGCTCCAGTAAGGGCAGGTCCAAAGTGCATCATAAAGACGGGGCAAAGGGGAAGAGAAGGCAGGCCAAGGGCATTTCTTCCTTTCTTTTACTATATATTCTTATATTTAAACTAGTGACCCGGTGCATGGATTCATGCACATTAAAAGGAAATTAGAAGGTGGCCAGTGGGGCGGGACTAGGTGAGACAGACCGGACATGCCCTGGAGCCAACCTCCTGCAGTCTCTCCCCAGCGTCTGCGGAGTGAGCAGGGTCCTTCCGGCAGGTGGGGTCCCTCGGCCTGGCCTGTGGGGATCAGGCTGAAACCAGCTCTCCAACATCCCCCGAGGGGTCCCGGAGTACGAGAGGGCACTCTGCAAAGTTGCTGTCGTACAGGGTGTGGAATGCAAATGCAAGTGTGCAGTAAACCAGATTCGGGGCCAACAGTGCCCCAGCAACAACATAATCCACGGCTGAAGGTGGAATTGCGAGACCCCGTGAGAAAGAGGAATTGGGCTCCATCCTCTCTGGTTTCAGGGTGCATTACCCGAGAACCATAGCTGCCAAGTCACTGCAGCTCGGCAGCTCGTGTGTTGAGCATCTGCCTCCTGGTGGTCAGTGCGCATCACAGCGACCGGTAGGATAGTCGGACACTAGCATATTAGCCTTTTATATATATAGATGTTTTCCAAGTAACACGTTTTGCTCTTGTAACTTTTCAAACAATAATGAATTTTTTACTGAGAAGGCATGGTGCCCATTTGCAGGAGATTTGCGAGAAAGTGGGTAGAAACCTGCCCCCTCTCTCAGACCCAACTCCAGTAGTCTTGGGGCACAGTACTCTCACATAGCTAGACAGGGAGGCCAGGTTCAGGCCAAGGTGATGGCTAGGACCACTGGACAGGGATAGCAGGGCTGAAAGCTTCATCCTGGCCTGGCTTAGCCACAGGGGGTGAGGAACCCCAGTGGGGAAAGAGCCCCTTTCTCCAGTGAATCAAGTCTAGCAAGTCTCAGCACTGACAAATGGTGTGGGGGTGGGTGCGGTGGGGTGGAGGTGTCGTGGAGCAAGGCTGGGGGATGGCAGGACTGGCCAGAGAGAGGAAAAATATAAATCTGTATGATTATACATATGGCCCATATGTTTACAAAGCACTTTCACATCCCTAACATGTCAGCCCAATAAGACATTATCCCCATTTTACAGATGAGAATCCCGAGGCTCAGAGAGGTAAACAAATTTGCCAGAGATCACACTAGTGATGGGACGAATCTTAACCCAAGTCTCCTGATGCCAATTTGTCTGAGTTCTGGGTCATGAGGGGAACAACAACTACAAGACAGCTTCCAGGCCCTCCCCCCAAACATTTTCAAAAGTTGGGGAGAACAGGGGCAAAGCAAGGGCCCCCACCAACTCGGTGGTCCTGTTGCAGAACTCCTAGGACACACTGACTCACAGCCCTGAACGGAATGGCACTTTGGGTCCCACTTGGTTCTCTGTTGGACTTCTCCTTAGCCTTAAAATATACAATCCTGAGAGGGGCATGCTGGTAAGACTGTTGAAGTTGGAGAACCTGAAACTCGGAGAGATGGAGCCATTGGCCCAAGGTCACATGGCAGGTAAATGTCTGAGCCGGGATTAGAACTAAGTGTGAGGCTCGGAAGCCCTTGCTCTTCCTCTGTGTCATATGCATCTTCCTGCCTCCCTTCCCACGTCTCCTCCAGGGGCTGGAGCTGGCAGCTTCCAAGCATCAGACTCTGCCAAGGTAGCTGGGCCTTTATAGAGAATTCCCACCCCTTCCCCAGAGAGAACTTCTGGAAGTCTGGCTAGGACTCTGGGCCAGAAGTGGCAGGTTCCTCTAAAGACCCAGCTGGGTGAGTCACGCTACTGGGGCCCACAATCAAACCTTCCTCCCTGTTTGAATAACCAGTGGGATACCAGGCCCATTAGTGGACACTTCCCCTGCCGGGCATGCCATGCAGAGGAGGTAAAAGGCGGGCGCTGGGCGGGGGTGACTGACAGCAGCAGGCCCCAGCAGCGGACAATGAAGATAACTGCTCTTGACAGATGAAGACGCCACGCCGGCAAAAGCTACATCCTATTTGGCTTTTAATTTGGAGGCCCCGAGAGTGAATTCTGAAGCTCCCGCTCACGTCCGCACGTGCAAAGTGGATCTGACTTTCAGGAAATGACCTGAAGTGAAACCACATTACTTATCAGACGGTGTCTCAGGATTCACAGCCTTCACACTCCCACCCCCACCCCTGAAGGGATCAAGGCCTCCACTTGTGTCCGATCACGCAGCCTCTATCTTAGGGAGGGGCAGCTCAGGCCCCTGGTGACTCAGGGGCATGTGGGTGGAAAGCGGTGTTCAGCTCTAAGCTCAGAATCAGGAAACAACCCCCCATTTCATTGAAATCAAGCATCTGCAAATGACAGCCAAATCCAGCCAGTCCATCCCCATTTTTATACAGCCACCAGCTAGGAATGACTTCTGAAAAAAATTGGAAGAAATTTGGTGACATGTGAAAATTATATGAAATTCACATTTCAGCATCCATTAATACAGTGCTATTGGGACACGGCCATGCCAACTCATTTATATGTTGTCCACGGCTGCCTGTGAGCTGTCACAGCAGGGTCGCTGAGACAGAGACAGTAGGGCCCACATAGCTGAACATATTTACTATCCGGCCCTTTACAGAAAAAGGTGGCCAGCATCTAATCTAAACTCTCGTTTCTCCCAATAGAAGGCACGTAAAAGTTGTTGGTGATGGTGGGGAATGGAGGCGGCGGCGTCCTGAAGCCCCCCTCCCTCAACAGGCAAGATGAGGGAACGTCCGCTAACTTCCCCCATCCCACATCTCAGAGGCAACGTGACCATCGGGCATTCAGTGCACAGGGAGCACATTTTCTGAGCACCGACTGATGGGGAGTGGAGATAGGAACGTGACTAAGGCCGGCTCCCAGCACTGCCTCCGCAGCACTGTGTATTGGTGGCCCATCTCCCTCCGGTAGGATTAAGGCCCAGGGGACAATGGTAAGTGCCCCTTGTCCCCACACCCAGGTGTTCACAGTCTGGGCTGGGAGGTCTAGACAGACAGGTAAACAAAACCACCAAATGGTAGGTGTGACTCCTGAAGGTAAGTCCCAGGGAGCAGAAAAGACCAAGGGGGTGGGTGCCTGAAGGAACGCTTCCTGGACAGTAGAGCTTAGACCGGCTGCACTTGAAAATGACCACGAGGCTTGGACAGCCATGCCAGTGCCTGAGACCCTGGTTCCTTCTGTCTCAAGCAGGTCTTGGACATGGGTAAGTTTTCAAGTTTCCCAGGAGATCTGAATGTTCAACCAGGACTATGACCCTTCTAAAGCTGGGGTGGGGAACATCCTGCCCACGGGCCCTATGAGGCCCACAAATCATTTGGTCTGGCCCTGCCAAGGCATTAGGGGTGAGTGAATGAAATGTTTGAACAAATATAGCAGGCTAATGTTTAAGAGGATAATTCTGTATGGCCTCGAATGATGTTATAAATATCCAAATGGCCCTTGACAGAAAAAAGCTTCCCCACCCCTGCTCTAAAGGGTGAGTGGGAATTGGCTAGGTGGCATGGGCAGAAGTGGTCCAGGCAGGGCAGAGGACAGGGACAAAGGCAGGGATGCCCTGCATGGATGTGTGAGCTGCCCTCGCCTGCAGGCCATTGGGACCCTCCCCACAACAGGTCCTCAGCAGTCCTTGTCCCCCAGGAAGTACTCCCCCCATCCTGCCAACTCCCTTATCTCCTCAGGAAAAGCGCTGATCTGATCAAACTCATTCACAAACTGAGCCAATTCCCTGGGCTCAGGAAAAAGAATGTTCCTGGTGTGAAGATAAGGAAGGAAATGATAATCTACACATCATTAAGTCAAATATCCCCCCTCCCCCCAACCCTCCCGCTCCCAGGCTGGAGAGCTCTCCAGGCCCAGGTGGGAAGCCACTTTGAGCCTCCGTTTCCCCTTTTCCCTGACCCCTTGGAATTCCCTCAGGAATAGGGCCTGAAGGAGAGGGTGTGTGGTGCATGCGTTGGGGGTTGGACCAGTCCAGCCTCCCTCATCCGGCTCATCCAGCCTCGGGGTCCTGCAGCGTGACTCTGACTCCGAGGCCCTATCTTTGATCACTCAGGTAATGGCCTGGCCTGCTCTCAGCCGAGACGGGGAATAGAGTTAGCACCCACGCTCTGGGAGCCCTGACAGCCCGTTTAACAAGGTGTCCAACATCCCATTTCCTCTGCACTTCCTCTCGCCTTAATCCTTTTATGCGAAACTCACTCAGGAGCAAGCCCTGTGAAATTGAGGCCTCTCTGCACAGGGCCTGGCCCTACTCCTTGCTCCTCCTTGAGCACAGCCCCTCCCACCCCAGGCACCTGGGAAAAGCAGGGCTGGGCCTAGGGAGGGGACCTGTGTGCCCCAGAGGGTCACCCCCAAACTGTGGAGGGTGGGGGGTGCAGATCAGGCAACTCACAGATGATTTAGAGTACCTGGCCCAGAGGTGGGGCTTCTAGAGTTGCCACTCAGACCTAACCCAGGCCACTCTCCCTCCTCCCTTCTCCCTCCTCCTAGGTCACTGCCCCTCCTGGGTTGGAGGCCCTCACGCCTGGAGTCAGACTTGGAAGGAGGAAGAAGGAAGTTCTTAAAGGCTCTAAGGAAAACTCTGAACCCAAGCCCTATCCCTTCCAAGAAAAACAAATCATTCATATTTTAGCATTAATACCCGGGGGCGGGGGGGGGGGGGAATGGGATTCTCCAGGCCATCAGCTGGGGTACAGATGAATATCTGGGAATAGGAGATGTTAATATTTAAGGAGAGGCAAGTGGAGAAAGGCAGGCAGCCCAGCCCTCCACCTTCTCAGGCTTGGCTTCCTTCTGGCCTCCCGGTAGCTCTTCCTGCCATGGACTGTGCCGCATCCGCTCTCTGCCCCATGGCACTGGGCAGACACAGCAGCTCCTCCTGGGAAGCGGGGATGGGGGGGGGACAGACAGGACTCCTCACCAACCTGGGGAAGGCACCTGCATACTGTCCACACTCATCCATGCCGGTGTGCCAAGATGCTTCCCATTCCTCCTCTCCCCGCTGGACCAAGCCCTAGCCAGGCTCCTGAACCTTCTCCTAGGCCCATCCATGCACTTACTTGTAAAATCCAGTTTTAGCAAGACCCCCCACCCTTGGTATCTGCTCAGGTTTCTCACTCTCCACCCCCACCCCCCCTACCCCCAGGTGATGTCTGACCCCCTGATCTGTCTTCAGCAAAGAATCCTATTAGGTTGGGTTAGTCAAAACCCCTTACTTTGGTGTTTCCTCTTAGTAATTTTCCACCCACTGACCACCACCTGCTCCTTGGCTATCAAGTCCCACCTTCCCATGCCATGTTTGGAGCTGAGTCCTGAACCCCTGCAAAATCCCATTGCAGCGTCCCTACACTCATTGTGATGGTCCTGAATCAAGTCGGCCTGACCAGCTTCACCACGCCACGCATCATCAATATTGTTTATTTAACTCCTTCCGGCCATCTGCCCTCACCAAGGCCTGTTGATGAGACTGGGGGGGGGGGGGGGCGGGGGGGGAGGGGAAGGTGGTGGTGTCAGGACCAGGTCCCTTCTCCTTCTGCTCCTCAAACCTGTTTCTGCTGTGGACACAGGACAGGTGAGAGCCACACCTGGACAGCTGGCCATCGTGGGAAAGGGTTTGTCAGAAGCAAGGGCTCACAGGCTGTCCCCATCCCCTTTCCTCCCTGGGACTCAGGGCCCTGCAGCCTGGCCCACAGTGTGTCTTCCTCAAAAGGGGCCTGTCTGCCTCTGCCCCAACCTCACAGCCTTGTGTACAGCTTGTATGGGGTTTGTGGCTGTGCCCTTGGCGAACTGATGACCTCCAGGTTTGCTATGTCCTGGTGGATTGTGCTGGATTACATGACACACGGAGCAGGCCAAGGACATGCTGGGAGCACCAGCAAAGCACGGCCACCTACATACAGTTTTAGAAAGAATTTGCTATTCCAAAGAGGGCATGTAAGATGGGACAACTAGAAATTTGTTGGCCTTCCTTACACCAATTTATCACTGAGTTACTTGGGTTTTTAAATTACATCTGGAGAGGGGCGTCTAACGGTCTTAATGTGGCCCTGATGGCCACCCATCACAGTTGGTGTTGAGGCACAGACCTCTCCCCTACCCCCTCCATGGACAGGTTTGGCCAGGGGTGGGCAAACTTTTTGACTCGAGGGCCACAATGGGTTCTTAAACTGGACCGGAGGGCCAGAACAAAAGCATGGATGGAGTGTTTGTGTGAACTAATATAAATTCAAAGTAAAGGAGTGGAGGGGAGAGCAAGAGAACCGGATAGAACAGCCGGATCCGGCCCGCGGGCCGTAGTTTGCCCAAGGCTGGGTTTGGCTGTCAGCAGCACAGGATTGTAAGACTTGGGGCAGGCCAACCCCCTCCTGGGACCTCATTTAATAAAGGAGGGTAAATGCCCACCCACTCTAAGGTCTCTCCTCTCCTGGACAGCTCCACAGCCGTTCCCACAGCCCTTCACACCCACTACGACCTGTCTTAAGGGTCGAGGCATCCAACCCCATCAATGTATGGAGGAGGAAACAGAGGTTCAGAGAGCTTTTCTGATTTGGCCAAAGAAGACACTTGTAGCATGAACAGGGAGCTCTGCCCACAGCCTCCTGGAGATTCTGAGGAGGCATGACTTGTTGTCAGCAAGCAGCCAGGTGGGCAGAGAAAGATGCCATGCACAGGCAGAGACAGACATGGGGCCAAAAAAGGGCACAGGAGCTGTGAAGGGAGACAGTGGGAGCAGGGAGTGGAGGGCAAGACAGAGAGGAGTGGAAAGAGAGGAAGATGGAGTGGCCCCTCAGGAATCCTGATCTTTAAGGATGACTGATAAAAAGCTTGTTCCAAAGACAAATTCTTTCAAACCAACAGCTCCAATGAGACTTTCCGTCATTCTCCCTATCTCCGCTGGCCCCTTCTCTCCAGGAAGAAGATGAAAACATCTTCATCTCTCTCTCTGTCTCCTGTCCTCCCTCCCTCCCTGCTCTTTCTCCCCTCCCAGCACTTGCCTTGATCAAACCTCCCTGGAACCTCCCTGGGAGGCTGCCGCGCCACCTACCTCGCCCCCAATGTCCCACCTCCCCACTTCCCACTCCCTCCCCCTAGTTTCCTGCCTCTCTGGATCAGGAGCACCTCCAGCACCCAATTCTCTTTGCTTCTGCTCCCCTCTCCTATTTCCTCCCTCTCTTCACTGTCATTACTTCTGACATCATCCCACCCCACCCCCATGATGGCTCATAAAAAGGGCCCCAGGCTTTCTCCCCTGGGTTTCTGAAGCAATCTTGGCTGGGGAAATCAAAATCAGAAGGGCTCCTTTTCTCATCTCCTCCTGGATCCTTGCTGCCCTGGGCCCTCAGAGGGTCTGGGAACAGCTGTGGCCCCTGGTGCTGGGCACCTCAGCCAGGTCTCCTTTCAGGGCTTGGGCTGGGCATTCTCTCCTGGTCTGACTGCCCCTTCCCAGCTATGGCTGAGGACAGGTCCCGTCTCTCCCCTGCCTTCAACCTCTCCTTGCCCTCTGCAACGAGGTCTTCTTAGGGCCCACATTTGGGAAACACCTCCCAGAGGGGTCCCATCCCACCTCTAAGAGTGTCTTGGTCCAAGATTCACAAGAGAATTCCATCTCTTTTTGTCCCTACTCAGGGTCTCTCTTTTGTCAAAATTGCGATGAGCCCCGTAGCCCAGTCAGTGGACTAAGCTCAGAGAGGTAAAGTGAATTTTCCAAAGTCACCCTGGAGCTGATATTTGAACACTGGCCTAATTGCAACACAATATCCTCTCCCCAGACAAAGAAGGCACTGGCTTTGCCAAGCTTGCTGACTGTCATCTTGCAGAAAGCCTGGCGCCCCAGCTCTCTGAACCCCACCTTTCCTCCCTCGGAGCCAGCCTTTCCAAGAAATTCACTGCATCCGCCCTCCCTGCTCTCTCTCCTCTGGCCCCACAGCCTGGTTACTTCCAATCCTCCCTGGCTGGCTCCCTCCCCCAAAAGAGAGAAAAAATGGAGAGAAAATGGATCTTTGAAGATACATGTATCCATCACTATTATTTACATTCTAATGTGCGTCTGTGGCTCAGCTCCAGTGGGGGAAATGTAAATCAGGTGGACACCGCTCCCGAAAGCCCTAAAGAGCTTGGCTCCCCCAAATTAGAATAGAAAATGCTCTTTTAAAATGCACCTTTAATATGTAAAAGCCTGCCGACCTGGGCTCTAAATAAACCAAACTTGAACCAGATGCCAACTAGAGTAGATGAAGGACAGGTGCACAGAGGGTCCCAGGCTGGGGAATGAGGCCTAAACAGCTATTTATATTAATGCAAAGAAAGTTCAACATTCTTCCCCTTGATATATGCTGCAGTGGGAGGTGGTTTTTGTCCCACCAGCGAGAATAAAACGTACAGCTCGTGATGGGCAGGGTCACATGTGCGAGATAAAAAGCTCTGGGTGTAATATATGTCTCTACCGCGTATTCTCAGCAGGCTTTGCATTAGATCTGCGGATGACAACAACAGAACACTTACTCAAGGTTAGACTCTGCTCGCCAGGCTCCCAATCACAGCATCCCATCCCTAAGGGAATGCAGCTGCCTCAGAATGGGCCCCGCAGAGCCCCAGGCTGGGTTCCTGGGGCACCCTGCCTGCCTTGGCGCTGAGCCAGCAGGTGGGCCCTGCCTGGGGCTGGAAGTCTCCCAGGGGGCTGCTGGCTCTGGTCAGGAATCCCTGCATGTGCCCGCCTGGGGGTGGGGTTGAGGGGGATGTGTGTCCTTCCCATTGGGGATACCCCTGACTGTTCATAGACTCCCTACAGACACACACACAGCTGCCTGGGCAGTTTATAAAGCAGACACATATGACAGGGGCTGGGGGTGTGCTTACCCAGGTGTGTTACATGAAGTCTTAGCCTCTTCTCTGTGTATAAGTCAGAATTCACTATTCACTTACTTGTTTCATGCAGGCAACATTCATTCATTCATTCATTCATTCATTCAAAAGAGCATTACTGAGAAACTGCAGGAACAAAAGGGGAGTTGATGAAGACGCTCCAGAGGGTATAAAATGAAGATAATAACAGTACATGTTCAAAGAGAGCAGCTGGGTATGTATGGTGTGTAGCCCAGTGCAGGGTAGTGGTAAGCAATCAATGCATGTTGGCCTCCTTGTAATTGTCAGCAATGTGTGGTCAACAACGTGTTGGAGTGAGAGGAGAGACCAAACGATGACGGAGGTGCTGGCCATGTCATGAGAACCTTACAGTCTCGGGAGCGCTGAGCAGGCAGAAAGATAAGCAAATAAGACCAAGTTCACATACTAAGTCTAAGATATAAGTACACTAAGTCCTCAATGTCGTTGTGAGGTTCTGCGACTTTAAGCAAAACTACACGTGATAAAACCATTTTTACCATAGGCTGATTGATATAAACAAGAGTTAAGTTCCTAGGGCATCTCATCAACGTTACAACATTGAACAAAAAGATGTCGTTCAAGGACCTGCTGTATGTGCCCAGTGCTACACGGGGTACCGGTCAGGATGGACCAGGAAAGGCTTAGAAGAACAGGTAATACGTGACCTAGGACTTTAAAAATCAGTGGAATCTCCTCAGGAAGAGATGTCAATGGAAAAGCATTTTAGGCAAAAGGAACAGCATGTATAAAAAGGTAGTTTGTGGCAGAGCTTGATGTGATGAGGGAAGGAGGTCAGTGTCTCTGGGCCTGAGATATGAAACAGGGTTGGGAGCAGCAGGAAATATGTTTGGAGGGGTAGGCAGGGGTCAACTCACTGAGGGCCTTGTCTGCCAAAATAAGTCAAACGTTTATTCAGTTGAGTATGGGAAATTTACATTGAAAAACTGTTGTTTTTTTTTCCTGATTAGGGCAGGCAAGGTATGCATTTGACCCAAAGGCAACTAATCCCCACACTGACTCAATTAATAGCCTGGCCTGGGCTGAAAGATTAGCTGGACCAGTCAGAGGCTCTTTCTCTGTGTTAGTCAGGACAGGCTAGGTTACACTGTGGTAACAAACATCACCAAATCTCAATGGATTAACACAGAGATTTTCAACCTTTTTCATCTCATAGCACACATAAGCAAATTGCTAAAATTCTGTGGCACACCGAAAATTACATTATATGTTTTTGCCGATTGCATATGTTAAAAATTCTTGTGGCACACTGGTTGAAAATTGCTGGATTAATACAACCAAAATCTACTTTTTGCTCATGCAAAGGCCTGGGAAACTCTTCAGAGCAGCTGCCACCATATGGGGCCAGTTCTACCACGGCACCTCCATAGCAATAGTGCTTCGGTGGGGAGTAGCGGGGACGGGGAAGAAGGCTTGCAGAACTGTACATTGGCTCTTAAGTACTTGTACCTGGAAGTGACACCTGCCGCCTCTGCTCGCATTTCATTGGCCCAAGCAAGTCACGCTGCTATGCCTAACCTCAGTTACGGGTAGGGAGTACTATCTTCCTGTGTGCTCAGAAGGCAAGCAGGACCCAAAATACATTGAGCACCAGTGGTGTCTATCGTACTTGGGAAAAACAGAGAGAAGGAGCTAGTTCTCGATGAGATAGGAGAAGCTCAGAAGAGACTGTGAAGAAGAGGAGCTCCAGACCCTGTGGTGGCTGTGAACAAGAGACGGTCACAGGCCTGGCCAGTGTGGCTCAGTGGTTGAGCGTCGACCTATGAACCAGGAGGTCACAGTTTGATTCCTGGTCAGAGCACATGCCCAGGTTTGAGGCTCGATACCCAGTGTGGGGCAAGCAGGAGGCAGCTGATCAATGTTTCTCTCTCATCATTGATGTTTCTATTTCTCTCTCCCTCTCTGAAATCTATCTATCTATCTATCTATCTATCTATCTATCTATCTATCTATCTTTTTAAAGAGATGATTACTGTGGTTAGCTGCTGAGCGAACAGGTCTTTTGTCCCTGGATTCTGGCTTGGTTTGGGCCTTAGTTTGCTCTTTTGTAATGCTCCTCCCTGTTCTACACCTAGGGGATTCTAAGATTTCACCAAGCCCTGCCGAAACCGGTTTGGCTCAGTGGATAGAGCGTCAGCCTGAGGACTGAAGGGTCCTGGGTTCGATTCCGGTCAAGGGCATGTACCTTGGTTGCGGGCACATCCCCAGTGGGAGGTGTGCAGGAGGCAGCTGATCGATGTTTCTCTCTCATCGATGTTTCTAGCTCTCTATCCCTCTCCCTTCCTCTCTGTAAAATATCAATAAAATATATTTAAAAAAAAAAAAAAAAGATTTCACCAAGCCCTGTGATCTCCAGGAGTGGGGAGGGGATGCTAGCAGTGCAGAGGAAGGGGAAGGGCCCAGCCAGAAGTCAATCGTCCTCTGTCCAGAATTTCAGCAAACCTGGGAGAAGAGATGGATTGTGCCAATGGGTCTGCCACTCCAGGCTCCATGTCCAGATATAGCTGATCTTGATTCGTAAGTGAGAAACCTCTGGTTGGCAGAAAAGGCAGGGCTGGTTCTAGAAGGTCTGAACCCAAAGCTCAATTCCCCGAAGGCCTGAAGCTGGGGGTTGCAGGCTTGTAGGACAACCATTTGGGGGAAGAAGGGTGTCTGGGGGGGGGGGTGCAGGGATGGGGAGCAGGGTTCACCCACTCCCTTAGGTCTCAACAAGCCATGGCAGATGAGTGAAAGGCCAATGCCTTTTGAGGGGCATATTGCCAGCAAGGCAAACACCATGGCCCCTTGCATTGCCTCCCACTTCCCCTTCTCTCTGAGGAGGAAGGATGGTGGGAAGGGGGTCATAACCCCTGCACCTCAGTCCCTCAAACAACTCCAGATTGCTTCGGGGTGTGGCTCCCAGGGAGTGTAACTGATGCCACAAATCACAGAGGTGGCAGGTCAGGCTGGATGGCCTCTGAGGTCCTTTACAACATGAATGGGAATCGAGGGGCCAAGAGCTGGGTCCTAAGAGAGGGTGGGGGAGGGGACACGGCCTGTGTGTCCATCCTGCTCCTGAGGGATCATGGGAAGGGGAGGGAGAGGCCTGGAGCTGTGTGGCCCAGGGAAGGAGAGGAGGGGAAGCAAGGAAAGAGGAAGCGGAGGAGGAAGATAGAGAAGAAAGTGGTGAAGGAGAAGGAAGGAGAGAAGGAAAGGCAGGAAAAGGAGATAAAGACATCAAAGGGAGAAGAGCAAAGAGTAGGACAAAGAGAAGGAAGAGAGAGGAGGGAGGAAGAAGGGAGAAGTACAAACAAAGAAGAAAGGAAAGTGGGAAGAAAGGGAGGAAGAGCTGGAGCCGCACGCACTTCTGGGCTCTGGAAGCCAAAGTGGGCGCCCCGGCTGCCTGGAGGGGAGCCCCTAGGCTGGCCCGGGCAGTGAGGAGAGCACAGTGGGCCGCTATGAAGATCTATTGGGCCCCGCAGTGCCATTGTCTTCAGAAGGAATTAAAAACAAATTGCCGAGGGCCAGCACATAATTTAAAGACTCACGGCAATTTTATGACTTGCTAATGTTCCTAATTACATGCCCGTGAAAGGCTTAATTAATTGGGGGATGTAGCAAAAAGTGGAGCCTGTGTTTGTTATCATGGTTCCACTGCATTGATTTTAGTGCCTATGGAGAATTTAGGGCCTCTTTATTTGCACAAAGAAAATGCAAGTCTCTCGAAAAAATGCACATTAAGATCAACCCCTCGCTGCTATCTAATATACTTTCCTCTACTTAACCAAAGCGCTTGTAATCATATTTTGTAAATGTTGGTGCCGTTAATTGCATTGTGAGGGGAAATTGGTTCCGCTTGGCTGGTTGTGGAGAATTTTATAAAGTTGGCTTCTTGCACCCCGTTCCAGGGGACTCTTCCCAGGGAACTTGTGGAGAAGTTGGGATGCCCAGCCACGGAAGTCAGCACGGTTGCCCTGGGTCTCCTTGCTCCTGGCCAAAGCTCGGCTGTCACGACCTCTCGCTCTCCAGGGCCCTGGTGGCGAGCAGAAGGCAGTTAGGCCTGCGTGGGGCTGGGAGTGAGGGCATTGAGCACAGAGGAGGCCACATACAACCAATCCTCTCGAGAGCATTGAAACGGAAGACTCAGGACCCTGGCCCCGGTCATCCCTTCCCTGAGAGGCCTTGGATAAGGCACTTAGCTTCACTGCGCCTCAGTTTCTTCACCTGTGAAATGCGGTAATGATTCCTGCCCTGCTGACATCACCGAACAAGGGTATGGGAGTGACAGAGGCCCAGAGCGAAGGCTTGTGGTTACTGTCATTAGCCACCACTGCCTCCTCTCTTCCTTCCTCAGGGGACTGCAGGGAAGTTCCTCCAGCCGGGGCTCTCTCCGGGAGAGGGACAATGACCCACACTCTGCCTATCACAGGGAGAGGCACAAAAGGTTCACTGGGAGGTGCTGGGTCCAGCTCACGTCCTCTCCTCTAAGAAATTATTCCTGCCAGCCCCTCCCTGCGGCAGGCCAGGCCCTCACCTTTCCCTTGTGCGCCCAGGGCTTCCCCAGGCCCAGAGCCTTCCATGGCTGCCACTGTGTTCACCGCAGACTCCCTGGGACAGAGGCCGGCCCTCTCGCCTCTCTGTCCCCAGCGGTTAGGGAGGATGGCTGTTTCACTGAAAGACTGAATCAACGAATCAAGTCACGCGTTTGGGCAATGGGGCTTGGTCAGAGTGGGCTCTCCAGGCTCCGCTCCTTATTTCTGCCTCTTTGGCTGAGTTCACTGATCAATAGCCCCTCCCTCTCATATCACTTTAAACATGCTAAAGATACACCTTTTTTGGTTCTCTGATAACTCCATGAGATGAAATTCACTCATGCTAATAACCCATTGGCTAAAACAGGCCTAGAGGTTAGTGTGGGAGGGTGTGAATACTGGGAGGTGTGGTTCATTGGGAACAGCTGATATACTAGTAGCTGTCTACCACAGTAGGGTACAGCACCATTCATTTTATGAGATATTGGCAAATGGCTCTCCGAAGGTAATATCCAGTTGTAATCTCCCAGCCCTGGTACAGTTCCTTCCCAAAGGTGTCTGAGTTGTTCTACATCCACACCAACACATGGATATTGCCAAGCTTTTCAGTTTTGCTAGACTAACTAATGTGAAACAGTGACACATTACTGTGTAGCTGTATTGCCCCGATTACTGGTGGGGTTGATTCTTTCCCTCCCAGCTTTGTTGAGATGTAATTGACATACAACACTGTATAAGTTAAAAGTGTACGATGTGTCAAGAGTTGATTATTCTTTCCTGTTTATTGAACAATTTATCTGGGCTTTCTTTTCTGTGAATTGCCTGTTCCTATCTTTTGCCCATCCATCTATCAAGTTTTTGTTTGTTTGTTTTGATTAATCCTCACCCGAAAGTATTTTTCCATTGATTTTTAGAGAGAGTTGAAGGGAGGGGGAGAGACACAGAGAAAGAAACATCGATGTGAGAGACACACTGATTGGTTGCCCCCGGCATTCGCCCCCACCAGGGCCAGGGTCCAGCCTGATGGGAATCGAACCTGAGACCCTCAGTCCATGGGCTGATGCTCTATCCACTGAGCAAAATTAGCCAGGGCTGTTTTTTTTTGTTTGTTTGTTTTTTTTGTCGTACTAATTTGTAGTTGTTTATATAATCTGAATCCCCAATTCTTAAATATTTAACCTGACCATGGAGGGAATGTCTTCTCATTCTCAAAAGGAGGCTGTTACTGAGGGCCCTGGGGCAGAAACTTAGGGAGTCTGGGACACTGAGCTTCCTTGGTATGACTCTAAATGGCCTCAGGGACTGCCCTGCCCTGCAGGTGTCTCTGTCAGAGTTAGGGTGCAGATGGGGAAAGCCGGGACTCCCCATCACCTCCTTGCTTTCCCCTTCCCTTCCTATCACTTCAGACAGGCCTCCCCCTCCTCCAGCACACAAGGGCACCATAGCACAGTCCCCACGGGAAACTGGACAGTGGTCAGAGCATGAGAAGGTGAAAGAGACCGCAGCTCAGAGGACGGCTGCGCCTATATACATCCTGTGCACTGGACACTGATCCCGAATCACCCGCATTGCCTGCCTCTGTGCCTTTGCTGATGCTGTTCCCACTGCCTCCACACGCTAGCTCAATGCCCCTTGCATAAAACCCTCCCGTAGGTGGTTCTCCTTCCCCACATCAGGTGCAATCTATCCCTCTTCTGACACGTCACAGAATTTTCTTTGTACCATTTGTCACCTTTTACAGACCCAAATTTGAGTTCCAGATAAGACAAGATGACTCCAACAGACAGTCTTAGTGGCTGAGTGCCCCTAAAACAAAACTCAAACCCCAAAGTCAGCTTTGATGAATGTAACCAGAATTTTACAAGCAGAAAATCTAGAAAGGAGTGATGCTAACTTAGCACGCAGCTCTGAGCTGTCCAATTTGACAGCCAGTAGCCATGAGGCTATTTCAATGTAGATTTGGATTAAATTAGAAGTCCATCTTGTTAGTCACACTAGCCACCTTTCAAGTGCTTAATGGCCACCCGTGGCCACTGGCTACCACACAGTACAGTGCGAATATAAAACATTTCCCCCACTGCAGAAAGGCTATTGGACAGTGCTGTTTATATTAGTTCTGTTTTACAGATTAATGTTCTTTCTATTTTGAAACACCTGTGCCAGCGGAGAGACAAAAATCTCTTCATTATTTAGGCTTCCAAAGGTCAGCCACTAATTTACTTGACCTTGAGAAAGGTCACCCTCTCTGGGCCTCAGCTTGCTCATCTGTAAAATGAGGGAGCTGATGTAGGCCCTTCCATCTCTGACCCAGTCTGGTTCCACCTGGGGAAACAGTTATTTGTGTCCTGGCAGGAAGAGCACCGGGAGGGATGGGGAAAGGGAGGGAGGGAGGGAGGAAGAGGAGGAGGGAGGAGATCGTTTATGGCTCCCAGCTTCTTGCCTTTGATCAGATAGTCTGGAGTGAGGTGAGGGGCCAGGAGACTGGGGTGGTGGGAGGAAGAGAGGAAGTCGAGGGCCAGGTGAGGGGTCAGGTGAGAGGCAGCTGGAATGGGGGGTCTTCCACCCTCCTTCTTTCCGCCTGGGAAAGAGCCGAGTCCTGGCCCAGGGCCCTCCCCTCCCAGCCCTCCAGTATCTAAGTGGAGAGACTGGGTAACCCACTCGCCCCTACCACCAGCTCTCCTGTCCTGGCTGCCATTCAGCAAATATAAAGGCAAACGGGGACTGATGCGCCTGGAGGAGGAGGGAGACTGGGCTCCGTGGTGGAGCCCTGGATGCCTGTCCATCCTGCCTGGCCAGGAGGGGCTACTGAAATGAGTGCACTTTGAAATAAGAAAAGGGTAGCCTTGCCTGGCCAGTGTGGCTCAGTGGTTGAGCACAGACCCAGGAACCAAGAGGTCACCAGTTCAATTCTGGTCTGTTCGGGATCAGTGTCCAGTGCACAGGGCGGTCAGGGCACATGCCTGGGTTGTGGGCACAATCTCCAGTGGGGGGCGTGCAGGAGGCAGCCAATCGATGATGTTTCTCTCTCACTGATGTTTCTCTCATTCTGTCCCTCTCCTTCCTCTCTTTAAAAATCAATAAAGACATATTTGAAAAAAGAGAAAAGGGGTAGCCTTTCTGAGCCGTTGGCTTTGGGGACTGAAGCATATAACTGGGTTGGTGACCAGAAATTGGAAATTACTTTCCATCTTTGAGGAGGGGAGGAGACTTCCCAGTGGGGGACAGCCCTGGAGTTGGGATCAGGAGAGTTGGGATCAGGTTTGCAACTCTAATTCCTCAGATACGTTATTTAACCCCTCAAAGCCTCAGTTCCCTCATCTGTAAAATGGGACCAGGGCCACAATAACCAGCATGAAGAAGAAATGAAGCCAAACCTGCATGGAGATGCCCCAAACATATTGGGGCGCCTATGGGTTTGGAGTTCTCTGAAATCTGAGCTCGGGCCCCTGCAGGGGACCCTGTGCACCTTGCCCTGACAGTCACCCACAACCCAGGGCTCTAACTGCATGGTGGGGAGGGGGCCGGGACCCTTTGATCTCCCAGGTCAGAAACCACACTAGCCTCTCTCGAGGGCTGGGCGGGTGGCTGGGGAGAGGGCACTGGCGTCTGGGTCCCCTTGGCTCAGACCCAGGACTCCAGGTTTCAAAGGTGAGCTTCAAAGGCAGGGCTGAGTTAATGTGGCTTCCTTTGTACCTGCTCAAGGAAGGAAAACAAGCCAGTGCCCCCTCCTGCCCAGGATGGCAGCTCAGATCCCAGGACATACTCCCTGCCCCCTTCATGCCCCAATACAACCGGTTTGATCTCCCCAACATGACTTTCCTCCTATCAAAACAGTGATGGAGCTGATTAGGGTGGGCCCTGCCCAGCTCAGGCTGCCCTGCGGGTTATGGTGGCATGGGTTGGGGGCGGGGGGGTTAGGTGGAAGGAAGGCCAGGAACTGCAGCTTTAATGGAGGGGGAGCATCGGCAGTGAAGCAGAGAGGTTTGAGAACCAGGAAATTGGCTGGGAGTGATGGCAGAGAGGTGCCTGCTGGGGCCTGGGTGGGGGTGAGGGGGCTGGTAAAGCTGGGAGGGACTTCCCTTCACTCCCTGCCTCCTCCAGCTCTCAGAAGAGGCGGCTTACCTGTCACCAGACCTGAGAGGCCCCTCCCTGCCTCTTCCTTGGCTGACTAGACCTCACCCTGGCCAGCACAGGAGGGGGCTCCCCCACCCCAGGGGCTGCCTGTGCCAGCGTCTCAGTGACCCCACAGATGCCCTGGCTGGGCTCCAGCGGGGGAGAGGGGTGAAGGGAAGGTGAGCGCCCAGCCCCTCCCACAGTGTGGCCAGAGCCACTCCAGTGGAACAGGGCTGGGGCAGGAGGTGGCTGGAAGATAAATGAAGTGCTTATTCTCTGTCAAGTTGCCCACACCTTGGCCTCAAATTCTGGGGCCTCAACCACGTGGATAAACTCTGCCCTTTAAGAAAAGCCTCCCACGGCCTGGTCCCCTCCCCTCACCCCGCCAGTAAAAGTTTCAAAAGTCTGAAACCTTGGACTACCAGGATTCTCTTGGGATTGGTATGCAGAGCTGAGATTTCTAAGTGGAATACCCCATGCCTCTCCCAGGAAATGGTCCAAGTGTAAATTCTCTCATTCATTCAGCAACTTTTTATTGAACACCTACATGTGTCAGGCATTCTTACCACAAGTCTATAATTTACGCATCGTTATCCCTTTTTATAAGTGAGGAAATTGAGAGTCAGGGGTTAGGCATCTTGCCCCAGATCACAGGGCTGTGAGGCTGGTAGACTCATTGGTGCTCAGAGCTCACTGTGCTGCTGGAATGCTTCAGGCTTGGCTCTGCGGCGGGACCAAGTGAGCCCTTCTCTTGTGACACGGCTATGCTATTGTTGCTATCACCTGGGCCACCTTCCCCGTCAGTAAAGTGAGGCTGATGGACTGGCTAAGTGGTTCTTTTGACCCTGGCTGCACATTAGTATTGTAAGAATACATCGGGTCCTCAATTAACTTCGTTTTGTTATAACATTGATGCCTAGGAACTTAACTCTACCATTAGCCTATGGCAACACTGGTTGTGTTATACATTGTTTATCCAAAGTGCCAAGGACCTATGGTAAGTGAGGACTTAAGGTATTGATGCCTCCTCCCCATCCCCCAACTAGCCCAAGAAATCCTGATCTGATTGGCCTGGGCTGAGCTGCAGGTATCTCTCTTAAAGCTCCCGAGGTGATTTAAGAATGTGGTTAGGGCTGAGAATCCCTTGGACTGGATGATGGCTAGTTCTCAGGGGTTAAGGATGGAGCCCAGTCCCTTCCCCAGGCTTGGAGATCACGGCCTCTGAGTCTGTTCTCAGGGTAGTTATGCCAGCAGAAACATGGAGCAGCTGTCTCTTTAAGGAGATGGCACGCTGGGAGCCAGCAGAGGACCCAGCCCTGTGGGCCAGGTGGCGAGAAGGCTGGGGAGGAGCAGGTGCCTCAGCAGGAGCTGGGGAGGCAAACTTCCAAAGGGAGGAGAGAGGAGGGAGAAGGGAGGGGAGGAGAGAGGAGGGAGAAGGGAGGGGAGGAGAGAGGAGAGAGGAGGGAGGAGGGAGGAGGGAGAAGGGAGGAGGGAGGAGGGGGGAGGGTAAACTCCCTCAGCCAGGGTGGGCGCAGACGATTGACTCCCCCTTTTGAGGAGAGAAGTGGCTCTTTGGTCTGATCCTCTGGGGCCAACTCTGGGAGTGCAGGGCCTGGAGGGGCAGGGACAGGGCCCAAGAACCATGGTGCCTTTGGGGAAGGTGAACTCAGTGGCCTTGGCCACCTGCCCTGCCATCCCTGCACACGGCGTTCTTATACTCGGTGCCCATGTGAGAGGGGAGGGATTGAGGGGCACCTTGACTCTCCTTCCAGAAAGATCTGCTGACAGAGACAAACGCACCCACCCCCACCCCCACCCTCTCTGGCTGCAGCTGGCAGGCACCTCAAGCCGCTCAGGCGGGGTGGGCCCCTCCTTCCCTCCTTCCCTTGTGCCCATGGCCGCACTCTGTCAGGCTTCAGCAATCCCCGGATGTGTGTGTGAGCAGCTCAGCACTCAGGGGCCCAGGGCAGGGGGAAGGGGGCTGCTGAGACCTGCGCTTGTCCTCTATCTACTTGGCTTCTCAAGCTGGGATGGGCAGACACATCACCCTCAGGTTTTTGTTAAAATATAAATTTGGATCTGGTAGTGGGGGCCCGACACTCTGCAGTGCTAACAGCCCTCAGGTAATGCTGCTGGTCTGTGGACCACTCTGAGCAACAAGGGCTAGAACTCCCCCATGGCTGTTCTGTGAGTCCGGCCCTCTGGGCCTGCAAGCAGCTGGCACTCACCAGGGTAGAGCCAGGCTGGTCCAGGCTGGGCGGACGGCCACCAGCCCTGGTGCCCCTAAGGAGCAAGTGGTCCTCGCCAGCCTGGCACGTGGCACCATGGATGGCTCAGTGCCCAGAACAGGAAAAACATAAAATCTCATTTCAAGCCCCAATGATGGTTTGGTTCAGCTTTCCTAGCTTTTTAGGAACTTAATTCCATGCATTTTTCTTAAATGCAAGGCTGCAAGGCACCTGCTTAAAATGATTTTTCCCCTGTGCAACTGCGTAGAGACGGGCAAAGGGGGGCGAATGCGTTTCCTTCCCTTAATCGGGCTCTGCTTTGCTGTCTCTGTTCTGACGTCTGTCTGTGTTGGCCTTTCCTGCCTGTTCCTGTTCTTTCCTTGAGATAGTACTGGGCTTTCATCTATACAGACCTAAGTCTGAGTGAGACCTTCCTTTGCCACAGTGGAAGAGCACTCTGACTTTAGACAAGACTCTTCTCTGAGCCTCAATTTGTTCATCTGTAAAATGGGCCCATGAATAGGTGCTTCATAGAGCGGTTGTATTTTTTTGTTTGTTAAAGCTGTTGAGATAACATTGGTTAATAACATTATAGAGATCTCAGGTGCACAACATAATTTGATATCTGTATGCCTTATTGCGTGCTCACCAGTGACTTTTTATATAAAACTAGAGGCCCGGTGCACAAAATTTGTGCACGGGGGCGGGGGGGGTGTCCCTCAGCCCAGCCTGCACTCTCTCCAATCTGGGACCCCTTGAGGGATGTCCGACTGCCCGTTTAGGCCGGATCCCGGTGGGATTGGGCCTAAACAGGCAGTCGGACATCCCTCTCAGAATCCAGGACTGCTGGCTCCCAACTGCTCACCTGCCTGCCTTCCTGATTGCCCCTAACTGCTTCTGCCTGCCAGCCTGATCACCCCCTAGCCACTCCCCTGCCAGCCTGATTGATGTCTAACTGCTCCCCTGCCAGCCTGTTTGCCCCCAGGCTGCTCACCCCTAACTGCCCTCCCCTGCAGGCTTGATCGCCCCCAACTGCCCTCCCTTGCAGGCCTGGTCCCTCCCAACTGCCCTCCCCTGCTGGCCTGATCGCCCACAACTGCCCTCTCTTGCAGGCCTGGTCCTTCCCAACTGCCCTCCCCTGCTGGCCATCTTGTGGTGGCCATCTTGTGTCCACATGGGGGCAGGATCTTTGACCACATGGGGGCAGCCATCTTGTGTGTTGGAGTGATGGTCAATCTGCGTATTACTCTTTTATTAGATAGGATAGAGGCCTGGTGCATGGGTGGGGGCCAGCTGGTTTGCCCTGAAGGGTGTCCCGGATCAGGGTGGGGGTTCCCTAGGGGTGTGGGGTGGCCTGGGCGAGGGGCCTGTGGTGGTTTGCAGGCCGGCCACACCCCCCGGCAACCCAAGCAGAGGCCCTGGTATCTGGGATTTATTTATCTTCTAAAATTGAAACTTTGTAGCCTTAAGCGGGGGCCAAAGCAGGCCAGGGCTGCGGAAATTTGGCTTCCTCCATCACTGGGGGCAACCCTAGCCTCCTGCTATCTCCAGCTCTGTGGCTGCCGCCATTTCTGTTGGGATTAATTTATCTTCTATAATTGAAACTTTGTAGCCTTAAGCGGAGCCCTGGGCCGGCCAGAGTGTGTGGAAAGCTTGGCTTCCTCCATCGCCGGGGAAACCCAAGCCTCCCTCCTGCTCTGTCCGTGGCCGCAGCCATCTTGGTAGGGTTAATTTGCATACTCGCTCTTGATTGGCTGGTGGGCATGGCTTGTGGGCGTGGCTTGTGGGTGTAGCAGAGTGGTGGTTAATTTGCATATTACTCTTTTATTAGATAGGATCATAAACATTAGAGCACCTTGTAAAGTGAAAAGGAGTGGCTGACAACATGGGATCATTACAGGGTAGAGCCTGGGAAAGACTCTACCTCCCCTGAGACTCAGTGTTCGCACCTGGTAATGGGGGGAAAAGGGGCATGAAAGCATGCCTGCAAAACAGCATGCGCCCCTCCCTGAGGGCTCAAAGACTGTAGCTGCCGCTATTACTACAACCTTCCCTGTCTCCCAGTGTTAGTCTATCCCTCCTCTGTCTCTGCCCCTCCACCCCTTCCCAGCATCTCATTGACCAACACTTTTATGGTTTTCCCTCCAGTCAACTCAGGCTCTGCCAGGGAAATAGTCCCAAAGCCCTGGTGTCAGGGCCCACCTGGTCCCTGCTGGAGCAGTGTGTGCAGAGGCCACGGGGAGGTGGGGTAGGGTGCTGGTAAGGACAGACACCTTGACGGGCAGGGTCCCAGGAACTGGAGGTTCCCCAGCTTCACGAATACAACCTGTTGTTTCACCAAGGGCCATGCCAAGCAGCCTTCCACATCCCCAGAAGATCCAACAAGAGTCGTGGATTACATGAAAGCAGCAGGGATTTGAGTGGGATACACGGCAGGCTCTCTGGATAACAGCCTGGGACAACAGGCAGGAGAAGCCGAAGCCGAGGGATGAAGGCTGAACTGCCCTGTCCCAGGAAGGAGGCCTGCAGTAGATCAGGTCTGAGAACTGGCTGGGTGCTCACGGAATGCTGGTTCGTATCTCCCCTCTCCTGGTCTAGAGTGTAATCATTTAATTCTGGTGTGATACCTCAATTTCTCTGAAGCTTAAAGACAAAATAGAAAACCGTTGCCCTAACCGGTTTGGCTCAGTGGATAGAGCGTCAGCCTGCGGACTGAAAGGTCCCAGGTTCGATTCCGGTCAAGGGCATGTACCTTGGTTGCGGGCACATCCCCAGTAGAAGGTGTGCAGGAGGCAGCTGATCGATGTTTCTCTCTCACCGATGTTTCTATCTCTCTATTCCTCTCCCTTCCTCTCTGTAAAAAAATCAATAAAATATATTAAAAAGAAAGAAAGAAAACCATCTACCGAGCTTGAATGAGGCATTCAGCAAAGGCCTTCACTGACAGGCAGCCCCACCCTCGCCCTCCCGGCTTCCTGAAGGAACGTTTTGGCTAAGAGACAAAGTTTGAGGTGTGAAACCCAACTGTCGATACAGCCACTCTCGGCAATCAGGCAGAATTAATTGTGTGAACACCATTGATCAAACCACTTAATACTTACAGGGGCTGAGAAGGAGCTGAAATGTAATTTCATTACCAACCTGTTCACCCCTAATAAAACCCCTAATAACTCTCTAATTTTTCTTTCAGATAAGGGCTGATAGGTGGAAATGGGGGGCGGGGAGGGAGGGATTAGGGGAAGGGAGGGACATGGAAACTTATTTTCTCTTCTTTGCTTGAACTCTATCCAGATAGAACCAAGTTAAATAGTGAGTCCCAGGAGCATCTTATCACAAGTCACCTTAAAGGTTGTGGCCAAACCTGAGATTCCTGCCGAGGGGTGCGGGGAGCATGGAGGATGGGCCCAGAGAATCCTAAGCTGCAAGTGAAGGTAACAAAAATCAAGTCTGATTTAGCATAGGGTGATTATTCAGTGATTCAAGGGCAGCTGAAAACAAAACGTGTGTGGCTACCCTGGGCCCACAGCAGGGGGTAGGTGGTGAGGTGGGAGCAGCAGTCACAGGTTCAAACCTCCCAGGAGAATGATTCCAGGGATGGTTACAAAGTAGCATGAGTCCCGGCTGAAGTCCTGGGTGGGCAGAAGGAAGTTCAGTTTGGGGGCCAGGAACAGGAACTGCGTGCCCACCTGCACACACATACAGGGGCTGGTGTGAGTTCCATGGGACAAAAACACTCTGTCTTGCTCATTGTTTTTTCCTGCGCCCCATGGGGCGTTTGAAATGTAGCAGGCACTGGACAGATATTTGGAAACTATGCACAAATAGCACATGCATATGCGAGCACGTGACCTGCACACACACACAGGCATGTGTACACGTGAGCGCACACTGTCTCCCACCCTTTGTTCTCTGGGCAGGAAGGGAACCTGCAGGTCTTATTTGCCATCTTATCCCTGGCACAGAATGGCACCTGGAAACATCTGTGTGAAGAGGAGGTAGATGAGACACGCCTCCAGCAAAGCTCATTTGCTCACAACATCCTTCCATTCAAACTTTGGCTCAAGACTCCCCTCTCCCAGGAGGTCTCTCCCGCTGTCACATTCTCAGGGACTCACTCACCTGCACGACACGCCTGTATACACTGGTTGTTCATCTGCCGTTAGCATGTACCTCCCTCATCAGACTTTTGTCCTCCCAGGCGACCCCCTACACCCCGCTCGATATCAGACCAAGAACTGCTTGAGAGGAGGAGCCCGCCCTGTCAAAGTGGGAGCCCCTGGACGGCACCCCCGTTCCTCCATCGGACTGGAACCCTCTGAGCTCCAGAGGGAGTGCCTCCTCTACTTGTCTGGGCTGGTGAGATGCCACCTCCTTTTTGTTTAGCGTTCACTGGAGCCCCTGAAGTCCCCCAATGCCCAACAGATGCCAGCAAGCCTGCCCACCGCCTAGGGCTCATGGTTGAGTTCACAGGGTGGGCACATAGGCAGATGAGGGGAAACAGCATAAATAACTGGGCCTGGGGGAGGGGCTGGATACATATGTGGTCCTCACACCAGTGGACATGTGCAGACGGGTCCTGCCTTCCTGGACTGAGCCAGTGTGAGCAGTAAAATCCAGGTTTCTATGACCCGGTCCCATTATGCTCTGCCTAGGACTACCCCCAGCCTACCTCGGGCCCTCAAATGTGGCCTTTCTGGGGAAAGGATGTAGGAGGGGCACCCCCACATCCAGGTCCTCAACCACTTCCCCCAACTATACACAGTCTTCTTTCCTGCCCCAGCTCCCTTTACCTGGCTTCCGAGGCCTAGAAGGGAGGGATGGAAGGAGGGAGGAGGGGGCGAGAGCAGGGGGCAGTGGAGGGTAGTTATTTACAAAGCCTGTGCCCTGGGGACCCTTGTCCTGGACAACAATTACAGGCCCTTAATTAACTGAAATGCAGTCCGCCTGTCGATGGAGGCATGTCCCCCACTGAAGTTTGCTGCTCCTGCCGCTGTCTAGTACTGGTTAATGAATATAAATCAGATAGTTTATAGTTAGCAAGCAGGGAACAGGCTGGAAAGGGCCTGAATTCCAAAGCAGAATGCCCGAGGATAGGAACGTGCCCTCCATAACAGAGGCCAGGGCACCTGTGGGGGCAGCACGGATGGGGAAGGCTAAGCCTGCCCACCCTGTGCTCGGGCTCTGAGGGCACACACAGGTGTATGCGTAGCCCGTGCACGAGGGACACCCAGGACAGGCTCCCCCTGCATACACGTGATGCACCCGTGGAAGCGGATGATACCTGCATGACCCGTGCCTTCTACGAGACACATGGCAATGCTGAAGAAGCACTCCTCCCCCGAGGAAACCCTGGCCCCTGCACTCTCCTGAAATCCACAGGACCTCAGCTCTGGCAGCTTCTCCCTTAGGTGTCAGACCCCGTGCCCGCTGCCCCAGCCAGAGCCAGTCTGGTCCCCAGGCAGCTCCACCTGATTCCAGGGATCAGCCAGGCTGAATGCACGTGGCAGGGGCTGTGGTGGGGCCACTGTGGCTGTAGAACCCTGACTCCAGGCAGGGAGGCTCCTAGAAAGTGTGTGGGAATCCCACCCAAGGCCTTCGCCGCTGCAGAGGGAGTGGATTGCCAGAGTCCTGGCCCAGGGTCGGGTTTAAGGGCTGGTGATGTGTGCACAGGACCCCGTGTTTGCATGGCTTAATGGTGCAATGCCCTTCTGCAGCGGTCTTGGAAGTCTTAATCATTTTGAACAAGGGGCCCTGCAATTTCATGTTGCACTGGGCACCCCAAACGATACAGCCAGTCAGTCCTGTTCTTGCCCTTGACACAGGGCCAGAGGGACAAGACTGTGTGCAAACTATGAGCTTGGGGTTCTGTTGTTTAGGGTGTCCCTAGACAGAACTCTAGCTACAGGGGTCCCCTGTGGAAAGCACACTCTACCCAGACCTGGGGCTGTGTCCTGCTGGCTCTGTCACTTGGGCAAGTCACCTCACTTCTCCTGGTCCCACGTTCAGGTTTCCAAGGAGAGGACCCTCAGCTCCCTCTGGCCCAGCCACTGCTCATCAGGGAAGCGGACCAACCTCCTTGGAATCTTGGTCTCTCTCTCTCTCTCTCTCTCTCTCTCTCTCTCTCTGTCTCTGTCTCTCTCTCTCTCTCTCTCTCTCTCTCTCTCTCACACACACACACACACACACACACACACACACACAGCTGAAGCCTCATCACAGAGCTGCATTATTGCCTCTGGGGGGCGGGGATCCCCACACCCAGGCAAGTCTTGACAAGCTGTTTCTGAAACCCAGAGACCAGCCAACACCTTTCCTGGGCTTGTTTACTCCCCTTCTAGGGAGTGAGGGGCTCCAGCTGCGGGGAACGGAGAGGCTGGTGGTTATGGTTTGGGGGCACATAAAGTAATTGGCATCCGCAGCTTGATGGCACCCCTTGTTCCACCAGGTTGGTCAGGGCTGGGAGGGACAACAATTATTTACTCCTCCTGGGCTCCCTTGCTGGGAGAGCTGCGGGGAGGAAGGCAAGGATCTTCAGGTTCTAGAGACAAAGGAAAATGATCCTATGACCACAGAGGCGTGCATGGCAGCGGGCAGAGCTCAGGGCCAGGAGAGCAGCAGACATGGGCCAGGGCAGCGGGTGGGGGTGAGGGGGAGAGAGAAGGGGTGCGGGATGTGCACTTGGACTGTCCTGGGCCAGAGGAAGGGGGTCGTCTCCCAGGGGCTGCGGGGAAGGGGAGCTTTTGCACCTCCTGTTGGTACTGCTAAGGCCCCATAGCCTTTAGGCGGGGGCAGCAATGTAGGGGTATCCCCAGTCTCCACCCAGGGGAGGGACAGTTGCTTGTCTAGGCTGCTTTTTTTCCCATGGAGCTGACTGCGGAGGAGAAGGGTGATGCTCAGGTTGGCCGGGGCCCGTGCCTCTGCTGAGGGGTCTCTCACAGAAGCCTCCCTCCATCCTGGCTAAGCTTCTTGAACATACCCATTTCACAGATAGAAAAGTAAACAGAGAAGGCACTCACTTCTGGGGTCCTGCAGCACCAAGGACATTAAAGCTCAGGTGACTTCTCTCTGATTCCAGACAGGGCCCTTGAAGACCGTCAGCAGCCCACTACTCCCCCACACCCATCCCATACACCCAGAGGTGGATGGCAACCCCACGTCCCTGTCAGAACGGGGGGAAGAGGGTCCTCCAATGCTCTAACAAGGGTGCCCCGAACAACGTGTCCTAATAAACCCTCTCATGCACAGAAACATCTGATAGTCAGCCTGGGTGAGGGAGACAGGTAGGGTGTCAGGAACTGAATTCACCAAGACAGAGGCCGGAGAAGGTGCCAGAAGAGGTCTGCATGGGACTCATCTGGAGTTGACACGGAGATGGGCACTGAGCCACTGCGGGGCGGGGGGCGGGGGGGGGGGAGAGGGGGCGGGCAGAGGGGGGAGAGGTTGTGTGGTTTGGTTTGGAATCTGGTCAGGCTCTCCCGCCCCTCCCATCTCTGAGACAGACTGTCCTCAACTGGGGACAACACACAAAATGAGTCTCTAAGACACTCAGATGCCAAGAGCTCTTGGTCAGCTTTCCAGGGAAGGCCCAAGTCGAGGGCGCCCTGAGCAGGGCAAGGACCAGCCTGGGCAGAGCTTGGAGACCCGTGCCCGAGTGGACCAGCCCCTCCCCCCACTTCAGTCTCTGGGTTCAGCAGGCGGCAGGAGTGGAACAGCCCTTCGTTTAGAGGTGAAATGAGGAATTAAGAGCTCAGGAACCTGGCTGCTGTTCGGGGATCATTGATATCATCAGACAACAGGACGGATGGTATGGAGACGCACACCTGGGTCGGAGTTAGGGCACCTTGGGCCGGCCATGAGTCGGCACTGCCCCTCCAAACCTCCAGGAGGCGGGTTTGATGGAGAGACAAGTTTGGCCCACGCAGCTTTCTGTCTTTCTGCAGCCCCCACGGAGGCACAACTTGTGTTTTGTTCTTTTTTAGTTCCGGTCTTTCCATTCCGCTCCGGAGACTTGGTCAGAGCTCACTTTTTTTTTCTTAATCCTCATCTGAGGACATTTTCCCATTGATTTTTAGAGTGGGAGAGGGAAAGACAGAGGGAAATATCAATGTGAGAGAAACACATTGATTGGTTGCCTCCTGCATGCGCCCTGACCAGGGCCCGGGAGGAGCCTGCAACCAAGGTATGCGCCCTTGCCTGGAATCAAACCCAGGACCCTTTGGTCTGCAGGCCGATGCTCTATCCACTGAGCCAACCCGGCTAGGGCCGGAGCTCACCTCTTCTTCGAGGCCTCCTCAGACTGACCCCAACCTGGCCCCCACTCGCAAATGCCCCTCCCTCACCCCCTGCCCAGATTTGGGAGGCAGGAGAGCACCTACCTCCAAGACTCACAGACCAGACGTGAAGTCGTCATTCTGCACCCCTCTGAGGACCCGGGGAGCGAGGCGAGGGAGAGAGAGAAAAGCAAGGCTCTTTGTCCCCACTCCCCCCGGGCTGCCAGTTGGAATCGACAAGCCCAATTCTCAATCTGTTTGGGGGGATGGACCCACAGCATCACCCCGGGAACTTGAAGATAAAGAAGCCTGAGTGCTGTCTCTGAATTCATTGGGGGACCTCCCAGATCCCCCCCACCCACTCCCAGGTAAAACCAGAGGCCTTGGTGCTCTGTGGGTGTATGGGTGCTATTAGACTGGGAGCGAGGGTGGCAGGGGTGGGGAAGGGCCCTGTGCTGGGATTTCCTTGAGCTTCCCTCCCCCCTGGACAGAGTGGGAAAAGTGTGCTTTCGAAAGCAGAGAGACGAGTTGGGCCCTCCAGCTCCGCCACCCTGCGTCCTTGAGAAAGCCCCCGCGCCCACCTCCGTGGCCCTCAGTTGGCCCCCCTGTGCTAACACCCTCTCCAAGGGAGACTGGGAGGCAGAGAAAATCTGGGTGAAAAGTCTGGCTCCAGGCCCTGGTGTGATCATTATTAATTATTACTTTCCCGACCGTGCTAAGTGTGTACTACACATGAGCAGGGAGGGGAGGTGCTTCTGCAGCCTCCAGGGAGGCCTAGACTCTCTTATCCTCTCTCCATTCCCAGGATATGATAACAACACCTCTGCCGGCCCAGCCCATGCCGGGGAATGTGTGTTTGGAGAGAGGCAAGGAAAGCGAGGGAAAGGTTGAGTGCCTTTTTCCCCTCCCTCCCGTTAGCGTGGGTGACACCGGTGAGAAGCGAGCAGCTGACCCGGGTTTGAATTTAGAGTGTTCATTAATACGATATTATGCCATATGCTCCCGCACACTGTCTCCCTCTAATGCAGCCGCCAATTTGCTGAGCAGCCCTAATTAGTAATGGTATAATGAGAGTATTCAGAGGGTAATGTGGTGGGTGGGGATGAGAGCGAGGGGACTGCTCCTGGCCAGTGGGGGAGGGACAGGGGCTGGCTACAGAGATTTGGGGCTGGGGGCAAGGGATTCATAGCAAGGGGTCATCTGGATCCGGGGCCACTTGAGGCCCAGGGAGGAAGGTGCCTTCCCTCTGCCACCTCAATTCCTTAGCAGAGGCTCAAGGTTGTGGAGTGGGGTGGACAGCAAGGGGCAGACAGGTGCAGGGAGAGAAGAGAGAATCTGGCTCAAAGAGGAAGGAACTAGTGGTCCTTTGTTTCCCACCCAGAGGTGGACACTAGAGGAACAGCAGTGGTGTGGTGGTGCTCTGAGTGTGGTGTGTGTGTGTGTTGGGGGGGGTGCAAACACTAAATCCTTTGAGTCCTTATTATGTGCCAGGCACTCTGCTGGCCCCTCGGAATCACCCTGCCAGGAGGTGAGACTAACACCATTTTTCAGATAGGGAAAACTGAGGCTCAGAGAGGTTCAGAGGGCACTCAAATGGCAAAGGAACAGAGGACTGGCAGCCAGGACCGCCCGACTGCAGAGCTAGAGAAGCTCAGCTGAACCATCCCGTGAGGATGCTGCTGGACCATCCCGTGAGGATGCTGCTGGACCATCCCCGTGAGGATGCTGCTGGACCATCCCCGTGAGGATGCTGCTGGACCATCCCCGTGAGGATGCTGTTGGACCATCCCCGTGAGGATGCTGTGGCCGTGGTGAGGGGGGAGCAGAGAGCATGATGGAGGGGTTAGGAATGGTTTTGGCATATGGAGGAGGGACTGACTACTCACACTCCTTGCCCTTCAGTACCCCTGAGTGCTTTCTCTGTACCCCCTCCTTTCTCAGTCTGCAGTTTCCTAGTCTCCATCCCTGGGGTGAGATAATTCGCAGGACCCTAGTTAAAAAGCCACTATGGATAACGACCAGGACAGACTCCATATCTTCAGCCATCACCATGCCCACTGAATCTTTGCTGTGGGCAACTTGAGCCTCTGAGCTAATGGCAAAGTCTGCCCCTAGCCAGAGCTGAACCTCGAGGAGGGGCTGGGAGCCCCAGAGAACACAGAGTATCTGTACCCAGATCCGGGGCTTCCCCACCGGTTCGAGCCTCCTAATGCCGAGGGCATCTGCAGAGGTAGGGGGTGGGCCTGGGCCCTGCATCTCTGAGCCCTGTCGCCAGTGTCCTCAGGCCCCTCCTCCCCAGGCTGCTGGGCGGCACTCCCTCCCCAGTGATCAGCTCTCCTGCAAACGCACACTCAGGAGATGAAATATTCATCACGTACATATTGGCTCCTTCAGCGGCTTTTAGGGAAAGCAAATGAGACTGCCTCTAGGAAGGAAATGAGTGTGAGGCATGGCGGGGGTGCGGGGGGAGCCCCAAGCCGGCGGGGGGTGGGGGGGCGGCACCTCCCAGCTTCAGCCTCTCTTGGATCCAGCTTCTGGGAGCAGGCTGCACCTTCTATTCCTGGGGTCCCCAACCTACCACATCCCTGCCCCCAACCACCCTCCCTCTCCACCTGCCCCAGAGCCGCAAAGCACCGATCCATCTCACAGCAGCCACTCCTAGCCAGGTGCTGGGCCGGCCACAGGGATGTGCAGGGCAGCGAGGCCCCGCCCTCGTGGAAGACACAGGCAATGAAGGGGCACAGGCGTGTAAGACACCGCAGGCGGAGCATGAGGCAAACGAAACACGTATCTTGGTTTGGGTGGGCAAGGAGGGTCCCTCTGAGCAGGTGTCATGGATGACCAGGATGAACTTTCCAGGCAGAGGGAACAGCAAGTCCAAAGGCCCAGAGGTGGGATTAAGCTCAGAGTGTTGAAGGAGCAGTGGGCTCTCCCTCAGGGGGAGAGTCAGCTTGGAGAGGCCCCGGGCCTGGTCATGCAGGCCACAGAGGACTCGGGGTTCATTCTAAGAGCACAGGGACGCATTTGGGCAGAGCAGGGAGGCACTGGATTTGGAGCCCAGGGCCTGGGTGTGAGGCCTGCAGGTCACTTAACCCTCGAGTGTCACCTTCCTCATCTGTGAAACGGGGTCAGGCAAGTCCAGCTCGCAGGGCAGCTTCGAAAGTAAATAACACCATTTATGTGAAAGCGTGCTGCTCTTCCGTGTCTGTACCACAGCATCCCCTCTGCCTGCCCCTCGCTGAGCCCCAAAGGTCTGCCTGCACAAGGCCGAGTCACAGACCCTCGGAACCCTGACCTGGAGGCCACTCAGTGAGCATTTACGGAGCAACGACTGTAAGCCTGGCCCTATGCTTGGTGCCAGGATGCAGTTGTGAACACGACAGACTCGGTCTGGACCGGAGAGACCCGGACCACCCCATTTCATAGACAAAGTACGGCAAAGTCAAGGCCACATGGTGCTAGGCTGTGAGAATGAGAGCCCAGGTCCCCTGACCACCTGCCCAGGGTTCTCCCCTCAATTCAGACGATGGGGGCCCCTCGCTCCGAGGGGAACAGGAAGCTTTCTAGAGTGGTTGCGATGGTCCTTGGGGACAGATTGGGTTTGGCTGAGAGGAATGGAGGAATATCCAGCGAAAGGGACGGCAAAGGCTTGGAGACTGAAAAGCATGGGCATGTACGTGAAATAGTGTGTGTGTGGTGGGGGGTGTCCAAGAGCAATGGAGAGGGGCAGGGCAGTGATGGACCTGGAAGGGCACGCTGATGCCACTTCCCTGGCAGTGGGAGTGGGCGGGGGGGGGGGAGCTCTTGGACTCGGGGAGTGGCATCAGAAAGCTGTGTGCTGAGGGGGAAGTGGAGGCAGGGAGACCCATGAGCGGACTATCGCCATGGTCCAGGTAAGCATTAACGGAGGACTCCATGGAATAGGGACAGTGACAAAGAAGAGAAAGGAACAATTTGAGAGGCATTATAGAGGAGGATGCCACTGGAATCGGTCCCTGATGGAGTGCGGGAGCTGGGGGGAGGGGAGGAGACAAAGAGCTCTCTGAAGATAGGAGATTTAGCTGTTCCTTATTGATTCCATGAACATTTCCTGAGCACCTGCAGAGGGTCAGGCCCTGTGCCATTCAGGCAGGAAATTGAGCAAAATGGTGCAAAACTTGAAGGCTTGTGATTTGTGCTCTTGTTGGGATGGGGGACGGGCACGTGAGGGCGAGGGGTCCTCAGGCTCTGGCGCCCTCTTAGAGCCTTGACTTTGCCCTCTGTAAAATGGAGGCATTTCTCAGGACAGGCATCCTTTCCCCCCTCCCTGGTCCGGGAGACACCAGCTGGTGCTCCGGGAAGCTGCTTCCGGAAAGATTCCCCAGGACTCTGGCCCCTCAAGCATGTGGCGATGAGCAGAGTGGAGAGAGAGGATGCTGGGAGGTAGGGGAGCAAGGAGCCTGGTCCAGGGCTCACACTCCTCTCAGGAATGTGGAGATGGGGTCTCTGAACCTCTTCCTCCCACCTGGGGACACAGCCCCAGGAAAGGGACACTCCAGGAGCAGCGACTGTGGCACCGATTCCTTCAAAAACGGCAGCAGATGCTGTTTCCTGAGGCCTCTGCTTTATCTTTACACGCATTAGCCCAGCCAATCCTCAGCCTCTAGGAACAAGGACGAGTAGCGTGCCCATGTTCCAGGTGAGGACACTGAGACCCAGATTCCTAAGACCATTCACAGAGCCAGATTGGGAATTCAGGCTGCCCGGCTCCCATCTCCAGCACTTAACCTCTTCTCTGACCCCCTCTCCTGATCACCGGCCTGGGACCCGGAGCCCACCTGCCATCCATGCCCTCTGCACAGGGCCCACCCCACACCCACTGAGCAGCAGGCCCAGCCACCGCCCTGAGGGGCAGCAGCATCCAGGTGCCTCCCTGAGAGCAGACACACTGAGGAGGACTGGGGAGGAGAGGGATCATCTGGATTTGCCGGGACGGGGGTGAGAGGGGCCTTCCAAAGTGCCTTTGCACCAGCAGAGCAAAAGTGAGGCGGTCTCCTCCCAGGTCACCGGAGCTGGGGCCTGAGCCCGGGGCACCCTTTGTCTTTGTCCTGTCACCAGTTTTCCAGGAAGTTTGGAGTCTCCCTTGCCCTCCCCCACCCACCAGGGTGAAGGTTTGTGGGGAATGTTCTCCCGCAGAACTCGGCACGAAATAAATTCCATTCTTACTCTGCAAATGACACTGCACATAAATATTCAGTAAATTAGCAGCACGCTTTTATAGATTTATCAGTCATTGCAGGCACAAAATGACAGGCAATGTTGTAGCTGAAATATTAATGCTGACAAATTAATGATTTCTGAGTAAATGATGTCATTTTTGCACCGTTTCATTAAAATTTACTCACTTCTGCTTCATTTCTGGACCTAAAAAAAAATTAAAATAATTTCTCTCTCTCTCTCTCTCTTCTTTCTTTTTAGTGTGGGATCGGTTCCCAAACCTGAGAGGGACATAAATTCTCCCCAGCAGCACCCCGGAAACGGAGGTGAGGAGCTGGGCCGGGCTAGACCCCCTTCTTCCGGGATCAGGCGAGGGGCTGGGAGGTCCCCTGGTCCCCACAGCCCGTTTCTGGGCCTCTGCCCTTAGTCTAGCTGGAACACAGCAAAGTGTTTTCCCTGCATCAAGCCTGCAGTGAGCGTGGCGTCTTGGAGGGGGTGTCGCGGTGGGGGGCACGCAGGGGCAGGAGGAGTGGGAGGAAGCCACTCCCCTCCCCTCGTTGGAAACTCCGAGCACCTCCCTTACTCGCATCTTACATGGCCTCCTCTTCTGTAATAAATTCGGGGAATAACTCATTCTCCCAACTTACACAGTAGGAAAAGGGGGACCATACTGATGTGTACGCATGCCAGACCCACCCCCTCACCCAAGGCTCTGGAGTGAACAGATTCGAGTCCAAATCCTGGCCAGACCACTAACACGCAGTGTGACCCTGGGTGAGTTTCTCGGCCTCTCTGAGCCTCCGTTTCCCTTTCTCAATCTCATTTCTCACATTTCTCGGGAAGATTACACGGGATGGCGGTTACAAAGCGTTGCACAGGGACAGGTTCCCCCTTTGGACATCCTGACCGAAGTGCTTTCTTAGGTGCTGGGCTGTGGGAAAGTGAGAGGGGCTGGGGGAGGAGGAGCAGCCAGGCACCGGGTGACCTTGCCTGGCCCTGAGGGGTGGGAGCCCTGCACAGCCAGCCGCGGTCTGGTAAACGTGGCCAAATGCAAAGGAGCGCCCGAGTCCTGGGCAGCGCAGCCGGAATGGAGCTGGAGGACCAGAGAGACCAGCGACACAAAAGAGGCAGGGCGGCTAGCGCTGGCACTGGAGCCCGGGCTGAGAGCCTATCGGGCAATCTCGGGGCTGATTCGCGTCAAGGCGGCCTCCTATCTCCTGCACAGCCCCCGGCCCCCGCTGATAAAATTGAAGTGGAAATGAAGTTGAATGCTCAGAAGGATCCGTGAGATGACGGGGTGGGGGTGGTGCTTGCCAGGCAGCTGCTTCCTCAGCAGCTGCCCTTGGCACTGCCCTTGGCCAGGCCAGAGGGTGAGGCTGCGGGAAGGGAGGGCCCCCCCTCTCCCCCCACACAAAGGCCCCTCCCCAGAGGCTACAGACCACCGTCCTGGTTATCATTTACCCACCTCGGTAGTGCAGCAGAAATTGGCTGCACGTTTATTGAGTACTTATCCGTGCCAAGCTCAAAGCCAGGTGCTTAAAGTGAGTTATTCTCCTATTTAAAGGCCCCCCCAGCCAGGCTCCGCCCTCTGAGGTGCATCTCATGGTTGCCCCCATTTTCACGGATGCAAACACAGAGGCACCCATAGTGGCAGCTGGCCCAGGGACAGCGAAAGAGAGTGGCCAGATTCACCCCCAGGCACCTACAAACCGAAAACTGCAGCTGGAGCTGACAGCACTATAGTGGCCCTCCACCCGGAGCCCCCAAGGACAGAAGGGGGGCGCTGGCGGTTGTGCACACCTGTGATGAGGCAGCCTTCCAGCCATGATCTCCCTTGGACTCTGCATCTTGATAGGATCACCCACCCAAGAACTGGGGCAGAGGCCAGTCTCTCAGACTTGATGAAGTCTATGCTGCACCAGCTTCAGGGGAGGGGGCGTGTCCGGAGGGATCATTGGCGCTTGTAACACAATTTGGTTATTATTCACCTGTATTCATTCCTACTTTATTTATTTGTAAACTGGCCCCTACCTACCACAGCCTGCCTGCTCCCGGCCACACCACCAGCTTTCAATGCCTCCAAGGCTCCAGCTCATTTTTCTTCCCTCAGCTTGGAATGCTCTTCTTCTGGGCAACTTTTTCATTTTTCAAGGCTTTTGATCTTTTTTTAAATGATCTTTTAAATAATCATTTTAATGGTATTGATATACCAACATGTCTACACTGTATTTTTTTTTCTTTCTCAATTGGACCAGAACGGCAGCTGGTCCTCAATTTCTCTTTTCACAGCAGCTCCTCCTTGAGAGGACATTTGATAATATTCCTTTTTGCTGAGTTGGCCCTGCTGAGCCATTTTTAAAAAATATTTTTTTATTGATTTCAGAGAGAAAGAGATGGAAATGTCAATGATGAGAGAATCATCGATCGGCTGCCTCCTGCACGCCCCCTACTGGGAATCGAGCCCGCAACCTGGGCACGTGCCCTTGACCGGAATTGAACTCAGGACCCTTTAGTCCAGCGGTCGCCAACCAGTGGTCCGCGGATTACTGGTGGTCCACGAGGTCTGAAAAGTTGGCGACCGCTGACAGGCCGACGTCTGTCTACTGAGCCAAACCGGCTAGGGCTGCTGTGCCATTTTTGTGGCTCTTTCTAAGTGCATGGCAAAGGAGTTCGTTTCTAAGAGGGGTTTACCTGAAGGAGCCTCGACGTGGAGCTAGGACACCAGTGTCTGAGTCCTGACTCTGTCACTTACTGGGTGTGTAACCTTGGACAAGTTGCTTCCCTCTCTCTGAACCTCAGTTTCCAACTCTGTAAAAACTGGTATAAAAACAGTACTATCTACCTCACAGGGTAAATAGCACAGAGACAGGTAAATAGCAATGAGATGGTGTGCGTGCTTGGAGATTCTGTAAGTTATAAAGTCTTATACAAACATCAAGTTTTGTTACTATTCAAGGTCTCCCCGTTGCCTGTGTCCACACAGGGATCCTTGAGATCCTCTATAGTTCCCATCACACCCACAAGGATGCTGCATACCCCCTCCTCCCTGCTGGATCTAAATCAATGCCTCCCAGTCCTGTCTTCCAGCTGCATCAGGTCTGGAGCTCTTCGGGACCCCTTGCTACCTGCCTTGTCTAGGAATTACTTGTGCTTGGCCTGCCCCTCTCAATCTAAGAGTCTCTGAAGAAGGCGACCTTGACGTGCCCAACACATAACAAGGGCTCCAAAAATGTCTGTAGAATTAAATACTTGTGTTCCTTTGTTAACTTATCAGACCAACGTTTTCTGGGACACCTTTTTGAAAGTTTTACAAAGTAGAGAAACAATGAAACAACATTAAATACAGTTTTGAGAAGAGAAAAAAAATTACCTAGAATCCCACCACTCTAGATCGATACTTATTCTCATTTTTGCTTATCCTTCTCCAGTCTTTGTTTTTATGCCCGAGTAGTTTACATTGCTGCAAATGCTGCATGGGTTTAGTGTCCTTTTTATTTCATTTCCCATTATCTCAAACGTTTGTATACTTTCTACATTTTCATAATGACGTTTGTAATGGCACACTGTAGATGTACCAAAAAAAATTTTTTTTTGCAATCACATGTTACTGTTACCAAAATTGAGCATGCATTAAATCACAGAGGAAGTCTCAAAGCATACCAGAGAATCAACATTATACAGGACATATCTTCAGACCACAATGTAAGGAAAATAGAAATCAATCGCAGAAGGAGATCTAACAAGACCTGTTTTGAAACTAAAAACCAAAGCTCGAAACAATTCATGGTAAAGAGTGAATCAATGAATATTAATTAAATACTTAGAATTAAATGATAGTAAAAGGGTTAACAATTCTGAACCACTGTATATGTATAACAGAATTGAATATGGAAGTAAATGGATAGAAGCCTGACTTCTTTTTTTTTTTTTTTTTTTTAAATATATTTTATTGATTTTTTACAGAGAGGAAGGGAGAGGGATAGAGAGTTAGAAACATCAATGAGAGAGAGACATCAATCAGCTGCCTCCTGCACACCCCCCACTGGGGATGTGCCCGCAACCAAGGTACATGCCCTTGACCGGAATCGAACCCGGGACCCTTCAGTCCGTAGGCCGACGCTCTATCCACTGAGCCAAACCGGTTTCGGCGAAGCCTGACTTCTTATTGGTGTGGTGGAAGGTTATAGGTAAGCCAGGGGTCAAGGCTAGAATGAGCCATAGTGGAGACATCAGAATGAACTTATGTGCAGTTCAATATAAATACAGGTGGCTACATACAGAGTTTTATGTAGATATGTATGTTACCTGGGTTAGTATACACACATATATGTTCTTGCTTTGCCAGCCGAGAGGGCCTAGAAAGAATGACAATGTGACAACAGTTACATCTGGCACCCAGATCTTGGTTTTGAACACCATCCTATCTAATAAAAGAGTAATATACAAATTGACCATCATTCCAACACACAAGATGGCCACCCCTATGTGGACACAAGATGGCCACCACAAGATGGCCTGCAGGGGAGGGCAGTTGTGGGCGATCAGGCCTGCAGGGGAGGACAGTTGGGGGGACCAGGCCTACAGGGGAGGGCAGTTGGGGGTGACCAGGCCTGCAGGGGAGGGCAGTTGGGGGGGACCCAGGCCTGTAGGGGAGGGCAGTTGGGGGGGACCCAGGCCTGCACGGGAGGGCAGTTGGGAGGGACCAGGCCTGCAGGGGAGGGCAGTTGGGGGGACCAGGCCTGCAGGGGAGAGCAGTTAGGGGCAATCGGGCTGGCAGCTGAGGGCAGTTAGGGATGACCGGGCTGGCAGGGGAGCAGTTAGGTGTCGATCAGGCTGGCAGGGGAGTAATTAGGGGGTGATCAGGCTGGCAGGCAGAAGCCGTTAGGGGCAATCAGGTAGGCAGACAGGCAAGTGGTTGGGAGCCAGCAGTCCTGAATTGTGAGAGGGATGTCTGACTGCTCATTTAGGCCCAGTGCCATCCCACTAGACCTAAATGGGCAGTCGAACATCCCTCGAGAGGTCCCAGATTGGAAAGGGTGCAGGATGGGCTGAGGGACACCCCCCCCCATGCACAAATTTCGTGCACTGGGCCTCTAGTTCTTCAATAAAAGGAACCCAGGTTCCTTGAAGAAATGACTGATTCTAGGGCTGGGGCAGGCGTAGTGCCAGGAAGTAAGAAAGGGCTCAAATATGAAATGATTCATATTTGATGGGGGGGGGGATGTCTGACAGCTCCCAGTGGCCCACACTGGGACCATTTGAGAACAAAATAAATAATGTATACTGGATTACAACCCAAAGTAAACAAATGTCCAGGAGCCCATACTGATCGGAATAAATGGTTGGGAAAACAAAAGGAAGGATAGACAAACCTCCTGTGCAGAAGAATTCCAAATCGTTTATGAAGAGTCCCTTCCTGAGGAACTGTAGATAACGCCCTTGTGCATAATGGTTCTTTCCAAAAAGTACAGTATGGAACGAGAGAGAAGAGAAGTCTGACAAGCATGACCTGAGCCAGGTGATCAAGGTCAGCACCAACAGCGATGAGTTACGTTGATACTATGTACCCTTGGAATGATGTGATGAGAATGGTACTTTACCTCTGTAGTCTCCCCCTCAATAACCCCAGTCTAATTGTGAGAGAAACATCAGACAAATCTCAGTTGAGGAACATTCTACAAAATACCTGACAAATACTTCTTAAAACCGTCAAGGTCATGAAAAACAAGGAAAGCCGGCGAAACTGTCACAGCCAAATAGGGCCTAAGGAGATGGATGATGCATGTAATGTGGTATCTTGGATGGGATCTGGAATAGGACAGTCAGAAAAAACTAAGGACATCTGAGTAAAGTTTATTTGTAAGGAGCAGTTAAAGCAGTATTTCAAGGGAAATTTATAAACTAAAGGCATGTGTCATAGTCATTGGTGCTATTCATCAGGTATGTCCGGTGTTTTGGCACTGGTAGGATGGCACTTCCTGGTCCCTTCTGGTTACATGGGCCAATGAGCTGAAGTGATCGGTATAGCTTCCAGGAACTTTTAGTTACTGGAGCAAGACCACCCAGTGCTCTCTTTCTGCCATGCAACCACTAACATTTCCGCTATCAGCTGCTCCATTAGCTGGTGGCCTCGAGTGAACATGGCACAGGGCAGAGCTCCTAGCCAACCTGTGATGGACAAGGAGTACAAGAGAGAAATAAGCCCTTCCGTTTTAAATGACTGGGGTTTTGCTGGTTATTAATGTAGCCTAATTTAATTCGCTGCGACTGACTGAGATAGCATGTATCTAAAAATATGTATCAGGTAGGTTACTTTCAGTTATTAAGCAACAGAAAACCCATCTCAAATTAGCTTAAACTACAAGGGGACTTATTATCTCTATAATAAGATGTGCTGTGGCAGAATTAGTTAGTTCAAAGGCTCCGTGATGTCAGCTTTCTGCTCTGCCATCTTCACTGGGAAGTTTATTGTTTAAGCCACGAAGTTTTTGGGGTAATCTATAATGCAGCAATAGATAACTAATTAACAGTGTGTAAGGATAAGACACTGGAGTCATGTAGCCATTTGCCAATATTAAGTGGTAGCCATTTGCTAACTAGTGAGGCTAGTCATTAAAGTAGTGTGACACTAGACAAGGTTTGTGAGGAGCTGCTAGCTGCCCCCCAAAATCCAGTGTTCCCTTTTTGCATGATAACAGAAGGGTAGTCAGGCACACGGCTACCTGGCTGGGCACTGTACTTCCCAGTCCTTTTAGCAGGTAGCCGAGGCTGAGTCACCAATGGAGGATGAACTGAAGTGCTATGTCCCTCTTGTGGGCTGTAATTCTTAAAACAGTAGGCGTGCCCTGGCTGGTTTGGCTCAGTGGATAGAGCGTCGGCCTACGGACTGAAGGGTCCCGGATTCGATTCCGGTCAAGGGCATGTACCTTGGTTGCGGGCACATCCCCAGTAGGAGGTGTGCAGGAGGCAGCTGATCGATGTTTCTCTCTCATCGATGTTTCTAGCTCTCTTTCACTCTCCCTTCCTCTCTGTAAAAAATCAATAAAATATATTAAAAAAAAAACAAACAGTAGGCGTGTTTTCTCCATGCTCTTTCTTTTTCCTTCCTCAGACTGGAACCCAAATGTGGCCACGACCCAGATTCCCACAGGGATTAATCCACAAGCTGGGAGGAACATGGATTGCTGAATGGCTCCACAGAGCAGAGCTCACCTTGAACTATTATGTACAAAAGTACAAACTCTGTTCTTTAAGTCACATGATTGTTGGAATGCTGTTACAGCACCTTGGTTTTTTTATCCTAATTAACACAGGTGTAGATAAATAAACCAATGAAATGGAACAGAGAGCCGAGGAACACATTCATATATGGGAGCACTGGACATGTTCAAGATATCACCACCAATCACCAGGGGAAAGAAAGGCTATTGAGCCCTAGCTGGTTTGGCTCAGTGGATAGAGCATCGGCCTGTGGACACAAGGGTCCCAGGTTCGATTCCAGTCAAGGGCATGTGCCTTGGTTGCGGGCACGTCCCCAGTGGAGGGTGTGCAAGAGGCAGCTGATTGATGTTTCTCTGTCATCGATGTTTCTGGCTCTCTCTTCCTCTCCCTTCCTCTCTGTGAAAAATCAATAAAATATATTTTTTTTAAAAAAGAAAGGCTATTGAATAATACAGCTGTGACACGTCACTCACAAAATTAAATTGTAGATACTTTAGGGGCCTAAACATGAAAAACAATTAGGGGGAAATATTTTTTTCATAGCCTAGGATAGAGAAAGATTTCTAAAACAAGAAAGATACAATAATAATAATCTATAACATAAAAAGATTTATTTAACTTTATTAAAATTGCATCTTGTCTACAGCAAAATATGCCATAAGCAAGATTTAAAAGCAGGCAATTTACTGGGAGATATTTGCAATATATAATGTATCTATCAGAATGATAAAAAAAATTCCTATAATCTGTAAGAAAAAGACAACCCAACAGAAAAGTGAGAAACAATAGGAACAGACAATTTACAGTAGGGAATATTCAAATGGTCTTTAAAGCCATGAAAAGAAAAATGAGAAACTGTTTTCACCCATCGGATTGGGAAAAATTAAGCGGTTGAACAATAGAAAACATTGGTGAGGAACTGAGGAAAACGATACTGTTATACATAGCTATTGGAAATGTAAATATTGCCACTCAGAGAGCAAATAAGTAGCATCTAATAACATTTTAGAATGTATACACTCTGTGACTTAATCAGAACATTCAATTTCTATGTATGTTCCCTGAAGAAACTCTGTCATATGTACACATAGATACATGTACTATTGTTTACAAGTTGCCACATACTGGAAATAATCTAAACTACTATCTACAGGGGAATTAATGACATATGATGTGTTTATGTAATGGGATATTATGTAACAGTTTAGAAAGGATGAATTAGATTTATACATATTGACTTAAATAATGTAATGTTGGGTGAATAGAAACAAGATTCACAATGATATGAAAAGTATAGCATTTCTGTATTGTCAAATGTAAAAATAGTATATATTATTTATAGATACATATGAATGGACATAAAAGTTTTTTTTAGTGGAAGAATTCACTCCAAACTCAGAATAATGGTTTCCTTTTGGAGAAAGGGCATAGACCTGGGAATGGCAGTTTGAGGAGACTTTATACCTATAATGTCATTTACTTAAAACAAAAGCAGCAAAAATGACAAACTATTAACTTTACTAACTGTATCAGTCAAGGTCCAATCAGGAGTGAAGAAATACACAGGGCAATTTTAATATACAAAAAACTATTAACTAGCAAAGGATGGTCTAATCACTGAAAGGGGTAAAAAAGGCTGCTAAAGGACACAAGAGTAGCAAACATGGGGAGCAGCTACTATATCTAGGGCTGAGAGGAGTATCCAAGAAAGGAACACCATTGGAAGAGGACCCCTCAATCCAAGACTGAGAGTCAGCCTGGAGAGAGGATGTGGCTATGGACCCTAGGGAGGTGCTTCAGCCACAGCTGGTCCACAGCTGGCAGTCAGGAAGCTGCCCGTAGGGCTGCCAGTGTAACTCACTGGAGGGTGAGCACCACTGGGTCTCCCATATGCTGTTGGCAGCTGCTCCAGGGGAGCAATTGCACAGGAACAAGGAAGAGAGGACCCCTTCCTCTGCTATGCCTTGTAGTACTCTAGCGCCCCCTACTCACAAAACCTAACATTGCGTCAGCTGATAAAGAAGTGTTTACAGGGTTCAGCTCCAGTATCACAAAGCAGGGCAACATGGGTGGATTGGGAGCTGAGAGGCAATACATTGATAACTGACACACTAGTGAGGGGTGGGGGGGACATAGATGTTGGTTATATAATTCTTCATGTTCTCTGTGGTTTAAGGATCTTATAATAAAAACATTAAATCATTACAAGTTAAATACTTTTTTAAACAAAATTTAAAGTTAACTAGTAAGAGAATAAAAAATTCTTCCAGCCAAAACCGGTTTGGCTCAGTGGATAGAGCGTCGGCCTGCGGACTGAAGGGTCCCGGGTTTGATTCCGGTCAAGGGCATGTTCCTTGGTTGCAGGCGCATCCCCAGTGGGAGGTGTGCAGGAGGCAGCTGATCGATGTTTCTCTCCCATCGATGTTTCTAGCTCTCTATCCCTCTCCCTTCCTCTCTGTAAAATATCAATAAAATATATTTTTTAAAAAAATTCTTCCAAAGCACTAGGGGAGAATGGTAAAAGGGGCAGTCAAGATGAGAAGATCAGAATCTCTGGAAGGATAAAAATTAACCAGGAGCTAAAACCAAGAGGCATTTGTTTTTGGCAAAAAAAAAAAAAAGTTTCCCTTTGTATCTATCAAGAAGACCACATTAGTTAAATACAGAAAAAAAATGTAAATGGGCAAAACCTCCTAATTAAAATACAAAGACTTGAAGATTGAGTCAAAATTAAAATTATTTGCTGTTTATAAGAGATACCCCTCAAACAAAGAGACAGAAAAAAGTTAAGAGTACAAAAATGTTTCCCATGACCATTCTGTCCTTCCTTTCTTCCTTCTATTCTCCATCTACCCAAACCCTTCTAATAGACATATGTCTTTACTTGTGCATGCCTAAAATATCTCTTGAAGATTAAGAAGCTGATAAAATTGGTTACCTCCTGGGAATAGTGGGGAGGGAGACTTTTCACTGTATACCTTCCTGGACTCATTTTAGAAAAACAACAAACTAAAATATAAAACCAAAACCGATGGCCTTTAAGAAATAACTGCTTCCGTCTCTCAAAAAATTAAAAATAGAATTACTACATGATCCAGCAGTTCCACTTTTAGGTATAGACTCAAACAAATTGAAAGCAGCATCTCAAAGAAACATTTGCACACCCAAACTCATAGCAACACTATTCCAACAGCTAAGACATGGAAGCAACCCAAATGTCCATCCACAGGTGAGAGGATAAACAAAATGTGGTATGTCCGTACAGCGGAATATTACTCAGCCTTAAAAAGGAATAAAAGTCTGACACATGCTCCAACATGGATGAACCTTGAGGACATTGTGCTAAGTGAAAAAAAGCCAGTCTCAGAAAGACAAACACTGTGCAACTCCACTTATATGAAGTACTTGGAGTAGTAAAAGTCAGAGCTCTGGAAAGTAGACTGGTGGTTGCCAGGGGCTGGGAGAATGGGGGATTGAGCAGTTATTGTTTAATAGGTACAGAGTTTTGCAAGATGAAAAGTGTTCTGGAGAAGAAGATTGGTGGTTGGTAGTTGCATAACATAAATGTACTTAATACCACTGAGCTGCACACTTAAGAATTATGGACACAGTCAATTTTCCATTATGTATGTTTACCACAATAAAAAAAGATTGGGAAAAGACTAAACCATCCCTTTCCAAGAGGCCCTCCCTATCTGCCCACTCCCCACAGGTCTCCCCTTCTCTGACCCCGTGTCACGCCTATGAAAGTCCAGCTCATCCCTGGGTGTGCTGGTCTCCTGTGCACAACCACAGGCTCAGTCACCTGAGGCCAGGGGCTGTGTTTTATTCCTTTCCTTTTTTTTTTTTTTTTAAACTCCACACTCTTGGTGGCAAAGTGCTTCAATGAATACTTGATGGAACTGACACATTCCTGGGTTAAGTCTACCTTGGGAGAGCATACTTCCTGGGGCTCTGGAAACAGGAACAGCTCGGTGATGTGGAGGAGCGAGCCCAGGCTTCAGAGTCAGCCCACCAGGATGGAGAAGCCAGCCCAGCCACCCCTTAGGCCAATGACTGCTCAGGCCGAGTCTCAGTTTTCCCCTTCAAAAAAATGGGGTAGCAATGTGCGATGAAATATAATGTGGGTCATTCTTACTGCCTTCTATACCGAGAGAGCTCACAGTTCAAGGGCTTGTTCCTTTCCTGCCTGTGCTTTTCTCTCTTTCTATGTCAAGCAGCTGAGAACAGAACTCTGTCAAGGGAACAGAATGCTTAGTTATTTGCTCCCTTTTTATACCTTTCTTCCTTTTGAGATAACTATAGACTCACATGTGGTGGAAGAAATAGTACAGAAAGATCTTATATACCCTTATCCAGTTTCCCTCAATGCCAGGATCTTGCATAATGATCATGAACAGGACACTGACACCGGTGCAACCCACTGACCCTACTCAGATTTCACCCGCTTTGCTTACACGTGTGTGTGTGTAGTTAGTTCTATGTTCACCCATTTTGCATGCACATGTATATGTGTATTTAGATCCCTCTTGTTACCCTTTTATAGTGACAGCCCTTAGTTACTGTGCAATAAGGGCTCCTGCTTCAGAAGGATCTTTACCCCAGGGATCACTGAGGGATTTTTTCCAACATGACAATCCACCCAACCCTACTACCCCTGTTGCCTTTCCACATCTTAAAGTTCCATTATTTTAATTTATTTTTTGTTGTTCTTTTGTGTCTGGCTTTTTATAAACTTTTTCATTGAATTTATTGGAGTGACATTAGCTAATAAATTTATATAGGCTGGGCGGGTATATAATTCTATGATACATCATCTGTGTGTTGCATTGTGTGTTTAACACCCCAAGTTTAAAGGTCCCTTAGAGTTGGATTGAGTAACAGGTGCATCAGAGAATTCCCTAACCACCTGGATTAGAGTGTGTCCCTATGTCCCCTGGAGCCCTTGGACCCGAGCAGGCCCCAGTTCCAGCGGAGATCTCTCAGTGACAGCCCACACATGTCCTCCAACATGCACTAAACCCGCCCAGTCCTGCTTCTCCGTGCCTCTGTGGTACCAAAGAGAAACCATCATTCTTACTACCTGATTCGGAGTTTCCTGAAAGCTAGATTTATCACCTGTGGTCAAGTCCTGCAGGACGCCTGGGCCAGTGAGGGTTCAGATTGGCCAGCTCCACGCTCCTGAGTCACCTTCCTCTCCCTGAGTGGGGGTCCTCGTTGGAACGGACAGTTTCAGTTCTGGGTCTTTTCATCCTCATAAGACAATACAGAACTGGGGTTTTGGGGGCCATGCCAGGGGAGCTACTGGTCAGACCAGGAACCCAGAACTCTCACTGTGTTCCCATCAAGTGGCTTACTTCACTGAGGAATGAACCCCATCAAAGGTGCCTCTTTCTTTGTTACATGGAGATACACTTCTCAGCTATGTGCTGGGGTCCCTTGTGGCTTCAGTGATACTGGTGATCCAATCTCTCGGTGGCCCCCACCCCCATCTATAAAATGGGACCAATCGCCCTCAAAGGGCTATTTTTTAAATTGTGTTTTTACTGATGTTGGAGAGACAGGAAGGCAGAGGAGAGAGACAGAAACATCCATTGGCTGCCTCCTACACACCATGTGCCTACTGGGGATCAAGCCTGCAACCTGGGCATGTGCCCTGACCAGGAACTGAACCGGTGACCTCTTGATGCATGGGACAGTGCTCAACCAACTGAGCCACACCAGCCGGGCTCACAGGGCTCTCCTGGTACTAAAGGGAGGTCACCCTGCAGTAGGCCCAGAGCCTTGGAGCTAAGTGCTCAGCGAGAGGAGCTGTTGGCTGCTATCCCATTTGTCATGCTTCTCCCGCATTCCCGAGGCACCTCCTATGTGTGCCACTCCCTGGGGCTGGATTTGCCACCCTCGTGTTTTCATATCTTTCTGCAGGAGATTAATTGCCCTAAGAGTTGGGTTTCCTCCTCCCAAGGGTCAGAGAAGTAACCAAAACAGGTGGTGTGTAATCAGGGACTTAAAATGATTCCACTGTCCCCTGGCTGCAACCCCTGTTTCCCAGGCCATCTAAGCCACTTCCAATTTTACAGGATTAACTTGCTTGCTCCGAATCTCCAAAACACCCAAGGTCTCCCTCTGGCTCTCTTTCAGGGCCCAGGACAGGACACTCAGGACTTCCCCCTGGAAGAGTAAAGGATGGATAGTGGGGGGCAGGGCGCAGATCTTGCTTCTTTTCTTCCTCAGCCTCTCACCATCCCCAGCCCTGCTGCCATCACATGAAACCCAGCACCCCGGGGTGTCCCTGGGGTGGGGGTGGGCCCGACTGGCCTCTCTCTCTTTACAGGGAGGCAGGATTTGGCTAATAAGAACCAGCTGTGTTGTTAGTGGGTTTTACTCGGCCCCTCCCCTGCCCTTGCTCTGATAGCTGTGAGAAACTGATGACAACCTGTTTGACCTCTGACCTCCGAACTTGACCTGCTGCTAATACCTCCAGCTGCTGATTGCTGGTGGAGCCCTTTGTCTCAGGCTGTTTGGGAGCCAAGACAGACAAATGATTTCTATTTGTCCTCTGGTGCCTCGGATGGAGCTGATCGATAGGAACCACGAATGATGTCAAGGATTTGTCACCAGGGCTTATGAATGACAAAAACGCTCCTCGACCCCTCCTCTTCCTCTTCCCCAAAGAAACACCTTTGGGGGGGGGGTGGAGGTGGAGACTGAAAGCCAGAGAAGACATATTGATTTTTTTCTTTCTTAAATAGCAGCTTCAGCCACAAAAGAGAGAAAGGCAACACTTTTCTAAAATGCAGCAAAAAGCTTCCCAGAGAGCGAGACTGGTGATTAGATCAGCTATTGCATTTAAGTATCACCGGCCACCACACACAACTGCCCCATTTTGTCTGCTGAAGGTTGCACTGTCTTCTCCCCCACCTCTGAGCACTGCCTGCTCGAAGGAGGCTCCTAAGAAGGCCCTTTGCCCCCTCAGTTCTCCGTCTGCCTCCAGCTCTTTCCCTCTTTCTCATTTTTCCCGGGTTGGACATGGGTTAGGCACCCTGGCCTATGAGTCTGGGCTAATACCAGCCTCTCTTCATTTGGAGATTATCAGCAGCCTTTGAAATTGGCTCCTTACTGGGAAAAGAGAAGGCAGAGGGTGGGGAAGTGGTAGCAATGATGGGGGGCACACACGTGGGGAAAGGCCTCCTCAAGTCCTCCATGCAGGGGTGGGGCAGGTTTCTGGGGAGTCTGAGAGACAGAAGGCCCCACAGCAGGTAGGGAAGCGGGGAGCTCCTACCCCTCGCTTCCATATCGGATCACTTATTGCTGGCAATGGGACCACAGGCATGGCGCCATCACTCACCTTTGGGAAGCTTCCCCCTCATACAGACAAGCAAAGCATTACAAGATGGATTCTGAGTCAGGAAGTAGGAAACCTGCCCAGGCTGGGAGTGGTGATGGGGCTGAGGTGGTTGGGGGCTGCCTAGAGGAGGGGATATCCTTGGGCTTGGACAGATGAACAGCAGTAGAAAGTGGGCCACTGCATTCCAGCTGTGAAGACCAAGGACTTCACAGATGCTGGAGGTGGAATCTTCAGGTAATGTCCTACTGGAGGCCAAACGTGTGTGGGAGCCTCAGAGTGAGCTGCTATTGCATCAATGATTAGGAGACTCAGTTTTCTCATCTGTGAAGTGGACACAGCAATGGAATTAGCCTCACAGGGTTGCTGAGAGTATTACATGGTATAATCCACGTCAAGGATTTATACTGTCTTATAGCACATGATGGTTGTTCTTATCTTGGTTATTATTTTTACCTGTTATTACCTGAAGACACTTCAAATCTGGGTATTCTTCAGTCAGGAAGATTGAATGAGAGTAGATACAGACACCCCTGTATCTCACACACCCTGGCGAGAGCCAGGATCTGGGTACAGTCGGGAAACTGAATGAATAGGGCTCCGGCAGGACAAGGTCAGAGTATGGCTCTGGAGAACACCAGAATGACTTCTCTCCCCAAGTACAGGCCCTGGGCACAGGCAGCAAGGAATGCTTGCTCTCAGGCGGGGCTCGGACAGAGTAGCCGTAAGGATGCTAGGTGACTTAGGCCCTTTTACCTAACTATTCCGCTAGCTGCTTACCTGGTCTCAGGCCTCTTCCATCCATTACCTACAGCATCATCGGAGCTACCTTCACATCCCAAAATCTGATCATGACACTTCTTGTTTAAAGCCCCCCATTATCTTCAGAAGAAAGCCAAACTCCTTATCCTGGCATTCAAGGCCTTCCAGCTTAGGCTCTAACCCAGCCTTGGGCAAACTACGGCCCGCGGGCCGGATCCGGCAGTTCTATACGGTTCTCTTGCTCTCCCCTCCGCTCCTTTACTTTGAATTTATATTAGTTCACACAAACACTCCATCCATGCTTTTGTTCCAGCCCTCTGGTCCAGTTTAAGAACCCATTGTGGCCCTCAAGTCAAAAAGTTTGCCCACCCCTGCTCTAACCTATCATCTAAGTCTCTTCCCAAAACCCCATATTATGCTCCCTATTTTTTTTAAAAAAAGGTTTTTATTGACTTTAGAGAGAGAGGAAGGGAGAGGGAGAGAGAAACATCGATCGGCTGCCTCCAGCATGCCCCCTGCTAGGGATGCAGCCTGCAACCCAGGCATGTGCCCTGACTGGGAATCTAACCAGCAACCTCTTAGTGCGTGGAATGATGCTCAACCACGGAGCCGCACAGGGCAGGGCCCTGCTCCCTGTTCTGCAGTCACTTGTTGTGTACCACGCTAACCACACGCTACCAGGCCTCTGTTCAAGCTGGTCCCTCTGCCAGTCATGTCCCCTTCACCTCCATTTTAGTAAGAATTTCCCCCTTTCTCTGTATCTTCCCACAGCACATTCTAGCACTTAACAGCCCTTGATCAGAACGATTCTGCCCACTTCTGTCTCATGTCTAGACTGGGGGCTTCTGGATGCCAGGACCCATGCTGTGCCAGAATCCTCCCACCAGCTGTGTGTTGACTGGAATCTCTGGGAGATGCTTAAAGAAAACTTAGGAATTAGTGAGGGCTGGAAGGGTGGGTGCTGCACTCTAACAAACAAAAGATAATGGCGGGCAAGGGAATTTAGGTAGATCAGAATGTGAGGTTACTGAAGTCTTGGTTAGTGCCATTGGTGACTCACAAATAGAGGCTTAAATTTTTTAAAACACTGAAAATATGACAAACTCATTGTAGAAAATTCAAGCAATATAGAAAAGTATAAAAAAATGGAGTAAAATTCTTGTAAAATCCCCTTGTATTGATTAGGACCATTTCTTCTACAGGAGACAAAACCCACCTCAAACTGGCTTAAGCATGCGGGGATCATTGGTTCATGGGACTGAGGAGTCAGGGGTGGGACTGGCTTCCAATGATGCCCTCTGGACCTGATCTCTCTCTCTCTCTTCCTCTCTCTCTCTTCCTTTCTCTCTCTCTCTCTCTCTCTCTCTCTCTCTCTCTCACACACACACACACACACACACACACACACACACACACACACACACTTGCTCTCCCGCATTCCTTAGCTCTCCTCCAAGCTGGCTCTGTGCACAGGCTTCCCCTCTGTGGTTCCAAGGTGGCGATGGCTATCCCAGGTCTCAGATCTCCGAGCTTTGGGTCCAGCGGGGAAGGCAGACTGTCTGTGGAAGGTTGTCTTTGCCATAGAGACCACAATATCTCACATCTCACAAGCTCTTCAGCAATGTGGCCTTGTACTTACCCATCAAAAGGTGGAGTCTAATTCCCCTCCCTTTGGATCGGAGATGGCTTTAGTGACTCATTCGTAAACAATAGAACGTGGCGGAAGTGATGCCGGCATGGTGTCGGAAGCAGCTTTGTAGTTTTTGCCTCCACCTCTTGACATACTTTCCAGATTCTTCCCTCTTGAAGACACTCCCCCTCGTGCCAGAAGGCCAAGCCACAGTAGGTGCTCCAGTTGATAGTTCTAGCGAAGCCCGGCTTTCAAGTCATCCTGGGTGTCAGATGTGTGAGTGAAGACCTCTCCAGACGATTCCAGACCCCCGCTGTTCATGTCATCTACAGCTTCTCAGGTAGGGCCCCAGACTTCACAGAGCAGAGGTAAGCCAGCTGGGTTCTCTCCAAATTCCTGATACCAGAATCTGCTATAAAGTGGTGATTATTTTATACCAATACATTTTGGGAGGCTCTGTTATGCAACACGGTCTTCCTCAGGAACTCCAGAACAATCCACATTGGTTCGCGTCCCCATGGTCAATCCCCTACAGCAGCGGTCGTCAACCTTTCGAACCTCACAGACCACCAGTGGTCTGCAGACCACCGGCTGGCGACCGCTGCTCCAAAGGTTTCCTTAAACCGGCAATCGCCAACCTTTCAGACCTCATGGACCACCGGTTGGCGACAGCTGCCCTAAAGCATATACAAGGGACAAAGCCAGTCATGCTGACCGTAGGCTGAGTCAACTCCACTAGAATGAGAAGAGGGGGTGAGTGGCAAGCTCAGAGGGTCACACTGCACTGGTGACCCAAAGAAAGCACAAATCACAGAACCCACTATTCCTTCCACTCAGAAATTGATGGATCACCTTCCAGACACCTTCTTGGGCCCATGTACAAACAAAGGTATACAATTCAACACAGATAAAGCATGCTCTACATGATATTTTGTAACTTTTAAAAATTTAATGGATCCTGGAGTTCTTTTGATGCCGGTGGACACAGACGTGCATCATCTGTTTTAATGGCTGTGTAAGATTCCATTATATGAATGAACACATTGATGTAATCGGTTCTCCATCACTGGGTCATTAAGTCATTTCCTTTTTCTTTCTTTTTTTTGCTATTATTAATAGTGCTGAGATAAACATCACTGCACATACACCCTTGGGCACATCTTCCGGTGTTTCCTTGGGATAAATTCCAAGAAGCAGAATTGCAGATTCTAAGGTTATGCACATTTTTAAGGTTTGCCAAGGGTTTCTAAATGCCTTCCAGAAATGTACGTCCTTACGCTCCTACTGTCCCATCAACAGGGCACGAGGGTGGCCATCTCTCCATGCCCGCACTGGAAATTTTGCCAATTGGAAAAGTGAAAAAAAAAAGATCCCTTGTTGCTGCTTTAATTTGAATTTCTTTGATTACTAGTGAGGTCGAGCACCTTTGCATATACATATTGACTATTTCTATTTCTCCTTTTGTAATATTGCCTGTTCAAGTCCTTTGACCAATGCCAATGTTTTTATTGCAGCGTTCATATATTTTATTATTGACTTATAAAACCTCTTGGTATATTACTGAGTTAACTCTTTGATGGTCACATGTCTACAAACATTTGCTGTTTGTCCTTTAAGTTTGTATAGAGTGGCCACTCAAACAAGGCAGAGTATATGCCTCAGAAGCAGCAGGAACTTGGCCAGAGTTCACTTGAACCACTCCTGTCAGAGGGGACCACCTGCCTAAAGAAGAGTCCAGGGCTAAGGAACGCAAGGGCCCACAGGATTGACCACCCTAGAAGGAGGCTCAAATTCATCCACTAGGAGGCAGGAGATGTCCCAGGAAGCCCAATGTTGCCAGTGTTTCCTCTGCCTCACTCCTCCCCTTATAAAAGCTTTCACTGCAGGCTCCATCCCAGCACAGGGCGACCAGGTAGGAGCATGGCCACGTTGGGGGCAGTGTCCAAGGCAGGAGGTCCTTAGAGTCCACCAAGTTTGGAGAGGCATTTATAAACAACTAGAGGAGTATGGAGGTGATTTAGCCCAGAGCAGGGAGGTAGGAAGGGGTCACTGAGAGAGTTAGGTCATTGGCAAGGAAACAGGACTAAGTGTTCAGCCTGAAGGGTAAGGCAAAGGGCCTGCAGTGGATGCTCTGCCCAAATCCTCTTTGCTGCTGTGTCAGCGGCTAATGGCTCTCAGCTGCCCCGTCTCTGGAGAATGTCCCTTGGTAAATGGGAGCTGCCACCCTGAGAGGTTCCACACACCTAGGCAGCCCCCAACCAATGAGTGAGTGAAAGAGGGAAGGAGCGGGGAGCAAAAGGCTGGCTCCCTCCCTCGAGGAGGGACCACTCGGGTGCAGCTGATGCCCTGGGTGGAGTGAGGGAGTGAGGGGCACTTCCAGGCAGATCTCATTCTCAAACACAGTAGAAAGGCCCTCAGGGGAAGGTCCTGGGAGCTCCAGAGGGAGCACCTACTATCCTCTGGGTACCAGTGCTTCTAGCCAATCATCGCAGCTAATTCTCATAGGCACCAGAAGAAGAGGGATTAGCCTCCCCATTGTGCATTTGGGGAAACGGAGCCCCTTTGCCTTTAAGTGGCTTGTCTGAGACCAGCTGAGGGGTGCCAGAGCCAGGATTCCAGCACAGAAGGGTTAGGAGGCAAAGGTTCCTGTTTTCTTGGCCCATCTGGGGCCTGGGCAAGTGGCCCCTCTGCAATGGCCCCTGAGGAGGCGCCTGCCTGTATCCCATAGCCTCCTGGGAGCCCAGGCCTGATGTGTGACATCTGGAATGGGCCTTGAGCCAACCAGACTGAGCCCACGAAGCAGTCCCAGCTCAGCTGCCAGAGGAGAGAGGAAGAGAAGAGCAGGGTCCACAGGGACTCAGGAAAGTTCCTGATCCCCTGGGACCCCAATTTGTCCTCGGCACCAGCTCCGCTCTCCCTGGAGAGGTGGGTCTTGGAGAGGGACTGGGAAGGGTGTGTCTATCGAGGGAAAACATCACAGGGCCCTCCCTCTGGATTCCCCAGTCGGCAGGGTTAAACAGAAAGCAAGCACAGAGCACGGAGGTGTACGGATCTGATTTGGCTCTGAGTTTCCTCTCTGTGTGTCCACAGGCCCGTCACGTGATCTCTGAACCTCAGTTCTTCATATGAAAAATGGGAATGCTGTCCACCTCCCGGCATCCTTGTGAGGAATGAATGAGGAAAAGCATGTGAAAATGCCTAGCACCCTGCCTGGCACACAGCAGGTACTCAATAAATGTTAGTTCTCACTCTCCACTTGACATTCTCATTTGACAACAAAATCTCATCTAGCCCACTGATATGACTAAATTATAAATAATATCTAATGTTCATTGAATGCTAACTATGTGCCAGGCATTGTTCTGAATGCTTTATGTCTGTTACCTCATTTAATCCTCAAAGAATCTTGTGAAGCAGATACTATTATCCCCATTTGACAGATGAAAAAACAGAAAACAGATGTTAAGCAACATGCCCAAAGCCATACAGCTCCTAAGTGGCAGAGCCAGGATTTGAGTCCAGCAACAGCTTGGCTCTGGAGCCTGCACTGTGAGCATTCCCCTCTGCCCGCCCCCCGCCCCAGCCCACGTCCATGTCCACGGTGGGCCACTAAGGGTCCAGAGTGGACTAAATGAGATACATCTTGAGGTGCTCATAGTCCAGGGCAGGAGATAAAATGCACAGAAACACAAGTAAGAAGGTGGTCAATGTCACATGAGGAAAACTGAGTTGCAGGTTGAAAAGAGGGAAAGATCAAAGCTGGAGACTGAGGAGAGGACTCTCCAGGTAAAGGAACAGCAAGGAAAAGGGGTGGGTGGGAAGCCTGTGGGGTCACAGGCGCATGAAGGAAGTTCTGTGGTCAAGTTTAGAAGGGTAAACTGGGTCCAAATGACAAAAGTCTGCTTGGGGGTTTGGGCCCTGCACTGGAGGTAAGGGGAAGGTTGAAGGATTCTCTGAGAGGACACAAGCAGGTTTGTGCTATATAAACCGGGGACTGGATGGGGCTGGGGACAGAAGGCCAGTGGAGAGACAGGTGTAAGGGTCGGGATATGTGCTGATGAGGGTCTGAACTAAGGTGGGGGGGAGACAATGGGATGAGATGTCCCATGTGGGGAGGAGGGAGTGGACTGCAGCTGGTACCTCCTAACTCAGCCAGCTCCACTGCCTGGATGGTCGGCCTGGCTTTGGCCACCTGTTCCCCCCAACCCAGTTATGTGGGCTGCAGGGATCATTAACCCAAGTCATGAACTCACTCTCCCTTTCAACACATCTGGACGGATAGAGGTCCCTCCTCCACCTTTGCTGGCAGGAAGAAACTGGGCCTCCAGCACGACTGAGCATTTCCCCCTGCAAGAGTGTCAGAGACACACCTCCACCGACACTACACTACACGATACTGCCCACTAGCACCAAGCACATTCCCCTCTACACAATCACAGGGTGTCACAGTAGGAACACTCCACTAGGAGTCACGAGGCCCGGGTGCAGGGCCACCCCTGCTGCTCATGAGCTCTGTGGCCCTCAGCAACTCACTTATGCTCTCGGAGCTTCAAGTTCCTCATCTGTGAAATGGAGATAAAAAGCCTGCCTTCCAGGATTGCTTTGTGGACTGAGATAGAGCATGCACATGAACATCTTCTATAAATTTCTGAAGGGCGGCGTAAACATTGAATTTTGTGCACATTTTTGTTCACCCCACCAATCTCTGTTGAGCTCTGACTCTTTCCCTGGTATCAGGGAGCAAACACACCTTTGTGCTTCCACATTCATGATCCTCTTCCAACCCTGGCTCACCTTGTGGTGGGAAAGAACTTTGCTTGGAACACAAGCTACGTCCACATCCTGTGCATGACAAATGGGAAAATGGCTTAAATTAAAGGAGGAAAGATATTATCAGGACTAACTTCCCAAAGCAGGAGACTGGTTGGTTCCTGGAAATCTTCCCAGAAGAAAAGAATCAATTAAGTACTTTGCCCAGAATAGACACCAAATAAATTGCTGAGTGGAATTGACTCTGTCATAGTTGCCGGGAGATGGGAAAATGGATCAGATAGGTTCTTAAGTCCCCTCCCCAATCTGACTTTCTATGCCATATGTACACGTTTGCATGTCTGGTGCACGGGTGGGAGTCTAGGGCTGGTGCTCAGCAAATCTGCCTCAAACCAGCTGTGTGACCATGGGAATATCTCATGCCCTCTCGGAGCCTCTATTTCCGAATACCAACCTGAATGAGAAACGTAATGAGCCTCCTAGGATAGTGTCCACATTTACCATTCCACAGTGATTGTTGAATAAGTGAGTGAGTGAATCACTGTCACTCAGTAAAGTGTATGGTTCATGCTTGCTCCTCTTTCCTCTCGGGAACTGAGTCTGCCCAATGCCAAATGTCTCCCTCCAGGTTCCCGTTGGTCCTGGTTTCTGTGATCTGCCTCCATGCCCGAGGCCCGGGCCAGGTGGAGGGCAGCTGGAGGATTTGGGGTCTGCCTCTTCACACCCAGCAGCTCAGCTGCCCTCCCGTTTCAGGGCATGGGCAGCAGGTATGCGCTGCTGTTCCCACGGGGCTGCCTGGCTTAGCCTGAGGCTCCCTTTGCTGGGAGAGTAGCCTGGGCTGCAGCCCTGCGCTGACCTGCTCTTAACCCCTAGGAAAGTTACACAAACTCCTCCACGCTCCGCTGGGAGCCGGGTCGCACAAGGTGGGGGCAGGAACAATACTTCCCCTTGTGCCCTCAGCCTATTCCACATCAGCACACAGGGAGGAGGGGCACAGGAGGCAAGTGGAGGGGGCAGCCCGGCTCGGGTTTCAACCATGCCTGGAAATTGGATCTTCCTCCCTGGCCAGAGCTCCCTGGAGCATGAAGGGGGGCTGGAACCCAGGTCTCAGCAGGAGCCTGCTTTGTCCTCCCCACATCTCCCACCACGACCAGCCCTGTGCTTCTACTGTAGAGCAGATCTGCAGAACTCCTTATGGCTGTGCCTCCCTTTAGCAAATGAACCCTGGTTCTGTGATGTATCTACACGGAGATGGCAGGGAGGGAAGGGGCTGCTTTGGGAATCAGAAAGCTTGAATACGGTTCTGTGTTCCCAAGAAAGATACCAAAGGTTGGACTAACCAAGGGCTTAGAATGCAGGATATGGAGCCAGACTACCTAGTTTCAAAATCCAGCCCACTATTTACCAGCTGGCGATCTTGGACCAGGTACCTGCCACTCTGACACGTCTGCTGTCATGGTACCTGCCTCCTTGGGTCATTGTGGGGAATAAATGAGTTCTTACACACAACACACTTAGTGCTCAACAAATGCCAGCTCCACACAGGGTTAGTGGGAAGTGAACGCACAGTGCAGTACTCCCTTAACTTCCCAGGGAAGAGCAAATTGTTCTAATTGTCTAACACTGAATAGAACTACTTAAAATACATGAAACTAGCTGTCAAAACTGTGAAACATAATCACAGTTTTGATTGCTCTGTGGCAGTGTAAAAATTGGAAATTTTTCATCAGGCGAGAAAAGGAAAACAAAGAATAACTACAGTCAACCCCATTACCCACCCACCCCCATTTGTGTTCTGCATGCCCACCTGAATTAGTTCGCTCATGTTGACACATGCATAGTTTTGCATCACTTGCAACACACATTTCTTTTTCTTCTTCAATCGTGTTATATTTAGACCATAGTTGGTAATGGCAGATGGTTGAAAACAATGTCAAAACAAACGTCCCTCCTCTTCTCCCAGACAATGTCACAGCTATGTTTCTCTATAGCCTCCATCTCTGTGCCCTTCTTTCAATGACATCCTTTTTGCCCTGTGACCCCCCCACTCCTCTCTTTCTTGGTTCATAATTCCTGGAAAAGAACTAAACAGGAACCATCAGTATCCCAGAGTGGGAAAAATGATCATGACTTGGAAGAGACATTTCAGGACCACGGACAGCACACCCTTGCCTGCTTGTCCTAACGCTCAAGCATTTTAGTCATGTTATGACTACAGTACCTCCCAAGACACATTTCCTCTTCTGTAGAAGGGGGAGGAGCAGGAGGCTGAGAGGACAGGACCACCTCTAAGGCCTCTTATAGCTTTGTGATTCTAGGATTATCCTTTGATATCATGTTTGACTTTTCTTATCTTTCTCTCTTTCTCCCTCCTTTCTTCCTTTTTACTTATAAAAATATATATTTTCTTATTGATTTCAGAGAGGAAGGAAGAGGGAGAAACATCAATGATGAGACAGAATCATTGATCGGCTGCCTCCTGCATGCCCCCCGCCCTCCACTGGGGATCAAGCCCACAACTTGGGCATGTGCCCTGACCGGGAATCGAACCAGGAGGTTCATAGGTCGATGCTCAACCACTGAGCCATGCTGGACAGGCCCTTTTTACTTTTTCCATAGGGACCTTCCATCATTTTTTATTTATTTTTTTAGATATATTGTTATTGCTTTCAGAAAGGGAAAGGGAGAGAGGGACAGAAACATCAATGATGAGAGAGAATCATTGATCAGCTGCCTCCTGCACGACCCCTACTGAGAACTGAGCCCACAACTTGGGCATGTGCCCTTGACCGGAATCGAACCTGGGACCCCTCAGTCCACAGGTCGACACTCTATCCACTGAGCCAAACTGGCTAGGGCGGGACCTTCCATCATTTTAATGGATGTATAGCCACCACCCGGGTAGGAGGTGGGGCCAAAGGACGGAGCTCCTCATGACATAGCAGCAAGCTGGCCCTCAGAAACCCTCAGAAGTCAGTACTGGGGAATCACCTAGAGACATTGTGTTAGTTCTGGCTGAGCTGCGACCGAGAAACCAAGATGGCGGCATAAGTAAACACCTAAACTGCTGCCTTGCACAACAATTTCAAAACTACAACTAAAAGACAAAACGGACATCATCCAGAACCACAGGAAGGCTGGCTGAGTGGAAATTCTACAACTAGAAGGAACGAGAAAAGCACACTGAGACTCAGAGGAGCTGCAGGAGGCAGAGGTACTGAGACGCACACACAGAGAGGACTGGCAACTGAGTGCACGGCTGGCTTTCTCAAGCAGGAGGGAGACAAAAGCTCCCGACTACGCTGAACTCCAGTTCCGGGCGAGACTCTGGGGACCCAGACTCATTCGGGAAGAAACTGGACTGTCTGGCAGTGGGCGGAACTCAAAGGCGGTTTTCTCTCAGAGGTGCTTGCAGCGATTACCACGGGACACTGAGACACAGGGGCCTATTAGGGCAGGGTTGACAGGAAACCAATGCTGTCTGCTCCACGCTGAGACTCCGCCCCATTCAAGTTGAGCACAGAGGCTTTTGCCAAGTCTTCTCCCATAAGGGTGTCTCCAGCACAGAAGTTCTCCCAGCATAGACACAGCTGATCCTCACAGCCAACTGGCCTGGAGGTCAATTCCTCCCAGTGATACCAACAACAATCAAGGCTTAACTACAACAAGACTGTACTCACAGCCCACAAAGGGGTGCACCAAGAGTGTCCACCTCAGGTAACTGGGGAGGCTGAGCCACTGGGCCCTATAGGACACCTAGCACACAAAGCCACTCTATCAACTCAGGGAAGCAGCCAAAATGCGAAGACAAAGAAACAGATCACAAATGAAAGAAATGGAGGAAAGCAAATGACTGGATATAGAGTTCAAAACCACGGCTATAAAGTTTTTCAAGAATTTTCTAGAAAAGGCCGATAAATTTAGCGAGACCCTTGAGGATATGAAAAAGGACCAACTAGAAATTAAGCATACACTGACTGAAATAAAAAATATTATACAGAGATCCAACAGCAGACTAGAGGATCTCAAGAATCAAGTCAAAGAAGCAAAAACACTCAACCGGAAAAGCAAAAAGAAAAAAGAATCCAAAAATATGAAGATAGTGTAAGGAGCCTCTGGGACAACCTCAAGCTTAACAACATCAGAATTATGGGGGTGCCAGAAGAAGAGAGAGAGCAAGATACTGAAAACCTATTTGAAGAAATAATGACAGAAAACTTCTCCCACCTGGTGAAAGAAATAGACTTACAAGTCCAGGAAGCACAGAGAACCCCAAACAAGAGGAATCCAAAGAGGACCACACCAAGACACATCATAATTAAAATGCCAAGAGCAAAAGACAAAGAGAGAATATTAAAAGCAGCAAGAGAAAAACAGTTAGTTACCTACAAGGGAGCACTCATACAACTGTCAGCTGATTTCTCAACAGAAACTATGCAGGCCAGACAGGAGTGGCAAGAAATATTCAAAGTGATGAATAGCAAGAACCTACAACCAAGATTACTCTATCCAGCAAAGCTATCATTCAGAATTGAAGGGCAGATAAAGAGCTTCACAGATAAGAAAAAGCTAAAGGAGTTCATCACCACCAAACCAGTATTATATGAAATGCTGAAAGGTATTCTTTAAGAAGAGGAAGAAGGAGAAAAAGGTAAAGATAAAAATTATGAACAACAAATACATATATATCTACACGTGAACCTAAAAATTAAGTGAATTAAAAATATGATGAACAGAATAAACTGGTGAATATAATAGAATCAGGGGCATAGAAAGGGAGTGGACTTACAAGTCTTGGGGGGAAAAGGGTGTGGGGGGTACGGGAAGAGACTGGACAAAAATCGTACACCTATGGATGAGGACTGGGGGAGGGGGTAAGGGCAAAGGGTGGGGTGGGAACCGGGTGGAGGGTAGCTATGGGGGAAAAAAGAGGAACAATTGTAATAAACTGAACAATAAAGATTTATTAAATTAAAAAAAATAAAAAATAAAAGCAAAACAAAACAACAACAACAACAACAAAAAGGCTGAGCTACAATAACAAGAGACCACTGGCCTAAAGAAGAGAAAGGTTTACCTCACTGTCAGGTAACAGGCTGAGTAGGAGGGCTGTGCTGCTCCACACAGCCAGACAAGACCCTCTCTCCATCAGGTTTTCCCCCAGCCCTTGGTGCTGCCCTTGTCGGAGTACATCAGTAGTATTTTAAGGGCCTATAAGCAGCAATGCATCACTTCAGCTCCCATTCCATGAGTAAGGACTTTGTCACATGACCACACCAAGCTACAAGGGGGCTGGAGGATTTGGTGCCTAGCTGGGCAACCATGTGCCAAGCTACCACCTCACTGATTTGAAAGGAGAAGAGAATGGACTTTGATTCAACTTTATCCTCTATTTAATGGTTGAGATAGAGCTCTGGAAATGGGAAATTTTGTTCAGAGAAAGGGAAAGGAATTTATTGAGTCAGACACCATGCTCCATGCTTTCCTCTACACTTAAAATGTCTTGGGGTCTCATCTCCCCAAATGCCCAGTTACTTCCAGTTACTATCTTTGCTCGTGCTGTTTCCCCCACCTGGAATTCCCTTGTCTCTTGGATAAGTTGATTCAACCTTTTCTTCAAGCTCAAGAACTCCCTCCTTGATTTTAGGATTTCAGAGCCAGGAGCCTCAGAAAGTACTTAGGTCAATGCCTCATTTTATAAGTGAGAAAACTGAGGCCAGGGAAGGAACGACACTTGTCACACAGTAAAGTATCCACATAGTTGTACAGTCCATAGCGAGGGCTCAGAACTCCAAGTCCAGTGCTCCTTCTTCTACACAATCCTCAAAATCCTTGCCTGCCACCCCCACCCCGCCCCCCACAAGGCTTCTACTTTGCCTCACATCATGACTTTGGACAAATCTCTCAGTCTCTATACTTACCAGATTCTTAAACTGTGGATTGAAGAGGTCAGGTCAGGTTATCCCTAAGGTTCTATTAGGACACAGACCCAGTGTTTTAATGGTGGGTCCTGCCCAGACTTTCAGATCCTGACCCTCCCAATGATGCTTAGACATCCCCCAGACAAAGCTGTACGGGCCCCTCTTCATCTCCTCATGTGGAGGAATTCACAGGAGAACCAACAAAGGGGCTCCTTTCTTTCCCCGTCTTGGGGGACCAGGCATGGGGCTGAGCACTTTACATATTGCATCTCATTTCATCATTAAAAACTCCCTGGAGAGTTAATATTATTCTCGCCAATTTTTATATGAAGAAATCGAGGCTCTGAAAGGTTAATGGCTCTCGCTATGACCCTGGGATCCCCAAGGTGTAAAGGCAGGACGCGGGGAGGGGGGAGTTTCAGGGAATTTGGGGTTGATGCAATAAAGAGCTTCCTTATTAGAGTTACCTCTAAAGAAATGGGCTGCCTTAGAAGGGAGGGATTTCCTGTTCTGTGGAGGGTGAAAGATCAAAGGATTTTCGCATCAGATGGGTAAAGCAGGGCCAGAGAGGTCGACTCTATTTAGTAGTTTCCAAAGATTATTTCAGGAGATACACTAACTAGCATTAAATAATTTCTTACACAGAGAAGAGAAGTCACCCCTTCAATTCTTTTTCAAACTTTCTGATTTTGACCAGGAGAAGGTCTTGGTTTGGAGCTAGCACTGCTTGCACCGCTCCGCCACTTGCTAGTCCCTTGTTACCAGGAAAGATGAAGCCTCGGGCTCAGGGCTCTGGCGCTGGTGGCAGAACTCGCTAGAATGCAGTAACACGGGGCTTTCTGTTTTGTTTATTCTTATGGTTACCTTCTTTCATGGCAAATGATTCTGGTTGCCCCATGATGGCCATGATGTGATGTTTCATTTGAAAATGAATACATTTCAAGAGAATTAAAAGAAAAGCCACAGACTGGGAGAGAATATCTGCAAAACATACATCTGATAAAGGGCTTGTATCCAAAATATACAAAGAACTCTGAAAATCAACAATAAGAAAATAAACAACTCAAAAAGTAGGTAAAAGATGTGAGCAGGCATCTCATAAGAGAAGATATACAGATGGCAACTAAGTGTATGAAAAGATGCTCTACATCAAATGTCATTAAGGGACTGCAAGTTTAAATAACAATGAGATGCCATTAACTACCTATGAGAATGACTAATATCCAAAATACCAGTAATACTAAATTTGGAGCAACAGGAAGTCACATTCATTGCTGGTAGGAATACAAAATGGTACAGCCACTTTGGAATACAGTTTGGCAGTTTCATACAAAACTAAACATCCTGACCCAGCAATCACACGCCTTGGTATTAACCCAAATGAGTTGGAAACATGTCCATGCAAACAAAAAATGCACATACATGTTTATAGCTGCTTTATTCACAATTGCCAAAACCTGGAAGCAACCAGATGTCTTTCAAAAGGTGACTGGATAAACAAACCGGTGCATCCAGACAATGGCATATTGTTCAACATTAAAAAGAAATGAACTAGGAAGCCAGGAAAAGACACAAAGGCATGGAGCAAACTTAAATGCGTATTGTTAAGTGAAAGAAGCCAGTCTAAAGGCTAAACACAACATGATTCCAACTCCACGACATTTTGGAAGAGGCAAAAACTATACAGACAGTGAAAAGATCAGTGAGTGCCAGGGGTTGGGGGGGAGGGAGGGATAAGCAGGTAGAGCGGAAAGGATTTTTAGGGCAGTGAAACTATTCTTTTTTAAAAAATATATATATTTTATTGATTTTTTACAGAGAGGAAGGGAGATGGATAGAGAGTTAGAAACATCAATGAGAGAGAAACATCAATCAGCTGCCTCCTGCACACCTCCTACTGGGGATGTGCCCGCAACCAAGGTACATGCCCTTGACTGGAATCGAACCTGGGACCTTTCAGTCTGCAGGCTGACACTCTATCCACTGAGCCAAACCAGTTAGGGCTGAAACTATTCTGTGTAATACTGTAAAAGGTGAACACATGAAGTGATGCATCTGTCAAAAGCCATAGGCCTGCACAACACAAAGGGTGAACCCTAATATAAATTATGAACAATTCATAACAGTGTATCAACACTGGTTCATCAATTGTAACATGCCCCACAGCAATGCAAAATGTTAATAATAGGGGAGATGGTGGGCAGAGGGAGATTGGGTGTATGGGAACTCTGTACTTTGTGCTCAATTTTTCCGTAAACTTGAAAGTTCTCTAAAAAAATAAAGTCTATTATTCTAAAAATAAATGAATGTATTTAAGTTTAAGAGGTCCGTCCATTAGCAATTTCATTTTTAGAAATAGAGATGAGCGCATACTCTTCAGAGCAGCACTGTTGGTAATAGTTAGAAGTCCAGTATAAGAGAGGATAAGTTAATTGTGGTATATCCACACCAGAAAACATTATACAGCAACGATAAAATGCAAACTGCTATTAAATGAAACATGAAAGAATCTCAAAAACAAAGAAACCAGCAAGAAATCAAATACCGAAGTCTATCCCATGTGATTCCATTTTTTATAAGGTTTTTAAAAGTGCAAAACCGACCCACTGTGTTAGGAATCAGGAAAGCTGTCCCTGGTGAAGGGGGCTTGAGACTGCAAGGGGCTCCGTGGGGGTTTGGGGGATTCTGGTAGTGTTTCATTTCTCACTCTGGGTGCTGATTACACAGGTGTGTTCACTTGTACGTTGTGTACTTTTCTGTATGTGCACTCAAATTTTACACAAAAGTGGGTCCATTACCAATATTGCATGTGAACAGTGATAGATGGCAAAACCCCATCACACAGCACGTTCCCCCCAGGGGTACGCCCAACGGAAATGTGCTCACGGGTCCACCAAAAGGCACACACAGGACTGTTCCCAGCAACACTGTTTTTAACAGCCCCAAACCAGAAAAAACCTCCCAGGTCTGTCAGTAGGACACTGGATAAATAAATGGCAGGTGTATTCATACTATCACATAAAAAGGACAAACCTGTTGCTTCTTCCAATAACACAAATGGAGCTCGCAGATAAAATGCTGCATGAAGGAAGCAAGACAAAGAAGAGGACCTAGTGGGTGAGTCCATTTACATGAAGTTCAAAAGCAGACAAAACTGGTCTCTAGTTACTTTAGGGGGTACTGACTGACTGGGAGAGGGCAAGAGGGATCCCACATTGTGATGGAGTGAATACACACGTGAAAATTGATGAAGATGCACAAGTAAGACAGTGTGCACTTTAAGTCTAAAAATACAGGGGGAACTCAGAAATGGCCACCGTTAGGAAAGTAGAAAGCAAATAACTAAAGTTTGGGAAATAGTGGACAAGTTATTTGAGGGGCTGTCATGAGAGTGGGACCCTCTCACTGCAGACCCTCCCCAAGGCCTAAGGTCAGCGGGTGACCTGCCCCTTATCTGCCTGGCGATCAGTGGAGACACCGGGTTTAGGGGGTCAGACGCCAGTTGTCCCCACTCTGTCCCCAGGGCCTGCTCTGAGCCCTGCAACCCGAGGCCCCGGGATCACGAGGGCAGATTCCTGGCTGAGCCTTTACAAACAAACGGGAGGGCTGTGAGGGTGCACATGCTGCCCGCCCTCCCTGATCACCTCAAGGCGTGGGGACTCTCCTGGAATGTCCTGCACCCCCCCCCCAGCCTATCCCTATCTCGGACCCAAGCACCACTGGACATCTTCCCAGGGGCTCGGCCCCCGGCATCATTTTCATCCTCTTGGTCCTCACTAGCTTTTCTACAGACTCACGTGAGGACAGGTCATGCACACCCTTCACCTCTCCTCACATCCTTTCCACTTCTGCAGGATGTGGGAACGGAGGACTCAGGACAGAAGCACAGACCAGCCCCAGCCAATGCTGGGCTCTTTTTTTGCAACAGTTACCCACCTGCTGCCCAAGCACCTCCAGTAATAGGGAGCTCACCTCTGACCGCTAGAAGGTGCAGTGGTGTGTACCACGGTTTGTAAAAAAAAAAAATAAATAAATAATCTAACCTAATATACTGTTGTCCTTCAGTATTTGGAGGTGAGGGGGGAGGGATTGGGTCCAGGAAGCTTTGCAAATACCAAAATCTGGGGATGCTCTAGTCCAGGGGTGGGCAAACTTTTTGACTTGAGGGCCACAATGGGTTCTTAAATTGACCAGAGGGCCGGAACAAAAGCATAGATGGAGTGTTTGTGTGAACTAATATAAATTCAAAGTAAAGGAGGGAAGGGGAGAGCAAAAGAACCCTCCGCTCTTTCGGCTCCGTGGGCCGGATAGAATAGCCGAACGGGCCGGATCCGGCCCGCTGGCCGTAGTTTGCCCACGGCTGCGAGTCTAGTCCCTTTTATAGCCTATGTTTGATATAGGCTACAGCAGGGTCCGCCTACACATCACTTCATTCACGTGGATTCAGCATCGTGCTCAGCAGGTGGCAAATTCAAGCTTTTATTTTGGGAACTTTCTGAATTTTTTTTCTAAATATTTTCTATACACAGTTTGTTCTGTGGATGCGAAACCCATGGATACAGAGGGCCAACTGTATGTAAATATGTACATAAATAAATATATGCCTAATATGCATAAATAAACTCTCTCTGGAAGGCTATGCAATAAAACAGGAAATGATGGTTGCCTCCAAGGAGGGGAACTGGGGGTCGGGTGCAGGGAGAGGAGCAAGATTTACTCCCTAATCTCGCCCATTTGTACCTTTTGAATTTTGTACTTTGTGTGTGCATTACCTAGTAAAAGTGGGTAGAATAATCTTGAAAAAACAGTTCTAGTTCTTACACTCCTTGCTGGCACAGCTCAGGGGGGGCTGTACCCCACCCACCAACCCCCACACTGCCCGATGGAGATGTAAGGCTTTGGAAGCCAACGTCTGAGCTCCAAACCCCTCTGCCAGTCCTCATCCTGAGACTGGCAAACTGCTTACCTTCTCTGAACCAAGGTTTCCTCGCCTATACAATGTTAAAGTAGCAATGCCTGCCCGGCTGAGTTACTATGAGGATTAAGGCAATGTCTGGCTCAGCATAGGTGCTTGATAAAGTCTGTTATTATTCATCTTGTCCCCTGTTTTACCTGTACCTTTCAATTACATGGTATTTTCCTATTTAACTCTCATGACAACGTTGGTGTGCTTAACCCCATTTTACAGATGAGAAATCAAGGTTCAGTGACTTGCCCAAGATCCAAGCCCAGAAACAGGACTCCTGATGTTTACGGTGCCCTTGGTTCCTCACCAGGCTGCCTCTGGGCCTTCGATCTTTTTTGTTTGTTGTTGTTAATCCTCACCCAGGGACATTTTTCCATTGATTAAATTTTACAGAGAGTGGAAAGGAGGGGGAGAGACAGAGAAAAACATGGATATGAGAGAGACTCATTGATTGGTTGTCTCCCAAATGTGACCTGACTGGGGCCAGGGCTTGAGCCTGCAATGGAAGTACAAGCCCTTGACTGGAATCGAACTCAGAACCCTTCAGTCTGCCGGTCAACGCTCTATCCACTGAGCCAAACTGGCGAGGTCTAGGCCCACAATCTTTGTTATGTCTTAAATTATTCTCTGAGGGTCTTAAAGATGACCCTGGCCCTCTCCCTTCCATTTTCACCTCCAACACTTAAGACACGTCTCTTTCCTGAGTGCTTATCCCGGAACTCTGGGCATTTTGAGAAGTGAGCATGGGAGAGAGAAGAACAGGGCTACCTCACAGCTCAACCTGGGCCAGGCTTGACCCCACAGAAAGCTGGGGTTCCTGACACTTGCTGGCAAGAGACCTGAAGGAGAGCAAACTTGATGGTCCCCGGGCCATATGAAGATGTCACCACGAGAGCCTGCACAGGGCAGCCGGCTGTAATTAAGACCTTAATTGGAGGGAGGGTAGTGTGGGCAGAGAAGGCAGTTCCTGGGTCGCAGGTCAGGCCCAGACACCGGAGGGCAGTGATTCCCTGGGACTCCCTTTGGCCATAGGAACCAGCAGGCAGGCTCGCCAGCCCCAGTGAGGGTATTTGGGGGGTTAGTCCACTCCAGCCCACCTCGCCCCTGAGCTCCAGCAGGCTCAGCTTACATCTCTCCTGCCAGCACCTGGCACAGACAGAGCCTGGCACATACTCGGCACCATTCAGTATTTTCCGAATGGATGAGCGGTACCCGACAGGCTCTCCCATCCATCCCCCAGCCTTTGTGCACTGCCGCCTCCATCTCACCCATTTCTGTGCACCCCAACCCTCCCGGTGTCTAGGAAGTCTGGCTGAAGTCTACCCTCCATCCTCCGTGCAGCAGCCTCGCCCTTGCTCCTGTGCAGGGAAATGAAGTGGCAGGCTAGGGGCGTGGGTGATGTTTATAAGAAGCCACAGCAGAGTTACTGCAGCTCCCGAGGTGGAGGAGAAAATCACCGCAGTAAATTTCCCCAACAGCGCCCGCCCGGCTCCTCCTCCCAGATCCCAGCCCCTTAGCTGGTGATTTACAAAGGGAGAGAGCAGGAGCCTCAGCCCCTCTGCAGAACGGGAGTGATGTCCTCACCCCAGGCTTGGGGCAGGGACCCCCGCCATCTACCAACACCCCCACCGCCCTGGCTCTTCTGCCTCCCAGCTAGTGCCCATCACCTTGCCCACGCCCCACACCCAGGCTCCCTGGGACCAGGAAGTATCATATCCCTAGAGGCTCATCCCATCACTACCCGCCCTGACTTTCAGGTTTCCATCTGTCCAATGAGATTACTGGGGGCTCACTCTGAAAAGGGAAGGGCCCCAGCCAGGGCCCCGCTAGAGCCAATGAGAAAACCACAGCATTATTTCTTTTTCCTTCATTCACTCATTCACCCACTCCAATCCCGGCCCAGATGGCACAGACGGGAAGCTGTGGGGCGTCTGGAGGGACTGGGGCTGGGCGGCATCCCACCGGGTGATAACAGGGACAAAGCACTAGACGTTGAGTCCAGAGGTCTGGATTCCAGTCCCTGCCCTGCCAAGAGCGCCCAGTGTGTCCTTGGGTAAGTGGCCCTTTCTGGATGTCAAGTCCTCCATCTGTCAAATGGGGACCTGGGCTGGATGGGGGTGGGGATGGGGAGCCTAAAGGGCCCCCCAACTCCTCCCACCTCACACCCTGGGATAGCACTCACTGATCTGGCTCCCCTAGCAGCCCCCTGCCCCCAGTCATGTTACACAGTCTCCTCCTACTCCCCAATTCTGGAGGAGGGCCCAGGGTGGGCTGCTGTCTTGGACCTGCTTATAAGGTAGGGGGTGAGCAGCTGCTGCTTATGTGTCCCCCTCATCCCCAGGGCTGTCACCAAGGCATAGGGCCCTCTCTCACCTCAGCCCAAGGACACAGGTTCTTAGAAGCCCCCACTCCACCCCCAGTAAAACATCTCCTTTCACTCCCTCTCAAAGTCACAGGAGGCTGCAGGCACCACGGGGAGCTTCTATCCACCCCCACCCAGGCAAGGCTGCAGCTCCAGCAGGGACCTGGCGCCAGGAGCTGCTGAGAGGGCCAGGGCGATGCATCTCTACCCACTCCCAGCACACGGACATTGGGTGGCCCCCCTATATCAGGGCCCAGGGTCAGAAAGCGGAGTGGGTGATAAAACGAGTGAGGTGAGGGGACAACCACTGCAGTTCCCATAAATGCTCAATGGGCTGAAAGCAGCCCGTCTGGCTGCTGGGCCATGGGCAGCACTTGGCCCCCATTCGTAGTAGTCTCATAGTCAGATAGCAATAATAGCCAAGTTTATTGAGCCAAGCCCTGGTCTAAGCACATTAACCATAACAGCTCATCTAACCATCACAGCAACCCTAAGAAGCTGTGCTACTATTACTCCCAATTTACAGAAAAGGAAATGAAGTTCAAAGGGACTGAACTGCTTGCCCAAGGTCAGGACCAGGGCCAGGTTCAAACCCCAGGGGTCTGCTCAGAAGCCTGAGCTCCACTCGCCACCCTGAGCCTAAGGGGCGGGGGGGAGGGGGCACCTCTGCTCTCTTCTTGTGGGAAACAGGCCCAGAGACAGAAAAAGTCCCCCAAAGTCACACAGCTAAGACAGAAGCGATCTTGTTGCTCAAACTGGGTCTCCCTGAGCTCCAGTCCCTATTCCGCCAAGCCCGGGAGCTCCAGGGCAGAGCAGCCCCGCGCTCCTCAGAAAACTCAAGGGCAGCCCTTCCCCTGCCCACCCTCAATCTCTACAAGGCACAGGAAAGCATGTCTCCGTGCGTTTGTGGCTGCTGTGTGACTATTGGCCAGTGGCCTGTAAGCTCTTCTCACAACGCGAATCCATGGCCCAGGTCACCAACAACCAAGTGTGTGCAGTCAGAGAAAGACAAACTAATACCATATAATTTCACTTACATGTAGAATCTAAAGAACAAAAACGAGCAAACAGAAATTGAAACGGACTCACAGATACAGAGAACAAGCTGATGGCTGCCAGAGGGGAGGGGAGCTGGGGAACTGGGTGACAAAGGTGAAAGGATTAAGAAGTACAGACTGGTAGTTACAAAATAGTCACGGGGATGTAACGTACAGCACAGGGAATATAGTCAATAATATTGTAATAATTATGTATGGTGCCAGGTGGGACTGGAAATATCTAGGGGAACGCTTGGTAAAGTACACGATTGTCTAACCACCATGCTGTGCACCTGAAACGAATACGAAACTGTAACTGGAAAATAAAAATTTTAAAACTGCAAATGCGTCATTTTTCTTTTTGTATCAGTGTTCTCAGGCACCAGTTTTGCTCACCTAGAACTCAGCTCAGCTGTTGGTGAGACGGTTTGCTGCGCAGAGACCTCACCTGGGGGCAGGGGACCACCCTCCCAGGGAGGTTTGCCTCAACACCAAAAAAAACGGGATCTAAACCCAGAGGAGTCAAGCTTAGAGTAGCTTTTTGCCTGCACGTGTTTTGTTTTTTCAAGGCCTCAATCCCCCAGGGCAGGGTGTGTGTTTCCATCAGACTGGGGGGTTCCCAGTGCAGAGCTATGTCTCCCACATCCGAGTGGGGTTCTCCCAAGAACTGCTTCCCCCACATCAGCTTGAGGGCTTTCCCAGGCCAGAGCTGTGACTCCCTCATCACATGGCTTATTTCCAAAGACAATGTGTCTCCCCATCAGACTAGCTATTCCCTGAGAATACCGCTGTCTCCCCCATCAGACTAAGTAGGGTCTGTATCCCCCTCCAGCCAGTCTCCATCCTGGGCGCGGCCAAATCTATACCATTTGTCACAGGACAGCTTCTCCCAGAATGACATTTTGGATGACAGAAGAACTCCCCCATCCCTCCCACCCCAATCCCAGGGAGCCAAGTCAGAGAGGCTGTAGTGAGGAGCCACTGGGGCTGTCCCCAACCAGCAGGGCCCTGCCAGGCCCACAGGCTCCTCTCCTGCCTGCCACCCCCACTGGGCAGCCCAGTGCCCCCTGACCCCATGGCCTTCCATCATGAGAGATCTATAACATTTACAATCCCAAAACAAAAGGCCCCGAGGGCCGAGGACAGAATTCATCTTCCCAGCTGACAAGCCCCGTTAATTAACGACTTGGAAATCGATGACGAGAAGGGACAGGCGGCAAATGACACCTCATCGTGGCCAGGAGGAGAGAGGAAATGTCCGGGGACTGGCGGACACGCACCACAGGGCTGGCCGGGCGCCTGGGAGAGCCACTGCACCCATCTGTCACTGTCACTTCAAACACAGTCGACTACCCCCCAACCCAGAAGTTCTCATTTCCCACTGAAGCAGACCCCCAAGAAAAGGGAAGGGAAAGTCATTATGGAGCACCTACTACGTGCCAGGCACTGTGCTGGATACTTTCATTCATGTGACTTCTTCTAGCAGCTGTAGGAGGTAGGTTTTATTATCCCCATTTTAGGGATGAGAAAATTAAGGGCTAGAGGAAAGTCAACCTAAGGGTGGGGCCATGTTTTAAAATGTGTTGTCGGTTGATGAAACCAGCTCTTAGACCTAAAGAGGCATCTTGATTAGAGAAAAGAGCTCTGGATTTGAGGGCAAAAGATCTAAAGCTGAGGCTTACCTCCAGCCCCACTCTCTGTGTAATATCAGACGAGTTACTTAATTTCTCGGAGCCTCCTTCCTCATCTGCCACAAAGGGAGAATAGCCCGCACCCTACTTACCAGATAGAGGGCTCCCTTACGAATGAGCTTAGGAAACAGGAAGGCCTACACCTGGGTAAGGAGTCAGACATTATTTTCTTATCACCAGGTCTGTTGATCACCCCCATCCAAGTCTAGGACATGACACGTATGGGATGAAATGGGATGAGGGTATGAGAGGGCTGAAGGGTGACTATCGACAGGAAACAGGCCCCCTTGTGCCTGCCTGTTAGAAGTTGAGCCTTTCCGTATAAAGGAAATAATAAATGTACTTAATGGTGTGAGGCTGTTGTGAACTTGAGACAAATTATGTAAGTAAAGGGCTTAGGATGGCCTGGCATATAGTAAGCACTCAATAAATGTTAGGAAGGGCTCATGTTCTCCTCTTCCTTCTCCCAAACAAGTGCTTGTTGAGACGTGGCGTAGTGGGAGAAAATAAAGTCGGTGGATCACCTATGTGATCCAGGGCTCCGTGCTGGGGGCCCCGCGGGAGGGGGCAAGGCTTCTACTCTTGGAGAAGACCTAAAACTTACCTTCTGCTGTGAGGAGCTCAATGCTGACACCAGGACAGAGCTCTCTGGGAGCCCAGAGCAGGATGTTGAGTTCTTCCCAGAGGAGGTGATGTCTGACCTGGGTTGGAAATATGAGTAGGAAGTTGTCATGGAGGGATGCAGAGAGGAGGGGGCTCAGGCCAGGGGAAGGGGTCCAGCCAGTGCTGGTACACAGTAGATACCTCCATGTCTTCCCTCCACCGAGCCCGGAGCTCAGCAGGGCCGCAGAGGTGTGTGGGGAACATGGGAGTGCCTTGTGGCTGCTGGAGGAATGAGGGCGGAGAGCCTGCCGGGGCTGGGGCCAAACACGAATGGGTCCAAATGCCATACCACACAAGTTTAGAGCCTCAGCTTCCTTATCTATAAAATAAGATTAGATGCCAAAGAAGATATACATATGGCAAGTAACCACACAAAAAGATGCTCAACATCATTTGTCATTAGGGAAATGGAGATAAAATTTCATTTCCTACAATGGCTCTGATAAACACACACATACATACACACACACACACACACACACAGAAAATAAACGTTGTTGAGGATGTGGAGAAATTGCTAACCTGTGCATTACTGGTGGGAATGTAAAATGATGTAATCACTGTGGAAAACAGTGAGGGTCCTCAAACAATTAAAGATAAAATTACCATATTACCCAGCAATTCCACTCCTAGCTACATATCCAAAAGAACTGAAAAAGGGACTCAGATGCTTACCTGCCAACGTTCATAGCAGCATTATTCACAATAGCCAAAAAGGTGGAAACAACTCAAGATCCATCAACAGATGAATGGATACGCAAAATGTGGTATGTGAATACAATGGAGTATTATTCAGCCACAGAAAGGATGAAGTTATGATACGTGCTACAACATGGATGAACCTTGAAGACATTATGCTAAGTGAAAGGAATCAGACACAAAAGGAAAACGACTGTATGATTCCACTTAGATGAAATATCTAAAATTGGCAAATTCACAGGGACAGAAAGTAGGTTAGAGGTAACCAGGGGCCAAGAGAGTGGGAAATGGGTAGTTGATGCTTCATGAGTATAGAGTGTCTATTTGGGGTGATGAAAGGTTTTGGAAATAGTGGTGATGGTTGTACAACCTGGTGAATGTAACTAATGCCACTGAAGTGTGCACTTAGAAAATGACACACTGTATGTTATATATATTTCACCACAATTAAAAAATTTTTTTAATTCAACAGGTAAAGTAGTGGGGGCCAAGAACTTGTTTGGCAAAAATTCTGCTTTAGCTGCCTCCTTGGGACTGCCCTGGGGCCAGGGAAACCCTGCACTGCCCGTCCTTCTGAAGTGAGGGTGGGAAAATGAATTGCACCCCCACTGCTGCTTCTTTCCAGCTGCCCCAACCCCGCTCCTCCCCCAGCCCAAGGCATGGAGGGAAGTTGGCCAGGACTGGACCAGCCTGGGCCTCCTCAGCCCAGATGGTTTCCTATCCTCCTCTCCCTTCCTCCTCTCTGCCCACTCCCAGCGCCTTAAAGAAGAGGCCTTTCCAGAATATGTCATCTCACCAGAGCTATAAATGTCAACTTTAAATTCATACTTTGTACCACCTTTGATTTCAAAGAGGATTACACCTCAGTGGTGAAAGGCGGACACAGCACAGGCCTGTGCAGGCCTCCTGGGCCTCTGCGGCCCCGAAGCATTGTTAACTCCTTCCAATTCATTAGGTCTAATCCTAGTGGCACTGAGTAAGGGGCTCTGGGCTGCACCTGGCACTCAGGACCATATGTGCCCATTGTCTCTCTTATCCGCTAATCCAGCAGCCGTCGTGGGCACCAGCCCACTGGGAAGGGGCTGTGGCCACCCGCTCTGGGCAGGAGGGATTCCTGATCCTGGGGGATGGGTAGTCAAGGTCTGGTTCAGCTCCCAAACCCCCACAAATCCTATGTGGATGGGGCACAAGGAGGAAGAGGGGGAGTCCTAGGAGAAGTGGAATGACAGACATCAATCTGCTATGCTTCTCTCCCCAATATACAGTCACATACATAATACACCCAATATGAATGCACATGCACTTCTACACTCACTCTGTCACACACCTGCACATGATTTCATGCAACATGTCCACTTTCTCACAACACCCAGCAGCCAGCAGTACACCTGTGCACCTGCACACTCATGCACTCAGACACAACCACACCTGTACACAACCTGTACACTCTATACTCACAACCATCGACATGCTCACCACAGCCAACACCCAGCAGTATACCTGTGCACCTGCTGCTCTCACATACACACCTCATACATTTAGACACATCCACACCCACACTCATGTATACACATCCACACACATACATCCATACACTCACATATACCTGGTGTACTAGGCAGATTTTGCCAAGTTTCTTTAAAAAATAAAAGAGACCCTGGCATTTTCCCCCTGACCTTTCCAATGCCCAGAATGTTAGAGCTGGAAGGGACTTTACAGAGAATTGGGTCCACCTGTTTCACTTACAGGTGGTAGCCTGAGGCACAGTAGGATGGAGGGGCAGTGTGGAAACAAGGAAGAGGAGGAGCCCTGAGCCCTGCCAACTTTGGGTAATTTTCTTAATGCCACAGAGTCCATGCTTCCTCTAATCCATAAGGTATAACAAACAACACTTTCCCTACAGGACAGTTGCAAGGATAAAACCAGACAATGTACACGCATACCTCGGAGGTATTGCAGATTTCCCGACCGTCGCAGTTAAGTGGGGATCTCTAGAAATAAATAAATAAATAAAAAGGCAACATCACCCTGGCCCATGTTGCTTAGTGGTTAGAGTGTCGGCCCAGGCACATAAGGATTCATGTACCTAAGTTGATCCCCAGTCCTGGTCAGGGTGTGTGCAGGAGGCAACCAATCGATGTGTCTCTCTCACATCAATGTTTCTCTCCCCCCACCTTCCTCCCTCCCTTCCACGCTCTCTAAAAATCAATGGAAAAACATCCTCAGGTGAGGATTAACAACAACAACAAAAACACAGCAGCCGTGAAGTGCAATAAAGCAAAATGCAATAAAATGAAGTGTGCCTGTATGTCCATGTACTTTGTAAACACTAAAGTGTGCGAACATCACAAATGGGTTTCCAGGGTCTCCCGTGAAGCAGCAGCAATGGTAAGACTAGAACGCAGAGCTTCGGACTCGGCCCAGCCTCCCCATTGCCCACGGCTTTTCAGAAGAGAGGGAGGCATGGGATAAACAGGCGACAGCTGGGGCCTACGTGGCGAGGGGCTGCTTGCTCTGGCAGCTTCCACATCGTGATCGGAGTCTTTGGAGAAACCAGGTTTTTCAGGTGAAAAGAATAAACGAGGCAGGGCTGGGCACTGATAGTGCCCATGCAATTACTCAGGAAGGCGGGGGGGGGGGGGGCGTTCTCTGCCCAAGGCAGGGACATCAGGGAGTCCTGTCTCCTTTACCACCCCCTCAGAGGCCCCCAACACCTGTTTACAGTGTTGCACCTCACTGCAGCATGCCAAGGAGGCCCAGAGCTCCCAGAGTCACAAAGCCACTTGTTAATTAATTGCACTAATTAGGGACGAGGCTGGACATCTGGACCCTCTCAAGAGTGATCTCAGGCCCTCAGCACATTCAGGCTGAGGAGAGTTGCCCAGCAGAGACACCATCTCCAGCCCGCCTGACACATAGCACCCTCCACACACTCTGAGCACCCCAAAGGGAGAAGAGGAGCTAGATCAGACCAGGGATCAGGAGCCCTTTACTGCATACCCACCAAAGACCATCTTCCCCCACCCCACTTTCTTTGCAGTGAGGGAGGGTGGGGGTGCTTTGCCCAGGACAGGTAGGAGCCCCTTCAATGAGAGAGCATCTGGGCCCCTCCCCTCTACACCCCTCTGCTCAGCTCCTCAGCTGCCCATTTACTGCTTAGCTCCATTCATCCTCAACACCCAGGGCCACTCACTGTCATCTCTATTTGAATGCTCTTCTAGGATTTCCAATGCAATGGTTCCATAACAAAAGCAAAACTGTAAAGATTCATCACTCCTTCCATTTATTCATTCGTCCATTCACTCACTAATTAATTCAGCAAATGTTTATCGGCACTGACTATGAGCCAGGCCCTATGCCAGGCACTGAGCATGCAGCCATAACCAAAATGTGGTAGAGCCATAGAGCGGAATATTATTCAGCCATAAAAAAGGAATGTGATTCTGCCCTGGCCGGGTGGCTCAGGTGGTTGGAGCATCGTCCTATACACTAGAACAGTGGTCAGCAAACTCATTAGTCAACAGAGCCGCAAACCGCGGCTCGCGAGCCGACCACTCCACTAGAAGGTTGTGGGCTCCATTCCTGGTCAGGGCACATACCTAGGTTGCAGTTTCCATCCTGATTGATGTTTCTCTCTCTCCCTGACTGTGCCAGGCCCAATCCTGCCTCAGGCTTTTGTACTAGCTGTTGTCTCTGCCCTGAAGCTCCTTCCCCAGAATTCTGCATGGCTTACCCAGATCAGGTCTTCGTTTAAATGTCCCCCCTCAGAGAGGCCCTCCTTGACTAAACTATTTCAAGTTGAACCCACTCCCACAACACCCTCTATGCCCTCTTCCTCTGTCTTTTTCTATAGCACTTATCACCACCTGACACTGTTTACTGTGTTTCCCTCCACTGGAATGTAAGCTCCATGGGGCAGGCATTTTTTGTTGGTATCCACGTCTTATCCCCAGTGCTCAGAAAAATCAATACCTTGTACCTATTCAATCTTCTGTCAGATGAATGAGTGACTCTACCAGGAACTACAGTAAGTGTGATCTCCCAGGTGCGGGGCAAGTAGAAGGGAAAAGGGATATTGATATGTATTTTAGCTGAGCACTTCACACTCAGAAGACTGATGCGGAAAGGAGAATTTGCCCAGGGAAGGGGAGAGGGGCGTGAAGTACTCCAAACCTGTTTAATTTACCCTGCGCTGCCTCCAACATGTTGGCATCCTGACCTCCTGGATATGGTTCCTCCCCTGCTTGTTCCCCAAACGCTGTTTCTGGCCGTTTCCCCCTCCCCACACCATTCCCCCTGCGAACCCTGGTCTGAAAAACCCTGGCCCAGGTGTCCGGGTTCTATTACCAAGAACCCATGTGACCTTGAGCAAGTTCCTCCCCCTCCCCCACCCCCCAACCCCCACTCCCCCTCACTCCACACACACAGACACACTTTCTCTTCAGTAAGTGCATGAGAAGGTCTCATAGACCCCTCCAGGCCTGCTTTGAGCCCCAGACACCTCCTTTCTCCAGGCAGGACCAACGTCCTCACCCCACACCCTGCTTCCCCCAGAGCGCCGGCCCTGCGGAGCAGAAGCAACTGCGCACCTGCGTCCTCCATGGTGAGGGGGGGGGGCGGGGGGGCTCCCCGAGCCCAAGCGAGAGGGCCCTGAGAAAAGATGGGGACTGGGCTTGCCGACCTCCGACCTCCGTCCTGCTACAGAGCACAAGGTCAATGAAGCTTCGTTAAAGGAGCGAAGGAAACGAAACCCAAAACCACGGGCCTCAGCCGGGTTCTGCCTACAGCCCTTGGGCCGTTCATTTGCCTCTTCTGATTGGATCGCCCTTCTTGGCCACACCCACTTCCCCAAGCCCGCCTGGGGTTTATTCCCCAGTTCAGTCTCCTAAACTGTGAAATGGAGCTGTTGTAAAGCAGTGCCTGGCAACAGTAAGCTCTCAATAAATGTTAGCTAACGTTGGTGATGGAGTGAAGCTGAAGGGAGCAAGGGTTCCCCAAGTGGACCCACCCTCTGCCCCTCTATCCCTCGCCCCTCTTTCCAGATTTTGCAGGCTCCGCAAAAAGGACAGAACTTGGAGCTTTAAAGTGAAAAGCAGCCGAGTCTAAAAAGTAAGGCCGTGTGAGGAAGGGGAAGACTGGAGAAAGGGCACAGGCATTTGTTGAGCAACTATTATGTGCTGAGAGTTATCTTCTTTTGGCCTCACTGGACTCTGGGCCTGCCTCCTGCTGAATGCCCTGTGCACCTCTGTCACAGGTCACACCCTATTGGCATTTACTTCCTCATCTTTCCTGCTGTGGAACTTCTTGGAGGAAGGGCTGACCTTAATCTCGTTTGTGTCCCCGTGCCTTGTAGGCAGGAAGATAGGGTAACTTTATCCACATTTTCTAGATCAGCAAATAAATACAGGGGAAAGTAAGTACCTCGCCCAGGTCATGCAGCAGGTGAGTGCTATAGCTGGGTTTGGGGGCATGGGTGGGATCTACTAAGGAGAACAGAGCTGGGGGTGGAGGGGCAAGGGCCCTAGCTGGGCATTGGAGATGGGGAGTGTGGCCTTACAGCCCCTCAGGATGCTGCAGCAGCTGTGCAATCGCTGCCACCGTTACTGAGCACTTGCTCTGTACCCTAGACCACGCTGAGAGCTTTATACACACTAGTCTCATTTCACCCCACCCCCAACCATCCTGGGGGGAAGGTCCTATGACTAGCCCCCACTTTATAGGTGAGAACCAATGAGGCTCAGGAAGGCCAAGTGACCTACCCCGCTTTGCGGCCTTTAGGAGAGGCACCAACCATGCTGCCTCTCCTAGAATGCCCCACTTCCCACAGTCTCATATTTGAGACTCATCAATTGATTATTGATGGATGCATTTGTGGTCTGGCGCTGGGGCCTCCCAGTCAAGCCTTTGGCAAGGACAGAGATGAGGGTGAAGGCAGGGGTCCTCCAACCGCAGGAAAGGTCTTCAGGCTGCTTTCCCCCAGCATGCCTGCTTCTGGCATCCACCACTGCCAACTCAACCCACCTTCTCTCCACCTCTGGATTTAAAGGCACAGTGACAATTAATCACCCAATGACACGGAGGGCAGGCTGCAGAGGAGTTAATTAATTAGGGAAATTTCTCCCAACCCTTTGAAGGTGAAATGTGTGGGGAGGGGACAGGGCTAGAGACAGTTATTTTTCAAGCTGAGCAAGCTGGCTCTGAGAGACTTCAAGAACAGCTTGAGGGGAGCTTCGGCAGGGTAGAGACCTCACAGGGTAGCACGGAGCATGCCCATGGCTGCCCTCCTTAGCCAATGGGCTGGGGTATCCCCAGAGGCAGAAGGGCTTCTGGGAGCCAACTAGAATAAGAAGAGCAAAGCTGTAACCTGCACCCACTCACCAAATAAAAGCAGCCAAGGATACCGTATATGCCAAAACCTCACAGGAATGATTTGAGTGTCATTTGCACAGCTTGGGTGCTCCAGACACACAGATAACTGGAAGAGAACTAATAGATAACTAGCAGACCAGCCCAGGCTCAGGAAAGGAAGTCAGGGAGGGGGGTTTGGTCACAGGAGTGGTGGGAGGGAAAGGTCTTCAGACCCCATTCCCTTCCACCATTGTGGCCTTAAGGCAGGCGTAGGGAATGTCCAGCCCGTGGGATATGTAAGGCTCACGAAATCATTTGGTCTGGCCCTGCCAAGACATTAGGGGTGAGTTACTTAAATATTTGACCAAATATAGCAGGCAATGTTTAAGCTGATAACTTTGTATGGCCCGTGAATGATGTTATAAATATCAAAATGGCCTTGGCAGAAAAAAGGTTCCCCACCCCTGCCTTAAAGGACTGGTATTTTGTGCTGGTGAGGCTCCATGCTACCTGCCCCATTGGGAAGCTGCTCCCAGAGACATGGAAGGGCTGATCCTGGGGTGCCCATTCTCACCCACAGATGGAGCAGGCAGTTGACTTGGTCGTGGTATTAAGGGAGTAGGAAACCTCTCCTACCAACCACACACCAAATATCACCTTCTGCAGCATCAGACTTGGATCATCAGGGATGAACACCTTAAAAAGAAGGCTGAAATTTCATCAGACAAAGGGAACAGCCTGAGCAAAGAAATGGAGGTGGCAACCTGCACAGCACATTTGGGGAAGGATGAGATGGTGAGCAGGGTGGCTGCAGTCTGGAGTGGATGAATAGGGGGTGTGGGGAGGGCTAGAAATTAGGCCAGAGAATCAAGGTGGGCCCGGCAGCAGAGAGCCCTCCATGCTGGGACTGGACGTGGTTCAAACATGGTGGGAAGTTATAGGGCATTTTAACGTAAGCCTGCCAGGAACAGAGAGCTCTGGGCTTTAGAAAGAGCATTCTGGCAGCCGGGGGACAATGGGTTCACTGGAGAGCAGTGAGGTGACATAGGAAACTAGTGAGGAGCCAGGTTTCATGGTCCAGGAGAGAGATGATGATGACACCAGCCAGGAGGTAGAGCAAAGGGCAAGGGAACTAAGGTTTATTGTTCACCTACTATGTGCTGGGCACTCTGCTGGACACTTTTTATCCATCCTCTCCTTTCCTCTCAGGACTTTTATTATGTCCAGATTTAGGGGCAACTAGGGGGCTAATTAAACTGGATAAGCAAGTTCTGCACACCTGAGCAGGTGACTTTGCTTCATTCTCTCATCTCCCTCCCGCCCCCTTGGAATCTCCTTCCCATCCTACAGGAGGGTCAGGGGCCTGGGAACACTCTCTATGCCCAACTCAGGGACACCCATGGAGAAATTGTGAAAAGCAATGCCACACAGCCCACACTACCCCACTAACACCCCCATCCCTGCCCCCTCCAACCATTTGTACGACAGGAAGAGAACCTAATCCCGAATCTGAAAAACTATGTGATGGAGGATTTACAGTATTAGAAGGCAAACAGTGGCAGGTGTAATTAGGAGAAAAATTTGTCATGCTCTCGACTTGGGGAAGAGAAGGGAAGGTCTGGCATCCCAATCTCCCCGGTGTTTACCCAGCATGTGCACACACGCAGGGGAACAGGGACTGGCCACGGGCAGATTAATATTTGATGCAAGGAAGAGAATGCATGCTGTTCATGTTTATTTAGGATATTGTGAAATACAGTGAAATTTGCAATTTTATTGGATTTGGGGGGACGGTGTTTTGGAGAAGTCTTAAGCTGCATGGTAGGACACGCACATCTCTCCGGAGCATAGAGGCACCAGCTTTGGTGGTGAGCCCTCCCTCTATACCCCCCTTCCCAAATCCAAACTTCTAGTTCCATTCCCCTCCTGAAATGAGAGATTGGCCCCAGGGGTATAGGAGGAATAAGACAGAAATCTCAGCTGGGCCTCTTAATTTGGAGTTTAGAGGCATGAGGCTGGCACGAAGAGAGGCTATCTCTGGGGAGTTCTTGTCAATCACAGGAGGGCTGGAAGCCATGGTTGGGCAGCTTTAGGCACTGGTGACCCCGGCGGGCTTTGGAGGGGTGCTGGGAAGAGTGCAGAGAAAGGGTAGAGTGAGATAAAGAGCTATTCTCTTTGTAGTCAAGAAACTGGTTGATGGATAGAGCCTTAAAAGGCATGCATGTAACTTCCCTCCCCCAATCAAGGGCTCAATTCTGCCATTTATTCTCTCCAAGTGTTCACCTAGCCAGTGCTTCCACATCTTCCAGTGTTGGGGAGCTCCTCAACTCATTCCATTGTTGGACGCTGCCCGATGGAAAACTTCTCCAAGATACATGATTAGGATGGGGGTGGGTGGCAAGGATTAGGTCATATGGCATTCTCTCATTTGTGTTAAAATAAAGGATTGAGATGATGATGATAGATAGATAGATAGATAGATAGATAGATAGATAGATAGATACTGATAGATATGCATGATGCACAATATATTTCAATTTGAATTTTTCATCATGTGCATATAGTACTTTTCTCAATAAAAATACTATTTATTTGTTTTTTAAAGAAAATGTTTCCTACTCAAAGGACAAGCAGAGATAAAGAGAAAATAGTATGGTATAAAAAAAAAATAGGATGAGCCCAGCCCCTGTGGCTCAGTGGTTGAGCATCGACCTATGAACCAGGAGATCGCAGTTCGATTCCTCGTCAGGGCACATGCCCAGATTGTGGGCTTGATCCCCAGAGTGGGGCATGCAGAAAGCAGCTAATCAATGATTCTCTCTCATCATTGATGTTTCTATCTCTCTCTCCCTCTCCCTTCCTCTCTGAAATAAATAAAAAAAGTTTTAAAAAATAGGTTGAGATATAGGGGAATAGATGAGATAAAGAACTACAAGGAAATGAAAAATGCAATAGCAGAACACACACACACAACCACATTGATCATTACATTGTACCAATGTCTGTCTGTCTCCTTGGACTTTCCACCTACCTTCCCACTGTGCTAGTTCTACCTACTGGGTCACACAGAGGAAGTCCCTTCCCTCTGCCCCATGGCAGCCCTTCAGATACTTAAAGATAGATGTCTGGCACCTATAAATATCTGAGCTGAATCAAACTGGATCCAGACTCCAGCAAGAGTTGTTTCCGCTACCACATACTGCCACTCTTTTTCTCAGGATGGCTCCCAGGAGGCTCCCAAGACCTCTGGGCTTGCCCCCAGGGCTGGTGCTCCTCTTACCTGGGAGCTCAGAGTGGGGCTGAGCCTCCTCCGGTTTGGAGTCATCTCTGCAGTTATCTCCCACTCTCTGAATGGACAGAGGCCCATCCTTCTTCAGCAACAAACACCTGGAGCTTGATGGCCTCAGAGACTATCAAATACCCACAGTTTTAAATGGGTAAACTGAGGCTTAGAATGAGGCAGAAACTGGCCTGAGATCATGGAAGCAAGGTCTGCTTTGTGCCTACTCCTCCTGTGTGAGCCCTCTGGAATGCCCACCAGCATGGAACCTTGGGCAAGGCCACTTGGAGAAGTAGGAGCACTGCCAGCCAGCCTCATCGGACGTGGCTCTGTTTCCAGTACGGATTGCCACAAACCCGAAGAACTGCAAGCCAGACAGCGCACGAGGTTAACTCAGGCTTCTGGAGAAGACAGAGGCCATTCAGGCATCAGCACGCAACGGTCCAAGTGAGAAGGTGGCTATGCTGATGCTCACATGTGCCCATCATATGTGTGCGCATATGTGTGGTATGCATGTACACATGAACCTGTGTGGGTGGTGTCTGTGTGAATGCCTTCACAGGTGTGTGTGTCTGTATGAGTACAGAGATTGTGTGTGTACATGTATTACAGAACATGTGCCTACAGCCACCAGGGTGTGAGTGTGTGTGTGAGTGTGTGTATGTGTGACGCTGTACATCTGCCACAGCCCTCAGCACACTGACTTGCTGCATTTGTTCGCAAGGCTGCCTCCTCCCCTGAACTGTGACCTGAGATTTCATCTTAAAAAAAAAAAATTCAATATTCTCAGTGCCAAGTAATCCATGGCATATAGTAGGTGCTTAATCAACATTTGCTGGACTGAACTGGGTTGAATTGAATTCAGCTGAACTGAATTGGATTTCCCCAGTGAGTCTCTATGCATACAAGTCAGTGCCAGGAAGAGGAAATGTACATGTGCCACGTGGGTGAATGCTCGTGGACTGTCTGTACATGCATGTCTGAGCCAAGTCTCCACATTTGCATGTTGTGAATTCAAACCACAAGGAGGGAACATGACTCCATGTGTGTGCATATGTGTGTACGGGTATGTGCACATGCCAGCTCCAAGAGCCCTCTCACGCATACAGAAAGCCCAGTGACTCCCAGTTTCAACTGAGCCAGGTTTCTTCCCGGTACACCTGGAACAGCTAAAATTAGTATGAAAATGGTAGTGTTCGGTTAAAGGGAAGGGGGGTGGGAAGAGATGAGGGTGCCCATGAGTGCTATTTTATTTCTCAGTGAGAGGATAAAGTGATTTTTCCTACATAATTTTTGATGTAGAGGCTAAATTAGGCCAGAGAAGAGGGACAAAGCAACTTTCGCCCTCATTAGTATTCTGGCCGCGTTGGCCCAGCCACGGCAGTTATGTATTTTTGCAAGTATGCATATAATTTATTGTGGAGAACACAATTTACATGGTAGTCGATGCCTGTTTTATAGCCTCACAAATAGATGTATGAACTCAAGCATATAATGGCCCAACCAGCAGGCGCAAATACGTTCTAAATCTTCTAAATGTGCTTCACAAAAATGTAACTGAGGAATATAAAACAGATCAATTCTTGCATGTTATATATTGGTTTTTGATTTACAAATCTAATCTGGGACATTTCTTCAGAAATGAGGGGATTTTTCCCCCCTCCTCCTCCTCTTATTCTCCCACCAACTTCTCCGTGCACAGACCTCGCCTGCTGGTCAGGTGCCTGCAGGCAACGCCACCTCCAGGACATGCATGTGTGCCCACACGCATGCCCACATGTAGTGCATGCTCTCACCAGCTGCCTATACATGCACTTGGAGGTATGCTGGGAAGCTGCAGACCTTGAGTGGAAGGGACGATGTGACCTTTCCTCCATCTGTGTGACCTCCCCCACCTGAAGCTCAAAATTTAGGGAGCAGGACTAATAAGAGGACCCCAGTGGGTCCCTCTGGACTCCTGCCTAAGAGGCCTATTTTCTCCGGGATTCAGACTGGCTTCATGAGTGACTGGAGCAGAAAAGGAAAAGTGAGAGTCTTAGAAATAAAAATTAAACTAACACTCGTTGAGTTCCATCTTGAATTTGCGTTTTATTGAAGATATTTTTTATCAATTATCATCGTACATGGCTTTAAAAAATGGACATAAAAATCATGGTATATTCATAAAATGGAATATAACACAGCAAAGAAAATGATCAAACTACTGCCTGCAATGACATGGGTGAATCTTACACACAAATAATGTTAAATGCAAGAAGCCAGACCCAAAGACGACCTGCTGTATGTTTTATTTATGTCAAGTCCAAAGCACAAAATAAACCAAACTATAGTGTTTAGAGGTGACAAACTATCAAGAAAAGCAAGGAAGAACTTCCCCTAAAAGTCAGGATGATGGTTATCTTTGGGGAATGGGGCTTTGGTGAGAGTACAAGAGGGGCATTTGGGCAGCTGTTCTAATTCTTGACTCAGTGGTGGTCCCATGGGTGTTCCACTGATGATAACTTCGAGCTGAGTACTTCTTTTTATTCACATTTCTATACAATGTATTGTATTTTACAACATTTATAAACACAGCCCGTGAGGGCTTATAATGAAGAGCACCCCTCCATCTTGCTCCCTGAGGGAAATTCCTGGCAACCATTTCTGGTTGTTCTCTTCACATCTCTAGAAATGTTGTGGAGCTCCTCTGGAACCTCTGTATCAGTGAAATTTCATAATCCTTTTAATTTCTGTAAGGTCAGTAGAAATGTCTCCACTTCCACTCCTGATTTTAGTAATTTGAGCCATCTCTTTTTTTTCTTGATCAGACTAGCTAATGTTTTGTCAATTCTGGTGATCTTTTCAGAGAACCAACTTTTGTTATTTTTTTTCTGTTTTTATTCCCTATTTTATTTATCTCCACTCTAATATTTATTATTTCCTTCCCTCCACTGGCTTTGGGTTTCATTTGCTCTTCTTTTTTCTAGAAAGGTAAAAGGTTAGGTTTTGACTTGAGATCATTCTTCTATTTTAATGTAGGTGTTTACAGCTATAAGTTTCCCTCTGAGCACTGCTATTGCTGCATCTCACCAATTTTGACATGTTGTATTTTTGTTTTCATTCATCTCAGAGTATTTTCTAATTTTCCTTGTGATTTCTTCTTGGACCCATTCATTATTCAGGAGTGTGTCGTTTAAATTCAATGTACTTGAGAATTTTCCAGATTTCCTCCTGCTCTTAATTTCTAATTTCATTCCACTATTATCAGAGAACATACTTTGTATGTTTTTGACCTTTTTAAGCATATTGAGACTTGTTTTGTGACATAAGATATGGTGTCTCCTGGACAACATTCTATTGAGCACTTGAGAGGAATGTTGGGTGGAATCTGCTATTAGATCACTATTAGAAAATAGTGCCTGTGAGGCCTAGTTGGTTTATAGTGTTTTTCAAGTCTTCTATTTTCTTGCTGATTTTATTTCTTGCTAGTTGTTTATCCATTATGTCAATGGGATTTTGTATCCTAACTACATGGTACTTATAATGTGCAAGTGCAACTCCAGTTTCAGGGGCCTACAATCCAGGAAGCAGGGGGAGCTTCCGTTCTCCTGAGCTGGGCCACCCCATCCCTGCTCCCCAGTACAGGATGTCCTCCCTCACCCCACACTGTCCTATAGCCTGGAGTCTTGGACAGCTGTGACCTCCCCCCACCTCATCAGCCTCAACTATCTGCCACATTCCCAGGGTTACTAACCCTGACAAAAGCAAAGCAGGACTGGAAGAGGTTTCAGAGACCATGTGGAGGACAGATGGAGAAACTGAGGCCCGGGGAGGGGAAGGATATTGTTCTACATCTCTTGGAGCCAGGCCAGCTAGTGTCCCATCACTTGCTGAGCCCTCAGCACCAGAACTGACCCACTGGTTGTCAAAAATCAGAGACCCTACTGAAGTCACCCTTTGTGTCATTTCCATTTGCAATGTGTGTGTGGGGGGGGGGGGTGGTGGGCAGAGGCAGGACTAGAGGGGGTGAGAGGAGCTGTGTTGAATGGATATCCCAGGGCACTCAGACGACCTATGCTTCCATCCCAGCTTCACTACTCTGAGCTGTGTGACCTTGGGCACATCACTCTCTGAACTTCAGTTTCCTCTGAAAGCATGATGAACATCATTTACCAAGTCCCCACCATGCACCCGGTACTTGAACATATATGATTTCATTCAATTCTCCCAACAGCCTTGGCAGAGGGAAGTACCTTTGGCATAGGAAGAAACTGAAGGCCCATAAAGCAAAATAACTCCCCCAAATCTTCAGGCATTCACCCATCACTCTCTTGTGGCTCCAAAGCTATAGCACAGAGAGCCGCCCTTGCCACATGGCCTCCACTCACCCTTGGAACTCGGGTCCAAGGCAGATTGAAAGGCAGATTTGAAGGGAGATGGAGTGTCAGATGATATTCATCACTAGGAGTACTATTCATTTTGTTAGGTGTGATCACAGCATGGTCAGTTATCAGAGAGATACACACTGAAGTATATCTAGATGAAATGGCCTACTATCTGGGATTTGCTTTCAACTACCCCAGCAAAGAAAAGAAGAAAAAGAAGAAGGGGCAGATGAAATAAGATCAGCAAAGCTGATAATTGACACTGAGTGATAGGTACTTGGGATTCATAAACTATTCTCTAGTTTTTAACACTTTAAATTTTTCATAATAAAACATTAACAAAAACCCTCCAACTATCACCACCAAGTTGCAGAAACAAGAAAGGTTAAAAAAAAAGAAAAAAAAGACTGCCTTTTAGACACATGAACTCTCAAAGTTAGAAAAGGCCTTAAAAATCAACTTGTCTAACTCCCCATACAGATCGGGAAACTGAGGCCCAGAGAAGGGCATGCTGGGAGTCACCAGCATCTGGGTGGCAGCCTTGTTCGTGAGATTTCCCTGCACAGTCCCTGCATCAAGGGGCAAGGATGGGGGTGCCCTCTTATAGTTCTAAAAGGCTGCCAAAAAGTCGTGCTGGTGGGAAAGGAAACAAGACAGTGAGAAAGGCTGTGTTAGTCTATTGCAGGAACACAATTCAACCCACTACAGAGGCGCTATGGGTCACCACGAAGAGGTGTGTCCTCTTCACTCACTCCCACCCCATAACTGAGTCACCTGAGCCCAGTGCAGGCCCACCTGCCACCAGGGGCTGAACCCAAGTCCTGGTCTGTATTGGAGGCAAATAGTCCTGGAAGGAGCAGGACGTTGTTTGTGGCTTCTCTCATGCTGGGGACTGTACTGGGTGCTGGGGAGGAGCTAAGAGGGGAGCTGATTCCTGTTTCAGGGGCTCTCACAGTCTCATGGGGGAGCCAGACTCACGCCCAGGGAAGCCTGGGAGTGCCTGGCTTAGGCTGACATACGCTATGGGATAGAGGGTGCTGGGGGCTGCCTAGGGAACAGGAGATGAGGGAGGTGATGTTTGAGTTTAGCCTTGAAGGATGAGAAGGACTTCAAAGGAGAGAAGTGGGAGGAGGTTCAAAGTGTGTGATTGTGGGGGGTGCAGGGAGGATCCCCGGTTGGAGCTCCCCTAGTTGGGTCCCCAGAAACGCTTCCCACACTTGCTGTCACCAGCTATATCCCCCACTGACCCCTCCACCAGGAGCTGAGCTCTGGAGAGCAGAGGCTCCCCATTTCATCCGAGCAGCTCAAGACAGAGCTGGCACAGAGGGTGCTCAACACGTTTTCTGGCTAAGGAACTAAATGAACGAAGGGCTGCTTCAGAAAGAAGCCTCTAAGACAGAGGTGGGGAACCTTTTTTCTGCCAAGGGCCATTTGGACATTTATAACATCATCTGCAGGCCATACAAAATTATCACTTAAAAATTAGCCTGCTATATTTGGTCAAATGTTTAATTAACTCACTCCTAATGACTTGGCAGGGTCAGACCAAGTGATTCTGTGGGCCTTATACAACCCACGGGCCAGACGTTCCCCACCCCTGCTCTAAGGAAAGGCCCCTGAGAACCTTTCAATGAGGACCACCTTGAGGTGGGGGACCACCCCCCCGCAACTCACCTTCAACACATGCCACCATTATTACCAGCAGGGATTGACTCATGAGGTTCTTTATTTACCATGAACACACACACACACACACACACACACACACACACACACACCTCAAGGATTTGAGGCAGCTTGCAAAAAAACACACAACAGGGTAAAGTAAAATTTAGATAAGTGGAGATGAAATTGAGACCAAAGAAAAATGTGGGTACAAATATCAGCATCGGCATCATCCATTGAGGATCTACTGTACGCAGGACACAGAGTGGTGATTCCAATTTCTCAAGGGAAGGGGGTGGTATATTGAGGGAGGAGACCAGCGATTTTTGAATTCCAGAGTTTTAGATTTGGAAAAGCTCCTGTATGTGCCTGAACTCAATCTCCTACACAAAGCGGAATGCCCTCTACCTCATTCATTCACTCATTTATTCAATAATCCTTACTGAGCACCTACTATGTGCCTGCTGATAAGCACTGATAAGACAGCCATCCTAGACAGAACTGCGGGGATCCATTGCTGCTCCATTAATCTTCGCTCTTCACAGAGTGCTCTCCAAGGGTTTCTCTCTGGTGGCCCTTTGCTCTGATCCTGCAGGGCAGTGGACACAGCTGGACAGGCTGGGATCCAACCTGCCAGAGCCTCTTAGGAGGGAGAGTGGAACCCAGGCTCAGCCTGGCTTTTCTGGGATGGGAAGGAAATTGATGCCAGGCATTCTAACAGGCCTTTTCACATATGGTATTTCATTTTATGTCATAATGCAGTGCTACAGGGCTAGACACCCTGCTTCTCTGTGCCTCATCTGTGCAGTGGTGATAATTTAAAACGAAAGGACCTGATGTGCCACTGTTTTTAACTATGATTATATAAGATGTTAACCACAGGAGAATCTGGTTTTACGGGAACTGTTGGTGCTATCTTTACAACTTTTCGGTGAACCTAAAATTACCCAAAAATAAAGTTCCTTAAAAAAAAAAAAAACTAACAGACTATCTCATAAGTTTGTTGTGATGAAGACTTACTGAGCCTAAGTATTGGTGATTATGACTTAATTCTCACAAAATATTGTGATGGGGATTTATGGTTCAGACTAGCCTCAGCGACCAGCCTCAGGTCATACAGAGAGTATTAGGTGACAGCAGGATTTGAACCCAGGCTGGAAACTCTCCAAAGGCCACCCATCCTTCTGCTACACTCTGCTGCCTCTCATATTTTAGAATTTTTAGTGACAAGGAGTGACTGCTTCACCAGGAACAGTTCTGCGAGTTAGGAACTGATCGTTATAAAGACGAACAGTCACATGTACTCCCCTGTGGCTTCCCTGAATTGATCCTTTTCTACCCCTTGGGACTGCATGGAACACATCTCCCCCTTGGCTCCAGCAGACCCTCAGGTGGATTAAGCAGAGTCCGCATTCTATGCTGAGGCCCAATGTCCTTGACACCTCCCATAGCATAGCCAGGAACTCAGTTCCAGTGGGCACCCCACCCCAGTCCCATGAGCTGACCCATCTCACCTGGCCATTGTCTCTCTTTACCTTAAGCAAGGGGCTCAGAAAAGGCCCAGGGCTCAGGGTGTGGCCCCTTAGAGCTCAGCCATTCTCTTCCTCCAGGGTTCTGGGCAGCATGGTGCCACTCATGCTACCTGAGAGTAAAAAAGCTTTTGCGTAGCCTCATCTGGTGCCGGAGGAGACAGGGAGAGCGTGGCCCAGGTCAATGGGCTGTCCCCAAATCAGAAGACACAGCGTTCAGTCCTGGCAACTCTCTGAGGCAGAGTAGTCAGGGGCAGTCCTTTAACATTCCCGAGCCTCATTTTCCTCATCCGTAACACAGGGAAACTAATAGCAGTACTTCCTGTCCCTTCCTACCTCTAAGCAGTCTCCCAAATGAGATGGGATGCCCCATCTCTGGCCTCTTTCCCCACCGTCCTTTATACTTCCCTATCACACATCCCACGTAGAACTGTAACACCAATTTTCTGGTATCTCTTCCCCCCCAGAAGCCTATGATTTCATCTGAGGCAGCACCTTAAGGTCCCCAGTGCCTAAGAAATTCACAGTAGAAAGCATGTAGCACTTCCCCATGAGGTAGATATGGGGTAGATACTATTATTATCCCTGTTTTACAGAGGAAGAAGCGGAGGCACAGAGAAGTGTCTGGAACTGTACCTGCTACATTAAAAGTGTCAAATATCTGGTTTTAGAGAGATGACAGGGTGCATAGGCAAGTTAATGAGTGGATTGGTGGGTTGGCAGGTATATAAGTAGATGGGTGGGTGTATGAAAGGACGGATGGGTGCAAATGGGTGAATAGATGAAATAGTAAATGGGTGAGTGTATGGGTGGGTGGGCATGTGGAAAGATGAATGGATGAGTGGATGGATGGAAAGATGGACGGATGGATGAATAAATGGAAGAATGGATGGATGGATGAAAGGAAGAATGGATGGATGGATGGATGGATGGATGGATGGATGGATGGATGATGGATGGATGGATGGATGGACGGGTAGATGGTGGATGTATGGATGAGTGAGTGAGTGGATAAGTGCATGAATGGACAAGTGCATGAATAGTGATTCAGAATGTGCTTCTGTTATTAAGACCTAAGAGTGGGGAGATAACCTTGCAGCCATATAAAGGGTGGAGGCATTAAAAATAGCAAAGGAAACCTTACCCTAATAATGGGAAGACTCTGGAAGCAGGAGTCCCCCCAAATCCAGATCCTTGGGCAAGCTTCCATCACCCAGGCCTGGGGATTTCTCTTCCCCTGCCCCTGATACCGGCCCCAGGCAGCCCCTCATGCCTGCAGATGAAAGGTTGGCAGAGGCAGCAGGTGGGCTGGCAGCCTGTTCCTTCATTGTCTGCGCTAACCTTCCTCCTGGCTGCTTGTTCCTCCCAATGTTACACTTGTCTTCCTGCAACACTTGGATACCCGAGCCAATTTTGTCATGCAAATGAATTCAGCCCATTGTAAATCCCTGGAGGGAACAGACTCCCAGCCAGGGGGGCGGGGCTGTGCTGAAAGCCCCACAGGCTTCCCTGCAGCCCCCGTCATTGCACCAAGGAAGAGGGTTACAGACCTTTGCTGTGGAACCTTGGCCGTTCCCTCCGAGAATCCCAGACCATTGGAGCCAGCACAGGCTTTAGAAATGGGTGGGCTTTGGTAATAGGTAAAAACCTGAAGCCCAAAGAGGGCTGATGACTTGACACAGACACAGCCCGTTAGCTAGGGCTCAGCCAAGTCCTCTGATTCTCAGCCAGAATTTTCTCCACTAGGTTGAGCTGCCCCTGGCATCTTCCTCATTCAAAGCCCATTGGCCACCAGGACGCCCAAGTCTACCCCTCCGCCCAATCTAACTGAACCCATGAAGTCACCTGGGGCCTCAGGGAGGGTGAGCCCTGCAGGTGAGTTCTTCCCCAGGGGGCAAGGACAGAGGTCCTGGGTACACTGGCCCCAATCAGCATGCTGGCAGCACGCAGGGTGGGAGATGAGGAAGGGAGAACTGGCTTTTGTTTCAAGGCTACAACACGCCAGGCACTTTTCACCATCCTTGCCTAATTCATACAGTAATTCTGTGAGATCGATATTACCCCACTTTATAGATTAGAAAACTGAGTCCAGGGAGATGGCATGCCTGCCCACAAGGCCACACAGCTTCAAGTGGAGATTTGAATCGCAGGCCACAAGATTCAGGCATTCCTGGGCCTATGTTCTTTCCACTCCACATTCTGCCACTCCTGCCAAACTCTGCCATCAAGAATCAGCCTCTCATTGAGCTGTGACAGCTGATGAGGGTGGGGTCGATGAGGGGAGTGGTCATTGGCAGAGCCTGACTTTCCAGGAGGTGAGAATTTCAAGCTATTTGGAACACAGGGGCTCCCAGTGATACACTGGATGAAGCCCTGTCTCCTTCCCCTATCATTTAAGGCCCTTCCCAACCTCCCCCAGCGCCCCCATACACACACTCAACTCCTGACTCAACATTCATTCTTCACTCCTCCTAATCTCCAGGTCTCTGTACAGGCTGTTCCCTCTGCTAGAAATGCTTTCCCCACTTTGTCCGCTTTCTGATCTTCCGGGCTTGATTTGGTTGTCCCCCTGACCCTCTTCTCCCCCATGGACAGTGTCAGTTTCTCCCTCCGCTGTACACCTGCAGTTACCTCACGCACACCTATTACGTTGCCAGTGTGTAGTAATTTACATTAGGTGTTCGTCTTCTCCACTAATCCCAAAGGGCCAGAAGGGTGTATTACCATCCAACACCATGACTAGGGCCCTCAGAGTCACTGAAGGAACAGTAATTGTCAAGGTAACAGAAGATGTACTGAGAACTCAATGTGTCCAGGCGTTGTGCTAAGAAACTTCCTAAATAAACGGTCTCATCAGTCCTTACAACCAGCCCACGAAGCAAGCTACATCATTACCCCATTTCTCAGGTGGGAAAAGGGTCAGAAAAAGGCCCGCGTCCCAAGCCGCACAGAGCCCAGGCTGCAGACCCTCGCCTCCACCGTCACTACAGGGCTTGGTCCAGCCTGAATTTAGGGCTTGAGGAGATTACAAGTCTCTGCCCAAATGTGCCCACTCCCCTTCGCTGGCTTTCCTGGGAGCAGGAGGGTCTGGGGGAGGCAGAAAGAAGTGGTCCCATGGTAGATGGAGGGGAGAGGGTGGCCAGTGGTTTGACACACAAAACGTGCTGGTGGCATTGCACAGTGCCAGACTCCTCATGGGCATTCCACAGAATGTGCTGAAGGGGAGGGAGGAAGGGAGACCCACAGGTCCTAGGTGTTAAGAGGACATGAGCCTCCACATCGCCATGTGGACAGTGGTCTGGCTTATGGGAAGCTCATCCTCTCCATGACTCTGTGTGAGGCCTGGCCTGAGGTGAAAGACCCCAGAATCAGAAGAACCTGCTCTGCCTTCCTTTGCCAGTGCCCTCAGACATCCCCTCCCTACTCTGACCTCAGCTGTGCGATGTGGAACGGAACCATAGAACCATCCCCACCCCCACAAACCCCTGCAGCCAGCTCAGAGAGCCTGGGCACCCCCGGGCTCACACTCCTGCTAACGCACGGGGACCCTGATGCCAGAGGCTGCCTTGGCATTCACCCAGGCCCAGGGCCCACTGGGCTGCCCGCAGTCACGACGCCGCCTTTTGCTTTTGCTGGCATAATGTATGCCCCATGCTGCCGCCCCAGTCACTCAATCCCAGCCGGTCTGCGGAGGCAGAGATAGCCCTTAATGAGAAGGGCCCCGGCTTTATCTGCTTTCTACTTCAGCCATTATCTCCCCCAGTCTATAGACACGCAGTTACCTCTGACAATAATGCTCAGAGGCAACAAATGCTGATGAGTTTTCTATGCAGTCCGCACAATAAGTCTATCAAAACAACCTCGGAAAATTATGAACCCCCGTGACAGACAAATACAACCAGCTTCGGTGTGAATTTAGAGCCCCCAATGCTACGATTCTTTTAATTCTTCAGGCCTCCCTTATCTCTGCTGTTCCTCTTCTGGTGGGGAGATAACAGTAATTCTTCTCTGTGCCGGTTTTTTTTTTTTTTCCTCTCCCTCCGCCTTCCTTGCTTTTTTTTTTCCACCCACTGAGTGAGATGTTTTCCATGTCTTTCTGCTTGCTAAAGATAAAGGGTTAAAGACCAACTTATGTTGGGTGCTGGGGGAGGGGGAGGGGGCACGGGAGAGGGGGGAAAAGTAATCAGCATTCAAGAGATTGCTATCGGAGAAACTGCAGCAGAGAACAGTAATTTTGCGGGCTCCGGCGAGGGCTCTCTCCACTCCCCCCCCCCCTTTTTATGAATGCACATAATGCCTGGAGTGTTGGGGGCAGATAAAAGAATTAGCAGCAGCCAGGGGGACGGAGGCCCGGAGAACAGGGGAGAATTAGAATGTCTATCTTTGTCTCTTCCGGCTCATCCAGCCAGCCGAGGCTCCCGGGCTCGTAAACAATTTAATCTTTTTGCTACAGTTAAAATACAAAGACAGCAAGCCTCCTTCTTCCAAATGGAAAAGGGAGGAGGAGCAGGACAGGATGAGGAGGATTGCGGGAATCTGGGGAGGGGGTGCTGCACTGGATGAAGGAGAGGCAGATAGGAAAGGGCTGACACAACAAACTTTTCTGCTGCCGGCTTAACCCCTGGCCTTGAGACCTCAGAACTCTTCTCCCCCCACCTCCCACCCCCGCCTTCACACACACACCCCCGTGCTGCCCAGCCTAGTCTTGGTTTGGTCCCCTCCCTCCAGGACTGGAGGCTCCGTCATTGGTGGGGGAAGAGGGGATGGGTCTTGCTCCTACCAAGGGCCCCATGTCCCTATTTTCCTGGGTGGTGGCATCTGTTGGCCCTTCCCATACTTCTTCCTTTGGTCTTCCCTTTTCCCTCCTTCACTTCCTGCCTCTCCTCCCCCTGACTCCTTTCCTAGGCTCTGGTGAGAACCCTCAGGTGTGCAAAATGCGCTCACTTTCTCTTACCCACCAGGCTGCAAGCTCCCTGAGGGCAGGGACTGCTGTGGCTGCTTGCCATTGTGCGCCCTGTGCAGGGCAAGGATGGGGCTCTCTGCCTAGAACAGTTCTCTATCTCTGGCCTAAGACAAGTGACAGAGGGAAGCTGAGACAGGAGGGAAGCACATGCTCTGCCTCCTCTCCCCTGCTCTTTCACACGCACGTGCTCATGTGCATGCGAGCACACAGTGGGGGGACCGAACTCTGGGAAAGAACATAGCCCTTCTGGAAGGACAGAGCACTTTGAGGGACCTGAAAATAAGGTAGAAAAAAGAAGACTTCTGAGGGGCCCTGGAGATAAGTTAGAGACGGGACCCTCCTACCCAGGGAGGCCAGAAGCCCATGTGACTGACCAGCTGGACACCCTTAGAGCAATCCAAACAGCCGACACCCCAAGTGCTCACTGAACCCCCACACAGAGGCCACTTTTAGCCATTCCAGCTGCATGAAAGGCCCAATTTTCAAAGAGCCAAAGTGGAAGCTGGGTCTTCCTTTTCTGCCCTGTCTCTCCTATGGAGTGCTAATCCCAGTCAGCCGGCATTAAATGGACTGGCCTCTCTTATTTCCAGCTCCTAAAGGGCCCCGGCCAGGCCTTCCTCACTGCTGGACGCCCAAGCCCAGCACAGCACCTGGTCAAGCTGCGTGAATTGTGCTGAGTGCTTTGGTGGATGAAGAGATGAGTGAATGAAGCCAGTGAAACAGGGTGGGGGCAGAGGGTGTGGGGAGAAGGGAGTCTCTTTGGGCACCAGACACACACTTGAAGAGGAGCCACTCAGGAAAAGGATGGGGGAAGGAATAAGGGCCCAGAAGAAGGATGAGGGTGTGGTCCAGAGAGCTGGTCCTCTCCCCAGGCCCCCCCAGCTGAGCCACTCAATGAATGGAGGGAACCAAGGCTGTGATCAGGACGCAGCCAGGTGCAGCTCTGCTGGAGCTCAACTACATTCACAGTGAATCCCCCAACCCAGGAAGGCCTGGGGGAAAAGCATGGGACTTGGGGGTTAAGGAATCTGGATTCCTCACAGCTCTACCTCTTGTTGGCTATGTAATCTCAAGTAAGTCTATCTGATCCTCAGCCCCCTATCTGTAAAATGGAAAGAATAATGACCTTCACCTTACAGCATTGGGTTAGCACCTATAGAGAAGGGATCAGCATGTGCAGGCCCTATCTGAGTGCCTTGTAATGACAAGCATAGCAGACACAGTAAACTAAGGATGCCAAAAACACAAACTCCTCTCCACAAAGCGGCTATTATTATTATTATTATTATTATTATGTAGCTGAGGAGACACAGAAGGGGAACGTAGGGTAGGTTTATATAAATAATGTTCAAATAATAAAATTTTATATTTTAAAACCAGCTAAGTTATTTTCAAATGTACATTAAATATATATAATCTTGGTCATGTCCTAAGCCAGGGTATCCTAAATTGTCCACCTATCAGAATCACTTGGGCAGCTTTTAAGAAATATTAGATTCTGAGCCCAAACCTAGAGATTCTGAATCAATATGTGGAGGGTGGGGGGAGGAGGGGTGGTTGGGGGAGTGGATTTCTTAAAGAGCCCAGGTGCTTCAGTCAAGGAGTTGAATCTAGGATCTGCTGTTTTAAGCTGCAAAGAAATAGGTTTCATTTTACCCATCAATTCAACAAACGCTTTCTGAGCACCTGCTATCTATCTTTGTCTGTGTTGGGGTGGTGGGGGTAGGGGGATAAAATGAAGCCCAAAACCCATAGGGCATGAGAAAGCCGTGTCTAATCCGCCGATAGAGATTCCTCAAGCCCCAGCCTCAATCCAAAAAACCCACCCAACACTGATTTCTCCCCTTCTGATACCTGTAGGGTTTAGTGCCCCTTTATTTAGGAACAGAACAGGAAGGGTCTGCTAAGTGTTGAGCTCTGCATTAGGGATTTAACTATACATATGATCGCATTTAATCCTCACAAAACTCTTGTGTCGTAGCCATTATTATTTGCATATTATTAATTAGGAAATAGAGGCACAAAGGGCTGAGGAACTCACTTAAGTTCACCAAGCTAGAAAGGGGCAGGATCACCCCTCTCCCCCCCCCCCCACCCCGCCGCCAAAAAATAACACAATGGTATGCTGCTTAAGTACAGAGTTGTGAAATTCTATTTCTTTGTTATTAACCACAGTGCCTAGCATTCAATCATTCAGTCATCCATTCAGAAAACTGATCAACTACCCACTGGGTGCCAGGCACTTAACTATGGGGGATATAAAAAGACACTGCCCTCAAAGAGTGCAGAGTTTAGGAGGGGAACTTGGGCAACTGCAGAAATAAGTCAGAGGCAAGTAATGAGTGTCTCCCAGGAGAAAGGCAGTAGCAAGTGATCAATGTGCAGTGGAGAGAGATTCCTTCCAACTTCGGGGACTCAGGATGTCAGGAATCCGGCGGTCCTTGGCAAACACTGAGGTCTTATTTCATCAGAGAGGTGAAGCACCTCACCCAAGGTCACACAGCTGGGTGTGCCATAAATACAGGATGAATCGAGTGAGATTATTCACTAACTCCAATTACATCTTAACCACTAATAACTTGGCTCCAGCTCTCCTAATGGGATTTCCTCCTTGGACATCAGCCTTCCCTCCCCCCTCCCACTGACACTGGCCAATTAGAGAAGGGCAGGTGCTGTGATTGGGGTCATGGTGAGAGGACGAGATGGAGAGGACCACAGTTCACCCCCATCCAAGGCTGAGGAGGAGGTGATCAGTTTCAGGTGCTCACAGCCTCTTGTAATGAAGAAGCTGAGGGCTCACCCACATGGAGAGAGGCACAGACTTGGAAGTCCAGTTCCCCCAACATGAATGCCCAGGGAGGACACCTGCTTTGCACACAGCTCCATGCCAGAGCCAGCCGGCATGGAGAGTGATGTGGGCTACATGCAAAGAGACCTGCAGACAGACATAGACAACGAGGGGGGAAATACTCCATGAAATCCACATATACCTGAGAATAAATCAGATGTTGCTATACACAGAACCACAAAACGGAGAGAGTCACAGAGACCCAGAAAGATGCAGACAGACACAAAAGGATTCTGGGGCACAGTCAGATATCTACTCATTTATTCCACAGAAATGGATTAGGCACCTACTATGTGCAGGCACAGGGAGATAAAAGACAGTCTTTGCCATCACAGAGCTCATGGTCTGGTGAGAGAGAGCAAGCATGGAAATGGCAACTACAATACAGTGAGCAAAAAACACAAATATGAAAGGAAGAAGCACAAAAAGAGAGCCAGAGAGAAAGGCACAAAGAGAAACCCAGAGGTGCTGAGGTGGAGGAAGGCAGAGTGGAGACACACAGAAGTGCTTAGAGCGAGAGCAAAGAATTGCATGCATGCATGCACACACACACCAACACCTCTGCTGTGCGGGAGTACAGAAAAAGACCCCTTCCCAGGCCCCCCTCCCAGCAGACTCCAAGCTTTCTACTGTGAGGATGTAGGAGTGAAGCTGGTGGTGGCCAAGCTTTCTCCTTGAGGGCATAGCAGGCTCAGACAGGGAAGAGCCGGGCCCTGACAAAGGCAAACAAGGTCTGCAGATGACGGGCAGATGACAGCTGCTGGAGCTGCTTCCCACCCACAACTGTCCTGGGAGCCAAGGCCAAGAACCCAGCTCCTGCAGATTCTTGTTGATGACTGTGCCCGAGTCAGCATCTCCCTGCCCCAAACCAAGAGCCCTTCAGTTCACCCAGTGAAGAGTAAGGGTCTCTCCTGACCCTAAGAAAGTCCCCAGTCACCTGATCTGGAACCATGCACTTCTGAGAGCTAACATTCTTTGGGTCTAACTTAAATCCCTCCTACTGCAGCGGAGGTCCAATTCCAGTGGTAGGGTAGGAGCTCTAGGTCTCAGGGCAGGTGTTCCCAGGATGCCCCCTTCATTATCATCTGCTTAAGGGCCTGGCCCACTGGAAGTCGCCTAAAGTACCATCCCCTCAGAGAGCCTCCGCCTAGCTCCATGATACAGAGGGGAAAAAGTTGGGCTGGGGGAAGCCCAAGATTTTGCAGAGGTGGATTTGGAAAGGGACTGGAAACACCCCTGATTCCTGAAAGTACACCCCTTTCCTCCCACAGCACCTAGACATTGGTTCCTAGTAGGAGCATGGCCCTGGGCAGACTTGAAAACAAGAGAACACAGCCCACACACAAGACTGGAGAGGGTTTGGGTAACAGAGGAGGACATGACCCTCTCCAGCCACCCACACAACCCCACCCAAGCCCTACACACCCACCTAACAGCACAGGGTCAGATGACCAACCAGTCACCTCCCCGCCCTTGCCTCTTCCCACCACCTGAGCCTTTGGTCAACTACTCTCCTCCGACTCCTTCCTCACACGTTTCTGTCCATTTAACAAAGATCTAGTGGGGCCTCCTCACAGGTAGGCACTGGGATGTAGCTAAGAGCAAAACTCCCCTGAGCTGGGGGTGGGTGAAGGAGGCCGACCCCGGGCGAATAACCCCACAAGAGGACAAATGAGGAAGAGGCCAGGCCAGTCCAGGGGTTCACCTTCCCTGCACCCTCTACCCCTGCACCCTCTACCCCTACCAGACATGGGCATCCTCTGGCCGGCCATTGGCCCTAGCCCTTGCGACGCTCTGATTCCTCAAGCCCCCCACTCCAACCTGACCCCAAGCCAGAGCCGACCCCGACCCCGACCCTGAACCCATGCCCTGACTCCCTCCGTCCAGGCGGGCAGCTGGGCTCTGCCACAGCCTGCAGAGAGCTTGCGCACTGATCGCTCCTGGAACTGCGGGGCGGCGGTGGGGGGTGGGGGCGGCCTCAGGAGAGTGTGCATCGCGCACGCCGGGCCTGCCCTGGGATGTTAAGTGCAGGGCCCAGACTTAAGTAGCAATTAAGGCTGCCCAGGGAAGAAAGAGAAGGCCAAACAGCCTGTTTATTTCCCTTCCTCCACTATCCCCATCACACACACCGCCTAGTCAGAAGAAGAGAGGGAAGAATGAGAGGGAAAGGGGAAGGGGAAAAAAGACCACTAAACCAAGCCTTGCTGCAATTAGGAGAGCCGGTTGAGGAAAAAGATATGTATTAAATGGATGTTTCTGCACAAAACCCCAGGCTGACAACATCTCTGGCCTTGTAAGGGGGAAATGACCATGCCTCGGTGTTTACACAGCCGACATCAGGGGGAATTATGCTGTCATACTGACAACTGTAGGAGGACAATTTTAAAATTACACCGTTCAACACCTTTAATGATTTGTAACAGAAGAGGTGTGGCTACTCCTATTAAATGTGTTGCCAAATCAATAAAAGGGATAATTGGAGTTGTTAGAGCAAATTATAGCAGCGTCTCTTCTGTTGCTGTACAATGTTCCCTTGTAAACTGCTATTACAGGCAGCACCGTATTTCTCTCTTATTTGGCCGCTTTGTAATGAGTTGGCATTTTGCAGCATAATAGTTCCACTTTCTTTTATGGAGCTCTCACTTTAACTTTTTCTCCTTTGTGCAGCCTATAATTTCCTCGCCCTCCCTGCCTCCCGCCTGTTTTCAGAGGTGGCCGCTCTGCCTGTCAGCAGTCTCTAGGTGATAAACTATATTATTTCACATTATTTTCAGGCCTTTGCAATTGGCAGTCGGATGGGGTTGAGGGGTAGATGGGTCTGAAGGGACGGGGCTGTGGAAGGTGGGGGAGAGAAGAGACAGGGCCAGGAGGAAAACTAAAAATTCACAGAAATCGAAAGAAAAGGGAATGAGGGGACACAAGGCTGACCTCGTTCCTGGAAACCGGGGACCTGGCTCTTTAAACATAGGACTTGCCAGAGGGTTCTGAGCTGAGCAGAGACACTGGCTGGTGGCTTAGCTAGTGGTGTGAGGGAGTGTGCAGTAAGTACCCTGCCAGACCCCAGCTTCATCGTCAGCACCTCTGCCTCTCCCTGCTCCTAAAAAAAAAAAAAAAAAAAAAAAAAGGATAAACAGCTCAGGACTAAGGAGCTATTGTTTCTGCATACCCCTCACTACCCCTCACCCACCTTCTCCACCTGGGACAGAGGCAGGCACCCAGAGCTTAGGCCAGGCCACAGGAAGACTCCCGGATAGATGGGTCTTAGAGGATGGATGAGCCACTCCCATTGCAGACAAAGCCTGAAGCCACTGGGAATTCTGAGGCACCCTCATCATGGCAGAGGCAGGGAGATGGAGACCGTCACAGGCCTGGGATGGATCAGGAGTCCAGAAGCCTGGTTCCAGGCCTGAAAGTGCCTCTTCACCTCATCCACACGCAGGCCTTGACCCTCGGCTAGAAAGGACAGTGTTTCCGGGCAGCTCGGGACCAACCCTGCAAAAGTGATATAAATCCCACACAAACCTCACTCAGTCAGTCCCTGCCTTGGGCTGCAGGACAATCAATCCGAATCACTGAGAGGCCTCAATGAGACACAATTGGAAAAGAAACGCCACTTCATTACTTTCACAGGGCTGCCATTCCTGGAACCCATCTGCTGCCAAGATGCTCGGCAGCAAGACCTGCTCGGATGAGCAGATAAGACTGGATGGTGAGCAAATAAGATCCATTTGCAATGAGCAGCATCAATTTGCTTGCCAACAATGAGAAAAGTCTTAATTCTCTTTGGTAGGTTCCTTGTGGCCCTCGGAGTGTCCTCTTGTTTCCACCCTTCATGGCTCAAGCCAAGAGGGCAAATGAAAGTCGACTTGCCTAGGTGCAACCAGAGTAAGTCCTAGATTTTTGAGGTTTCAGTGAATGCCATTTAACCTGTGACAGATTCCCAGACACCAGCTTCCTAATTTGAGCAATAATCAGTCCCATAAAATCCCAGCACAATGAAAATGTGTGGACAGTCCCATAGTATCTTCTTCTAGCAGAAGCTGGCATTTTTCTTTATATGGGTCTATACCAGTGGTCGGCAAACTCATTAGTCAACAGAGCCAAATATCAACAGTACAACGATTGAAATTTCTTTTGAGAGCCAAATTTTTTAAACTTAAACTTCTTCTAACACCACTTCTTCAAAATAGACTCGCCCAGGCTGTGGTATTTTGTGGAAGAGCCACACTCAAGGGGCCAAAGAGCCACATGTGGCTCGTGAGCCGCAGTTTGCTGACCACGGGTCTATACTAACAACGATCTGTGATATTCCAGGCTCTGTACTGAGTGTTGGCAATCTGGGGGTGAACACAACAGACACCATTGTTGCCCTCCAGGAGCTGACAGTATGGTGGGGAGCTGATACTAACAATCATAACGTGGTCATCTTTACACTAGAATTATGCAAAAGTGATGGGAAAGTGCTTTGTCTTATCAGAGGCGATGGGGTATGGCGGTGGAAAGAGCACTGAGTAGTCAAGAGGCCTGATTTCTAGCCCCAGGTCTGCACCTTTCCTCTCAGAGCCTCAGCTTCTCTGTTTGTGAGCTCAGGGCATACGTATTCATTCAACAAATATTTATTGAAGACTTATGTGTGTTGGGTATTGTATTAGGTACTGGAGATACAATACTGAGCAAGACAAGTGTAAGGCTTGCCCTCTGGAAGCTTACAGTCTAGTAGCACAGACAGATGTCAATCAAATAGTCACACCAGGATCTGATGAATACTGGGAAGGAGAAACACATGAGCTTATTTGTAATCACTAAAGACTGGAAACAACCCATAAGCCTAAAGAAAGCAAGTGGCTGGAGTACAAGAGGGAAGATGGTCTTTGATGCTGCTGCAGAGGTGGGCAGTGGTCCTGGACAGGTGGGGGCAGGTCAAGGATTGGCCCTTGATCCAAAGGACAAGAAAAAATTGCTGGTAGGTTTTAAGCAGGAGAGTAACATGACCTAACTTGCATGTTAGGAACAAACAACACTGGCCGCATACATATTGGGCAGACAGAATTGGATACGCTCAAAGCAGAAACAGGGAGGTCAGCTGGGAGTCTGTGAGAGCATTAACAGTGGTTTGCAATTGACAAAGGAAAGGATGCTCAACATCATTCATCATCAGAGGAACACAAGAACCACCGCCATGAAATTCTACTACATACCCATCAGAACGGCTAAAATGTTAAAAGACTGGTAACACCAAGGGCTGGTGAGGATGAAGCAACTGTAACTCTCATACACTACTGGTGAGAATGTAAGTTAGTACACCACTTTGGAAAAAATGTTTGGCACTATATATTAAGGTTAAATATAAGGGTAACCTATGACCCAGAATAAGACTCACCAAAAGACATGAGCTTTATTTCTAATCGCTGGAAGCTGGAAACAACCCAACTGTCCAACAACTGCAGAATGAATAAATAAATTGTGGTGTATCCACACTGTGGAACATTACACAGCAATAAAAAAAAAGAGAAAATCTACTGATACTCAACACATGGGTGAATTTCACAACAGCAGTGAGGGTATACTGTATGTTTCTATTTATATGAAGTTCAAAAACAGGCAAAAGAAACCTCTATGGACAGTGGCTAGAATAGTTGTTATCCTTGGGAGGGATGACTATGAGGGAGGAGAAGGGAACCTGCTATAAAGCTGGGAACATTCTATATCTCGATCTGGGAGGTGGTTAAACTGGTATAAAAACACATCAACCTGTATGTTTAGGGTTTGCTCACTTTACTAAATGTGTTATACCTCAAAAAAAGCTTAATAAAAACATTAAGTGGCTTAAACTAGGAAGCAGGCAAAGGCGATAAAGAGATATTTAAAAGAAAATAATCCTGCACAGAATAAAGAGATATTTAAAAGATAAAATAATCCTGGCCAGTGTTGCTCACTGGTTAGAATGTCATCTATGCACTGAAGGGTTTAGGGTTCAATTCCCAGTCAGGGCAGAGGTTGCGGGTTCCATCCCCCCATCCCCAGTCAGGGCATGTACAGGAGGCAAATGATCGATGTTTCTCTCTCACTCTCTCTCTCTCCCCCTTCCTCTCTCTGGAATCAATGAAGAAAAAAGAAAAAAAAGATAAAATAATGCCTGCCTAGCTTGCCTTACCAAAGTATCCTGAGGGTTGAATGAGATAATGTACAGAAAAGGTTGTCACCCAGTGGCTTTCTTGCTGTGAAAATTCCAACTAAAACAAAAAGAATTCCAGGCTCAGTGCTCATTTGTTCTGAATAGCCCCACAACTAATACCAACGTCACCACACTTCAGGGGAAGAGCATAATAAATGTTTGCCTGAGGTATGGGACAGCTGTCTTTATAGAAGCTATGGGCTCAACCAGAAGGCCCAGCACCGGCCTCGGGACCTATGAGGCTGGGAGGCATGCGGGGCTCCCTGGTAGTAAAGAAGCCACTTGCTTTCCGGCTGCAGCAGAACCACTAATGGCTGCTCCAAGTCCCTCCTTATCCTAATTGCATTGACTCACACCATTTTCATGGGGTAACGGGATTTCCACAGGTAACACGGGGTTGCAGCTAAGACTGGATGAGGCTGCTGCTAGTGAACTAGAATGAGGATCCTTAGGGAGAGCCATGGAGAGCTTCCCAAGAGGCCTCCCCACAGCCGTGTGAGGTGGGCATTGCCTAACAGATGAGGACATCCAAGTTCAAAGCGAGGAAGAGGGTTGCCCAGCTCAGGCTGGAAAGAGCACAGTTGAAACTTGAACCAGACCTTCCAATTCCGGTCCACTGTCCTGCTCGTTCATTAGCACTGTCCCTTCTCTCACACACCTCCCCCCGCCCCCACACCAAAGCTCGGGCAGCATCAACCATGGCAAAGCCAAACTCACTGTTCTTCACAGGCGTAGGCTCCAATGTAAAGGGTCACTGGTAAGTAACTTCATTCAGCTGACTCCCCTCTTTTTTACACCCTGGGGGAGCCATTTCATGGCTCACTCATCTTGAAGGCCCCCCCCGGGAGCAGTGCTGCTCCGAAGGAGACAGTCCACTGGGGCACTAATGATGTGGACATGGGCAACTAGTCACATCTGCTCTGAAAGTTTTTCAGGACAAGATCATTCTTGTCATGGCCAATGGTGAGGGACTGTGGTTCTAAATCAAGTTCCTGTCTGTGAGCATGGTGGGTACACAAGGACCGATCTGGAAGGGGAAACCTGAGTTTGCCTACAAGGGGGGGCCTTCAGTCCACCTGCACACACAGGTGGGCAGATCTTCCAGGTGCAGAGAACACTTATCAGTCTCCTTAACTTCTGTCTTAGGATGTCAGCCATTCTTCAGAGTTCCAAAGTCTCAGGACCTCCCTGCCCTCAGTGGGTGATTTGAAATTCCAGGCTTCCTCTGGCATGCTCATAGGACAGTGCAGCCTTGGAATATACCTCTCCATCCCAAAGATAAGGGCAGGGTAGTAAAAGTCTCGGTCCAAAGATTCAGTGTAAGATAACACTTTATTTTTCTTTAATGCTATTTCACTTCCATTCTGAGTCCTCATTCCACTGGTAGTGGAAATTCAGTCTCAATCATTCCTGGATTCCCTAGACTTACTTCTAAGGTACAGGGGATTATGGAGTGCTGAGGCCTAGAGTGGGGGTACCATGCGATCCACCATGTTATCTGTTACCTGGGCACCCTCTAAAGCAGCGGTCGCCAACTGGTGGTCCGTGAGGTCCGAAAGGTTGGCGACCACTGCTCTAAAGGGCCCTCTCTCTTGCCCACATAGCACCATGAGTTCCTGGCCATAATGGAAGACACGGTAGTGATTCTGCACCTCTTATCTAGGCTTGGGGTACCCTGTGAGGCCATCTAGGTGCCAGGTGCCTGGATCCACCCCTCAGAGCCATGCCCTCGTGGTTCTCAGGGGTCTGCCTGGGCTCGGGCCTCATTCTCTGAGGCCCAGCAAAGCCTCAGCTCTCAACCTGGAAGCATAGCCCATTCCCTCCAGGGCCTGCGATTTTGAAGATCAAAGCCTGGAAGTCCTTACAATTTCCACTTTCCACTCTGCCTCATCCTCCACTGAGGCGACGGTACTGAGGGGTGGAGGGAGGGGAAGTTATGAGGGGAGAGGGGAAAATCAATAAGCATTTCAAAAATATCTCACCTGAGAAGTGATATTTAGGATATACCTTTATTTAACTAAACGCTTATTGAACACCTAGACTATGCCAAGTTCTATGCTGACATAAAGAAGTAAAAGACCCAATGTGCGAACTAGGAGATGGTGGTAAAAGGAAAAATTCAAACTCTGGCTTCACATTGCCTGGGTTCTAATCACGGCTGTCACTCCAGCCCTGCGATCCCATGTAAGTTCCTCTGTAACTTTAGTTTTTCCATCCTTAGAATGGAACTAACATGTAGGTTAAATGCAGTAACATTGATATTTTTAACAAGTGCCTAGCACAGTGCTCGGCACACAGGAAATGCCTGATCAATGTAGTCCCTGTGCAAAGCAAGCTGTGAGAGCTCAAAGGAGAAGTGGGAGGGTGCTGGGTGATATGAAAGCAGCAAACAGGTATGTTTCCTTTAAGAATATACTAAGTATAGAGAACAAAGAAATCAACCCTAGTCCCACCACCCAGCGTTAACCACTATTAGCATCTTTGCACATCTGGGCATCTTGATGCAGATTTTCTTTTTCTAAAATGAAGTCAGCCATGCCTGCTGGCATGGCTCAGTGGTTCAGTGTTGATCTATAAACCAGGAGGTCACAATTCGATTACCAGTCAGGGCACATGCCCAGGTTGCAGGCTCAATGCCGTGTGGGGCATGCAGGAGGCAGCTGGTCAATGATTCTCTCATCATTGATGTTTCTATCTCTCTCTCCCCCTCTCTTTTCCTCTCAGAAATCAATAAAAAATATATTTTAAAAAATAAAATGAAGTCACCTTATTGTTTTATTATCTGTGCTCATTATAAAGAATTCAAACAATAACTAAAAATTCTAAGCTGAGAGCAAACAGTTTCATCCCAAATCCCAGCACTTGGGTCACTGATGGATTTTTAAGCCTGGGGACATGGGGGTGATGATGAGGTCTGTAGAGGCAGACCAGGGAGGAGGAGAAAATGACAAGGACCCACCCTAAGGTGCTGGCAGTGGGAAAGAAGAGGATGGACTGGATTTGGATGGACATCTGGGGCATACACTTCAGTAGGCATTCTATACCCTTACCTTGCTTTCCGCTAACTCCCTAGACAGCCACATAGCTGGACCACATTCTATTATCCTCCTGCAGGATCCCCTTCATTGAGTCTGAGCTTTCAGTGTGCTCTTGGCTTTTATTGAGAGCAGATACGAGAAACAACCACATGAAGACCAGGGCAGTACCTGCTGTAAATGTGCCGTGGGAGGCTTTGTCCATTACACTGCTCCAGTCCCTGAGCAACGCCTTGGGCAGCAGCTGCCTGTGTGAGCGTAGTACTAGGGAACAGTTTGTCTCTCTTGGAAAGAAATGGGATACTTTCCTCTTCCAGGTAGTGGGAAGGGTGTAATCCAGTCCACTTCCCTTTTTGCCCTGGTTGCCAAGAAACTCAGAGCCTAATTTCATGTTCCATCATCACTATGCCTAAACACCTTTACCTCTTCATTGCTTTCCCATTTTAATTTCAATAACTGTGTTGCAAATTTATCTCTTGAGAAAAATCCTTTATGAAATAAGAACTCCCAACTCAGAGGCTGGGGGACAATAGGCATTTGAGAAGCATTTGATGAAGGAATGAAGTACTAAATAAGAAAGCCAAATTCTAATTTTACTTTGTAAAATGTGGCGACTAGGAAATTTAAACTTGTCCATACAACCCTGCTCTAGGTCAGGGGTCAGCAAACGTTTTCTGTGAAATATTTCTGTAAAACCAGCTAGTAAATAGTTTAGGCTTTGTGAGCCACATTGGTATCTACCACAACTATAGGGCTCTGCCACTATACCGCAAAAGCAGCCATAGAGAAGAGTAAATAAATGGGCGTGACTGGGCTCCAATAATTCTATTTACAAAAACAGTCTGCAGGCTGAGCCACAGTTGGCTGACTCTTGCTCTAGAGCAGTGGTTCTCAACCTTTCTAATGCCACGACCCTTTAATACAGTTCCTCATGTTGTGGTGACCCCCAACCATAAAATCATTTTCATTGCTACTTCATAACTGTAATTTTGCTACTGTTATTAATTGTAATGTAAATATCTGTGTTTTCCGATGGTCTTAGGTAACCCTGCTAGCGGTTCTCAACCTGTGGGTCACGACATTATGGTTGGGGGTCACCACAACATGAGGAACTGTATCAAAGGGTCGCGGCATCAGAAAGGTTGAGAACCACTGCTCTAGAGCCAAAGAGAAGCAGCATGAGGTGCAAGCACTCAGGACCGGGAGCTAGAGAGGGTTGGATTCTGCCTCTGCCTGTTGCCAGCTATGTAATTGTGGATAAGTCACTTAACTACTCTGAGCCTCAGTTTCTTTATCCCCCCAAAATAGGGATAATTAATCCAATTGGAAGTAGGCAAAGAATATAGATGAATAATTCATAGAATACAAATGGCCGAGAGGTGTAGAAAATATGTTTAATCTCATTGCAAAGAAGATTAAGGCAATAATGAGATACATTTGCCTCCCAATTGAAAAGTGGGTTGTTTTTTTTAAATTATAAAGTGCGCACTTAAATGTATGTTTCCTATGTGGTTAGTGAAGATATAAATCGATATAACCCTTCTAGAAAGCAATTTGGCAATATGAATCAAAAATCTTTAAAAATTTATACCCTTTGACCTGGTAATTCCACTTCAAGGAATCTATCCTAAGGAAATAATCAGAGATGCAGACAGAGATTTATGTACAAAGATGTTCACTATAGCATTATTTATAATGATAATAAGCTGGAAGCAACCAATATGTCCAGCAATTAGAATAATTGTGAAATAAATTTTGACATATCAATTTGATCAATCCTGAGCAAACATAAAGATTGTGTTTAAAATATTTAATAGCACAGGAAAATGTGCCCTTTATAAGGTCAAGTGGGAAAAAGGGTACACAATTGTATATACACATACAGTGCTATGCTAAGAGCACAGGTAGGAAGTACATATATTTGCACAGAAAAAAAGAGAGAGGCAAAATGCACCAATATGCTGGCTGCCAAGTGTCATCAGAGGGTGGAGGGATATTACGTGTAATTTCTATTTTCTTTATTATTGTCTGTGTTTTATAATGTTCTCCATCTAGAATGTATTAATTTTATACTTAGAAATTTAACATTATAAAAATGTTAAGCCCTCAACCCAATCCAAAAATGTGCGAAGCATATGTATAGATGAGATGTAAAAAGGGCAAAGAAGATTTTTAAAACAGCAAATAAACATAAAGTTCCCCAATCTCAGCAGTAATCAGGGAAATGAAAGCAATCAATAGATTCTTTTTTATACGTCAGCTTAGCAAAAACAAGAAAAAATGTATAATAGCTATTAGCGGCAAGTCTATAAGGTCCTGGGGGGGCCTCTCCTATGTTTTGGGGTAGCATACAGCCTTTTTGGGAGGACAGTATGGCCAGAGCTATAAAAATATCAAACCCCTGTCTGTTCCATTCAGCAACTCCACTTCTAGGTATTGAGCACATGTGCATAAAAGGCCTGTATTAGAATGTTCAGGGAAGCATTGCCCATTGCACTCAATGCCCCAGAATTGGAAACAACCCACATGTCCATCAAGAGGAGAATTATGGTGAATCCATTCTGTGGAACATTAAGTAGAAGTTTAAAATATGAAATAGATCTACATATGTCAACATCAAATGAGAAAAAAGAAAGGCAAGCCACAGAGCAATACAAAACTATCATATTCATGGGGGAGTGGGGGGATTCTACCTGATAGCTCTGGAACATTCTACCTCATAACTCTTTGAGGAGGAGGGAAAGAGAGAGAGTGTGACTGAGAGGCAACAGGGGGTTTCTCCTTTTGATTCCATAAGCTTCCCTGTCATTCTTAAGAGCTTTGGGTCACTAGCTAAAGGCCTGGAAACAGACTGGGCTTAAATCTTGGCTCCACCACTTACTATATGACTTTGGGCAAGTTGCTTACCCTTTTCAAAACCTCAGTTTCCTGATCTGTAAAATGGGCATCATCTTAGTACCTGCCTCATTACATTCTTGAGGAAACAAAAGAAAGTAATGTAGATAAAGCACCTAACACGGTGCCTAAGCCCTAAAAAGTTAACTACATTCTTAGAACGATTATGATCAGAATCACAGCACTTGAAATACCTTCATAAAAACCTGTGCATGTATTTTAAAGGGTCAAATGTACACACAGCTACATGAGAATGAGGACCCCACACTGGGGAGGGAGCTGTGAAAAGGCAGGCACCTGGCACACAGCAGGTTACAAGCTGCAGAGTTTCACCTCTGGAGTCAGCCTTCTCTGTTCCAGTCCAGAATCTTCCACCTATTAGGTGTGCAAGTTCTCTGTATCTTAAGTCTCTGCCCCTCAGTTTCCCATCTACAAACCAATGGGGAATGAGAGTACCTATCTTATAAGGTTATAAGGATAAAATGAGTTTCTATGGGATAATGTTCTTGGGAAAGTGCCTGACCCCGTGAGCACTAACTGTTCTGGGTGTTGCTATTGACAGTATTATCAGTGCACAGTAGTAGCAGTGGTACAACTAATACTATTACTAAATGCCTTATCTCCCCAAGTGGCCTCCAGACTCCTCCAGGGCAGCCATAACAGCTCATTCTGGTGAGCCCCTCACCAGTGCCTGACAGATAGTAAGCACTTATATCTTTGCAAGATTGCTATCCCTGCTTTCGTTTGATGTATCATTTTAAAAACAGCAAGAGACAGCCCAAGGGAATGGGAAGGACACAGCTTCAGAGTAGGGTGGCCTTGAAACCCAATCCTGGTTCTTACACCTGGGTGACCTAAAGCTGTCATGTCATTGACGGAATCTCCCTGATCCTCAGGCTCCTTACCAGTGAGATGGCTTACTAATATTATATATCTCAGCCCAGCTGGTGTGGCCAGTGGTTGAGTGCCGACCTATGAACCAGGAAGTCACCCTTTGATTCCTGGTCAGGGTACATGCCTGGATTGCGGGCTTGATCCCCAGTAGGGGGCATGCAGGAGGCAGCCAATCTATGATTCTCATCATTGATGTTTCTAGCTCTCTCTCCCTCTCTCTTCCTCCCTGGAATCAATAAAAATATATTTTAAAAATATTATCTACCTCATAAGATCGTTGAGAAAAATGAATGATATAACAGCCCCAGCCCTCCACAGGTGCCCAATAATGTAGGCTCCTTAATGCTACTCCCTATGTTGGCTTAATAGCAATGACAAAGGCAAGTACATACTAAGCCCGCTTGGATGTTTGGGTCATAATTAGATATCACTACACGCCTATTTAAAGTATGCCACACCTTAGAACACGTGCCTAAGACAAACAGCCACTTGCAAACCTGTGAAGGGGCGGTACTTCATAGAGGCTGGGTTGTACAAAAATTGGTGGGTGGGAATGGATGATAATAATAGTAATAGCAATAATGTCTGTGCCAGGCAGTGAGCTAAGCACCTTTCATGTATTAACTTCTTTATTCTTTACAACATTCCTCTACAACCATAGGTTTCACTCCTAATATAATTACCCCCAATTTATAGATGAAAAAACTGAGTCTGAAAGCAGTGAAGAAACTCTCCTAAGGTCACTGAGCAGGAAGTGGTAAAGCAAGGACCTGAATGAACCCTATCTGTTTCTAAGACTCAAACTCTTAACTTCTCCCCTTGGAGGGAGATAGAGAAAGAACAAACACACACACACACACACACACACACACACACACACACACACACACAGGCTTCAGTGCCACCCTATGGGCAAGGATGGGTGGGTGGGTCTGCAAAGCCTCAGAAGTATTCACCCTCACTTTGTCTTGATTAGTGAAGGGAAAAGGGGCATAGCTGATGCCCTGTACCCCAGCATCCAGGCTCCTGGTTCAACAGGGGCAGCCTTCATCCTGCCTCAACACACAAAAGTGTCTACACTGATAGTATTTTAAGATAATGTTTATTCTACATTTTTCCGAATGAGCAAATATTTTTAGAGTCAAATATACAAAAATAAAGGCTCCAATTGGCTGGGGAGCCAGGAGTCGGGTGTTTAGGATCACAGACCGTTAAAGCAGAGGAGACCCAGCTGTGCTGCCCTCTTGGGGCCAGCAGATGGTGGGGCAGGGGCAGGAGGCAACGACAGAGAGGTCCCAGTTTAGTCAAGGCAGCAACTGCACCCTCCCCAAGACCTGGAGTACACACAGACCCAGGGAGCACCTTGGCATGGGGCACCCTGGACCACCCCTTTCACCCCGGCAGTGATGGGCTACCTGGTTGTCTCACAGTTTTGTTTTGTTTTTGTAGGTGGACAGGGTCTCAGCTCAAGACACGAGAGCAGCTGATGTCAAGTCAGAGAAACTGTGGTCAGTGGGACTCATTCCTCAATCCCTTTACTTACTAGTAATTCCAGTAGCTGTGCTTTGTGGATGGGCAAGGGGTCTATGTGAGAATTTGGTGCGTGAGATCAGGAGGAACAATGTGAAACCGAGTGACAAAGCCAGCCCACGAGTGTGCACAAGTCCACGTGGCAGTGTGCAAGTGTCTGTGTACAAGCTCCCACCTGAAAGTTGCACAGGGAAGCCAGCCAGACATTCCCCATGTAACCTTACAGGATTGTTCCAGGCCCGAGATCCTGGGTTTTGGTTTCAGAGAGTAAGAAGGAGTCAAATGGTGAAAATGTGCCTGCATTCCAGTGTGCAGGATGCAGCGAGGTAGAGCTCAGAAGTGTCACTAGGAGAGTGTGTCGTTTGTCGACAGAGCCGGCCAGGAGAGGCCACTGCTCCTTTCCTACCTAATCAAACCTTCTGGCATTGACAGAGGTGAACTGGGGGTGGAGAGATCTGCCTCACCATTATCTCTGCTCTTGTGGCACCTTTTCCTCCCTCCCCTCCTCCCTCTCTCCCGCCCTCTCCCTCCCTCCCCCATCCCAGTTCTGCTCCCGCCTATGAAAAATCAGCAAATAAAAAGTTACATTAACCCCACCCTGACCTCGCCGACATAATACACTGCAGGCTGATGCGCTGCCTTTGGAGGCTCGCTGAGAACCTGTCACTCTCCAATGTCCCGAGCACAGCCTGGGGAGCATTTACCGGATAATTAATATATTAAATGCATGAAAAATAGTTACACAGACTTCCCCTCCCCACCCAGGGGAGGGGGGTGGGATGCAAAAAAAGACAGATTCAGGCTGTATACCATCAATATAAAAGCATCCCCCGAATAGCCGTCATAAAAACTGTTCATAATTTTATAGCTTCATTCCTGTTGGAGCACCATAAAGGCAAGTCATATTTTTTACACTCAGGATGCCCCATAAAAAAAAAGAGCAAGCGAGAAAACGAGAACTTGGCAGGAGGTTCTTTTGCTCTCTCACCTGAGAGTGAGGGACGGAGAAGGCGGCCCCTTGTTTGTCCTCTCTGACCCCCTTCTTCCACTTTTTCCTAGGTCCAGCTGTGAATTCTGATGAGCCTATCAGAAGAATTATTAATTGGATGACTATTACTTTTTATTTGGCCTCTTTTTCCCTTTTGCTGATTCCATATTTGCCTTTTATGAGGATGGAGACAGGGGTAGAGGTAGGGTATCTCTCTGTATCCAGGTCCTTCAAGCCCTTTACCTTTCTTCTGAAAGGCTGGGGTGTGGGGAGTGAAATGATGGGGGTCTGGGTGAACCACCTGGATCTGTTAAGGTCCCAGTGCAGAGAGGAGCAGGGCCATGAACATGTCTTTTGCAGGAGATGGTAAGGGCCCCAAACCAGGCGGTGGACAGAGGGGAATGAGAAAGGGCTAGCACAGACTAACTGTAGTGCCCTGATCTGACCCTCGTTTGGCACGGGATGAGCCCCTCAAGGTCCCTCCCAGAAGCAGCGTGTTCCTGCCAGCACTCTCATAAGACTCTCAGGCAGGCAGCTCTAGGTTGGGGGATGGGAGCATTTGGGACCCGATACAGACCCAGGCCTGACCCAGTCCAGGAGGTGGCTGGTGATCAGGACAGGCAGAGCTCGGGGTGTGTTCCTTTCCTCATCAACCCCATGGTGTCGCAAGAAACGTAAGTGGTAGTAAAATGGCCCCTTCACAGCAACACTCCCCAAAACACACACCCATACCCACACACACCTAGGCCTTCAGAGAGATCTGACCCCAGAAGGAAGACTTCACCCCCTTCCTAATTCCGGAGTGGGAAAGGAGATGGGTCAGGCACAACCCAGCAGCTGCGCAGAAGGGAGACACTGACACGCACTCTGGATGCCTCCATGAGGAGCTGTGGACACATGGGGGAGACAGATACTCGTGGAGAGACGCGAGGAAGTCGCCCCATCGCTTCTCACACACCTTGGCCGTCCTTCCCTTAGTCCCAGGGTCCCTGTGGACACAGGCACATGCAGAAGGGCCCGGCAGCTGGATGCCAGGCCGGCGCCAGGGCGGGGCTGTGTGGTGCTTGCCCGGTGTGAGCTGGCCATGGTGCTGAAAGGGGAGATTTCCAGTCAGAGAAAAAGACGCCGCTGGCCCGGCTTCCAGCCTACCCCTGTGGGTCCAGCACACCTAGCCTCCCCAAGTGTCTGCCACTTTGATGGACTTGGTTGGGGTTTCTCCCCAGCTGAGCTGAACAGTGTGTGCTTATCCTTCTTTGGGGTTTCTGCATTTGCCTGCCTTTACTCGCCCTGCCATCCCTGTCAGGGTTGAACCTGCCCTGGGTAGGTACTATGTCCCTTCAATAAGACGGAGGGATCTGTCTTCCCTGGATCATACTGTCCCTCCCCGAGGTCTGTCTCCCCAGAAGTCTGGGTGCTCCCGGAGGGCAGTCTCTGGAATCTCTGATCAAAGGGCCTTCCTTAGGCTTTTACTCTCATCAGACTGAAATCTCTCCCAGATACTTTGTCTCCCCCATTAGATTTTACTATGCCAGGGGTTATTCATCTCTCACCAGATTTAGAGTTTCCCTGGAGCAAAGACTTTTCTCCACCATCAAATTGCGATCCCCACCCCCCTCAAGAACAAAGATTGTGTCTCCCTATCAGACTGGGTCTCTTCGAGGGATTCATTTCCCCAACCAGATTGGAAGTCCTCCACCATAATCAGAAACTGGGTTTCTCCCACTGGACTGGAACGTCTCCCAGAGCAGGGAAGGAACTCTCATAAGACTGGGGTCCCCCACAATAGGCACTATGGTTCTTCCATAAGCCCCTCAAGGACACGTGTTCACCACCAGAACAGAAGCCCCTCTCAGATCAGAAGCTGGGCTTCTACCCTAAGACTAGGAGTCTTGAGGGTAGGGACTTGGACTTCTTTTTTCTAAGTCTCACCCAAGGATATGTTTTTATTTGTTTTAGAGAGAGAAGGAGGGAGAGGGAAAGGAGAAACACCCATCAGTTGTCTCCCTTATGCACCCCGACCGAGGATCGACCCTCCAACCTGGGTATGTACCCTGACCGGGAATCAAACACATGGTCTTTTGGTATACAGGACAATGCTCCACTGAGTCACACCGGCCAGGGAGGAACTTTGACTTTTTTTATAGGAACCTGGGTGCCCCTCGAGGGCAGAGGTTCCCCCACTACACAGGAAGCTCCTACACATCAGGCTCCCCTAAGGCAAGAGGTGTGTATCCTTTGTTCAACCCTGCACCAAGAAGTGCTTATTTTCTGCTATGGTTGAGTATGACTGTACCATCTGTGAACTGGACAAAAGAGACTAACATTATCAGCCATCTCCATGTGCCAGCTACAGCTCCAGGCCCTTCCTACCCATTATCTCATGGCCTCACCACCATCCTGCACGGCAGATATTCTTATCCCTTTCCTACACATGAGATGAGACTGACATGAAGGAGTCCAGCACCAACTCCCTCACCCCCAGTCCTGGACTCCCCCTGCGCCTCCCCTCCCCAGCACTCCTGCCCAACCTTGCTGATCTATTCCCACAAAAGCAGCCAAGTGGGCCACTCAGGGCTTGAAAGAAGTCAGGTTTCAAGCAAAGAAGAAGCTGTACACCAAGGGACAGTCTTCCCTTTCCTTGAGTATTGAGGACTGTGGGCAGTGGGGTGGGGGTGGGGCTGCACATAACCAGGGGACTCACATTCTCTCTAGAAGCCTCGTTTGGCTCTGTGGTTCTGAATACACTGGGGAAGGGGGAGGTGAATGGAGAAAAGGAGGGTCACTGGGGTACTCTTTGTAAATCAGATTTTCTGATCTCACCTTTTTTTTATGGAAACCTAAGCTTTCCTCCTCCTTTTCCTCCCCATACCCAACAGTATCTCAGCATGTTGGGGTGAGAGCAGCTATTAGCATCTCTGTGTTATACATTGTCCTGTGTGTGTATGTGTGTGTGTGTGTGTGTGTGTATAATAAAAACAGGTCTACCTCCTCTTCCAATCCAGAACTAAAAATACAGGTGGGGGAGGGGGATAAGCAACCCACCCCCCCCCCAAGGAAAAGCATCAACTAATTTGAAAAATATTTAAGAAACTCTGGGTCGTCATCCACTCGCCTCTCCCTGCTCCATAATTACACTGCAGTGCCTGATATTTTCATGGGACATTAAACCAGGAGTCAGGTGATGGGTTCCTTCCGTCTACGCCTATCCGTTAGCCGCCAGGCCCCCGCGGACCTTGACATTATTAATAGTCCTATTCATTAAGTATTACTCTTGTAGAATGAGTAGCATAATATTGGCCTGGAGATAGGAACAGGCAGAAGGAATAAGTCAAATTAATTTTCCGGAGCAAACGCCCCGGTTCTGTAAATGACATTCTGTACTGTTAGCATTTTAAATGTGGCACAAATGGCAGGAGACACAATTTGAAAGCAAAATACTAGAAGACATGGCTCAGGGTGGAACGTGGCAGCAGGAAAATCTAAGAGCGTCAGGGACCTGGGGGTGGGAGGGTCTGGCCTGTGTAGCAGCAGGAAGAGGAGGATTTTTTTAATGGGCATTTATTTAAAATGCAGTTGAGGGAGGAGAAAGGTAGGAGGGCAGGTAGTGAGATCTGTGTGTGTAACAGGGTGTGTGTGTGAAGGAGTGTCTTGTGGAATAGGAAGGAGGAATCAATCAGTTTTCCTCCCTCTCTCTACCCCCAAGGGGATGATCTAGGGTTGGAGCTGAGGGTTCTCTGCCTCTTACTCCCCCAGGAGGGTGCTTTTCACCCCTTCCATGCCTTTCTGACCAGGTCTAGGGAAAGCTAACTCACACATTCTTACTTAATGTGAGTTTTGGTAGGTAACAACACTCCATCTATGTTCAACAATACATGCCAATTCTGGAATAAACCCTATGTTAGATTTTAGAGAGTGGGACACACATAGATTGGTCAGGCAAGGCCTCGTACCCTACAAAAGCTTATCATCCTGTGACTGAGCCAGTAGGAGCCCAGGTAACTGGTACAGTTTGTAATAGGGCAATGAGGGAGGGAAATATACACGCTGTAGAGTGCTCAAGAGAGCCCATTCCATTAGAGGACACTTGCTAGAAGTGATGGCATTTAACCTAGGCTCCCACCAGGGCGGGGGGGGCAGAATTTGGATATAAAATTTTGAGAAGGGAGCAGGATGAACCAGGACTGGAATTATCAAAGGGCAATATGAATAAGAGATAGCAGGCTACTATCCAGGACAGGGGGCTTGGAAAGGATCGTCATTAGCCATGAGATTGGGAAGGCCACTCTCAGAAAGTTCTGTGTGTCAGGCATCCAACATTACAAAAGCTGGCCTGAGAAGATGGTGCCTTCCCTGCAATCCATACTCCTACCTCATTCTCCCCAAGACACAAGGGCAAATGCTTATGGGAGCAGGGCAAGAGTACTGTGGGCTGCAACCCATGCCTTGGGTGGTTTCTGGGCCTGTACCATCGCATCTCAGTCAGTGGCTAAGCAAACCAGCAGCCTTGTTGAAAATAAGATTATGCCTCAACAAAATTAGGCTGCAGGCAAGTAGAAAGATGAATGCCCACTCATGCACCCCCACTATTCCCACCAGGAAGCCAGAAACAGGGCTCTTTTCTATTTAATACTCACTTGCCAGTGGGCTTTTTTGAGTCCAGCATCCATCACCACCTACTTAGGTGGTCTCAAGTGTTTCAAACATCCCAAGAGGATAGGCAGAGCCTTTATCCTGGCATCCTGCCTAGAACTGAGCTCCTGCCCAACTATGTGCTTGTCTTCCTTGCCCCATTCTCATCCAAACTTCATAAGGCCCTTTTCGCCTTTTCTTTAGGGAAGGCAATATCTGGACTTACATGGATCCTGACTAGAATCTGAGGCCGTTCAGGACCTGAGGGAACAAAATCCCTGAGGTACAGACCTTAGGATCCATCCTTAAGGAACTCGAATAACAGATATAAGGTACACAAACAACTTAAACACTGCAGTCTATGATGGGGCCATAGGGGAGACACATTTAAAATGTTAAATCAACAACAGCTATCACTTGCATAGTAATTACTATACTCCAGATGCTGTTCTAAGTGCCTTTATACATATTAACTCATGTAATCCTTATATCAACCTTGTGAGGTCAGTACTGTTATTATCCCCATTTTGTAGACGAGAAAACTGAAGCACACAGGGGTTGACTTGCCCAAAGTTATGCAGATAGTAAGTGGCAGGTCCGGGATTTAAATCCAAGCAGTTTGTCTCTTAATGCCAATAGCTCAACCAGGACCTAGAAGACCCAGCGCCAGGGAGGTCATCTGGAAGGTTCCTGGGATCAGAAAACTCACATGTGTGACTCAGACAGAGCTGAGTGACAAAACAAAGACTACCTCTTCCCCAAGTCCAGAGAAGGAGATGCTGTTTTAGGTCCACCTAGTCCATGCTTGGCTTTGGTCTATCTGGGGCAGAGAGCTGCAGAACCGGGATGCCGACTCTTCATAGTCACTGGTTCTGACACTGGCCCTGTTCATGCTACCATGAAAAAGGAAGGGGGCAATGGGAAGAGCACTGGATTTGGAGTCAAGAACCTGGCCCATCCCTAGGGATCTTGGACAAGTCACAGCCTCTTTGAGCCTCAACTCCTCATCTGTGAAATGAAGGACTTATGCCAGGTGCCTTCCAAAGTATCCCCCAGCTCTGACACTCTACTGAAGTGATTCTCAACTTCTTCTGTGCAAGCTGGAATCACCCGGGTAGCTTTTTAAGAAAATGAACACGTGGGCCACACCCGGGGCCAAATAAATCAAAACCTCTTGAGATATAACTCCTAGACACTGGTATCTTAAAAACCACCCCAGGTGATTCTGTTGGCTTTCGTAGTCTATAGAGCACAGGTGCGTTGAAGAACTGAGGCAGCACTCTTATTCTAGCCTAATCAGAGGTCTTAGAAACTGGCGAGTAGGGCCTTGGTTGGAGGGTCATGGGGAAGTGGTTTACTGATAAAGAGACCACCCCAATAGATCCCAGAGTAGCCCCAGGACTTACAGAAAAGCAGCCTCTCAAAAGTGACAGATTAGAATCAAACCACATTTCTGTAGACAAGTCTCCAAGCTGGGAACCACAGGAGATCTCTTGGGACAGTGGGTTTGGATCTTCCTTCTTACTCCTGGCATTCCAGACCCTTAATGCCTAGCATCTCCCCCAGTTTTGGAGGTGTCTCCCTCCTTAAGCTCCTCCCAGAGAACTGGGGTTCCCAGCACCCTCTGGATCCCATCGCGGCACCACACCTTTTGGGAAGCAGGTTAGTGAAGAGGACCCCTTCCACCCAACGCCAGAGGAGGAGCCACATCTTCCCCCCACAGAACTGAATAAATACATTTAGCACCACCTCCGCCTCTTTTTTTCCCAATTTAGTATTGTTTAATATGCATTTAATCAGGCCATTCGGTATTACAGCGGCTATGTAGCGTGACTCCCCCCCACGGCACAGAGGGAGGGCGTTATAGGCCATTAGGCTAAAGTAATATGTATGAGGAGTCACTTTTCCCCAGGGCGCAGTAACTATTTTTGCTCCCCAGTCGTCCCCATTAAATCATTAAACCTCATGACTATACTTTCTGAACTCTACCATGATCTTTAAAAAGCCAAGCATTAAAGGGCAGCTGTCACCCTCCACCGCCCAGGCCTCACTGCTTTATGTATTCACAGCATTAAGTCCTTTGTCAGTCTATACATCATTAGGGGTGTGGAGGGGGGGGCGTTACAGCGCTTGAGGAGTCGACAGCCGGACCCCCAGCTCTCCCCTGGGGAGGGCCCAAGGGGTCTAGCGATAGGCCCCTCCCTGAGAGAAGTCTGGTTATGCTCAGCTGATTGGTGAGAGGGGTGAGGGCCCAAGACGCTAGTACCTGTCCGTGGTGCTGAAGTCCTGTCCCACAGGCATTATCCTCTCTCCAACAACTACATTTGATTTTCTCAACTAACACGAGTTATTTCATAACCAAATGTTTCCTGGGGGAAAAAACTCCCTATTTCCCCATATAATGAGTATGAAACTGTCCAAGGAAAGTTGTGGAGTAGTGGAAAGATCTGTGTATTAGGATTTGAAAAGCTGCTAACTGGCATAAATTGGGCAAGTCTGAGCACCAGTTTCTTCAGTAGTAAAAGGTGTTGATAATACCAATCACACAGGATTGTTAAGTTTAAATGATATTATGATTGTTAAAGTTATTTGAAAACCATAAACACTGAACATACATATTAATGTGTTCAGGACAAATATTAATTGATACTAATTTTGATTTTATTATTTAATAAACATTTTCTAGTGTTACTACTGTTTATTATTGCTGTTGTTGATAGGTGCTACTCAAGAACAATTTCCCAGGAACTTCCTTCTCCCCTAGGAAATCTCCCCAGACAGGGATGCAAGCGAGGACTACCATCAGTAGAAAAAGAGAGGTGTTATGTTTTTATTTTGTTTACCTCCTTTGAACTGAAGTGGAGAGAACCCTTGAGAGTCCCTTCTCCCAAGACCCAGTCCCAATCCTGTGGGGTCCCTATCCAATCCCCACCCCCATCCTGATCCCTGGCACATGGGTACATTTTTCACTCTGTATTCCCTTGCCAGCCTCACCATCAAAAAGCTGGGCAGGAAAGGGTTAAGCATCTCGGCAAACCCCCAACAGAGTCCTCCTCACTGGCTAGGAAACAATGGAGCCATCAGTCTATATTTGACCTTTGCTCCCACAGCGTTTATGACTTATTCCTCTCCTCCACAGCCTGCTGCGATTCTGCCTTCAATCTCCCACCCCTAGCCAGATAAGAGCTGACCCTCCCCCAACGTCCTCCCTAGCCTCTAGGCCTCCCTCCTTCCCCCTTGCTCTCCTCCTTCCTCACCTCTCCTACATTCCTTTCTGTCTTCGTTCCCTTCTCTTGTATTTTCCCTCTCCCTATATTCCTTCGTGATGCTCTTTACCCCAACTTCCAGTTCTCTCTCCCTTTCTTTCTCTTTTGCCTCTGCTTCTCCTTCCTTCTTCTCTCCGCAGTTTTCTCCTCGCCTTCCCATACTTAGTTAGCATTTGACATGCCAGATTTGGGTGAGGACTCTTGGATAATCTCAGCTTGCCTGCCCTCTTCTCTCCCTCTTACACCCTCAAACATACAGACCCCTCTCTGCTCATCCCCCATCCCCTGACACCATTGTGTCCAAAAGTGGTCATGAGTGGGCACAATGAGAGTGTGGGGAATGGGAAGGCGCCACATCCATTCATGGACAGAGTCTCAGGGGGTGGGGGTAATGTCACCCAGACTGGAGCTGAGATGAATGGAGGGTCTTATCAAAACGGAGGAACTCCAGTGTGTAGAAACAGAAAAAGAGCACACAGGCCTGAGTATCAGAAAGAACCGCATGCTAGTCCTAGCTCATTCCCCTACTAACTGAGTGACCTTGGGCAAGCCATTTACTCTCTTTGAGCTTCTTCCTGCCCTGCAAAATAAGAGTTCATAATGCCTGCCGCGACTTGGCTTGCAAGGTTTGTTGTAAGGATCAAGAAATATAAAGAGTGTAAAACTGAGTTGTAAATGGTAGAGGGCTATATAAATACCAGGGGGTGGGAGGTGTATTAATTTTTTTTCTTGGAGTCTCATCTGGCTGCCTTGCCCCCATTCTCAACCCCTGCAGTGGGATTAAGGAAGCAATAATCCCACACACCTATATAGCACCTTCTGATTTAAAAAGCACGTTGACAGCTTTTTCCCTTTTAAAACAGCTTTGTGAATGAAAGATATATCATCAGCCCCATTTTACAGATGTGGGCATTGAGGCTTAAGCAGTTTTGAAGTGACTTATCCAGGGCCATAACACTAGTAAGTAATAAAGCCAAGACTCAAGCCTAAATTTTCAGCCTCCAAGTTCAGTGCTCTTTAAACCACCCCCTGTGGCTTCTCACTTGCCCTGAGGTCCCCCAGGCTGGAGGGTAGCTGTCTCCGCAGCCTATTACCCCACCTTCCACTGCCAGTTTGTATACCCACCTTCCTCCAGCAGTGGTGAATGCCTCGAAAGGAGAGGATAGGTCTGGTGGGCACTTAGTGAAATTGCCAAGTGCATGAATGAATGAGTGCATGAGCCCCTCCCCACCCTATCAAACCGTGTTGCCCCTGGGTACAAGGGTATGTCCTAGAAAGTGAACTACAACTTGGTCCACTTCTTCACAACTCCAGAGGTCTGTCTCATGGCCACAGAATGGGCTCTGGGCTCTGGCATGAGAGGATCTCTGGGGGAGGGGTGAAGCCTGCCACCCCCCGCAACACACACACACACACACACATACACACATTGCTCAGCCTCTGCCCCCAGCTCTGTGACAGCAGCCTCTGTAATGAATGACTCTGCAGTGGGGCCCAGCAAAAGGACAGGAGGGCACGAGACAAATCATAGCTGCCAGGCGCTAATCTTCCCCTGGGAAAGTCACCTCCACCCCCCTCATCCATCACTGGGCACTGGGCTGCCACCATGTCCCCCCACGTACACACCCAAGCCAACTGCTTGGGCCCCATGGATGTGTGTGAGTGCACCGAGGTGGCTGCGGCGTACACACGGGAGCCTCTGCACCCAGGCAAAAAGGGCCACTGCTGCTCCACACAAGACCCCTGCCTCAGATCTCCCACCCCCAGAAAAAGTGAAGTCTGATGATTCTACATAAACCCTCGGAGCCATGTATTTGTTTAATTGCCTAAAAAGTGTTTGTTGAGAATCCGTTGCAAGTAAAGCAATGTGGTATAGAGGACACAGAGATGAATGGAACAGGCTCTAGTCCTGAAGGAGTTCATGGCCCAGAAGGAGTTCATGGCCCAGCAGGGGAACAGAAACAGATCAAGGGACATTGGGAAGGAAAGGACACAAGGTGAGAGAGAGAGAGAGAGAGAGAGAGAGAGAGAGGAAGGTGGAGAGTTAAGAAGGGATTTGTCCCAGCTGAGGGTGCTAGGGCAGCTTTGAGAAGGAGGACCTTGAATAATAGGTGGAGTTTCCAGGGCCAGGAAGAAAGCAGTCAGGAGTAGGGAACACAGTGAGCCAAAGCAGAGTGTGGGAGCTGAAATGTGCATATGAGAGAAGGCAATCAGTTGTACATGAAGAGGGACAAGGAAAGATGAGATTGAGACCTGTCCACTGAATGCCACACCTCCCCCCACGCCCACCCTTTCCCAAAACACATCACAAAGATTCCCAGTGTCATGAAATACAGAAGCAGGTCCAACTCCTGCCACAGATCAGTGTCATGGAGATGTGTCCAGCCACGTGTACGTCTTTTCCCAGAGAAGAGGCTATGGAGGCGCAACCAAGATCCATAGCCATGTCACTGGAGAGCCACTCCGTGTACACTGTCACCCTCCTGGCCAGCATTCACTGAGCACTGTTCTGAGAGCTTCACATGAATTGTCCTTTGCTAGAATGCAAGCCCCATCGAGCTTCAAAGGTCTTACTCACTGATGAATCACCAGAGCTCAGAACAGTGCTTGGTACATAGGAGGCGTTCAACAAGCTTTCATTGAAGGAATGATTGACATCCTGGACTCATTGAATAGGGCTGTTATGCTATAAGATAGATATAAATATTACCTGCCCTCGACCCATTTTACAGAAGAGAAAACTCCACGTGGGAGAGAATCAGTAACTTGGCCTGTGGTCATACAACTAGTACATGCAGGATCCCAGATGCAAACCCTGCTCTGGCACCAGTGCAAGCTCTCTTCCAGCCACACCAAGGAGCAGCAGCCCCACATCTGACTTTTATATCTCTGCAGTCTTGGTTATGCTTCAAGGAGGCATAATTTCAAGAACCTACTCTCTCGGAATCTGCATAATGGTGAACTATTGTAACAAAGAACTAATACATACATTCACACATTTCTATAGTTATACACACCCAGGCAGCCTGCATTAAGAATGCCCAACACAAACACAAACACCCAATTTCCAAAGTAGATTAATCTGGAAGGGTTCATTTGCTTTACGGAAAAATGTCTTTGCACTATAAAAAAAAACAGGGAGTCATCAAAGGGTTGTTGTTTTTTAAGTTAGAACTTCTCTGGACACCACAGTGCTTACCTGAAGGGCATAGCAGGGCACAGTGAGGGCACCAACACTGGTGGGTCACCTGCTGTGTACCAGGCACTTACCCTGCAGAGGAGATAGATATTTTATCCCCAGTTTAGAGATAAGGAAACTGAAGGTCAGGTTCAACATGTTCACTCATTCCTGCTCTGTGCTAGGAACCCATGCAGGCCCTGGGGAATCAGATATATGCAGACCCATCTCTGCCCCCCATGGTACGTTCAGTCTAATGGGGAAAGATAGGTAACAAACAAGTAAATGAATAAGTGAACAAATCCTCGAGAAAATGTCATGTTATGATAAGTACAATGAAGGAAACAGTGTGATAAGAGGGAACTGGGGGATCTAATGCAGATACAGAGGCATTAGGGGACCCCTTGGACTCCTCAGCTGGAAACTGGTCAACTTCATTTCCGGCTCCTCAGCCCCAGTACAGGGAAGGCAGGCAGGCAGGGAGGGAAAGCAAGAGGGAGGGAGGAAGCGACAGAGGGAGGGAGGGAGGCAATCAACCTATTCCTTCTCTCATACTACCTTGGCAGAAATCCAGTGGGAAGAGCTGCTGAAAAAACAAACTGTATTGGAAACCATTGTCCATTACAGACCCATCTGAGGTTAGCTCTGAAGCCCTGGCACCAATCCTCTGAGAAAACAGGAATGTGATTTGTAAAATTCCAGCTCAGCCAGCTGGGTGAGAGCAAGGAGGGCTGAGGCTGTGGGCGGACAAAGATGTAAGCATTTAGCTGAGGGAGGAGTCAGGGTACCTGAGGATGCAGATGGAGAAAAAGGGCAGGAACAAAACTAAAGACAGGCGGAGGGAAGAGACTCAGGGGAAGAGAAAGTGCGTGTGCACATAGTTACAGGGCTTCCCTTCAACTTCCTCCAAAGTTTAATAGATTTCTAAATGGGCTTATTATCACCACCTATGAATTCTTTAAAGGACCTAATTATAAAACACCAAACTAGCTAATTAGGTTTCCCGAGCTCGCCTTGTCACAGGTGCAAACAAGCTCTCTGGACAGTAGTCCTGGCAAAGCCTGCAGAGCCGGATCGATGTGGGGGCGGGGACTGTCTGAGGTGCACAATTAGGCCTATAATGGTGGGCTCCTGCTGCCACTGCCAGGCCTCCAGAGATGCTCGCTGCCAGATTCTGTCCCCTGGTGGGCAGGGGCAGAAGGCCTACAGAACAGGGTCCAGCTTCCCTTGGCCTCTCTGGGCTTGGGGCTAAGGATGAAGCAAGTGGGTGTCCCCAGAATCCAGCTTAGCAGGGCTGTAGGTAGGGGGAGTAGTCACAGAACCAAGCCCTTGGCATTCCATTCTCTGAACTTAAGTGCCCAGGGCAGGAGCCACAGAGGTCTTGAGTAAATGCACTTGTCTCACACATCACTGGAGAAAAGAGGGCACTTGGGGGTCTAAACTAGCAGATGACTATGCCCACCACATTATATTAGAGGTCCCCCAGGGGTGAGGGCTGAAGTCTCAGTGCTTCGCTGGCACTACATGAAGCCCTGTCTTCACTACAATAGTTTCCAGAGTGTGTTCCTCAGGCCAGTAACTTTACATTACCTGGACACCTGTTAGATATACAAATTTTAAGACATCACCCAAATGTGGGGTGGAGCAAACCAAGTTGTAATGATCTGGCAGGAGACTCTGTGGCAGCTCAGTTTGAGAACCACTGCTTTCCTGTCTCCAGGACGAGGCCATTAAAATCAGTGCAGCTGCCAATAGTGGTGCTGCTGGCTGGGGTGCTGTGTGTGTGTGTGGGGGGGGGGGGGGGGTCAGGGTGTAAGGTCTGTTTTTTAAATTAAACTAAATGATGGCCATTAAGGGGGCATCCCCTGCATATAATTAATTCCCTTTTGCTAAAAGGGCCAGGTGAGAATTGGACAGCTAATGATGCTCACCGCGTGCCTCCCCCTCGTCCTTCCACACCCTCATCTTCTCCAGGGTCTTTCTCTTCAGCCCTACAATCAAGGCTGATTCTCTTTCCATGTGGTGGCCTCACCAGAGTCTGAGATTTGTGAGCTACAAGATCCATATCACTGTCCCCCCCTCTTGCTAATTCCGTCCTGGTCTCCCAACTCCTCTGCAGCCATACAGGGCCCCAGTGTTCCACCAGACCAGTGGTTGGCAAACTCATTAGTCAACAGAGCGGCAAACCGCGGCCCGCATGTGGCTCGCGAGCCGCAGTTTGCCGACCACTGCACCAGACCATTTCCACCCTTACTGGCTTGACATATTAAACACAAGGGTAGAATTTTGCTCACAGGTGCCACAGCTTTAAGAGGTGTGTCAACCCTGGAGCTGAAAACCCACACCCCAGGTCTTTCCTGTTCTGACCAAGGATGACCAAAGTCCCTGGGCTCTGGATCAGGCCATACTTCACTAGCTGTGTGACCCCAGACAAGTTCACTCGCCTCTCTGAGCTTCATTTCCACTGCTCTCAGAGGTGGGTGACGCCACCTCTCTTAAGGTCATGGTGGGGATGAACAGAAACGCTACATGAAAAGCACATAGGCAGCACCTGGTACACATTTCCCTCCCTACTCCATCTACCGTGTGGGCTCCACATGGGCTCAAATGGGGCTCATCCTCATTGATCCAGGGATATCTCTGGGTTGCACCAGCCCCCTCTGCCCTCATTCCATTAGTAAATCCTGGAGTCTAAGTGGTGGGCCAACTTTATTGCGGTTCAACAAACCTCTCATGGGCACCTGTTGTATGCCAGGAGCCCTGACAGTATCTGAAAGGACTCTGTACTCTCAAGTGTGGTGGGAAAGATACATCGATAATGCATCCTTCAGAATAAGGGACAGAAGAGGAGGGAGGAGGCAAAGAGGTGCCAGAAAATAGCATAGCTTTAGAGACAGACCTGGGTTCAAACCTTGGCTTCATCACTGAGTAACCAGGTAACCTTGCACAAATTACTTAACCTCCCTGTGTCCCATTCTCCTCCTTTATAAGATGGGGGGAAATAAGAGCTTCAAAGGATGAGGCTTACAGATGTTATGGGTAAGCACCTGGCACGTGTGAAGGCTCAGAAAATGGTGTTATTATTATTAAGGCTTCCTTGTTCTCCTGGAGCCCACCTCACCTCTGCAGGGTCAGGGTCTGAACCGTTTTGGTGGCTCTGGGCTTCGGGGTTAACCAGATGATCCTTTAATACACAAAGAAACCCCAACCAGCTTAACCTCAGCTGAGGCACAGAGGGCCCAGCCACCCAGTGAATGCTGGCCCCAAATCCTGTGCTCCATTATTGCATCTGAAAATCCGTTAAAATTTCACACAATTTCCTGCACAGCAGTGCGCTTCATAATGCTGGGAGCCAAGCCGGCCCAGTAATTGGGACTGGAGTGGGGCAGAGTCCAAAGCAATTAATCCAGCCTCTTTCCTTGTTTGCGCCAGGATAAGCCTGACGGGGTGGGGAGTAATTGGAAAGGAGCGGCCTCCATCCCCAACTCCAAATTAATATTTTCCTGTCCTGATTTAATTCCGCCCGGGAACAGTGACACAGAGACACGCCATGTCAAGCGCTAAGTAATCCGCCACCAGCCACCTGAGGAGGAGGAAAGGACTTCTCCTTTTCTTTGCAGTTGGTAGGGAGATAGACAAGAATGGCAGCTAACAAGACAGAACCTCAGAAGTTGGAGGGCCTTCCAAGGACATCTGTAGTCCCACTTCCTCCCAATGCAGGGACATGCCACAAAGGAGGGAGGAAAGCAGGAACTTGAGAAGATGAATGGACCTGAGTTCAAATCCTGACTTTGCCACTCCGATGTGTGATCCTGGGCAAGTAATTTAACCCCATTGAGCCGTAGTTTTCTCATCTGTCAAATGGGGATAATCATACCTACTATGAATAATTGTCATAAGAATTTATTACAATAAATATAAGGCACTTAGTGCCTAGTAGGTGACTGTAAATGGTAGCTATTTTTCCCATTATTCTAGATTTTATGACGAGGAGCTAAGCATAATGCTAGACCCTGAGAATACAAAGGAAAATAAAATATGGGTCCCAACCTTTAAGGAGTTTTTTAGTCTCATATATCCTAGGCTGGTACATAATAGGTGTATAATATATGCTAGCTCCCTCCTTCGGCCAGTGGCATCCCTGGGCAGGTGATCATTCAACCTCTGCTTGGTCACTGCATTATTGAGGCATGTGCCTATGTTTCTAGCCTTTCTGTCCCCTCATCCTGCTGGTTCTACCTCCTCTCTAGGGCCAGCTGGAGAGAGGGGTCCAGGCACATGAGTTGGACTCAGGAATCTGCAGATTTCTGCTGGCGATCTCCTAGTCCCGACTGAGCCCTTTTCCAGTTGGCTCAATAGCCTTCTGGTGGTGAGAAGGACTCCTAACTTGATCCTCACTCATCCTGGGTGCTCACCCCAGGAGTTCAGGTATGTTGGGTAACCTGAGGAACTGGGGCTGAACTAAGTGTAACCATCCACAGGGTATCCTTCCCTGACTTATATCCCACCCATTCATGGATGTCCCTTTCACCTCCCAAATAAACCACTTCCACTGAATCCTGGTCTCGGGGTCTGCTTCTGGGCGACATTAAACTAAGACAACCAGGCATTCTGTAAACCCTGAGGCCTGAGCAGCCCAGCTGTGGGACCCCCTCTAACAAAAGGCAGCACCAGGGGACAGAGGAGACAGAACATGCCACCTCACTGCTGGGTACCTCTGGGCATCTTAAGGGTATGGTGAAGTAGGCAGAGGTGCCCGGTAGAAAGGCAGAGGTTAACCAGTGGGGGCAGGGCAGACTTACTGATGAGCACTCTGAGTCCCTACCCACCCAGGAAATTCAGAAACACTTGAAGGCTGCTAGCCAGCAGGAATCTTATAGACTCATAAATGGGCAAGAAACTGGGAAATCGGGTTCTTTATGCGCCCATCCAGCACTGGGTAGAAAGAAAAAGTTCAGGGTAGGGAGGGAAGAAGATGTCTTATTGGGTTCCAAACTCCCCGAATAAAAACCATTCAAGCCAAAGCAGGGAGTTACCAGAAAAAAACGTGTGTTCAACAAAACTGCAGAGAAACACTATGCAAATGTCAAAGTGATGAGGAGAGGAGGGGGGAGAGGGACAGGAATAAACCAAACATTAAATCAAATCAGTAGGAGAATAATAGCTAAACTCCTTCATACTTGTAGCACTCAATTCTGCAGTCGATATGGTCAGGAATGAATGAATGGCCTGCTCAGAGCCACATCTAATTCAATGTGTGTAGCACCCCAAACACCACGAGGAGAGCCAGCCAGGAGCAACCCTTCCCTACCCCCCATCTCCCACCCACAGGGGCAAATGGGCACAGGGAGGGGGCCAAACCTAGCCCCCCAATGCAGCTGGGCGTAGTGGAGAAGCCCTGCCTAGGGGCTGGGTGGCATGGGGCAAGTCACGTCCCCTCTCTGTGACTCCGGGAATCAACACGGGGGCGGCACAGAAGCCTGGTGGTGGCTTATCATCAAGGCAGTGGGCTTCCTTGTCCTCCAGGAGCCCCCCTGCCTCTGTAGGGTCAGGTCTGAACCATTCTGGTAGCCCTGGGCTTTGGGGTTAACCAGATGATCAGTTCAAAGAAAGGGACGAAGCAGGTCAAACTGGACCAGATGATTTGTGTCCTGTCAGACTTTTATTTTGCTGTGTGGATCCAAAATGAGGGTTTGAATTTGGTTGGGTCTTTCTGTTTGTTTGTGTTTTAAGAAACTGGAATTGGAGATGAGGGGGAGAGTCTGGAAGGAGAGAAGAGAAGCCCAATGCATGGTGTGATTAGTTTGGAGTGTGGTGTGTGATGTCATCAACTCCCCTGTCTTCCCATAAAAACTTCAATGAAATCCACTCAGCTCACCTAGACTTTGGGAATGGATATACATGTGATGTGTGCTGCAGAGTGAGTGTGGGGTAGAGCAGAGGCTGAAGGGGGCCCAGCTGCATTCAGGTCCCACCTGTGGAGGATCTCCCCATTAGCTGCTCCATTACTCCAATTCACAGCCATCCGTGGACCACAGACAATGCCCAGGCATGGTGCTAAGACTGGGAGCAACCATGTATGTGATATGGTCCTGCCCTCAGTTAAAGGCCAGAGGTGAGGACACAACAGGCATATCCATTCAGAAGCTGGGAGGACTTCTGCGGACAAAGCCAGGTTCTAGGGCCAGAGGACAAATGAGTCTTCTCTGAGCAGCTTCTCACTCAATCTTCAGAAACTTGGCTCAGAGAGGAGGGGACTGGCTCATGGTCACACAGCTGGGAAGGGGTAAAACTGGATATGAACACAGGTCTGTAACTTGGGAGCGTTGCTTACAACTCACTGACCTGCTTGTGTAGAAATAAAGATGCTGGTGGTGAAGATGGAGCACTCTGTCCCTTTGTCGAGGGCAGCCTCAATGCTACACTGCTGTCCCCAGGCTCCCCCAACACATGAAGGACCCCTGGCCCTCAGCCTTGGGCTTTATCCCAACTGTCTCCAAAGTTCCAGACATGAGTTGGGGCCAGAAGAGCCTCACCTCTGCCCTTGCTCTGCCCACTCCTCCTGCCCTTGACCTCAGGGACTTCAATGGACATCTGTAGCTTTCATCTGCCTAGAATCTCTCTCTTGAAACTGTACCTCAGATTTCCTTTGGAGCCTCTCTCTCCCACTATGAGTCCATGTGGTTCTCCAGAGATGGCTATGGGCCTGAAATCCTCCCACTGCCTCTGGTTATAGGGATTGGTTCATGGATGGGCATGTGACCTAAGCTGAGCCAATGAAATTCAGTCTTGGGAATTTTACTGTCACTATTAGGAAGGAGATGTTCCCTTTGTTGAACCGTTAGGATGTGGGCCTAGTGCTACTGGCAGCCATACTGTCACCATGAGGAGGGAGCATGCCTGAGAAATAGGCCAGCCTCCAGGAAGACTCCAGATAAGAGCTGAGAGGTGAAGACAGATCTTTGATGTTAGCTGAACTCCTGGATTACACAGCACCTGAAGACTCCCTTGGCCTCTTCAACAGTCAATAACTGCCTTTTCATTTAAGCCAGTTTGAAATTTTCCCCAAACTGAAAAGAGTTGCGACTGATACAGGCATCAGTATCCTGTGGGAATTGTGCCAGTGTGCTAACCACTGCACACTCTAATCCCCTGGAAGGAATCTCAGAGGAATTCCTTCCATTTTTGACAGAGGAAACTGTCCCCACCCCCCACCCCCCTTTTTTTTTTTTTCAATTAACATCCAAAGCCACAGAGCCAGTTAGGGACAGAACAGATTCAAACTCAAACCTTACAACTCATTCCTGTGTCCTTTCTGAACCATCATGTGATCCATTTTGTCTAGTTCTGAAAAGGTTTGTACGCAGAGTATATACATTGTGTGTGTGTGTGTGTGTGTGTGTGTTTGTGTATGTGTGTGTGTTGTGTGTGTCTGTGTGTGTCTGTGTGTGTTTCTGTGTTGTCAGAAAGATGCTGAGGTCCCCAAGGGCCAGGCTTGTGCAACTGAAATCCCTGACATCTCCCAGAGCCAAGTTCATGTGGTAGGTCCCCTAAAGTCATCCCTGGGCTTCCTGAGAATGCCACCCTGACATGCCTGGAGTTGGGCAGTAATGTGGTTTTGGGAATGACACGCTGCGTCCAGGGGAAGAGTTCAGATTCTCTGAGAGTTGGGCTAATGTGACGTTGAACATAATAAGAACTATTCTAGCAGGAGAGATAACGTACATGAGTTCTCTCTTGTGAAATAACGAGAGAGCTACTAACAAGAGTAGCTAACAAGAAAGCTACTGCGTTCCACTTTAAGAAAATCAATACACAAAATATAAACTTACCTCTGAATTTAGAGGATAAAGGACAGTTTTATAAACGAATTCTCTTTCACCAGACACCAGTTCCATTGAGGAACCCTGGCAGGTGTTTTCAGGCCTCCCTCCCCAGTAGGGAGGTGGAACTAAAGGAAACAAATCATTATGAGGCACAGGGCTGAAGCCATGACCATTGAGAGGAAGGCCAGGATCTTGGAGTAGATAGAGGAGGTCAGTGGACAACTGTCATGGAGACAGTAGTGTAATGTGTGCCCAAGCCCAGGAGGCTATGGTACAGTATATTACAACATCCACTGCCATCTCTCCCAACCCGTCCCTGCTGGCCCTCTCCCTGGTGCCCACCTCCTGAGGGAGGAGTGTGCTTTCCACTCCACTGACATTGGACTTGATGCTATGACTCCTTTGGGGAAATGGAATGGAAGCAAAAGTGACATATGCTACGTCCAAACAAAAGCTTTAGAAGCATCACATGTTTCCACCATCTTTCTTACTCTTTTCCCTCTGCCACGAATAACATGTCTTTGACTGGGGCTACTTGGTCTGTCTGAACCCCAGAATGAAGACAATCAGAGCTGAGCCACCAACAACCCACAGCAGATATGTACCAGGAACAAAAAACGAACTCATGTTGCCACTGAGATCTGAGAATTATTTGTTATTGCATCATAAACTAACAAAAGCTGACTAATACAGAAGTCAACATCCACAGCTTTAAGGCCACCTCTGACAACCCAGTGGGATAAGTGGCTCAGCTATATGGCGTGAGATCAATGGGTAGAGTGGTTTACATCCAACATATGAGATACTTAGTAAAATGCAGATTCCCAGATCCCCCTCCTGAGATTTGGAGCCAGTTCATCTAAGGAGGGACCCATGGATTCATATTTTCAACAAGCTCTGAGGATGACATGTCAGTTCTCAAAAAAACCAGACTTGGAGAAACCCTGATATGAGGAGTCCAATCTTTTTTGTATCCAGAGAGGCACAGTGACATGCTTAAGGTCACACAGCAAGGTGCCAACTCTTTCCCCTGAAGCATACAGTCCTTCCCCAGAGAAACAGAGGGGGGGGGGGAGGGCGTGAGGCGGGGAGTAGCAGAAGGGAAAAAAGAAACTCACAGGTTGAAAATGTAGCTCCAAGAGAGAAAGACCAGTGGAGGCCAGTAACTCAAGTTGGGCCATCATCCAGGTTCCAAGCTGAGAAAAAGGCTACCCTGCCATGGGTGGCTAGGGGGTCCCTCGGGCCTTCCCTGGAAGAGTGGAGGTGGAAAGAAAGGAGTCAGATTACGGAGCAGGGAAGCTAGAGGAAAGAAAAAGAAAAATAGAAGGGGGAAAAAAGTCCTCCAGCCTTGGTGAGCCCAAACATCCCCAGCATCACTGCAGGAACCGCCCCAGCCCGCTTCGATTTTGATGTACAGTTTGAAACAAATCAATAGCGGTATAATAATACTCAGCACGCTGTGTAATTTTTATATCATTAGTTTTCATTTTCCGCTCCCCATGCATCAAAAAACTTACAACGGGCTCGTAAAGTTTATTTAGTATTCCATGAATTCCTAATCAGTTTCATTTCATAATGATTCAGGAGCCGCCCGCTGCCTAGGCCCCCATGTCAAAAAATCGATAAAACCAACACAGTTTTCCTGATGGCGGCTGCAAAAGGATCTATTGTAGGGAATTATGATTTATGCCCTGGCCTGAACCGTGAGCAGCAGCCTCCACCCGCAGCTCAGGGCTGAGGTCTTCGCCAATAATGATTTATGCACCTTCTGCTGGCCCCACCCTAGATCCCTCCCTGCCCAGCTGGCCCCTGACACTGGGGGGAGGGAGCAGGGCCCAGCTGGGAGGGAAGGAGGAAGGCCAGAGAGGGAGTCCCGCAGGCTGTCTGAGCTCCCCTGCATGGGCCCAGGAAGGCCTGGGCAGAGAAATGAGGTGTTTAGGGAGCCCCTCTAGGCCCAAGGAGCTACAGAGGGAACAGGACTGGAACAGGTGTGCATGAGTGGGGTGGGAATAACCTGCCTCTCCAGCTGGAACCCTCACTCCCATCCAGCCTTCTTTTCTGACCTCACAGATGAGTTGGCCCCCACCTCAAACCATGCAGTCACCTCTGCCCTCAGGCTGGCCCTGCCCCAGGAAAGCTGAGTGGGAAAGAGGTCCCAAGAGGCATGGAGGCAAAAGGCCCTTGTTGGACCTCATGGGATGCAGACACAGCAGGCTTCCAGGAATTCTGAGGCTAGAATAGAAGTTTGCAAGACTCCCAAAAGGGAACGAGGGGTGGAGCTGAGTCTCTCCGGCCCCTTCTCTTCTCCATGAGGCAGCATGGGGCTTGGTTTTCAGGACCTTCCACCCCCACCCGCACCTCCCATCCCCTTTCCTCCACTGGTGGGTGATTAATAGGTCTGAGAGACATGTTAATGGGATGAGCATTTGGGCCAACAATTGGTTTAATTAACAGCAACTAACCTAACCCAGAAAGGGAGATCTCAGGGTGACTTCATAGGGGAGAGAATGCCATCGTGTGACAGGCCGCCAGCATGTGCACCCTGCCCCCGGGCTATCAGCTGGATCTCTTGGCTTCCACATGGTGTGTGAGGAAGGCTGGGGACTCCCTTTGGAGGGCTGAGAGGGGCAGAGATTCAGGGGCTGGGTCCCTGCAGCGACTCTGTCCCAGGTCAGAGGTGGCACTTCAGCCTTAGACCCAAGTTAGAATACCTGGGCTTCCTCCTCATGCCTTCACTTGCTTTTTTATACAATCACTCACCAAACATCCAGGAGACAACTCACAGCCACTCCATCCATATCTGGCCTGACCTTCCACAGATGGAGAGTGGCAAAGCCATGGTTCTGACCAAGGTTTTCTGGGCCTGGATACTCGGGGTGCATGGCTGCCCTGCCCTACTTCACCCAGACGATCTCCCCACTCCTGGCCTATGTCCCTCTCTTCAGACCCAGTTGGAGGGTGGCTGCTCTCCCTCCATTCCCACTCTTAATCTCATGCACACAGCAGCATGAAAGAGTCCAGATTTGGGGGCCAGACCTGGATTCTAGTCCTAGTTATTACCACTACCAGATGAGCGACCTTGGGCAATTCAATTAACCTTTCTGAGTCTAACTTTCCTCGCGAGTAAAATAGGGATAATCATTTCTGCCCTACAGATGCTGATGGTCAAAAGGGCAGGTATATCAAATGCCTGTCCCCTGGTGTAAGCTTCCTGCCCTTCCCCCACTCCCTCAGGCCCTCTCAGCCTCACTCACACCCCACAGAAAGGGGGCCTGGATAGGTACCCCCTCCTCCCAGGACAATCAGGAAACCAAAACCCAGCGAGGACTTGGGCATCAGTGGGCTGCAGGCTGTGCCACTACTCTGAGCTGTGGCTGAAGGAGGTGAGCCTAGATCCATCTGGGCCAGTGGTCGGCAAACTGCGGCTCCCGAGCCACATGCGGCTCGCAAGCTGCGGTTTGCCGCTCTGTTGACTAATGAGTTTGCCGACCACTGATCTGGGCAAATCTGAGCCTTGGTTTCCCCAACTGTGAGACAAGGGCTGATTCCTTCAGAGGCTGATGCCTGGCAGCCCACTATCCTGGGCATCTGGGAACCAGCAGCCCCTCCCAGGTCTGGAGCCAGAGAGTGGGAGGGGCTGGGTGAGGAGTGAGAGCCCCTGGATCTGGGTGGGAGAAGAGGGACCCTGGCCCCTTCCACGCCCAGTAGGGACCTGAGCGGAAACGCCGCCCCCCAAGGATGCAGCTTTGCCTCTCCTGCCCGGTCCCAGTGTGCAACTCAGGTCAGGCTGCCCCTGGGCTCTTTCCTTCTCTCGGTGCTTCTGTCTCCCTGTCCTTGTGTCTCCAGGGAGTTTCCCATCCTTCTGCCCCTTCTCTGCTCCTTCCCTCCACCACCTACTTCACCCACGTCATTCTAATGCCTCCCCACCCTGACTGGCAGAGCTAAAAGGCCTGAGATTCCCAGAACCACCTCTCTCCCCTGCTCCCCTCTCCACTGTCCCCGCTTTGTCCCCTCAACTGTTCCATCACCCCGGGGCTCAGTGTCAGTCCCACTGGGAAGGTAGCAGACCCATGGCTGACCCAGGCCCAGAGCTGGACACCCGCCCGCCCACCGCAGCCTGGCTCCCACAGCTGAGGGCACTTGAAGGGCCAATGGATCTCAGTCCCCTTCTTCAGACTCCCACAAACACACACCAGCTCCTCAACCCCAAGGAGCCAGCTCTGCATGAACTTTGTTTCCTCCATCCCCCCACCTCTTTCTTTCTCTATCCCTGCACTCACCTCTCATTCCACCACGGGCCAGAGCCAGCCAGTCAGCCCAATCTCAGCTGCTCCAACTCAGGCCCTCTGAGCTTCAGCTGCTCCACCTGTGAAAGGGTCTCAATGAACATTTTCCTGTCGAAGGTAAGAACCAGGGTTGGATAATGTACCGTAGGGGCTGTGGCTCCTTTAACAATCCTCAGATGCCACTGCACAGAAGCATGGCCCCCATGACTGTGCCCCAGCAAGCACTCTTCTCACAGCGACCCCACAAGTTACAAAGCTCCCCAAACTGGCAGAGTCACTAGAGATCAGAGGCTGGTTCAGGGACACAGAGGGTCACAAAGGGACTAGGACCAAAAAGCACCCATGTCCCACAGGGCGAGGGGGAGCAAGGGGTCCAGGGCTGGGGACAGATTTGGCCACCTGACAGTGGAAGGGTGTTGCACAAGGTATTTAACCTCTGCTCATTTGTAGGACCAACAATAACCCTGGGCTCCCAGGAGCGCCGTGGATTCAACAGGAAGTGAGAGGATGGAAGGAATGAGAGATGGGGCTTTGGAAGCAGAAAGTGGATTCTAATCACAGCAGATGATTGTCTTTCCATGTGACAGTTGGCAAGTTTCCTAAGAATTTAACGCTGCACTGTCCTCAGCTGCACAGTGGGGGTGACCATCACCCCTCTTGAGGGTAGTGTGGGTTACAGGCGGTCATGTGGCATTTAGAACGCAGAGCTGGCACCCAAGTGCTACTGGTAACTTTTGTGTCGTGGGCACAGTGCCTGGCAAAAGAGAGGGGTTCAATAAGTGTGGGGAATGAGAACAAAGATTATTATGGGGGTCCCATAAGGGACCCCACAGTGAAGAGGGCGGGGTGAATTTGGTATGCTCATTTCCAAGCATCTGCAACATTTCTAGCCATCGATGTCTCTCTGGCCCCAGAGAAAAGCAAGGACTTGGGTCCCATCTGGCAATTGAACTGAGACTCAAAGAGGTTTAGTGTATTTTTCCCCAAGATCTCACAGGAAGGGATCTACCCCCCACTGAGCTCTACCACTCAGCACTACCCAGGCAGGACTCCAGACTCAGGAAGTCGCTGATTCCTCCAGCCTTCTCAAACAAGTCCTAACAGTCATCACCACGTACTGGTGATTTCAACGTGCCAGGCATTTGCCTAAACACTGTAAAGGGTTTATCTCATTCAATGCTTGTGCCACCTATGACACAGGTTTCCTTATGCTCTCCATTTTACAGGTAAGGAAACTGAGGCACAGGAAGTCAGGTGGCTTTTCTTTTATGTCCGCACAGATGAAGGTCAGATTTCATTATACCAAGAGCCATTACAACCAAAGTCCCAGTGCTACCGAAATACTACCTAAACCAGGCCAGGAGGCATGTAGCCAGCTCAAATAGTGCTTCCTCAAAGGATCGGGCAGAATGGTGAGATGCATGACCCCATTGCACAAACGGGGAAACTGAGGCTCCGAGAGGGCTTCCAGAGAGGAAGTAGTGAGTCATCCATGTGGGTCTGGCCATGAAACCTCCAAGGCTCTTTCCATCCCCAGGTACCTGGGGCAAATGCACTGACACACGCTGAGAGGGACACACACAAGGGGGTACTGATATTTATGCATCCTGGCAAATGCACGTGGCACGGTACCTCCCCCATCCACATGCACACGGCATACACCCTGCCACACATGCACACATACTCTAACAAACTCAACACTGTATGCACACTGGTGTCACCAAGGGAGCTTTTAATCACACGTGTGTCCTGCCCCACCCCCAGGGATGCTGATGGAATGGATGTATATTAGTCATCATCGCTGTATAACAAATTGCGCCCCCCCCCCCAAATGTAGCACCTAAAAACTATATTTCTGCCAAAACCGGTTTGGCTCAGTGGATAGAGCGTCGGCCTGCGGACTGAAGGGTCCCGGGTTCAATTCCGGTCAAGGGCATGTACCTTGGTTGCGGGCACATCCCCAGTGGGAGGTGTGCAGGAGGCAGCTGATCGATGTTTCTCTCTCATCGATGTTTCTAACTCTCTATCCCTCTCCCTTCCTCTCTGTAAAAATATCAATAAAATATATTTTTTTAAAAAAAACTGTATTTCTTCTCTCATGTGGTTTCTGAGGGTCAGGAATCTAAGAGCAGCTGGCTAGGAGGCCCTGACTCAGGATCTCTCATGAGGATGTAGTTCAGATGACCGCCAGGGCTGCAGTCATCCGAAGGCTTGACTGGGGCTGGAGGACCCGCTCCCGAGATGACTCATGTGGCAGGGTTTCTCAGCAGAAGGCTTCAGTGCCTTGCCACATGGGCCTCCCCAAAGGGCTGCTTGAGTGTCCTCGTGGCATGGCAACTGGGTGAGTGATCAAAAAGAGTGCAAAGAAGAAACTTAGTGCCTTTTACACCATAACCTCCTAAATTACACACTGTCACTTCTGCTTTTTTGTTTTGTTTGTAAAAAGAACCCACAATCTAGGGGAAGAATTTGATTCCATCTTCAGAAGGGAGAAGTATCAACAAATTTGTGGATATATTTTAAAACCACCACTGCGTATGAAGTGGGGCCAGGGAGTGGGAATGTAAACACTCCCAGACAACTCCAAGTGCAGTCAGGCTGAGACCCACTGAGATGGAAAGTCACCGACTGGAGGGGTTTGAGAGGGATACTCTGCTGGCCTGGCTTCAGGGTTGAGCCAGTCTGCAAGTCCCCCTTCCCCAGGTAAGCCCACCTCTGCAGCCTCAGCCCAGGCCCTGGGTCCCAGTTCCCATCCCTCTCTGGTCCCACCGCCCCCAGAGGCCTTCTCAAAGACCCTCACCCACAGACTCCAGACCAGCCCCCCAGCCCGGCGCCACCCCTGCACTTGCTGCTCCTAGGTCTGGATCCAGGGCTGTGCATGTGTGTGGGTTTGGGGGAACATGTGTGTGCACATGTGTATGTGCATGTGCCCACAAGGCTTGTCTGCTCACAGACCAGGGCTTCCTGACAGGAGGACCTCAATCTGTCTTCTCCCCCTCCTGTCTGTCTTCCTTCCTTTCTTTCTCTTTCTCTCTGCTCTTCCCTCTCCTTCTTTTCTTGCTCTTGACTCTTCCTTCCTCCCTATCTCTCTTGAGTCTCTCTCTCCCTCTTACTTGTCAGGAGGCCCAATGGCTCCTTTGAATATTTGGATGGAGTAACAAGCACAGAGCAGCCCAGAGTGGAAGGGGAGTGGCCCTGGACTTCCCTGCCAACCTCCAGAAAGCCCAGCCCCAGCCATGCTACGTTCCTACATCATCAACTCCCATTCAGGAGGGCTGAAGGGTGGTAGGTGGGAGCCAGGAAAGAGCCAATGCCAGGGCCATGTCCATTGCCCAACTCCTCTTTCTCTCTCCCAGCCAATTGCCCCTCTGCCATAGGCCTGACCGGCCGGCCTCCAGAACCCTCCTTCCTCTCCATATTCTCTCTCTGTGTTTCTCTCGGTTTTTCTGTCTCCACCTCCCTTTTTCCCTCCCTGTTTCTCTGGCTTTTTCTTGGAGAGAAGTAGGCCTGGCCACAGCTCCGAAGGCTGTGGAAATGAGAGTGCTGCACCTCACGAGGAGAGCAGTTCTGCCCTAGTAATGAGGAGGAAAGAGAACTCTTCCAGGGAATTAATGAGACCACCAAGAACAAAAGAGGCGACCAGCAGAGGCCAGAGAGGCGGGGCCCAGCTAAGCCATCCCGCAGAACCGCAATAATAGAGTGAGGAAAAATGGAGTAGAGATCCCTGTGGTAAAAACTATTAGAGGAGGCGAATTATAAAACTATTAACCAGAATGTAACTCCCAATTAAAAGATGATTTAACACTGGAACCTGATGGATGAATTTTGATTAAATGGAGAACTATTAGGAGCCCAGGGATAAGGCTGCTCCTGCCAGTTCTAAAAGTTAAAAGGCAGTTTGATATAAAAATTTATAAATTAAGGTTAATTACTTTAAATAACATGGCTGGAAGCAATGAAAGGAAATTTGTCACAATCTCCAGAGTTTGGGGCAAGATGGATACAGATGTTCGGCCGGCCCCGGGGAACCCAGGGGTCAGGGCAGGGGCAGCTGAGGCCAGCAAGAGGGCAGGTGAGGTCAGCACACCGGCCAAGCCCACCAAGAAATGAGGGACTGGCCGAGGCATCAAGCGGGGATGCCTGCATTACCCTCCACCCTGAGGCCACACCAAGAGACCTTGGTTCTGGAAGACGGGCAGGAGGAGGCCTCAGGGCCCAGGACCAGCCTGGGGAGCTAGGCTAATGGAGAAGGCATGGCCCCTGCCTGGCGAACCCTCCCTCTGTTGAAGGGGACATAGCAGGGATTTCCAGTCTGTGACCCAGTTTACTGAGCACCCAGCAGGGGGACAACTCACACCACCTTGGTCCTGTCCTAGCTGAAGGGGTCACCCGCACCCCCACGCCTGGCCTGCCAGCCCTGCTCTGCACCCTCTACCCCATGGCAGGACAGGGCCCCACAAGGAGAGACTGCAGGGTCCGGGCTGCTCTTCACCAATGCCCCAGGGAGTGGGCCATAGCCACCCAGCAGGGCCACCCCCTGCCCAGGCTTTGGGTCTTCCCTGAGCTGAAAGCCATGCTTTCAGGCGGCCCAGGCATTGCCCATACCCAGGGTGGTCAGAACCCTCAATGCTCTGCCCTGGGAAACTCATCTCCTCTCCAGACCTCAACCTTGACAGGAGGCTGTCCCCAGCATGTCAAGGGGGCAGCCCTGTGATTGGCCCTGTCCTTGGGAGGACAGGACCATGGCAAAGGGCGTCCACTCCAGAGGACAGTACTGGGCTCGCAGCCACAGCCAGACTGTGAAAGGCCGTGGCCCAGGAGACATTAACATAGGCTGGCCCGATGGTTGGGAGCATAGGCACTCCAGCCACACTCGGGTTCAAGCTCTGGCTCCAACACTTACCAACCTACATCTGTAGGATTTACCTCTCTGGGCTGACTTCCTCGTCTATGAAATGAAGATCACAATCCCTCCCTGCAGGATTGCCAGGAGGACAAAGGTGGAGCCCTAATGCATAGTAGGTGCTCAATAAATGGCAACCATTCTCAATTCATGTTTGTAAGTCTTGCCTCCTAAGAAATGGAGTTACCTGACAGACCGCTACTGAGGTTCCTAGTACAGGTGCACAGGAAACACTTTGCAGGCAGAAGGTAAAAATAACTTATTTTATCTTCCAAACATCCTTTAAAGTCAGTCGTGTCAATCCCATCTCACAGAGAAGGAAACTGAGGCACAGAGAGGTTTAGTCACAAGCCCGGGCCCCAAGCTGGCAGTGGGCAGTCAGATCTTTCAGCTCCTGACCCCAACCTCGCTGCCCCCGGGGCCCTGTGCTGAAGACTTTTTCATTCGTTTTTGCTGCACCTTTATAAACCTCAAGTAAACCATTTGTAAGCAGAACCAGTGGGAAAGGAGGGAGGGAAGGAGTGGGGGGAGCAAGGGAAGAAAGGAAGGAAGGAGAAAAAAAGGAAAGGGAAAGGCGAGTATATTCTTTAACAAACCCCTGTGGGTTAGAAGTCAGGAGAGTGATGCACCAGGGAGATTCTGCTTCAGATATGGGTGCTGCTTACACAGGTGGTTCTACTTTGTAAAATTTATCACTCTCTTCAATGATTTGTAGTCTTTATGCAAAAAATTATTACAATAAACAATCCTATATAATAAAAGGCTAATATGCAAATAGACCGAATGGCGGAACAACCGAACAACTGGCCGCTATGTTGTGCGCTAACCACCAGGGGGCATGTGCGGAACATGGCGGGCGTCGGCTGCAGCAGGATGGTGGAGCAGGTGAGTGGGGGCGCCACACCAAGGCCAGGGTGCCGGTCGCTGTCATCAGGGTGAACCTGTGGTGGTTACTGAAAATTCTTTGCTCCTGAACACCACGGTCCCACCCAGCACTCGCACCTGCTGCCGGTGCTGGAGCCGCCGCTCACACCACTGCCGACGCCTGGCACTGGCCCCGATCGCCCCTCAGGGCTTCTCTACCTCCCCCTGCTCCTAAGGGGCAATAGGGGCAGCAGCTGCTGTTCGCACCCGCTGACAGCGCTGGCCCTGCTCGCACCTGCTGCTGGCGCCAGTTGCTCTGCACCATCAGCGGGTGGGAGCGGTGGCGGGACCGGGGCTGTCAGCAGACAAGGGACCAGGGGCCGTGGCGGGAAGGACTGGGTGGGGGCATGGAGGGTGGGCCGAGACCCACCCCCGTGCCTACCGCAGCCTCACGGCCCACAGCTCCTTTCAAGGTGCATGAATTCGTGCACTGGGCCCCTAGTTTAAAAATAAATATAATGGTGAATGAAGTTTGTTATATAAGTTATACCTCAATAAAACTGTTTTAAAAAATAAATACAGTGCACCAAAGAGAGTCTTTCCTTTGCTTTGCACAGTGTATAATATGAACCAGGTACTGTAGGACTGAGAGATGCAGACTAGGGCCCTGGGATGGCTTCTCAGAAGAAGGGTGTTCTGTGGAGGTGAGCTATGGAAGAGGGGCAGGAGACTACCCGTCTCACCACACACCCTGGCCACATCACCCCCTCTCCAAGCCTCTCTCATCTTCCTCAGGAACAAGGTCAGTAATCTGGTTGTCCCAGCCCCTCCCTCTGCACATCTTCCAGAATCCCCCCCACCACCACCCCATTCCCTCCCATTTCAGACTTCACAGGAGGGCTTTCCCAAGTTAAAGAACCATTGTCATCAGGGCTCTGCAGGCTACGGAGGCCTAGGTTTGGGCCACCTTTGACCCCATGGGCAGAGCTAAACTGATACAACCATTTTCTAGCCTAATGAGCCCCCTACATCTCCTACAACAAGAAGCACCCTAAGATATAGTTCTGGAGTTAAAGGTCAAGGGTTAAAGGTCTAAGTCAGGATCAGATTCACCCTTTTCCTTTTCTTCCTCTCTCTCCACTCAATGTTCCTAAATTCTCTAAAACTTCATTTCCTCATCAGTAAGATGGGATTCCTAACCCCAACCTTGCAATGTTACTGTGAGAACTAGAAACAAGGTGGGTGAAGGGAGCTCCTGGCCCCAGGGCAGGGGACCCCCAATGACAGCATAACCCATCTAACTCTGGGCCACCCCGTGGCCCATCTCCACAGTGGCTGCATTCAGAGAAAACAGTCCATTGCCCAAACACATGGAAATGCAGTTCCAGTCCTTAGCAAGCATCCCAAAGGGCACTTGCATTCCCAAGACAGAGTAACACTTCCTAGAGGCCTCTGTCCAATTCTACTGCCTCCCACAGCTCAGCCACAGTGCCTGAGTCTCCCTTCACCTCCCTCCACACCCAGTCCCTGCAGGTGCCTGGCTCCCCTTGCTCTCCCTCCTGCCTTTTATCCTCTTCTACCCTCTTCGCCCAGAAGAGACACTCTGCCTTCTCTGAAGGAAATTAATCTGAGATTTCTAGGCTTCCTTCAATTTTCCTTGCCAGAGCAAATGGGCCCCAAAGAGGACCAAACACGGGTAAAGCCTAGGGATCCTGGGGTACAAACTTTTTTAAGTCCTGCACTAGGCAGCTGTTATTATCAGGTATGTCAACACATGATTATTGCCATCCACAGCTTACTCCTCCAGGAGCTTAGAGTCAAACTGAGGAAATAACCTGAAAGAGACAACCTGAGAATCTAAGCTGCACAGAACAGACATGCTGTTATGGACTGAATGGTTGCGTCCCCTCGAAATTCATATGGTGAAGCCCTAACCCCAATCCCAATGTGATGGTATCTGGAGGTGGGGCTTTTGGGGGGTAATTAGGGTTAATGAGGCCATGATGGGATTAGTGCCAATGTCACCATCTGCAGGCTAGGAATCAGGACCTCACTAGGGAACCAAATCAGCCAGGGCCTGACCTGGGACTTCCCAGAACTGTAAGAAGAAAATGCCTGTTCTTTAAACCACCCAGTCTATGGTATTTTCTTACGTCAGCTTGAGCTGCCTAAGATATATGCCTTCCGGAAGGAGTGGTCAAGGAAGGTGTTCCAGAGTGGGAAAGACTTGAGCTGAATACACACACACACACACACACACACACACACACAAGGATGAGTGGGCCTTTGACTAAGGGATGAGCAAGGGCCTTTCTTGAGGGCACAGGGGCAGATAAGAAAGGGCACCAAGAACTGACCAATCTGGAACAGGAGAAGTTGAGCGAGCCAGGCTGGGATCTGATCATATTGGGAGCAGGCTGGGGGTCTTGGCTGTACTCCCTGGGTCATGGGGAGCCATGGAAGGTTTTTGAAGCATAGGAATGAAGCAGTCAAATCTAAGTTATAGGAGGCTAACTGGTGGCCAGTGGAGGAAGGTGGGGGAAGGGGACCTGGGGTGGGGAGCAGGCAAGAGAGGCTGCAGAGGTCCAGGCGAGGGGTACTGAAGGCTGCCGAGGGCAGAAGCCATGGGACTGGAAGTGAAGGGCTGGACTCGAGAGTTGGTGGTGACCACACAAGAGCAGAGGAAAAGGGAAGAAGGAGGCCTGGCTCAGTGACAGCTGCATCCCCAACCTGGCTCTCGTACTTTGCCTGGCAACACTCCACGTCAGTTCATCTCAGGGGCCCCACATCCTCTACTCTTTCCCAACCTTGACCCTCCATCCTTCTCTTTGGGGACCCCAGACACTAATCTGTGACATCTCTCCTCACCAAAACTCACTGAACTCACAGGTAAATCAAATCTGTTTACAAGAGTTCAAGGGTGCCCTGACCGGTTTGGCTCAGTGGATAGAGCGTTGACTTGCGGACTGGAGGGTCCCAGGTTCGATTCCGGTCAAGGGCATGTACCTTGGTTGCGGGCACATCCCCAGTAGGAGGTGTGCAGGAGGCAGCTGATCGCTGTTTCTAACTCTCTATCCCTCTCCCTTCCTCTCTGTAAAAAAGCAATAAAATATATTTAAAAAAAAAAAAAGAGTTCAAGGGTAAGAGTGTGGGCTTTGGAGTCAGACTGCCTATATCTGGATCCTGACTCTGCCACCTACTAGTTGTATGACCTTGGACAAGTTAATTAACTTCCCAGATGCTCAGTTTCCACACCTGTTAAATGGGGTGCTGATGGTACTTACTTTATAGGACTAGTCTAAGGAGCAAAGCAGTTAATAACATGTAAAGTGTTTAGCACAATGCTAGGCACACAGTAAATACTCAATAAATGTTGATTCATTTTTATATAACAGTTCCTGTGCCAGACACTTATACATATAAGCAGGGATCCCTGCTTTCACGGAACTAACAGGATATTCAAATAAATAAATAAATGCCTTTTAGTTTGGAGAAAAGACAAAATAAGTAGAAGATACCACCCACCCTCAGGGCACCTCTAGTCTGGGGGGAGGTACATAAGGGCTCAGTCCCTTTTCAAAAGCTTAGACTCTGAGAGGGGAGACATAATCGTCCCAAGGCCTTCCAGCCTATTGGAAGGTATATCAAGGTCTCTCCTCAGGGGCTGCCCCTTCCTATTTGACCACCTGGAAAACTCCTAGTTTTCTCCAAACATCACCTCCTCTGAGAAGCCTTCCTTGATCCTCACCAGACACCGGGAGGCTCCCATCCCTGATGTTCCCAGAGTACTCTGCTCCCTCCTCCATCAGATCACTTTATACTCTGCACTGAAGGAGATTGTGTGTCAGTGTGTGTGTGTGTGTGTGTGTGTGTGTGTGTGTGCGCGCGCTGCGCGCGCTCATGCACATGTAAGCCTGCTCACATGTGCACACTTGGGTGTCTGTCTCCAGGTGTCCTGTCCCTGGACCACAAACCCCCACATTTGTGAAGGTGGAGACCAGGGCTGCCTCTGTGGTAAAAGTCCTGGCCCACTTCAGGCACTGAACAAGGATGTGATGGCTAAGTGATTGAACGGATGGATGCATTAGCTGATGATGACAGAGACAATCTGGAGCTACTGGTCTGTTAGGGAAGATGGACACTAGGGCAAGCCATGTCTCTTTGACACAGAAATAAGATGACAATAATACCCCCAGGGCCTCTGAGAAGGTCCAGGGCTCCAAGGGCAATGGGGTGCACCCTTGCTTGCCCCATCCACACATGCCAGCCTGACCTCTGTTACCCACTCCAGATAGCAGCCGCAATGCCCTCCATCCTAGGACTGGCTATCTTCCCCACCTGGGCAGCATGCCCTGGAAAAGTCACCAGGAATATAACATAAATCCATCATCCAATGAAAAATAGGGGCATATAGCCAGGAAATTACAAGTGTGTCCCAAAGCCTCTAGAAATAGAGCGCCCCCTCTCCGCCCATCCTCTGGCTGGTTCACAGAACCAATAGCAAAGTAGGTGTTCAAAACACCTTGAACACATAAAGGTCTGAGGGCCCAGAGGACGGAGAGCTGGCTGTGCTCCCTTCCTCCTAAAGAGGCTTCTCCCAAGAACCCCGAGGGCAGCGCGATCTTGGACAAGACATTTGACCTCCATGAGCCTCGGCTTCCTCATCTAGAAAATGGGTGTGACCACAAGTACGCAAAGGGCTGCAATAAGAATACATATAAGCTTGCATTTGGAAGAGCTTTGTGAAGGATAAAGGGCAGCACAAACAAGAGGCTTAGACCCTTCAAATTGTTTTCATTTGTTGTTAATTAGCCTAGAAGAACAGATTCAAGCCAGTGACCCTGAGACCAGTGCTGTGGCCCCCAAGGGGTCCCTGGAATCTGCTCTGAGCTGGATTTTATAAAACAAGGTCCAACCAAGACATAAAATAACTGGGAAGAGGAGAAGGGAAGAAAGGGTATGTGTGTGCATACATGTATGCATACATGTGTATGGGGGGGGTGTGCATGAGTGTGTGTATCTATCTGCCCCAGGTAGGGAGAAGAGGGGATGAAGGGAAGAAAGGGAGAATTGAGAAGAAAAGCAGAATAGCACAGGGAAGAGGAGAACTGAGGTATTTGGTTACATGATCTAAATTCTAATCAAACATCATTTAAAGCGTGTTTTATTTCAGCCTCGGGAGAGCCAGTCCCTCCTGGCTGCTCACCATGGCAACGGGCCACTCATTTCAGAAGTGTCATGCCACATTATCGTCCTGCCGCCTCACACGCTCTCGTCGCCTGACAACTTCGCTCTGCCCCTTGCGACAACCATCCCCGCTCCGCTGGTTTATTTTTGGTGTCAGCCAACCCCCCTTCCCTGTCCCCTCCCCATCATCAGTGGATTGAAAGACAACCCAGGCTCTCCAGCCGGTGAGCATCACAGTCTGTTTGGTGATAAGAGATAATTTGAGGAGATATTTGCTTACATGTGTATGAACAATTTACTGCATTAAGACAATTCTGCCTGGTGCATGGGGAAGGGGAGGAGGTGGCCTTTGCTCAAGCTGACAACACCCCAGGAAATGGGAGGGAGGGGACACCCCTCACTTCTCAAGTCTCCAAACTGGGGGCCCTATGAGCTTCTCATCTGGCTGCCTTCCACAGTGTCATCTGGAGACACTGATTTGCTGTGTGACCTTGAGCAAGTCATTCCCCTTCTCTGTGCCTCTTTTTCCTTATCTATCAAAAGATGGGGTTGGACCGCTGGACTCTGGGGTCCCTGCAAGGTGTGGCACTGTGGGGCAGCAGAGAGTTTGGACCCAGAAAGAGGACAGACCTCTGGTCTTACCAGCAGTGTGAAGACAGATGAAGGCAGAAAAAAGGTCAGCCTGACAAAGCCTACATTTGACCGTGTGAATATCCCAGCTTCCCTCTCTGGTAGAGGCTGGAAAAATCCCAGACCTAGGATCAGATCCTGGCCTGGGAAGGCTTTTCTGGGACATCCTTCCCTGCACTCCGCCTGGCCTCCTTCACAGAACAAGACATCTCTGAAGCCACCCACCCCCTCTCTACTATGTTCACATGCCCCCGCATGCATCTCCCCAGATCAAGGCCAGATGGAGGTGCAAAGGCAGATCCAGAAGCCCTGAGACCCTGAGACCCCAGGTAGGAAGATGGGCCCCTGGCACTCAGTCCTGCATAGAGATAAGATAATGGCCTGAAAGGCAAGGTAGCCCCACCTGACACCTCCACCCACTGAAAACCAAGAATAATAATAAGAGCTGCGTCTGCTGAGGGCTTTAGGAGCCCTGTGCTGAGATGTAAAGGGTTTGGAGACCCCTCTCCACATGCTGTGCCTTCCTGCCCCTCCCCCTCTCCCAGGGTGGCCTGGGAGAATCTCAGCTGAGGGGAGCCTGTGCCTCTGTTTACTCATCTGTTCCCAGTGGCTATTGGGATTACAAGAAGGCTTGCCTGGCTGGTGTGGCTCCGTGGTTGAGCATCAATCCATGCACCAGAAGATGGTTGAATCTCCATCAGGACATATGCCTGGGTTGCAGGCTCAATCCCCAGCAGGGGGCGTGCAGGAGGCAGCTGGTTAATGTTGATATTTCTATCTCCTTCTTCCTCTCTCTCTAAAAAAAAAGCACAGTATGAGGCACACAGTAGGTGTTCATAGTAACTGGGGTCTGAGGAACTAGGGTTTCCTGATATTGGGCCTCACTTCCCCACCACGGCAGCAGCTGTGCACCTGGGCTAGGAAGAGAGGGAAAAACAATTTACTGCACTAAGTGTCATGCCACATTCTCGTCCTGCCGGACTTTGTTTTTCCCTCTCTCACCCAGGCCCCGTCCTAGGAAGCACTCCCTCCCTGGGATGTCTGTACCTGCCTCCCACCCCCAAGGAATGTCTCTACTTGGTTTTTTTGGCCACTCCGGGAGTGCTTCAGACCATCGAAGGCCTGGGAAGGGCTTTTCTGGGGCTTTTCTGCCCTAAGCCCTTTGCTCAAGCTGACAACACCCCAGGAAATGGGAGGGAGGGGACACCCCTCACTTCTCAAGTCTCCAAACTGGGGGCCCTATGAGCTTCTCATCTGGCTGCCTTCCACAGCATCATCTGGGCAGCATGCCCTGGAAAAGTCACCACCCCAGGCCCATCCAAGGCACCTTCCTCCAGGACCCTCAGAATCCATAGCCTCATAGGTCACAGCCCACAGAGTGACCCTTTTCTGTCTACCTCGGGTTGACAGTAACCCTCAACCAGGAGCCCATGGAGTAGCTGAGAACTCAGACCTCCACTTACCTCACCCAACTACCCGCTGCCCCGACCCAGGTCCCACCCAGACTCCTTAGGAGAGCTAGCCCAGGGAAAACCACAGCCTTTTTCCCAGAGAGCTCTGGGTGGGCTCCCCTAGGCCTCAGCCGGACCCCCTGCCCAGGACACAGACAGCGAGTAGCGAGGCGGCGGGCTACAGAGAGCAGAATCTCTTTAAGGTCGATGGAACTCGGGTCCAATCCCCAGCTCACCACCTGTCAGGAACAGAGTCTTAGATCAGGGGTCCAGCCTCAGTGCTCTTATCTCTAAAGTGGGGATAACAACACATGCTTCATAGGATAGCTGGCATGTTAAAGTATACCTAACACATAGTAGGTACCCAATAAAGGGCAGCTATTATGAATAAAAATGACCAAAGCTGCCCCAAGTGGAGCCAAGGAGCCGTTTCCCTCCTACCCACTGAGGCCTCGGTGTAGACTTGGGGCGCTGAGTCGTCCGTCCCCCACCAGCTAGGACCTCCCTTCTGGGCTGCTCTTCCCCCACCTCCTCCCTACTCTGCCTCTCTCTACAGCCCTGCCCAAGCCTGGAGAGTGATGGGCTGGGGTGACCCTACCCTGTTATGACCCTGCTCAAGCAACTGCTCACAGGTCCCAGCCTGGCCCTCTTTGTTTTTCCCTCTCTTTCTCAGCAAAATAACAAAATAAATCAAATAACTCATCTCAACAATCCATTCACCATGTTTGACTCAGAACTGGGGGGTTGGGGGTGAGGATAGGGGGCTGAAGGGACTCAGCATTGTGAGGTCTCGGAAAGGAATCTTTGGCCCAAAAGGGGGGAGGGGGAGAGCGGTCAGCATGAAGGGTTACCTAATCACACCCATGTTTCTGTATTTTTTCAATATGAAGAGCGTGTATTATTTTGATTATTTGCATAACCACACATCAAAGCAGTGGGAGGTTTGCTGGATGCCATTTCCTGCACCCACACGCCCTCCACCCCCACCCAGATTCCAGAGCTCTTGGAGGTAATGTTTTGGGGGCAAAGAGGGCTCACACAAGCTGGGGAGTCATAGACACCTTCCCGGCCTCGTGGCCTTGGGTAGGTCAGTTAACCTCCTGAGCCTCAGTGTCCACACCTGCGCTGTGGGCGTAGGGCAGGCGCTGCCTCAGCGCCCCTGTGAGGAGCTGCGGAATGGGAGGGTGAGCCCCCTGCACCCACCCCCTCCTGCCAGAAACAGACAGTCCAGGGTGTGCCTCGGGCTTTAGGCCTTCGCTTCTCAACTCCCCCCCTGAAGCCCCTTTGGGAGGAGGTCAGGGAGGGAGCCATCCTTGGCGGCCCCAGAGCGGCCCGTCGGAAAGGAGGGGCTGCGCTAGGACCCCTCCTCTCGCACCCAGCCCTGGGCTGGGCGCCGCCTCCCAGCCGCGGGGATTCAGGGACTGGGCCGGGTCTGGGGAGGTGAGCCCCCCACCCGCAGCCGGCGGGGCCTGGGGGGAAGGGAAGGGGCAGGCGCCTCCGGCTCACCTTCTGACGGTGAAATGTGGCCATTTACCTTCACGCTCCAGTGCCAGCACCTAAATCACTGTCTCCGCGCCCGCGCTCAAGGTTGCTCGGAGGCAGCCGCCAACAAAGCCGCCCCCGCTGCCGCTGCCTGGGACCCCGCGCCCCGCCGAGCCGCCCGCCCCCCACCAGGACCCCAGGAAGAGCCTCGCTGCCCCCTCCGCCTTTCTCTTTCCTTGCGTTCCTTTCCCGTCCTTTTTCCTTCTTTCTCTCTTTCTTTTTTATGGGGTGGGTCTCAAGGACCTATCTCAGGGACCAGGTGGCCACGGGGTCCTCACCCAAATCACCGAGAGCCTGGAGTTCAGTTTTCTATCCCAGAATGAGGTAACTTGGGGCCCTCTGCCCAGCTGTGTGTCTGGGGTGTGCGGTCCGTGAACAGTTTTTAATCCAGTAACTACCTGTGAATATCACTCGCAATGCGTAGAGAGTGTGCACGTGTTAGGAGTGCTCAGTGGAGGAAGGTAAACATAGAACCCATCTCTGTGACTCGCTGTGACAAGGCTTCATTAGCCCTGCTCCCTTCTTTCACCTCCTTTTCCTTTCCTGATCCTCCTCGTTCCTTTACCTCAGGGACCTCCGCTTGTCACCATCCAGAGGGGAAGAAGGAGACAAAAGGGGGAATACAGGGGAGACCCCAGGTTCTGGCATGCAAAGCATGGGGGCCTCTTTGGAAAGGGGAGCAGGGCGGGGGGCTATTGTTGTGGAGAACCAGCCCATGAGGAGCAGGAGGTCTCCATCCTCACCCTGGCCCGAGCACCTGCCCATTGTGGGAGGGGGTCAGCCAAGGGGAATGAGGAGAGCATCAGCCTGGGAAGGGAGAGGAGGACATCACCACACACGCACGCACACGCACACCCACACGCACACACTCTGCTTGGGCCCCTCCCCAATCTGGCCCTGAGGTGCTGGACTTGCCATGGGCCCGAGTCCTGCCTCCTCCTCTGAGCACACTATCTGAGGGTCCATTCGCTCTGCCTGGCATCTCATTCATTTGCACCTAATTTCTGTTTTTCTCTGTGTGGATTGGTGGGATTGGTGTCTCTTCCATCTGACAGGCTGATCCAGGGCACAAACTGTTTTCCTCATCAGACTAGAGAGCCCCCCTGGGTAGAGGTTGTTTCCCTCCCATTAGACTAGGGGCTCCCCAGAATAAGGGCTGTGTCCCCCATTTGCCTGGGAGCTTGCCCTTGGCAGAAGACCTGTCCCCCATCAGATTGGGGGATCCCCAGAAGAGAGGCTTCTACCTTCCCCAAGAAACTGAGGACTCTGCCAGGTCAAGAGCTGTGTTTCTCCCCTCCTGACCAGCAGCCCTGCCAGGACCGTGTTTGACCACAGCTGATCCAGTGTCCAAAGCCCAGAGTCCTGCCCCACCATCAGGTACTATGATCCTAGGAGCCCTCGGGTCTGGGTGCAAACCCAGCATCATCGAGCTTTAGCTTGGTGACCTTGAACAAGACACATGATGCATGGGGAGAATACTGCCACTACTCGGCGTTTTGTGAGGCTCCAAGGAGACAGCATTTGGTGAAAGGGCCTGGCATATAGCAGGTGTTCAATAAATGCTGTCTCATTCCACTCCCTTCATTGGTCTGAGACGTTCAAAGCCCGATCTGCCAGCTCAGGCTGAGAAGACAGAGGGGAACCAGAGTTGCAAAGGAGCACCCACAAAATACACACACAGACACCCTCCCACCAAGTAACTGGGTAGTGGCCTCCTTCGTTAGGGGATGGGGCGGTGGCAAGGAGTTAAATGTATTAAGCAATTTACAATTAATATAGAAGTCATTCCAGAGATAGCTACTAGAAAGAGTACAACAGGGCAATTAACCCACTAATACACTAGGCTATTACATTGCTATGTCTCTTATTTTAGCCCGAGGTGATTTGAAACGCATTGGATTAGAGGATATTACAGGAGATAGCATGAAAAATAGCTTAATGTAATGAGCCATCCCGTGATGTCTGCTATTAAAGATGATTTGCAGTTGAAAACTACAACATACAGTAGTTCAGCTATTTGAGGACCGAGGGGGTGGGGGCTGGGGTGGTGCTGTTAACCCTTCCCTCCTTCCAGCTGCCCCGACCCCCACCAGGCCCTCTGCTACCTTCATGCCAAGATTATCAAGTGCATCTTATTAGACGACAATGGCTTCATTGGGAGATTGGAGATTGGGGCCTGAGGTTGATAAAGAACCAATAATCTGCTAATAACCTTTAAAAAATAGCTTCCCCCAGGGAGTTGTACTAATGGGCTGACGCTGGGGAGGGAGGTTGATTGGCAACTGGGCAGCTAATGCGGAAAAGGGTGTGGGATTAGGGTGGGTGGGGAGGTCAACATGCCCCCACCCCCGGCTCCCCTGAGTGAGAAGTCAGGAAGGTGTGTGGGTTATGGACTGCTGCTTAGGGGGTATGCCTAGGTATATGTGTGGGAATAATTACAATACACAAACCTGACTTTTTCCTATTTAGCTGGTCTTTGTATGGTGCATCCCAGCTTTTAAAGGGCATTTCTCATGCATTAGTTCTCTGGACTTTACAGGCAGGAATATAATACCTGCCTTCCGTGTACAATAAGCATCTGACCCAGAGAAAGCAAGTAACTTACCCAAGGTTAACTCAGCCAGTTAGTTATGTAATGAAGCAGGAATCAAAGAGAGGTTTTCTGATTTCAAAGCCCATGCTTAAAGCTGTGCAACTCCAGCCTACAATTGTGTTCTACCTAAGAAACCACTTCCTACCCCAAGGTCGCAAAGGTCTTATGTTTCTTCTGGAGGTTGTATTGTTTTTATGTCTTACATTTAGGTCTATGACCCATTTTGAGTTACCTTCTGTGTATGGTGTGAGGTAAATGTAGATTCTTTTTCAACAATGACTTCATTGGGAGATTGGAGATTGGGGCCTGAGGTTGATAAAGAACCAACAATCTGCTAATAACCTCTTCAGGTGGACTATGAGTGCATTTGCACAACCGTGTGTGAATACATGTATATGGAGAAGAGTACACACACGTGCTGGTTGCCGTGCAGAAAAAGTGGCCTAATCTAGGGGCATACACAAAGAGGCCATCTAAGGCAGATCCACGTAGAGACACACTAAAGGTCAAGAACACGCATGAGCAATGGGCATGAGGAGGGAGTGAGTACCTGGGGTGGGTGTGTGAATGCAGGCTGGTTTTGGTAAGTGTACATGTGTCACATGAGTAGGTGCTGGCATGTGTCTCTGTCTATCGCTGTACATGTATTGGTATATGTGTGTGCATGTTGGGTGTGTCCCTGGGCATGTGTCAGACTATGTGTATGTTCACAGCTTGGGTATCACTGGGCATATATGTGTGTGGTCAGCATTTGTAAGCACGTCTTTCATAGTTGTGTACATGTCACTGTGTGTGTGTCAGGCTATTATCTGGTACTGGGTGTTTGTGTCTGCGTCTGTGTGCACGTGTGTTGGTGTTTCTGTGTGTTTGTGTCACTGTGCCCATGTGCTGCTGTGTCTGTGCCTGCCCTGGTGCTGCCACCTCTAACAGCTGCAGGGACAGCCCGGCGCCCCCCTTGCTGCTGTCTTTTATCATCATTTGCCGCGAAAGGGAGCCCAGGAGGATGGTGATAAATAAGGGCCACTTAAAATACAAGACGACCACTCTGACTTTGGGGAATATTTCTTCTGTGGAGCAGCTGGTGCCGCCTCTGTCCTTGTAGAAAGGGGTCCCAGGGGCCGCCAGCCCCTGCCCGGCTTCCTCAGACTCCCCCGCTCCCACCCTACCAGCTTGGGACTTGGAAGCCTTAGGAGGCCTGGGGAAGGGGGCCCACCGGAGGCCACTGCAGGCAGGGCAAGGGTGGCCCTCAGTCTGCCTTTCTCGGGTGCTCTGTGGACGATGGGTTATCATCTTCCATGGAGAAGAGATCATGGACCAGGAAGAGACTAAGAGGAGACTGGAAGATACAGGGCCTCAGCCTTGTAGAGTTCACCCCTGTCCCTCCTAAATTCAGGTGAGGGAATGAATGGTCGGGGGGCTCCAGAGAGGTGAGATACACAGAGAGACACAGATGAACACATATAATCTGGTCACACAATTTTGAGCACCTACTGTGTGCCATGCCCTAAGACAGCAATTTTCATCTCATGGCACACAAACTAATTACGAAAATTCTGTGGCACACCAAAAAATGTATTTTTTGCTGATCTGACAAAAAATAGGTATCATTTTGATTCATTCACACTGGCTAGCTATTGTTGTGTCATTTTTTTATTTGGCAATCTAAAGGAAAAGAGGTCAGTGTCCCCGACTAAATAGTCAGGTATTGCACATTTTAAAATTTTTTGTGGCACACTGGCTGAAAACCGCTACTCTAAGACACAAAGACACACCCGTGGAAGAGTTGATAATGTACACGTGCTACACAAAGAAACGTGCAGACATGCCAAAGACGTGTGTGTAAGACTTGTTCTGGGAAGAGGAGAAGGCGGAGGAAGAGAAAGAAAATGAAGAAGAAAGGGAAGAAATATAAAAACATGGATGCCAAGGATGTACACCTGCCTCAGGATAGAGGTGGCCCCTCGGTGGGAAGGGCTGATGGGGGCAGGGGAGGACTGCCCCATGTGGGCGTGCAGGCTGCTCACTGCACAAAGGGGCAAGCAAGAGCTAAAGTCCAGCCTTCACTCTACGGGCCGAGCCATGCCTTGGTCTGAGGCTGTGTCCACCAGGAGGAAGGATGCCCTTTCTCATTCACAGAAGAGCCCTCAACCAGCCCACCCTGCACCCACAGTGCTGGGTCCTCCAGGAGGGGCCTCCTTGTCCTAATTCGCACAGAAGCTAGCCAGGCCCTGAGGGAGGGTCTCTTCCACTATGCCCGTGAGACATTATTTCCTTAAAAAAAAAAAAAAGAAAGAAAGGAAATGATGTAGAAATTGAGACAGAGAAGAAAGGAGACAGAGAAAGAGGGAAGGTAGGAAAGGGGAAGAGAAAGGAGAGGAAGAAGGGAGAGGAGGTCCAAGGAGCAGGGATCAAACCACAGAGGCTTTTCTAATCAAAGTGCTTGTCACTGTCACTCTGCCTGTTGAGGTGCCAGGACTGATCTGGGTGTGCCAGCATCTCATCATGTTTGGGGTGAGGGGTGAATAGGGAATAGAAGGTGTCTCACACACACACCCACACACATACATCTGCGCTTCCACTCCCATACGCCTCCTGTGCCCTCCGTGTCTCCCTCCCAGTCCTTCCCAGGTGGCCAGAAACCTGTCATGTCTCATTTCCTTCTCCCAGAACTAGTGATGGGAGCTGGCGGAGAGGTGAGGGAAGCCCACCTGAGCTGACTCTCCTTCAAGTTCCCTCCCAAGCTCCTCAGCCATCAGCCACGGTGCGCTGACACCCTCATCTTCCATGACCCCCACACAACACACACAAAGCCGTGTCACCCCATCAGGGGCTGCCCCTGGAAGGAAGGAGGGTGGGGCAGAGCTGGCCTTTCTCATCTACAGCTTTCAATCCCCAAGCCCCCCTAGGTGGGGCCCCACAGCCCACCCACAGCCTCTCCCCTTGAGCTCCAGCTCTCTGAGGGCCTCTCTGGCATTGCCCACATCTCTGGAACACCTTTCTGGCTTGTCCACCTTGTGGAAAGGAAAGTGGAGGAGCACTAACCTTGATGGAGCACCTACTGGGTGCCAGGGACTGTGTAACTTGATGCCCACAAGAATACTTGGGAGGTGAGTTTTAACTCAGAATCTTCACTCTACGATGCGGAGAGCTCAAACCATAGACAGAAAGCCTCACAGCTTGAAACTAGGACTTCAGAAAACCATGGCAAGGTCTCTTTTTTTTTTTTTTTTTTTTAAATATATTTTATTGATATTTCACAGAGAGGAAGGGAGAGGGATAGAGAGTTAGAAACATCGATGAGAGAGAAACATCGACCAGCTGCCTCCTGCACACCTCCCACTGAGGATGTGCCCGCAACCAAGGTACATGCCCTTGACCGGAATCGAACCCGGGACCCCTCAGTCCGCAGGTCGACGCTCTATCCACTGAGCCAAACCGGTTTCGGCTGGCAAGGTCTCTTGACTTCAAGTCCTGCTCCTTCTGCCAGAGCATCAGACTCCTTCCTTCCCATCTCACTCTACCTCATCCACTCGGTGTGATCACTGAGGGCATACCGTGTGCCAGGCACTGGGTTAAACCAGTAACCACTTTATCTCATTCAACCTCACACTCACCCACGAGGAGGATTCTATTAGTATTACCATTCCACAGGGGAGGGAATTAAGGCTCAGAGAGGTTGTGTGACTTGCCCAAGGTTAAACAGCATGGGAGAAGCGGAGGCAGAACTTAAACAGGGTCTCCTGCCTCCTAATTAACGCACTTTGCCCAATATGGTGCTAACACGAATTCTGTCACTACCCCCTGCAACCGGCAGCAGGACACCCAGTCCAGGGCCCTCCACTCTCCAGGGCCAGCAGAGAGATTAAAGAGTTGAGGGTGGGGTGCTCTGGTCTCCGCAGACAAAGAGGAAGAAAGTATGGGGGTCAAGCACTGTGCGTCCTCTATCTTCCCAGAAGCCCCGGCCCCATTGTCCCCACAAGTGCCCTCGGATTGTCAGAGCCAGGGCCTCATCTGGCCCTGAGAATATATGGCTGCCACTGAATAATATGCCGGTTGGGGGAGGAGGGGTGGGAGGCTGGGATGGAGGGGCAAATGAAGAAGGCTCCGCACAGCCCCCAGAAGAAAACTTAATAGTCTGGGGGCTCCCTTGGGTCCTTCTCATTAAAAAAAAAAAAATCTCTATTTAAATGCAAATTTGTGCTGAAGCTGGGATAGGTTGGCAGGAGGCAGAGAAGCAACCAGACACTGACACAGACCAGCCATTGGACCCTGCTCCCCGATGTCGTCTTATACCCTGGGGCCCTGTGCCCAGAAACTAGCTCCATGCTCAAATATCGCCCCCTCCCCTCCTCCCAGCAAAGCCCTTTTCAACTTAGCCCCTCAACACCTCTCTGACTCTGTCTCTCTCTCTCACACACACTCCCTCTGAGCTCTAAATAGAAATGTGTCGTGGGGGTGAGGGTGGCAAGCTGTAAACCTAGATTACAGTTTTTCTCCTAAATCCAGTAAGAGGAGGAGTCTAACCTCGCACCCCCAAACCTTCCTCCAAGGAAAAAACTTCAGTTTGAAGAGGAGCACAACCTGGAAAGCAGGTAGCTAATTTGGACCCACCATCTATTTCTCCTATCCCTCCCCAAACTACAAAGGCCTTGAATCTCTCTCCCTCCCTCCCTCCCTCTCTCTTACACACACACACACACACACACACACACACACACCAGGCTTCAAACTAGACAATAGAAGACAAACCAGGCCCTCAAATCTAATTCCTGTGGGAAAAGCAGACATGGGGTGGGGGTGGGGGGTTGGCACTCACACCTGCCCAGCACCCACATCCTCTCCTCTCGTCTACCTTCCACAGAAGGGTAGATCCCTCAGCTCCCCCAGCCTCAGCAAACCCCTCACCCTGAGC